>NC_053393.1:294408338-295146369 GCF_905171765.1 Bufo bufo
CAGTCCACCCACATACGGGCCATGTTTACTCGACCGTTTCACTCCGCTGTTGGGGTTTCCCTTGAATGGACCTCCACAGCTTAGGTCCAGGCTGATCTCCTATCCGGCTGCAGCGTAAAGCCCCTTTCTTCGAGCGTACCCCTTTCGGACACATAAACTTTGGCCAGCAGGGTGTTTGCGGGGACGGTTAACTCGCAGTCCTCAACATTACAGCAGTTTATAGGCACACATCCATCTTTCACAACAGCAAGGGCCCGGGCTACCAGTGGGCGAAATCTGCGTTTCTTCTTGATAAGCGGGCTCGATCAGGACCTCCAGTCCATTCAGTCGTCGTCCAGCCCCCACTGGCAGCATCAATATTCGCTCCTGTCGAGGTGGGATATTCAACAGAGTCCTCCGTAGCACCCTCTCACGTCTCCAATGGCCCGTCCGGACAGGTTACTCTTTTGCAGGCTACAGCTCCTCACCATTTGTTGTAAGACCTTCTGGGTAGGCTGGTGTGCGGTGGCCCGTTGCCAGTACTTCGGCCCTTCCTTGGCATAGAGTTGATGATCTAGGTCTCTCAGTATATTCATGCCCAGGGTCACGTCCATTCCTTTCCGGGACGAATGGTCCACCAGCACGACCCCTTTCTTGCCTATGTCTTGCCCAAACAGTCGGACCCGCATCCAGACTATCCCTCGAACATCCATCTCTCTATTATCGTCAGCCGTCAGCCTGATGACGCTCTCATCTTCGGGCTCCATCATATGCCGAAGTGCCTCTCGAAGAACTCCAAAGGCATTAGAGTGCACTCTGACCCTGTATCAACTAGCAGCAAACCTTTCGGCCTTCCAGCTCGGCTTCTAATATGGGGCTGCTGGCATACAGATCACGTTCTTTATGCAGAGTACTTAACTTCTGGTGCACCGCCGCAGGACGCCCAGCTACTGCAGCAGTCGGAAGTTTAACGTCGGCTCTGACGCTACCTGTTCTGGGCACTCTCTGGCCATTATGGCCGTACTTTCGGCAAAACCCCCAACAGAGGGGCCCTCTTCTGCCGGGGCCCCCTCACCGGGGCTGTTCTGGGTGGAGTGACACGAGGTGCGGGGACAGTTTCCCGAGGCCGGGACGGTTCTACCTTCATCTGGGACACTTCCAGCCGAAGTTCTTTCAATTCCGCCCGAAGTTCTTTCAATTCTGGACCACATGCTTTAAGGGAGAATATCTTCTCTAGGGTATATCTCTCGGAGTCAGCCTTACCATCACTGTCTGCTTGATGTCACCCTCTAGGGCTCCCAATGCAACCTCGGCCCGCAGTTCGGGGTCAGGTTACACATTTTAACCTACTTCGCACCCTTTCAGTCCTGTCCTGCAATGTCATGTTGCTACCGTCCTACTTTGGCAGATGACGCAGCAGTGCCCCTACAGGGATGTATCCTACTGGGGTAGCCAAATTGTTGGGGGCAAGCTGAACTTGTGCCTGTGCACCCTGGGCTGGGTCCTGATCCGGCACCACTGGCGCCCGGGGGAAGATCTCCCGCCGCATTCCCGTCCATAACGGTCGCTGTATCCTGCCGACTACGCCAAGTTGTAAGCCATGTACCAGGGTGGGTTCCCCAGAATACAGCGAAGTCAAAGACAAGGAAAGCGACACTGACACCAGCTTAATATGCAAGAACAGAAAACTTTACTTAAACAACAAGTAATAACATAAGCATCACCAAAGCAATACAAACATGCATAGAAACGCTAGTCGTGCTGTGCCGCTACAGAGGACACCCCTAGACGGTGGCAAACGCAGCAGAGCCTGCTAGTTAATAACTGCGCTGCAGTCCAGTACAGTACAGCCAAGCAAAACTATATAAATTCTAAATGACTAACTAATGCTAGGCTTAGGCTAGTCTCTGTAACTTCAGGCGCCACACAATATATTTCAATCAGTAACTAGGTGTACTGACCTGTGTCCGTTCTGGGCCCGAGGATGCAGCCTACCAGAGATGGCCACCAACTTCTCAGCAACCGTGCGGCCTTGCTTGATAGTGAGGCCTTCTGTCCACACACTGGACTTGGTCTTCCTGTTACAACCTTTCTTTCAAAGAGCTGGATACAGAAAGGATTTTACAGCTACTCTCCTTCTTCTGAGTGTCCATTAACTGCCGGACATCTGCAAGCCAGGATGGAATCGGATTCAGTCCCTCACAGCACAATCCTTCCACCATGCCAGATCAACACACTTCCTGGTTCACTCACAGGCAGCAGCATGAGTCATCATCTGTTTTGCATATTTAAATCTCAGAGTGTGCTGGCTGTAGCTGCAAAACAGTGGCCTCTAGTGCCAAGAATGCCAAATGACAGTTTAAGTACAGACATTATGCAGATATAGCTGTTTCACAATCTCACACTGCAAGGCCTGAAAATAGTGTTTTTTGTCAAAAGAGTGAGTTTTTCAAACCCCAGAATATGATGGGTGTATTTCTACCTTAAATTGCACACTGACTAATACAGATGTTGTAGATTGCCAAAAAAGTCTTTTTTTTGCTAACAGAATATGAAAGCTGTATATATTAAACTTGAATTTAACACTTGCAGATCTGGAAAATACTGTTTATTGAAGAAAAAAAAGTGTGTTTTTCAAACCCCAGAAAATGATGGGTGTAATTTCTACCTTAAATTGCACACACTGACTAATACAGATGTTGTAGATTGCCAAA
The DNA here is from genome assembly GCF_905171765.1 of Bufo bufo. Lineage (NCBI taxonomy): Eukaryota > Metazoa > Chordata > Amphibia > Anura > Bufonidae > Bufo > Bufo bufo. The sequence continues at coordinate 294,411,032 of NC_053393.1, forward strand.
AAAAGTATTTTTTTTGCTAACAGAATAAGAAAGCTGTATATATTAAACTTGAATTTAACAGTTGCAGATCTGGAAAATAGTTTTTTTTTTTTTTTTTTTTTAAAGTGTGTTTTTCCAACCCCAGAAAATGATGGGTGTATTTCTACCTTAAATTACACACTGACTAATACAGATGTTGTAGATTGCCAAAAAAATCTTTTTTTACTAACAGAATATGAAAGCTGTATATATTAAACTTGAATTTAACACTTGCAAATCTGGAAAATACAGTTTTTTGAAAAAAATAAATGTGTGTTTTTCAAACCACAGAAAATGATGGTGTATTTCTACTTTAAATTAAACACTGACTAATACAGATGTTGTAGTTTTCCCCCAAAAAATGGTGATTTGCAATGTCCCAAAAGCTCAGATGCAGTGCTGGTGCACTGAGCTGCATAAAAATGCCGTCACCGGCCACCCACCTAACTAACAGCATTCTAAAAGTTAGTATTTTTGGTCAATGAGCTCAGGGCAGGGTAAAACTATTTGTCTGTAGATCGCTGAGATTAGATTTCTCTCCTATGCTCTCCCTGAAATCACAAGTCCAGCAGCATCCTCTCCCAACACTTGAAACAGCAGAGTGACGTGCAGCGCTACGTGACTCAAGCTTATATAGAGCCTGGGTCACATGCTGCTCTGACCAATCACAGCCATGCCATTAGTAGGCATGGCTGTGATGGCCTCTTGGGGCAAGTAGTATGACGCTGTGCAGCCTTTCAAAAAGCGCAAAGAAAGCGGCGAACACCGAACCCTAACTTTTACTGAAATGTTCGGGTCCGGGGTCCCAAAATCCTAAGGTTCGGTACGAAATCGAACTTTACAGTTCGGGTTCGCTCAACCCTATTGGCAAGTACAGGCCCCAAAAATTAGGCAATAGGAATTCACCTGACAGCAAAGAACTCTGGATTCTGTGACTGGAGGTATTCTAGTAGAGATAGCCTTGCAGTTCGCCCGGCGTAAGTTTTGCGGCGAACTTTGCTTGTTCGTGATTTGTTGAACATGCGAACATATGGCGATATTCGCACGAGCCATATTTTTTTGCATAGCGCCAAACTTTGACCCATGACACATTCATCAGGTGTGACAGGAAAGCCAATTGAGGACGTTTCAGCACATGCACACCACCCCCATCCCTATAACAGAACCCAATCTGGCAGCCATTTTACATTATGTGTTTTGCCAGTGTTGGAGAGGTTGCATTTTGGAGCAGGGACAGTTAGGGACAAATGCGCAAATCAATCTAATAGGGCCACAAAAGTCCGTTTAAGGTCTGGTATAGGTTGTGCTATCAATAGGTGTGACTTACTGAGGGGTGTAATATACTTATACTTTCTAACATAGAAATTATATTATATTGTATTTGTATTGTGCAGCAGTTGTATTCGGCTCTGCTGCGATACCGCAGCTAGATAGAGGGACAAACGCTATTGGAGTAACTAATTGCAACGGGTGTGATATACCTGTTGCCTCAAAAAAAAACTGGTTGAGGGCTGCTATATAGCTTCTTCCACAAAATCCTGATTAAGGGGTGCTATATACCTGTTTCCGCCAAATACTGATTGAGGGGTGCTATTTACCAGTTTTTGTTAAATACTGATTGAGGGGTGCTATATACCTTCTTCCACAAAATACTGATTGAGGGGTGCTATATACCTGTTTCCGCCAAATACTGATTGAGGGGTGCCATATACCTGTTTCCGCCAAATACTGATTGAGGGGTGCTATATACCTGTTTTTGCCAAATACTGATTGAGAGGTGACATATACCTTCTTCCACAAAATACTAATTGAGGGGTGTTATTGCTATATACCTTCTTACACCAAATACGGATTGAGGGGTGCAATACACCATTTTCCGCCAAATACTGATTGAGGGGTGTCATATACCTACTTCCACAAAATACTGATTGAGGGGTGCCAAATTCCTGTTTCCGCCAAATACTGATTGAGGGGTGCTATATAATAGAGATGGCCTTCCGTTTCGCTTCGTTTTGCGGGGAATTTTGCTCGTTTGCGGTTCTCTGAATGGACAAACATATGACTATGTCCGCCGGCACCATATTCTTTTACATTGTGAAGAACTTTGACCCATTACACATTTATCAGGTGGTACAGTGACAGCAATTGAGAGCACAGGGACATACCCCCTACCTTATAAATAAACCCGTTCTGTCCTGCCATTTTACATTCAATCTTTGCCAGTGTAGTGAGAGGTTGCTGTGTGGAGCAGGGACGACCTGTTAGGGACACAAACGCTAGCTAATATGGCCACAAAAGTCCTTTTAAGGACTGGTTTAGGTGTGCTATCAATAGGTGTGACTTACTAAAGGGTTTAATATACTTATACTTTCTAACATAGAAAGTATATTATAGTGCATTTGTATTGTGCAGCAGTTGTGTGCCATTCTGCTGCAATACTGCAGCTACACAGAGTGCCAAACGCTATTGGAACAAACAATTTCTACTGGTGTGATATACTAGTTCCCCCAAATAAATGATTGAAGCAAGGGTGTTATATACAAAAATATACTTTCTATATAGTGCATATAGGAAGTGCAGCATTTGTTTGCGGTTTTGCTGCGTTACCTCAGCTACACAGAGTGACAAACGCTATTGAAACAAATAATTTCTACTGGTGTAATATACCAGTTGCCCCCCCAAAAAATTGATTGAAGCAGGGGGGTTATATACCAATTATATACTTTCTATATAGTGCATTTGGGTATTGCAGCAATTGTTTGCGGTTTGGCTGCGTTACCTCAGCTACACAGAGTGACAAACGACAATGGAACAAATAATTTCTACTGGTGTGATATACCAGTGGCCCCCCAAAAAACTCTGATTGAAGCAGGGGTGTGATATACCTTCTTCAACAAATACTGCTCTTCTATAGGACTTTTGTCACAGGGTCATTTTGAAAATGACAGGCAAAGGAAAAGGCAGGCCATTCCGCAGGGGTGGTAGGGGTCGGGCAGGTGCACCAGGCCGGAGACTAAGTGGGAAGTTGTAGAAGGTGCATGCGATTACGTCAAAGGACGCACCAGATTTAGTTGAGTGGCTCACTCAGCCTTCCACTTCTGCACCCTCCGCATCCTCTCTATCTGCACCCTCTTTTCTCTCTGCTGTGTGCACCCCAAAAGACAACACCACCACCACCATTTCCGCTCCACTCGAGTCAGAGGAATTATTTTCCCATCCATCACAAGACCTTACTGACGCGCAGCCATTCTTGGCATCGGATCAGGAGGAAGAGGTATCAAAGGTCGCCACCCAGCAGTCTGACGACAGTACCCAGATCAGCCCAAGGAGGGTGGTCTCTGCTGTTGCTGCCTACTCCGAGATCTCTAATGTCAGTAGTGGTGAAGGGGACGATGATGACGTGTCTATGGACGTCACGTGGGTGCCCACAAAAGAGGAAGAGGAGGTGAGTTCAGAGGGAGAGACGGAGCAGCAGATAGGGAGGAGAAGGAGGAAAAGCAGGCAGAACTTACAGTGCACAGCAGACTGCTAATGTATCTGGGATGAGCCATCCACCATGCACGGTCACATCTGGCGCTCCCAGGACGCCGACACATGGCTCAGCAGTGTGGGATTTTTTTAACATGTCCGCTGCTGACAATATTGTTGCCATCTGCAGCCTGTCCTGTCAATGCATAAGTCGCGTTAAGCCCAACACTCACCTAGGGACAACTGCATTGAGAAGGCACCTGGCCTCCCACATCCTGAACTTAGTCGTGCAGCGAGTCGTTGCCAAATACCCAGCGATCCAGGACGTCTTGTGGCAGGCCAGGAAAATATCTGGCCATTTTAGAAGGTCTTAACACGGGCCATGGCTCGCCTTGCTGACGTTCAGCGGCGACACCACTTGCCCGTCAGACGTCTGATTTGTGACTGCCTGACGTGCAGGAACTCCACCTTGTATATTGCTTGATAGGTTGATCCATTGATCCAGCAGAAAACGTGCAGTTACGTCTACCTGTAAGAACTCTGCTGCAGAACAGGTTCTCGGGAGCTTGTTTTTTTTTCACAGCGCCAGTAGCTGCTCATACACGACACATGCAGACTTTCTGCGCTATTTGATGAGATCTCCAAACTGGTCAGTCGCAGCCAGGGCACCATCAGTGGACATCATACCTTACGCCTTCTTTCTGGGCTGTGCATTGCGTTGTTTCATTGATCAAGCTGTCGAGGAGCAGGCGCAGGAAGATGAAGAAGTTGCAATGCTGGTATGAATTCCCAGGAGGGGCCACTCCTTCTGAGATAAGTCAACAGGAGTCTGAAGAGGAGTCAGAGGAGGATGGTGCTGGGGCGGAGGAGGACGAGGAGCAAGAAGAGTACTGGTCTGCAGTAAAATTGATATCCATTGACCATGTAATATACCTCCGGCCACATAATCACTTGATTTTTTTCTGTCCGGTGAATGCCTAATGTTTGGGGACTGTAGTCCAGTGGCCTACATTAAATTTTTATCCATTGACTGCATAATGTACCTCGAGCCTCATAATCAGAATTTCTTTTATGCCCAGGAGAATGCCTAATTGTTAAGGCCCGTACTCCCCGTGGCCTAAACCAATTTTTCTAGGCTCCAACAGGGCACATTTCAGAGAATTTCCCTTAAGACGCATAAAAATGTCCCCTGAATAAGATACATATTTTTAGTTGGAATTTTTGTACAAACCGTGATTCCAAAAAAGTTTGGACAACTATACAAATCGTGAATAAAAACTGAATGCAATGATGTGGAGGTGCAAACTTCAATATTTTATCAGAATAGAACATAAAATCACGGAACAAAAGTTTTAAACTGAGAAAATGGTACAATTTTTAAGGGAAAAATATGTTGAATCAGAATTTCATGGTGTCAACAAATCCCCAAAAAGTTGGGACCAAGGCCATTTTCCTTTTCACCACTGTGTGGCATCTCCCCTTCTTCTTACAACACTCAACAGACGTCCGGGGACCGAGGAGACCAGTTCTCAAGATTAGAAATAGGAATGCTCTCCCATTCTTGTCTAATACAGGCCTCTAACTGTTCGATCGTCTTGGGCCTTCTTTGTTGCACCTTCCTCTTTATGATGCGCCAATGTTCTCTATAGGTGAAAGATCTGGACTGCAGACTTGGCCATTTCAGTACCCGGATCCTTCTCCTACGCAGCCATGATGTTGTGATTGATGCAGAATGTGGTCTGGCATTATCTTGTTTGGAAAAGGCAGGGTCTTCCCTGAAAGAGATGACGTCTGGATGGGAGCATATGTTGTTCTAGAACCTGAATATATTTTTCTGCATTGATGGTGCCTTTCCAGACATGCAAGCTGCCAATGCCACACGCACTCATGCAAACCCCATAACCATCAGAGATGTAGGCTTCTGAAGCTGAGCGTTGATAACTACTTGGGTAGTCCTTGTCCTCTTTGGTCCGGATGACATGGCGTCCCAGATTTCCAAAAAGAACTTCGAATCGAGACTCGTCCCTGACCACAGAACAGTCTTCCATTTTGCCACACTCCATTTTAAATGATCCCTGGCCCAGTGAAAACGCCTGAGCTTGTGGATCATGCTTAGAAATGGCTTCTTCTTTGCACTGTAGAGTTTCAGCTGGCAACGGCGGATGGCACGGTGGATTGTGTTCACTGACAATGGTTCTGGAAGTATTCCTGAGCCCCATTCTGTGATTTCCTTTACAGTAGCATTCCTGTTTGTGGTGCAGTGTCGTTTAAGGGCCCGGAGATCACGGGCATCTAGTATGGTTTTAACAGCCTGGACCCTTACGCACAGAGATTGTTCCAGATTCTCTGAAATCTTCGGATGATGTTATGCACAGTTGATGATGATAGATGCAAAGTCTTTGCAATTTTTCGCTGGGTAACACTTTTCTGATATTGCTTCCCACTATCTTTCTGCGCAACATTGTGGGAATTGGTGATCCTCTCTACCCATCTTGGCTCTGAGAGACACTGCCACTCTGAGAAGCCCTTTTTATACCCAATCATGTTGCCAATTTGACCTATTAGTGTTAATTGTTCTTTTCAGCATCATCGTTATGCTCCAAATGTACTTTTTCCAGCCTCTTATTGCTACTTGTCCCAACCTTTTTTGGGATTTGTTGACACCCGGGAAAATTGGAATCATCGTATTTTTCCTTTAAAAATGATACATTTACTCGGATTTAAACGTTTGATCTGTCATCTACGTTCTATTACAAATAAAATATTGACATTTACCATCTCCACATCATTGCATTCAGTTTTTATTCACAATTGTTTAGTGTCCCAACTTTTTTGGAATCCGGTTTGTAATTGATCCCTCTCTAGTATGTGACTGATCATGTTGTGGAACTATTTGTACACTTCTACTAAGTATTTGGTGGCTAAAAATATGAGCTGAAGTTTTTCAGGTTCGACTGCCATTAAAGTGAATGGGGCCCGCCGTGAACAATTTGATTCGCGTTTGCGAACCGTCCCCGGCCAATGTTCGTTCCATCACTACTATATAACTGTTTTCCACCAAATACTGATTAAGGGGTTGCCATATACCTTTTTCCACTAAATATTGATTGAGGGGTGCTATTGCTATATACCTTCTTCCACAAATACTGATTGAGGGGTGCAATACACCTGCTTCCAAAAAATACGGATTGAGGGGTGCCATAGTACTTATTTCCGCCAAATTCTGATTGAGGGTGCTATATACCTGTTTCTGCCAAATACTGATTGAGGTGGTGCCATATAACCTTCTTCCACAAAAATACTGATTGAGGGGTGCTATTGCTATATACCTTATTCGACCAAATACTTATTTATTGAGGGGTTGCCCAATAGACCTGTTTCCGCCAAATACTGATTGAGGGGTTGCAAATATACCTTCTTCCACAAAATACTGATTGATGGGTGCTATTGCTATATACCTTCTGCACCAAAATATTGATTGAGGGCTGCGATACACCTGCTTCCACAAAATACTGATTGAGGGGTGCCATATACCTGTTTCCGCCAAATACTGATTGAGGGGTGCCATATACCTTCTTCCACTAAATTCTGATTGAGGGTGCTATTACTATATACCTTCTTCCACCAAAAACTGATTTGAGGGTGCAATACACCTGCTTCCACAAAATACTGATTGAGGGGTGCCATATACCTGTTTCCGCCCAAATACTGATTGAGGGGTGCTATATACCTGTTCACCAAATACTGATTAAAGGGGTTGCAATATATACTTCTTCCACAAAATACTGATTGAGGGGTGCCAATACCTGTTTCCGCCAAATACTGATTGAGGGGTGCTATATACCTGTTTCACCAAATACTGATTAAAGGGTTTGCAATATACCTTCTTCCACAAAATACTGATTGAGGGGTGCCATATACCTGTTTCCGCCAAATACTGATTGAGGGGGTGCCATATACCTTCTTCCACTAAATTCTGATTGAGGGGTGTGCTATTTCTATATACCTTCTTCTACCAAAAACTGATTGAGGGGTGCAATACACCTGCTTCCACAAAATACTGATTGAGGGGTGCTATATACCTGTTTCCAGAAATTACTGACTTGAGGGAAAGCAATACACCTGCTACCACAAAATACTGATTTGAGGTGTGCCATATTCCTGTTTCTGCCAAATACGGATTGAGGGCTGCAATATATACGTTTCTTCCACAAAATACTGCTCTTCTCTACGACCTTAGGCCTCATGCACACGACCGTTGTGCATAACGGTCCGTATTTTGCGGATCCGTGATTCCGTTTGTTACTTCGCTTTGTTTCTGTATATATTCCGTTTTCCGTTCCATTTTAGCGGAAAAGCATGTCTGTATTGTTTCAGTATGTGCTCGTTTTTTTTGCGGAAGAGAAACGAAAACGGAAGCAGAAAAAAACACAAGATTTGACTCTTCCCCTTTTTACACACCCCCTATTTTAAGATGGTCATGTGACGGTGCAGACCTCCATTTCCTACAGCTTTTTTCAGCATTGAGAGCTTGGTTAGAAGTTGGTGTCTTGCTGGCATTGGTTTCCTGATTGTGGCCTTTAACTGTTGGATTATGGCTGACCTTTGAGGAAGACCTTTTTCTGCGCTGGCTGGTTTCTCGGCCATGATGAACGGCAGCCTACGAACCGAGGAGGAGGCATTGGGTTCACCCATTGTTTCTCAGCAGGCACAGGAAGGGCCGCCTTCCATACGCTGTATATAGATTTGCGACAGCATCCTGAGAAAATTTCATGGGTTTTGTCATATGTCTGTGACTAGTTTTGACATATTGTTAGCGTCACTGCGCCCTGGGCCTCACCCTGCCAGGACACAAATATGAGGCGCTGCATTTCTCCAGAGGAACGGCTCATCCTTACGCTGAGGTATGTATATTTATTACAATTATTATCTACATAATTAGTTTCAAAAAATCATGATATGAAGTGTGTTATTGTTAACTATGTTATGTATGAATATGTGTGGTCATTATTTAAACAGTTGTAAAGTAGAATTGGATTAGTTGCCGGTAGCCAAACATTAAAATCAAACGTTTACGTTTGGACAGCTCCTTTTAAACAACAATATTATTTTGGACCCTAGTGGTGGCATTTGATTAATTTTATTTTTGTTTTCTATTCTGTTTTAGGTTTCTTGCAACTGGGAATTCATTTGCTTCTCTGCATTTTGAGTTCCTGCAGGGAGTCTCAACTATTTCTGGAATTGTTCGTCCAGCATGTGAAGTGATTTTGCAGCGACTCCGGGAAGCGGTGATGCCTAAGCCCAAAGCTGAGGAATGGATCCGAATTGCTGAGGGCTTTCATCTTGATGCGCAGTTTCCAAATTGTATAGGGGCACTGGATGGCAAACACATTTGTGTTGAGAAGCCACCTCACTCTGGGTCAAGATACTACAATTATAAGCAATACTTTCTATTGTGCTGTTGGCTTTAGCTGACAGTACATATAAGTTATAATTGTGGATATCGGGGCCTATGGCAGCACTGCAGATGCACGCATTTTTAGTTCTTCCAGATTGAATGAGAGACTTCAGGCCAACCAACCTGTCCCTCCCAGAGCCCAGATTGCTGCCAGGTTCTGCAGGTCCCCTGGCTCCATTTGTAATAGTGGCTGATGAAGGGTTTGGTTTGGCCCCACATGTCATGCGACCCTTCCCCAGATGCAATCTGGATGACAGGCGACGCATATTTAACTATCGGCTGACTAAAGCCCGTCGGTATGTAGAATGTGCGTTTGGAATACTCACCAACAAGTGGAGAGTATGCCTGTCAACCTTAAAGATGTCGCCGGACAATGCCACCATTGTTATTCAAGCTTGTGTCATCTTGCATAACTTCGTCAGGATTCATGATGCTCCCTTAGATGCTGGTTTAGAGGAGTATGTGACCATTCTTCTTCATCTGGAGGTTTGGAATACACTCATCATGGACGGCCTGGATCTTGCAGGAATAGCATATCGAGACCTCTATGCTGACTACTTTACCAGCCCTGAGGGATCATTACCGTGGCAGAAGGATGTCGTTTTTTTGGCAGACATGATGTCATCTGGACTCTGGGCTTTGTAGTTTTTTGTTATTTTCCAGGCATTTTTTTTTTTTTGTGATTATATTAGATAGTGTAGGGACTCGCAAGGACAAAGAGGACCCTTGACGTGGGCTTGCGGGCTGGGGTGTGTTGTAGTCAAACAGTTAGGCCAAAATAGGCTCTATTTTTTTGGGGCACTGACAATGTACATGATTATGTTTTCCATAAAAATTGTCTAATATTTTGGATACATAAACCTTCTAATACCTCTTTATACATAATACTTTCCGAAAATAGTGCTACTCCAGAATAACATGTTTATATGACTGTGAGTATTACCTATTGACATTATCTATCCTTTCTCTTGTCGTAGGTTTTCATGGCTTCCACATTACAATGGTATCCGAATTGGACTCCTTAAAAGGATTGGCATTTATTGTAGAATAAGATGTTGCCTACCTATATATGTTTGAAGATTGTTTATACATTACATAGATGACCTTTTTTTTTTCCTATTCATATGCTTTGTCAATAAATCTAACTATGTGTTTGTATTGTAATTTGTGACCCTTGACTTTTTCGCCAACATTTTTTTATAATACTATTTTTCATTTTTGAAATAAAACGGTCCACACAAGATTCCTTTTTTTAAAGTTGTTATATTTTTAAATAAAACAATAAATGCTTCACAATCAGCCGTAAAATTAAAGTTATTAAACATAATAACACAATTCACATGTCAAAAAGCTCTCTTGTGAAAGGCCAGAAACGGTTCGAATTACACCAACATTACCTTAACATTCGTCTGTTGTTTGTTATATAGAGTCTTTGGCTGTGAGTACTGAGGCCAAAAAATGAGTATGTTGTTCATGTGAAGACATGCCCATAGAATATTGGTTGGGGCGATGGCCATTTGGGGCATGCTGGGGTCCTGATTGTTGGCTCAAGAGACCTTGCATATACCCTCTCCTTCATGGCATTTATAAACCTAAGGAGCTCTAGAGTGTCTGGTTTTGATTCCATGATAGAAGCTACTGAGGTCATCAAGAATATAAACATGGTAGTTTTCTCTTGGGGGCAGCCTTGATGAGGGGAGCAAGGCCACCTTAGCATTCTCTCCTCTTTCCCTTCCCTTCTTCTCTCAGTCAAATAATTGAGCACCTGGCCGTCAACCAGTGCTCGTGTATCAGGTTGAGAAGAAGGTTTTGTAGTAGCCGCCCTTCTTCGGCGACGTGGCCTGGGCTGGGCTTCTGGACTGGAAGCCGTCACTCCAGTAGCTTCCACACTCAAAGCTTCTCCCTGCATCTGGGAATGTGATATGTCCTGTGTGATTACATCCTCCTCACCAGTGTCAGGACGTGGGTATGTTGGGCAGGAGCATCTTGTTCCTCCTGTTGGGAGCTACTTGAATTGTCAGCGTCCTCATCAAGGTTGTCCACGGTGCTGAAATCGCAAATGCATGAGGATTACTATAAATATACTGTATATATATATATATATATATATATAAAATGGAACACGATTACAGCATTGGACAGAAAAAGCTAGCGGATGCTAGGTCCAAGGGTGTAGCTGCTTACCCCCATAAAATAGATATGAAAACCAGACAGCACTCCAAGTAAAAAAACAAGTGGTTGTTTATTCACCCATGTGGTAAGGCAACGTTTCAGCTCATACAAACAAAAAGGGCTTCAAAAAGGCTCTTTGTATGAGCTGAAACGTTGCCTTACCACATGGGTAAATAAACAACCACTTGTTTTTAACTTGGAGTGCTGTCCGGTTTTTATATATATATATATATAATATATACATACAGACCAAAAGTTTGGACACACCTTCTCATTCGAAAGAGTTTTCTTTATTTTCATGACTATGAAAATTGTAGATTCACACTGAAGGCATCAAAACTATGAATTAACACATGTGGAATTATATACATAACAAACAAGTGTGAAACAACTGAAAATATGTCCATATTCTAGGTTCTTCAAAGTAGCCACCTTTTGCTTTGATTACTGCTTTGCACACTCTTGGCATTCTCTTGATGAGCTTCAAGAGGTAGTCCCCTGAAATGGTTTTCACTTCACAGGTGTGCCCTGTCAGGTTTAATAAGTGGGATTTCTTGCCTTATAAAGGCGTTGAAGAGAAGTCAGGTTGATACATAGCTGATAGTCCTACTGAATAGACTGTTAGAATTGGTATTATGGCAAGAAAAAAAGCAGCTAAAAAGCATCTAGTAAAGAAAAATGAGTGGCCATCATTACTTTAAGAAATTAAGGTCAGTCAGTCAGCCGAAAAAAATTGGGAAAACTTTGAAAGTAAGGGCTATTTGACCATGAAGGAGAGTGATGGGGTGCTGCGCCAGATGACCTGGCCTCCACAGTCACCGGACCTGAACCCAATGGTTTGGGGTGAGCTGGACCGCAGAGTGAAGGCAAAAAGGGCCAACAAGTGCTAAGCATCTCTGGGAACTCCTTCAAGACTGTTGGAAGACCATTTCAGGGGACTACCTCTTGAAGCTTATCAAGAGAATGCCAAGAGTGTGCAAAGCAGTAATCAAAGCAAAAGGTGGCTACTTTGAAGAACCTTGAATATGACATATTTCAGTTGTTTCACACTTGTTTGTCATGTATATAATTCCACGTGTGTTAATTCATAGATTTGATGCCTTCATAGTCATGAAAATAAAGAAAACTCTTTGAATGAGAAGGTGTGTCCAAACTTTTTGGTCTGTACTGTATATATATATATACAACATTCCGTCAAAACCAAGGTAGCATATACTTACGGCCTTAATTCCAAAACTGGACGCAAAAATTGGAGCTGTCGGGTATACATGTATGGTTTTTTCCGAAGACCACCATCACCGCTATACCCCTTTGATCGCACCAATTCTCGCCGGTATTGGTCCCGAGATGAATGCCATCTGGTCTTAACTTTTTTAACTGTAAAAACAAAACGTTTCACACAATAAATATATAAATACATAGTTCTTACTAAAATATTACCTTGCTTCTTAATATTCCAAACTACACTGGCCCTGTATTTGTGCTAACAAAATGGGGTGCTGACCTTTTGATACTTTGGAAACATGTAAATGTTTAATGCTTGAATATAAACATAATATTGAAGTACCTGATAAGTCACTGAGATGCTGTCTACATTGAAGGCTACAGTGATTACTGTATTACATAAACGACAGTAACAACATTAATAAATGATACAAGGTTTATATCCAAACAGGTACTGAGGGAGAGCGATATTTTAAATATCAATGTATACCACCCTGGATATGGTCATTCATAGTTCTGCAGCTAATTACACCATAGGCCTGCTTCCCTAATGTGACATTGCAGATGACTGTTGATCATGCTGTGAGTGTGCAGTGCGGCACCCGGCCTGAACTACCATCAATGCACAAGGGTAAACATAGCATTTTATTATTTTTGTATGCTAATTAAGCCTTTACAGCTCTGCTATGTATTGGAAAAACACTGAGATAATGCTGGCGGTGTTAGCCAATCTATTCAATAAACTGTAAAAGGGTTAATCTAGCATTACTAAATCAATATAATGCTATGTGACCCACAGCAGTGCTGGGAGGTCAGGCTGGGAGCTGCAGACTCCCAGCATGACCAAGACTCGTTTTCAAGGGCACTATAGCTATGCTGATACATCAAATATATGTACATATATGTATATATATATATATATATATATATATACAGTACAGACCAAAAGTTTGGACACACCTTCTCATTCAAAGAGTTTTCTTTATTTTCATGACTATGAAAATGGTAGATTCACAATGAAGGCATCAAAACTATGAATTAACACATGTGGAATTATATACATAACAAACAAGTGTGAAACAACTGAAAATATGTCATATTCTAGGTTCTTCAAAGTAGCCACATTTTGCTTTGATAACTGCTTTGCACACTCTTGGCATTCTCTTGATGAGCTTCAAGAGGTAGTCCCCTGAAATGGTTTTCACTTCACAGGTGTGCCCTGTCAGGTTTAATAAATGGGATTTCTTGCCTTATAAATGGGTTGGGACCATCAGTGGCGTTGAGGAGAAGTCAGGTGGATACACAGCTGATAGTCCTACTGAAAAGATTGTTAGAATTTGTATTATGGCAAGAAAAAAGCAGCTAAGTAAAGAAAAACGAGTGGCCATCATTACTTTAAGAAATGAAGGTCAGTCAGTCAGCCAAAAAATTAGGAAAACTTTGAAAGTAAGGGCTATATGGCCATGAAGGAGAGTGATGGGGTGCTGCGCCAGATGACCTGGCCTCCACAGTCACCGGACCTGAACCCAATCGAGATGGTTTGGGGTGAGCTGGACTGCAGAGTGAAAGCAAAAGGGCCAACAAGTGCTAAGCATCTCTGGGAACTCCTTCAAGACTGTTGGAAGACCATTTCAGGGGACTACCTCTTGAAGCTCATCAAGAGAATGCCAAGAGTGTGCAAAGCAGTAATCAAAGCAAAAGGTGGCTACTTTGAAGAACCTAGAATATGACATATTTTCAGTTGTTTCACACTTGTTTGTTATGTATATAATTCCACATGTGTTTATTCATAGTTTTGATGCCTTCATAGTCATGAAAATAAAGAAAACTCTTTCAATGAGAAGGTGTGTCCAAACTTTTGGTCTGTACTGTATATATATGTGTACATTTAAATATACTTTTGCATAAAAACACATTACACATGGATAGTCTTACCTAACTCACGGCGTTTCTTGTAATTTGCCTTCTCCAACTGGCTCGACTGCATAACTTTCGCCACCTCATCCCATGCCCTCTCCTTGGCTTTCCATCACTGCGGCTGTCCCAAATTTGAGGTCTCTCTTGAATGAGTGATATCAGCTTTTCAACATCCATGTTCAAAGTTTGCATTCAAAGCTCCTCTAGGCCCTCAGGGGATTTCCAGGTCATGTGCTTGGCCAATATTGATCAACAAGAAGCACATGGCTAAAGTGGGCTGGCCTTAAAGCTGAAGAAAATGTGTTTCCGCAAAAACGGAAGACATACGGATGACATACGGTTACATTCTGTATGTATTCCGTTGTTTTTGTGGACCCATTGACTTGAATGGAGCCAAGCACCGTGATTTGCAGACAAGAATAGGACATGTTCTATCTTTTCACAGTACGGAAATACGGAAACGGAATGCACACGGAGACACTTCAGTATTTTTTGCTGAACCATTGAAATGAATGGTTCAGTATATGTTCCGCATACTGAACTAAAAAAAGTCCAGTATACTGAACGCAAAATACTGTCGTGTGCATGAGCCCTTAGGCAGAGGGTCATTTAGAGAAATACAGGCAGAGAAAGTTGCCGACTGTACTACAGGGATGGTAGGGGTCGGGCAGGTGCAACAGTCCGAAACCTAAGTGGTAAGTTGAAGAATGCACGAGCGATAACTTCAAAGTGCGCACCAGAGTTGGTTGAGTGGCTCACTCAGCCTTCCGCTTCTGCACCCTCCTCACTCTCTGCTGTGTGCTCCCCCAAAGACACCACCACCACCACCATAGCCCATCCAGTCGAGTCAGAGGAATTATTTTCCCATCCATTCCCGAGTCTTACCGATGTACAGCCATTCTTGGCATCGGATAAGGAAGAGGAGGTAGCAACAGCCGTCACGCAGCGATCTGACGACAGTACCCAGATCGGCCCAAGGAGGGTGGTTCCCGCTGTTGCTGCCTACTCCGAGATCTCTAATGTCAGTGGTGGTGAAGGTGACGATGATGACGTGTTGATGGACGTCACGTGGGTGCCCATAAGAGAGGAAGAGCAGGCGAGTTCAGAGGTTGAGACGGAGCAGCAGAGAGGGAGGAGGAGGAGAATCAGGCAGAACTCGCAGTGCACAGGAGGCAAAAAGCAGACTGCAAATGTATCTGGAGCTAGCCATCCACCATACGCGGTCACATCTAGGACACCGGCTCCGCAGTGTGTTTTTTTTTTAACATATCAGCTGCTGATAATAGTTTTGCCATCTGCAGTCTGTGCTGTCAACGCATAAGTCACGGTAAGCCCAACACTCACATAGGGGCGACCGCCTTATGAAGGCACCTGGCCTACCATCACCAAGCCCAGTGGGAGCAAAGCCTTTGGAAATCACAAAGCCACACTCCCGGTGTCCCACGTCCTGCCTCTTCTCCTTCTACTCTCTCCTCCCATTTGTCCTCCACTCCACCTTCCACCGTACCGTTGTCGCGCTCATCTGGCACAAGGAAGGCTTCCGTGGCCCAAATGTTTGAGCGTAAAAAAATGATGACGCCGGATAATCCTCTTGCCCAACGGCTGACCGCTGGCTTGTCGGAACTGCTAGCCCGCCAAATACTGCCTTAGGTGGACACGGCCATTGGAACACCGCAATGGAAGTTCCCCAGAAGGAAATATTTCTCCCAAAAGGGCATCCCTGAACTATATGTCCACGTTCAGTGGCAAGTTAATATATCTCTGGCATACAGTGTCGGTAGCAAGATACATCTAACCACAGACTCGTGGTCTAGCAAATACGGGCAGGGAAGGTACATACTTTTGCTGCCCACTGGGTGAACCTTCTGACAGCCGTCAAGCATGTAACCCGTGGCACCCGTGTGCATTTGGTGCTACCGCCACGGATTGCATGCAGGCCTGCCTCTTCTTCCCTTCCTCCTACTCCATCCTCCATCTCCTCCTCTGCTGACTCCTCCTTTTTCACTGCTACCGCCTTTTCCGCTGCACCCCCACCAAGCTCCCCAGAACCTATTTGACATTCCAGGTGAGAAGTTGCCATGCTGTGCTGCGGCTGTTGCGCCTGGAAGCTAAGAGCCACACCGGTCCTGCACTCCTTTCAGCTCTGTGGTCACAGGCTGATCAGTGGCTAACCCCACTCAATTTGACAGTTGGTAAAGTGGTGTGCGACAACGGTGCCAATCTGCTGAGCGCGCTGAAACAGGGCAAAATGACACACGTGCCGTGCATGGCACACGTCCTGAACTTAGTCGAGCAGCGATTCGTTGCCAAATACCCTGTGGTGGACATCAGGCGGCAGGCCAGGAAAATCTCTTGCCATTTTAGAAGATCGTACCTTACGCCTTCTTTCTGGAGCATGCATTGTGTCATGTCATTGATCAAGCCGTCGAGGAGCAGGAGCTGGAAGATTATAAAGTCGCTATTCTGAATGAATTTCCAGGGGGGGGTTACTCCATCTGAGACAAGTCAGCAGGAGTCTGAAGAGGAATCAGAGGATGATGGTGGCTGGGGGAGGAGGAGGAGGAGGAAGAGCAAGAACAGCAGACTTAAAATTTTTCAGGGATCCCTGGTGTTATCCGTGGCTGAGGGGAGGAAAGCGAGGATGACATTCTCCTGGGCGATGAGCAGGAGCCAGGGCGTCCCACCGCTTCCAATTTAGTGCAAATTGGGGCCTTCATGCTCCGGTGTTTGAAGAGGGACATCTGTATAAAAGCATAAAGGTCAAGGACCTGTGCTGGGTGGCAACGTATTTAGACCCCCGGTACAAACACAAAATGGCGGACATGTTACCAGCATCACAGAGGACTGTCAGAATGCAGCATTTCCAGGTCTTGCTGCGAGAGATGCTGCATTCTCTGCTGAGGGTACTGGCAGATGAATTTCCACCCACAGCGAAACAGGTGCGGGTACCAATCCTACCGTGCCTGTAAAAAGAGGGTGGTTTGAAGATGTGTTGGTCACTTCGGATATGAGATAATTCTTTCAGCCAACCCATCGACAGCTGCCCTCCGGATCCAGCCTCAGGGAACGCCTAGAGCGAAAGGTGTCCGACTACATCAGGTTAATGGCCGATGTGGACGCTCTGAGAAGCGAAGAACCCCTTGACTACTGTGTGTGCAGGCTTGATCTGTGGCCAAAGCTCGCACAATTTGCCATGGAACTCTTGGCTTGCCCCTCGTCCAGTGTCCTGTCCGAAAGGACGTTCAGCGCAGCAGGGGTGATCGTGACCGATGGCTACTATCTTTATATTATATAGATTCTAGTTTATTATACTGTACCCTGTATTTCCCAGTAGAAAATGATTCTTGGGAAATACAGTCCTCATCCCTGACCACCAGGACCAGGTAGCGCTCTGTCAGTACATAGCGGCCTCCCCTCTACGCCACGCTGCCCTGCTGTGTACTGGTGCTTATTCTGACACTAGGGCTGGGTTTACATCCTATTTTTGCCATCCATTTAATACATACCATAAATGTATGCGTTAACAGATGCCTCCGACTGATGCCATACAGTGGCGTCCATTCACCATACAGTTCCATGGTAGAAAAAAAATTACGTTAACGTATGCATTTTTTAATGGACTCTGCAGGATACAAAAACGTGGAGTGCCCCCTCTGGTATATCACTGTCCATGTTGTGGGACTATTTGTGTACTTCTAGTAATTGTTTGCTGGCTGAAAATATGACCTTGGGATTTTTCAGGTTCGCCTGCCATTAAAGTGAATGGGGTCCGCTGCGAACTTGCGTTCGCGAACATTTGATCATGAACGCGCGTTCGCGAATCGTCCCGGCCGATGTTCGTCCATCACTATATATTAGGCGGTCACAGGATAAATATGTAACTGTCGGCCAGTACAGGCCCCAAAAATTAACCAATAGGCATTTACTTGACAGCACAGAACTTTGGATTCTGTCAAAAGGTTCAGCCAGTGGGCAGTAAAAGTTATGTACCTTCCCTGCCCGTGTTTGCTAGACCACGTGTCTGTGGTCAGATGTATCTTGGCACCGACACTGTGTGCCAGAGATACATTAACTTGCCAATGAACATGGCCATATAGTTCAGGGATACTCTTCTGGGAGAAATATTTCCTTCCAGGGACCTTCCATTGCGGTGTTCCAATGGCCACAAATTTTCTAAAGGCCTCCTAGTCCACCAGTTTATATGGCAGAATTTGGCGGCCTAGCAGTTCCGACAAGCCAGCGGTCAGCCGATGGGCAAGAGGATTATCCAGCGTCATCATTTTTTTACGCTCGAACATTTGGGCCATGGAAGCCTGTCTTGTGCCAGATGAACGCGATGACGGCAAGGTGGAAGGTGGAGTGGAGGACAAATGGGAGGAGAGGGGAGAAGGAGAAGAGGCAGAACGTGGAGCACCGGGAGTGTGGATTTGTGGGTTCTGACGCCGTTGCTCCCACTGGTATCGGTGATGGGAGGCCAGGTGCCTTCTTAAGGCGGTCGTCTCTAGGTGAGTGTTGGGCTTACCGCGACTCATGCATTGACAGCACAGGCTGCAGATGGCAACACTATTATCAGCAGCTGACAGGTTAAAAAAAGCCCACACTGCTGAGCCATGTGCCGTCCATCGACACGTCATCATAGTCACCTAAACCACCACTGTCATTAGAGATCTCGGAGTAGGCAGCAACAGCGGGGATCACCCTCCTTGGGCTGATCTGGGTACTGTCGTTAGACCGCTGGGTGGCAGCCGTTAGGTGGCAGCTATCTCCTCTTCCTCATCCAATGCCATGCATGGCTGTGCATCGGTAAGGTCTGGGAATGAATGGGAAAATAATTCCTCTGACTCGAGTGGAGGGTCTATGGCGGTGGTGGTGTCTTTGGGGGTGCACACAGCAGAGAGCGAGGACTGTGCAGATACAGAGGATGAGGAGGATGGCTGATTGAGCCAATTACCAACTCTGGTGCGCCCTTTAAAGTTATTGCAAGCGCCCTCTCCAACTTCACACTTAGGCTCCGGCCTGGTTCACCTGCTCGTTCCCTACCATCCCTGTGGAACTGTCTGCCTCTTCCTCTGCCTGTCATTTTCTAAATGACCCTCTGCCTAAGTCCATAGAGAAGTGCAGTATTTGGGGAATAAGTTATACCACGCCCTCAATCAGTATTTGGCGGAAACAAGTATATAGCACCCCTCAACCAGTATTTGTCGGAAACAGGTATATAGCAACCATCAATCAGTGTATGGTGGAAAAAATTATATAGCAATAGCACCTCTTAATCAGTATTTTGTGGAAGATAGTATATGGCACCCTTCAATCAGTATTTTGCGGAAACAGGTATATAGCACCCCTCAATCAGTATTTGGTGGAAACAGGTATATGGCACCCCTCAATCAGTATTTTGTGGAAGCAGGTGTATCGCAGACCTCAATCAGTATTTGGTAGAAGAAGGTATATATTACCCCTCAATCAGAATTTGGCGGAAACAGGTATATAGAACCCCTTAATGAGTATTTTGTGGAAACAGGTATATAGCACCCCTCAATCAGTATTTGGCAGAAACTGGTATATGGCACCCCTCAATCAGTATTTGGCGGAAACTGGTACACAGCACCCCTCAATTAGTATTTGGCAGAAAAAGGTATACAGTACACCTCAATCACGATTTTGTAGATGAAGGTATATAGCACCCCTCAATTTTTATTTGGTGGAAGCCGGTATATGGCACCCCCAATCAGTATTTTTTGGAAGCAGGTGTATTGCAGCCCTCAATCAGTATTTTGTGGAAGAAGGTATATTGCACCCCTCTAACAGTATTTGGCGGAAACAGGTATATAGCACCCCTCAATCAGTATTTGGCAGAAACAGTTATATGGAACCCCTCAATCAGTATTTTGTGGAAGCAGGTGCATCGCATCCCTCAATCAGTATTTGGTGGAAGAAGGTATATAGCAATAGCACCCCTCAATCAGTATTTTGTGGAAGAAGGCACCGTATATGGCACCCCTCAATCAGTATTTGGCGGTAACAGGTATATAGCACCCCTCCCCTCAATCAGTATTTGGTGGAAACAAGTATATAGCACCCCTCCCCTCAATCAGTATTTGGTTGAATAAGGTATATAGCATGAGCATCCCTAAATCAGTATTTAGTGGAAGAAGGTATATGGCACCTCTCAATCAGTATTTGGCGGAAACTGGTATATAGCACCCCTCAATCAGTATTTGGCTAAAACAGGTATATAGCACCCCTCAAATAGAGATGTCCCGAACTATTCGCCGGCGAATAGTTCCCGGCGAACATCACTTGTTCGCGTTCGCCGCGGCGGGCGAACATATGCGATGTTCGGTCCACGCCCTATTCGTCATCATTGTGTAAACTTTGACCCTGTACCTCACAGTCAGCAGACACATTCCAGCCAATCAGCATCATACCCTCCCTCCCAGACCCTCCCACCTCCTGGACAGCATCCATTTTAGATTCATTCGGAAGCTGCAGTGTCACAAATTTGACTAAGTTGTAATCGCAATGCGATTAATACAGGTTATATTAATCGCATTGCGAATTCAACTTAGAGCTGGGTTCCTAATGACCCTGTACCTCACAGTCAGCAGACACATTCAAGCCAATCAGCAGCGTACCCTCCCTCCCAGACCCTCCCACCTCCTGGACAGCATCCATTTTAGATTCATTCAGAAGCTGCATTCTTAGTGAGAGGAGGTACAGTGTAGCTTCTGCTGATTTAATAGGGAAATCGATAGCTAGGCTACTGTATTCAGTGTCCACTACAGTCCTGAAATACTCATCTGATCTCTGCTGTAAGGACAGCACCCCAAAAAGCCCTTTTAAGGGCTAGAACATCAGTCTGCTTTTTTTTTTAATTTTTTATATGTAATCTAATTGCAGTTGCCTGCCTGCCAGCGTGTGTGTCAGGCTCACAGCGTATACTGTGCCCACTTGCCCAGTGCCACCACTGATATCTGGTGTCACAGTAGCTTGCATAGAAATAAAAAAAAAACTTTTTTGTCTGTAATATAATAGCAGTCAGTTGCCGGCACACGCGTGTGTTTCATGCCCTGCAAGTGCACAGTGTCACTTCAGCGCAACTCATATCTGGTGTCACATTCGATTACATTTAAAGAAAAACAACAATTTTGACTGTGAATAAATAGCAGTCAGTTGCACACACGTGTAAGTATGTTTAAGGCCCAGCTGCAAGCGCATAGTGTCACTTCAGCGCAACTCATATCTAGTTTCACATTCGATTCCATTTAAAAAAAATATATATATTTTGACTGTGAATAAATAGCAGTCAGTTGCACACACGAGTTTGTGTGTTTAAAGGGAACCTGTCACCAGGATTTTGTGCATAGAGCTGGGGACATGACGTCACAGAGCTGGAGCGCCGAAATCTCGCGATGCGCGAGCTAGCGCATGCGCAGTGTCGGCATCATGTTCATTCCCTGTACTGGTATCAGCATAGGGAATGAACTACGCATGCGCTAGCTCGCGCATCGCGAGATTTCGGCGCTCCAGCTCTGTGACGTCAGCCAGCAAGGAGGAGATTCGGAGGACGCGGGGCGGTGCTGGGCTCCTTTCCGCTTGACTCATCTCCGGATACAGAACTCATATCAGGTCATTTGCATATGGATCAAAACAGTTTTTTAACACAATAAAAGCGCAGAGAGCTGTGGGGACTGGGTATTGCAGATGTGCTAGTGGCCATCTAGCAGCCCATGTCCCCAGCTCTATGCACAAAATCCTGGTGACAGGTTCCCTTTAAGGCCCAGCTGCAAGTCCATAGTGTCACTTCAGCGCAACTCATATCTGGTTTCACATTCGATTCCATTTAAAGAAAAACAACAATTTTGACTGTGAATAAATAGCAGTCAGTTGCACACACGTGTTTGTGTGTTTAAGGCCCAGCTGCAAGCGCATAGTGTCACTTCAGCGCAACTCATATCTGGTGTCACATTCGATTCCATTTAAAGAAAAACAACAATTTTGACTGTGAATAAATAGCAGTCAGTTGCACACACGTGTTTGTGTGTTTAAGGCCCAGCTGCAAGCGCATAGTGTCACTTCAGCGCAACTCATATCTGGTGTCACATTCGATTCCATTTAAAGAAAAACAACAATTTTGACTGTGAATAAATAGCAGTCAGTTGCACACACGTGTTTGCAGGGGCGGATTAAGTGCATGATAGGCCCGGGGCTGTCTAACCAACTTGCCCCCCCCCCCCCCCCCATTTTATTTTATTTTATTTTTTTTGTATGAAGAGGCTGCGGTGCTTCATGAGTGCCACAGTCTCTTCTTAGGCCATATGACATCTTCAGACAAAAAAAAATACCCCAAATTGAGTCTTAAACTGAAAAATTTGGTCGCCAAATTTAAAATACATATAATTATAATAAAAAAGACATGGAGGAGAATACAGCACCAAATACCTCTTACATCCAGTGACATCTCCTGTCATGTAGACCTTCTCTTTCCTCTTCACCTCCATTTGACCCAGACCACCCATGCAAATTCTTTCAGCCGCATCTCGTCTCTACAGTTTGTAACACAGACACGTAAGATTTCTCAATTCCTTCTCATCCTGGTGTCCCCACAGTGTCATCCTGCTGCCACTCCCAATACTGTGCCCGTTGTGCCCCCCAATGTCCAAGGTACTATACTGCTTAAAAAATAGTGACCCTAATAGACATAATTGGAGTCATTTATCAAACTGGTGTAAAGTAGAACTGGATTTCCAAAAGAGCTGTCAAATATGAAAGGTGGAATCTGATTGGATGCTATGGGCATCTAAGCCAGTTCTACTTTACACCAGTTTGATAAATTACCCCAAATGTCCCTATAGTGTCCACAGCAGCTATAATGTCCCCTAGAGTGCCCAGAGTAATAATACCACCCTATATTGTGCTCCAGGCAATAATCCCTGAATAGTGTCCCCAAATATAATAGAATTGCCCCTACAGTGCCTCCCCAATAGCAACACCCCCATATAGTACTTTGCCCCCACACAGTAATTTGCCCCACACTGCCCCTACATAGTAATTTCCCCCACATAGTAATTTGCCCCCACACTGCCCCCACATAGTAATTTCCACCACACTGCCCCCACATAGAAATTACCCCCACACAATAGTTTCCTCCACACTGCCCATATAGTAATTTGCCCCTACATAGTAATGTGCCCCCACATAGTAATTTCCACCACACTGCCCCCACATAGCAATTACCCCACACTGCCCCCACACAATAGTTTCCCACACATAGTAATTTGTCCCCACATAGCAATTTCCCCACACTGCCACCCACATAGAAATTACCCCACACTGCCCCCACATAGCAATTTCCCCCACACTGTCCCCACACAATAGTTTCCCCCACATAGTAGTCCCTCCCATAATAATTTGGCCCCACACAGCCCCATATAGTAATTTGCCCCCACACTGCCCCCACATAGTAATTTGCCCCCACACTGCCCCCACATAGTAATTTGCCCCCACACTGCCCCATATAGTAATTTGCCCCCACACTGCCCCATATAGTAATTTGCCCCCACTCTGCCCCCACATAGTAATTTACCCCCACACTGCCCCATATAGTAATTTTCCCCCACATAGTAGTCCGGCTCCCATAATAATTTGCCCCCACATAGTAGTCCCTCCCATAATAATTTAGCCCCACACAGCCCCCACATTCCCTCTCCCATGTACTCGAGGTCCCGTCCCTAATATGTCCTCCTCTGTGTGTCATCCCCCACATGTCCCCCAAAGTAGGCACATGGAATAAAAAAATAAAAATTGAAAAAAATAATGAAATGCTAAATACTCACCGTCCAGTGCAGGCACTTGATCGCAGACGAAGGCGGGATGAGGCAGGCGTGCACACGTCAATGTGCTGTGTCATGGCACAGGCGCGTGATGATGTCATCACGCACGCGCGTGATGACGTCATCACGCACGCCTGCACCGGGATTTCACTACCGCATAGGCCTCAGGCGTACTAGGCCTGAAGCCTATGGCAGTGATAGGCGACGGGACAGGGAGCTATGCGCTCCCGTGCCCCGCCGAAGTATGTGGGCGTTCGGGTCGGCGCTGGGCCCCCCAGCGGTGCTGGGCCCGGGGCTGCCAACCCGAAAGTCCCTATTGTAATCCGCCACTGCGTGTTTGTGTGTTTAAGGCCCAGCTGCTAGTCCATTGTGTCACTTCAGCGCAACTCATATCTGGTGTCACATTCGATTCCATTTAAAGAAAAACAACAATTTTGACTGTGAATAAATAGCAATTAGTTGCACACACGGGTTTGTGTGTTTAAGGCCCAGCTGCAAGTGCATAGTGTCACCAGCGCAACTCATATCTGGTGTCACAGTAGCTTGCACGCATAGTACAACTTAACGAATCAAAAAAAAATGACAGGCAGAGGCAGGCCACCCCGCAGAAGCCGTCGTGGTCGTGGTGCTGTGATTGCCTTTGGCCCTAGAATAATGCCCAGTGTTCAGAGGCCACGTACCCTGAACTCGAAAAGTTCTGAGGACATAGTTGACTGGCTAACACAGGACACCCAATCTTCTACAGCTTCCGCTCGGAACCTTGACGCGCCATCCTCCTCCAGCTCAGCTTCGGGCACCTCTCAAGTTACCACTCGCCTGCCTGCTGCCACCACCAACACTAGCACCACAGCCACTTCACTTGATCTGTCAGAGGAGTTATTTACACATCAGTTGGAAGAAATGAGTGATGCACAACCATTATTGCCAGAGGATGTAGATAACAGGGATATGTCTCAGTCAGGCAGCATTACACATATGGACGTACGGTGTGATGATGATGATGTTGTACCCGTTGCTGCTTCCTTTGCTGAGTTGTCAGATACAAGTGAAGCGGTTGATGATGACGATGTGTCCGTGGATGTCACGTGGGTGCCCGCTCGAAGAGAAGAAGTACAGGGGGAAAGTTCTGATGGGGAGACAGAGAGTAGGAGGAGACGAGTTGGAAGCAAGGGGAGGTCATCGCAAGGAGCTAGTGGCACAGTCAGACAGCATGCATCAGCACCCGGGGTCAGCCAGACAGCACGCCAATCAACGCATGCTGTTGCCACCACCAGAATGCCGTCATTGCAGAGCTCAGCAGTGTGGCATTTTTTTTTTGTGTGTCTGCCTCTGACAACAGAGATGCCATTTGCAACCTGTGCCAAAAGAAACTGAGTCGTGGGAAGTCCAACACCCACCTAGGTACAACTGCTTTGCGAAGGCACATGATCGCACATCACAAACGCCTATGGGATCAACACATGAGTACAAGCAGCACACAAATTCAAAGCCGCCATCCTCCTCCTGGTCCAGCATCTTCTGCCTCATCAACCACTGCTGTCCTCCTTGCCCCCTCTCAACCATCCGCCACTCCATCTCTCGCCTTGAGCAGTTCCTGCTCATCTGCTTACAGTCAGGTGTCTGTCAAGGACATGTTTGAGCATAAGAAGCCAATGTCACAAAGTCACCCCCTTGCCCGGCGTCTGACAGCTGGTTTGTCTGAACTCTTAGCCCGCCAGCTTTTACCATACAAGCTGGTGGAGTCTGAGGCGTTCAAAAAATTTGTAGCTATTGGGACACCGCAGTGGAAGGTACCCGGCCGAAATTTCTTTGCACAAAAGGCAATCCCCAACCTGTACTCGATTGTGCAAAAGGAAGTAATGGCATGTCTGGCACACAGTGTTGGGGCAAGGGTCCATCTGACCACTGATACCTGGTCTGCAAAGCATGGTCAGGGCAGGTATATCACCTACACTGCGCATTGGGTAAACCTGCTGACGGCTGCCAAGCATGGAATGCGTGCCTCTGCAGAGGAGTTGGTGACACCGCCGCGACTTGCAGGCAGGCCTGCTGCCACCTCCTCTACTCCTCCTACTCCATCTTCTTCCATAACCTCCTCGGCTGAGTCCTCTTCTGCTGCTGTGTCTTGCTCCACATTAACGGCACCCCCCCAGCTCCCCAGGGGCTATTCCACATCCCGGATACGACAGTGTCACGCCGTCTTGGGGTTGACTTTCCTGAAAGCAGAGAGTCACACCGGACCAGCACTCCTGAACGCACAGGTGGATCAGTGGCTGACTCCGCACCAACTGGAGATCGGCAAAGTGGTGTGTTACAACGGAAGCAATTTGTTGACGGCATTGAATTTGGGCAAGTTGACACATGTGCCGTGCATGGCACATGTGTGTAATCTGATCGTACAACGCTTTGTGCATAAGTACCCAGGCTTACAGGACGTCCTCAAGCAGGCCAGGAAGGTGTGTGGCCATTTCAGGTGTTCCTACACGGCCATGGCGCACTTTTCAGATATCCAGCGGCGAAACAACATGCCAGTGAGGGGCTTTATTTGCGACAGCACGACACGTTGGAATTCAACACTCCTAATGTTCGACCGCCTGCTCCAACAAGCCGTCAACAAGTATTTGTATGACCGGGGTGCTAGGACAGCCTCTGCGGAGCTGGGAATTTTTTTGCCACGTTACTGGATGCTCATGCGCAATGCCTGTAGGCTCATGCGTCCTTTTGAGGAGGTGACAAACCTAGTCAGTCGCACCGAAGGCACCATCAGCGACATCATACTATTTGTTTTCTTCCTGGAGCGTGCCCTGCGAAGAGTGCTGGATCAGGCCGTAGATGAGCGTGAAGAGGAAGAGGAAGAGTTGTGGTCACCATCACCACCAGAAAGTGCCTTATCAGCATCGCTTGCTGGACCTGCGGCAAGGCTAGAAGAGGATTGTGAGGCAGAGGAGTCAGAGGAGGAATGTGGCTTTGAGGAGGAGGAGGAAGACCAACCACAACAGGCATCCCAGGGTGCTCGTTGTCACCTATCTGGTACCCGTGGTGTTGTACGTGGCTGGGGGGAAGAACATACCTTCGGTGAGATCACTGAGGACGAGGAACGGGACATGAGTAGCTCTGCATCCAACCTTGTGCAAATGGGGTCTTTCATGCTGTCGTGCCTGTTGAGGGACCCTCGTATAAAAAGGCTAAAGGAGAACAACCTGTACTGGGTGGCCAAGCTACTAGACCCCCGGTATAAGCAGAAAGTGCCTGAAATGTTACCGAATTACCGCAAGTCGGAAAGGATGCAGCAGTTCCAAAATAAATTAAAAAGTATGCTTTACACAGCGTATAAGGGTGATTTCACAACAGAACTGTTATCTAACAGGGGAAGAGGTGAAAGTAATCCTCCTCCTCCCACGACCACGCCGGCAAGGACAGGACGCTTTACAGACGTGTTGTTGATGGAGGACATGCAGAGCTTTTTAAATCCTACGCATCGCCACAGCCCTTCGGGGTCCACCCTCAGAGAACGACTCGACCGACAGGTAGCAGACTACCTCGCCTTAACTGCAGATATCGACACTCTGAGGAGCGATGAACCCTTTGACTACTGGGTGTGCAGGCTTGACCTGTGGCCTGAGCTATCCCAATTTGCGATAGAACTTCTGGCCTGCCCCGCTTCAAGTGTCCTGTCAGAAAGGACCTTCAGTGCAGCAGGCGGTATTGTCACTGAGAAGAGAAGTTGCCTAGGTTAAAAAAGTCTAGATTACCTCACCTTTATTAAGATGAATGAGGGATGGTTCCCGAAGTGACTGACAGTGGGCGATACATTCGACTAAAAAAGGCCTGATGAGATGAGCTGCCTTGGGCTAAAAATGGTCCACATGCTGCTGTATTTTATCTTTGAATGCCGGATGACTTGCGTGACTTATCCGCCACCAACTAGGGTTCAAGCTGCAATGTTTTAGGGCACTTTCTGCCTGGGAAACAAACATCAATTTTTCTGGCGGCTGCAACAATACCTAATTTTTCAGGCATGTGTACATGCCTAATTTTTCTGGCCTCTGGTGCTGCGCTGTGGCTTAAAAAAAAAAAGCCACATACATGTGTCAATTCCCCTTCGTGATCGTTACCTTGTTGTGGTGAAGGGGCTTGCGTATCACAATGAAGCGACCACCTCTATGAGTGTGTTGGCAATGGCAATGTTGGCACACCCCAGATGATAAGGTCATTGCTTCATTGTGAACAGACCAAAAGCGATCGGCTGCATAATTTTGCATAGAAAAAACATAATTTTTCTTTGTGATCATCTAAGGTGATCATTAAAGCCTACTAGGCAAACAATGGGCCCACACTGCAGAATCATTGTTTTCTGGGTCACTTAACTGTCACTGAACTACCTCAGCACGACCATAGGCTTTGAAAAACCCCCATCGCCTGCAATCTCCCAAACGTGCGCACGAGCACAGTCATAACTACACCAAGATTGACGCATAGAGGTATAAAATTTATGTCATGAGTGTGTCAACTATTGACAACTCTTTGCGGTTGTCTAAAATCTATTCCTTACACGTCCCCTGATAGGGGACGTAACAGGGATAAAACTGATAGAAATAGTACTACTTAACACACCACTAGGGATGAGCGAACCCGAACTGTATAGTTCGGGTTCGTACCGAATTTTGGGGTGTCCGTGACATGGACCCGAACCCGAACATTTTCGTAAAAGTCTGTTCGGGTTCGGTATTCGGCGCTTTCTTGCCGCTTTTTGAAAGGCCAATCACAGCCAATCAACAAGCGTCATACTACTTGGCCCAAGAGGCCATCACAGCCATGCCTACTATTGGCATGGCTGTGATTGGCCAGTGCAGCATGTGACCCAGCCTCTATTTAAGCTGGAGTCACGTAGCGCCGCACGTCACTCTGCTATGATCAGTGTAGGGAGAGGTTGCAGCTGCGACGTTAGGGCGAGATTAGGCAGATTAACTCCTCCAAAAGACTTCATTCTGTGATCGATCTGCAGCTGTGGATCATTAAAGTACTATTATTGACTTGCTCACTTTTTTGAGGCTGCCCAGAGCGTTTTTAGATCACTTTTTTTCTCGGGTGATCGGCGGCCATTTTGTGACTTGTGGTGCGCCAGCACAAGCTATCACCAAGTGTATTTAACCATCGATAGTGTGGTTATTTTGTGCTATATCCTACATCGGCTGCAGGCTGAGCCTGTGTCATCGAAGTGCATTTAAATATCAACAGTCTGATTATTTTGTGGCCATATACTACATCAGCTGCAGGCTGAGCCTGTGTCACCCAAGTGCATTTAACCATCAACAGTCTGATTATTTTTTGGCCATATACTACATCTGGTGCAGGCTGAGCCTGTGTCACCCAAGTGCATTTAACCATCAACAGTCTGATTAATTTTTGGCCATATACTACATCTGGTGCAGGCTGAGCCTGTGTCACCCAAGTGCATTTAACCATCAACAGTCTGATTATTTTTTGGCCATATACTACATCTGGTGCAAGCTGAGCCTGTGTGACCCAAGTGCATTTAACCATCAACAGTGTGGTTATTTTTTGGCCATATATTACATCAGGGGCAAGTTGAGCCTGTCACCCAGCGCCTAAAAAATAGACCTGACATTTCTATTCAACCAAATCTGTACTGTTTTAGCTGGTCAAGTTATTTGTAGTGACCGTAACTAGTTTCTGGTATTTGAGGCCTACTTGAAATCTATCCCAAAAAGGATATCTTACATTGAAGGTGGTGATAGTGTCATTCAGAAAAACCTAAGACACACGCTAGCGTGCAGATAGAAGTCTGATTCTGTAATTAAACCTATACCTGTCACACAGCGCAAAAAAAAACAGGTCTCACATCTCTATTCAACCAAATCTGCACTGTTTTAGCTGGTCAAGTTATTTGTAGTGACCGTAAAAGCACACTTTTTGTTCTGGGTTGAAAAACCATTCCCAAATTTGCCATTCTCAAAATAACTAGTTTCTGGTATTTGAGGCCTACTTGAAATCTATCCCAAAAAGAATATCTTACATTGAAGGTACTGATAGTGTCATTCAGAAAAACCTAAGACACACGCTACCGTGCAGATAGAAGTCTGATTCTGAGATTAAACCTTAACCTGTCACACAGTGCAAAAAAAAAACAGGTCTCACATTTCTATTCAAGCAAATCTGTACTGTTTAATCTGGTCAAGTTATTTGTAGCGACCGTAAAAGCCCTATTTTTTTTTTTGGGTTGAAAAACTATTCCCAAATGTGCCATTCTCAAAATAACTAGTTTCTGGTATTTGAGGCCTACTTGAAATCTATCCCAAAAAGGATATCTTACATTGAAGGTACTGATAGTGTCATTCAGAAAAACCTAAGACACACGCTACCGTGCAGATAGAAGTCTGATTCAGAGATTAAACCTTAACCTGTCACACAGTGCAAAAAAAAACAGGTCTCACATTTCTATTCAAGCAAATCTGTACTGTTTAATCTGGTCAAGTTATTTGTAGCGACCGTAAAAGCCCTATTTTTTTTCTGGGTTGAAAAAACTATTCCCAAATGTGCCATTCTCAAAATAACTAGTTTCTGGTATTTGAGGCCTACTTGAAATCTATCCCAAAAAGGATATCTTACATTGAAGGTACTGATAGTGTCATTCAGAAAAACCTAAGACACACGCTAGCGTGCAGATAGAAGTCTGATTCTGAGATTAAACCTTAACCTGTCACACAGTGCAAAAAAAAACAGGTCTCACATTTCTATTCAAGCAAATCTGTACTGTTTTATCTGGTCAAGTTATTTGTAGCGACCGTAAAAGCCCTATTTTTTTTCTGGGTTGAAAAACTATTCCCAAATGTGCCATTCTCAAAATAACTAGTTTCTGGTATTTGAGGCCTACTTGAAATCTATCCCAAAAAGGATATCTTACATTGAAGGTACTGATAGTGTCATTCAGAAAAACCTAAGACACACGCTACCGTGCAGATAGAAGTCTGATTCTGTGATTAAACCTTAACCTGTCACACAGTGCAAAAAAAAAAACAGGTCTCACATTTCTATTCAATGGTCTGCCGGGTGTTCACTCCAAGATCATGGAAGTCACGCCTGCGGCCACCCCGTTCTCCGAGGGATATGTCCTGAAATCCAGCTAACAGCTGCAGAACATCAGTCGGAGGTCTCTCCACTACTGGCGGGCCTCTCTGGCGCCCTCTTCCCACAAGCAAAGGCTCGGCTGGTGGCTGCTGGGGTCTTTCAATGCGTCTAGGTTCTTGAGCCTCTTGCTCCTGTCCAGGCTGTCCTTGGCTGGGCTGCCCCCTGGCAAGTGCTCTTCCGCGGGCTCTGGCTCGTCCACTCATCTTCTATTCCTGAGAGGATATAAACTGCTAATAAGGTCAATCTGCCGCCTAGCAGCTCCGCCGTGGCACAATCACCTCAGAACTCGCACACTGGTGACTTTAGGTATCTTCACTGGTCACTTTGAGCAGAATGATGACATCCGAGTCACGGCACCAAATGTAACCCTCTTTTCCTTGCACCATCTGCGACACCTCCAGCTATCACACTCACTCGGTCACCAGCTCCTCCAGGCATAAACTCTAAGTGGACTCTAAGGGACGACACTCAGGTCTTCTGTGGTTTAAAGCTTTATTGAGGTGGAGTGCGCTTGGCTGGAGCCTGTAATACAACAGGGAAACACTGCCACTATGTGGTATACAGCCAGGTCACCAGCCCACCTATATCATAACAGGCAGTCATTATATTACATTCCCACATACATGTTACAGGATATAACAAAGCATACAGAAAAATGAACAAGAGAAAATCATTTACAAAGATATTGCAGCAGGGTGACCTGGAATACAGCATGTCTTGCAGCCATTTTAGGAAGAACACATGTCTCTTTAACTGTACATCATCTACTCAGCCTAGCATGTGCTGCAGGGTTTAAAGGCTGCTAAAAAACATACAGTCACCTCTTTACATTCTACAGAACTATTATGGGTATATATTATAACTTTTTACAAAAGATAAATGAACTTTAGCTTTAGAGTACTTAGACAGAGATCCTGCCTCCTTCACAGTAAATGTCTGCACTGAGGAGACCAAACCAAGTAGCAGAATACACAGGGGGCTTTCTGGAAGAGTCCACTGTAAAGACTCTGTCTGTTAAAACTTTCCTCAGTTATCTAATAGCACATTTGAAGAGGTTTATTTAGCATGTCCTGACTCTCTGCTAACAGCTTATGAATATATGGAACTATATTTAACAAGTGATCATTGCTGCAGCTCCTGTATATTGGTATGACCCTATTGCAAACCTGCAGACTGGATATTTGGTGAAACTTCATGTGGTTCATATCGACTGTACTACACCACTGACTTGGTGCCTGGGCCTAAATATGTGACAGTGGCCTGTTCCAGTGGTGGGTGACGTGATGCCTGATTCTCTGCTATGACATGAAGACAGATTCTGTGCTGACATAAGGCCAGATTCTCTGTTACGGAACCTCTCCCTTCTCTGCCTGGGCCTAAATGTGTGACAGTGGCCTGTTCCAGTGGTGGGTGACGTGAAGCCTGATTCTCTGCTATGACATGAAGACTGATTCTGCGCTGACATAAGGCCAGATTCTCTGTTACGGGACCTCTCTCCTCTGCCTGGGTGCCTGGGCCTAAATGTGTGACAGTGGCCTGTTCCAGTGGTGGGTGACGTGAAGCCTGATTCTCTGCTATGACATGAAGACAGATTCTGGCCTTATGTCAGCACAGAATCTGTCTTCATGTCATAGCAGAGAATCAGGCTTCACGTCACCCACCACTGGAACAGGCCACTGTCACACATTTAGGCCCCGGCACCCAGACAGAGGAGAGAGGTCCTGTAACAGAGAATCTGGCCTTATGTCAGCACAGAATCTGTCTTCATGTCATAGCAGAGAATCAGGCATCACGTCACCCACCACTGGAGCAGGCCACTGTCACACATTTAGGCCCAGGCACCCAGGCAGAGGAAAGAGGTCCCGTAACAGAGAATCTGGCTGTAACGGACCGTTTCCGCAGACAAGGGGTTAAAATCCGTTTAGGCGATAAGCCCCTTTCTGAGAGACAGGCACAGCTACTGTAGGACACCAAACTCCCGAACTGGATACAAAGTAGCACTCCAAACTGGAACCTCACGAATAGCTGCTAGCAGACGAACAGGAATCAGCTTACACTTCTGGCAATCGGTCTTCTAACAGCATACAGTGAATTCCCCCAATAACGAGACAATGCTCCGTGTTGAGGGTCAAGCAGTGGTCTGACTGTACTTGAAGTACAGCCTCTTTTATTCACAAAAAACAAACATAGTACTGCCCACAGGGGTTTGAAATACAACCAATCAGTATATTACAAGACATACAATGTAACTACAGCAACCAATCGTTCACGCCCCTAGAGGACCAGAATGAAGACTGTAACATAGGACAACATATCCCCACAATGCATCATGGTTTCCTCCTCTCTGTCCAGACAACCTGAAGAGCAATCCAATTATCTCTGAGGACAAAAGGAGATCGCCAATACACATATGAGTACAACAGAACAGACATCACCATTTTAAACACACAATGGGACAATAGAAACACACCCAGCATATTCCCTCCCCTTATCCTGAGAGGAGACTCAATTATACATACAGTTAAACATACTTTCTACCCAACTTTCATAACTCCAAAACCATACATCACATTCACATAAACATTACATATTCGCAATCAATCCATTCAGGGGAACAACATATTAAAAACTGGCATGAATCAGACCAGGGGTTCAAAAGTTAGTAAAATATCTTTTGGGCCCTGGCTGGCACATGGCTATCTGGCTCAAACCAGTTTTACAGAGCCCTCTTTACCGGAGACAATGGGAAAATAATCAAATTATATCCAGGGATAGAGGCAGACTCCATTGAGCACATGGTTGCAAAAAGACATAAAATACAATAAAATACACAAGGTTACATTTACTACATAAAATAAAGACATGCAACATATCCCCAGATAGCTTAGGTCTGAGCGCATATTATTGAATGGCGCTCAAACCACACACATACAGTTCAATTGCCATGGAGCTTAAGTTTTGCATGGGCTAAAGTTAGGGCCCATAATCCTGGGGCAAGAGGCCAGCAGCCAGTCCTCTCCAAAGCCCAGTGGCGAGGTTGGTTTCGCCACACATCTCCCCCCCCCAGGGAAGACTAACCAGATACCTGACCTCACGCCGGTCGGTACCTGAGTTAGTCTGGCAGCCCACCCACAACCAAATACTGGACCTGTTGACTTTAGTAGCCTGTCTCTGTCCAGTGAGTCCACCAAGGTTATGTTGGAAGCTGGTACTCCCGGTCTCTGTGTTGCTCCCTGGCTTGGAGTGGGGGTTGCTTTGTGGGCAGGTATCAGTGGTACTCTGCCCTGGTGCCAGCGCTACCACGGAAGAAGCCTGGTTGGAGCCTGGTTGTTGGAGGGGGAGACCGACTGTCTCTACCCCCTGTGCTGTAAGTGCAGAGACCACGGTCGAATCTGCACTGTTGTGGGGCTTACTGTCTCCCCCTTGTGCGTTAAGCTGCCGCTGGGGAGAGGGGGTAACAAGCTCCTCTCCCATACATACTTCCAGCCGCTGGGGAGGGCGACCGACCGTCTCCGCTACCAATACAGTGTCCTGCTGCTGGGGAAAGGAGACTGGGCTCTCTATTCCCTGTTGGACACTCTGCCGCTGGGGGACAGGACCGACTGTCTCTGCCCCCTGTAACTCCGCCTGCTGCTGGGGAAAGGAGACTGGGCTCCCAATTCCCAAAAAATCATGCTGCTGCTGGGGGGCAGGAACAACTACCTCTGCCCCCTGTAACTCCGCCTGCCGCTGAGGAGGGAGGACGCTGCTCTCCTCTCCCTGCACTTCACACTGGCGCTGGGGAATGGAGACTGGGCTCCCAATTTCCTGCAATTCACACTGCCGCTGGGGAATGGAGACTGGGTCTGTCACCTTACTGTCCTGCTGAGCCTTCTCACTGGCGTGGAACAGCTGCTGGTAGTCCTGTTCCAGCTCCATCTCCCGGGTCACCAGGTGGACCAGGTCCTGCTCAATCTCATGAGTGTCGTCCCAGTCATACCTGCTCTCCCTCCATTCCAAGAGATCATGGAACCGGGCTTGTGTAGGGCTCCCAAACTCCAGCTCTGAAAAAGTCTCCCATAACAAGCCAGGACCATCAAACTCCTCTCCCTCCGGCTTGTCATGCTCAGCTGTCCTGGGTAGGTACTGTGCCCCATACCACCAGAGCGCCTGGTAGGCATCTTCCAGCCACAGCTCCCGCCATGCTAGGAGTTCCAATTCCTTCACCCATTCCTCCCGGGGCTGCTCTCCCAGGAAGGGCATCCGCAGGGCTACTCGCTTCTGCAACCGCTGGTCTTCCGTGGGGAGTCTCTTGTCCTGCATATACTCCACAATACCCAGTACCTGGTACCAGATGCCTTTGCGGACTGCATCTCGGTCATCCATGACAACCTCATCGTACTCCACTGCTGTTTCCATTCTGGTGTTGTCAGGGTCGCTGTACTGGGACATGCGTTGCCCTCAAATTGTAATTCCAGGGAATGATGTTTCTCTGTAGCTGTCCTTCTGGGCTGTAGGAACGATCCCGCTGCTTGCCACCAATGTAACGGACCGTTTCCGCAGACAAGGGGTTAAAATCCGTTTAGGCGATAAGCCCCTTTCTGAGAGACAGGCACAGCTACTGTAGGACACCAAACTCCCGAACTGGATACAAAGTAGCACTCCAAACTGGAACCTCACGAATAGCTGCTAGCAGACGAACAGGAATCAGCTTACACTTCTGGCAATCGGTCTTCTAACAGCATACAGTGAATCCCCCCAATAACGAGACAATGCTCCGTGTTGAGGGTCAAGCAGTGGTCTGACTGTACTTGAAGTACAGCCTCTTTTATTCACAAAAAACAAACATAGTACTGCCCACAGGGGTTTGAAATACAACCAATCAGTATATTACAAGACATACAATGTAACTACAGCAACCAATCGTTCACGCCCCCAGAGGACCAGAATGAAGACTGTAACATAGGACAACATATCCCCACAATGCATCATGGTTTCCTCCTCTCTGTCCAGACAACCTGAAGAGCAATCCAATTATCTCTGAGGACAAAAGGAGATCGCCAATACACATGTGAGGACAACAGAACAGACATCACCATTTTAAACACACAATGGGACAATAGAAACACACCCAGCATATTCCCTCCCCTTATCCTGAGAGGAGACTCAATTATACATACAGTTAAACATACTTTCTACCCAACTTTCATAACTCCAAAACCATACATCACATTCACATAAAAATTACATATTCGCAATCAATCCATTCAGGGGAACAACATATTAAAAAGTGGCATGAATCAGACCAGGGGTTCAAAAGTTAGTAAAATATCTTTTGGGCCCTGGCTGGCACATGGCTATATGGCTCAAACCAGTTTTACAGAGCCCTCTTTCCCGGAGACAATGGGAAAATAATCAAATTATATCCAGGGATAGAGGCAGACTCCATTGAGCACATGGTTGCAAAAAGACATAAAATACAATAAAATACACAAGGTTACATTTACTACATAAAATAAAGACATGCAACATATCCCCAGATAGCTTAGGTCTGAGCGCATATTATTGAATGGCGCTCAAACCACACACATACAGTTCAATTGCCATGGAGCTTAAGTTTTGCATGGGCTAAAGTTAGGGCCCATAATCCTGGGGCAAGAGGCCAGCAGCCAGTCCTCTCCAAAGCCCAGTGGCGAGGTTGGTTTCGCCACACTGGCCTTATGTCAGCGCAGAATCAGTCTTCATGTCATAGCAGAGAATCAGGCTTCACGTCACCCACCACTGGAACAGGCCACTGTCACACATTTAGGCCCAGGAACCTAGGCAGAGGAGAGAGGTCCCGTAACAGAGAATCTGGCCTTATGTCAGCACAGAATCTGTCTTCATGTCATAGCAGAGAATCAGGCATCACGTCACCCACCACTGGAACAGGCCACTGTCACACATTTAGGCCCAGGCACCCAGGCAGAGGAGAGAGGTCCCGTAACAGAGAATCTGGCCTTATGTCAGCGCAGAATCAGTCTTCATGTCATAGCAGAGAATCAGGCTTCACGTCACCCACCACTGGAACAGGCCACTGTCACACATTTAGGCCCAGGCACCCAGGCAGAGGAGAGAGGTCCCGTAACAGAGAATCTGGCCTTATGTCAGCACAGAATCTGTCTTCATGTCATAGCAGAGAATCAGGCACCATGTCACCCACCACTGGAACAGGCCACTGTCACACATTTAGGCCCAGGCACCCAGGCAGAGGAGAGAGGTCCCGTAACAGAGAATCTGGCCTTATGTCAGCGCAGAATCAGTCTTCATGTCATAGCAGAGAATCATGCTTCACGTCACCCACCACTGGAACAGGCCACTGTCACACATTTAGGCCTCGGCACCCAGACAGAGGAGAGAGGTCCTTCAACAGAGAATCTGGCCTTATGTCAGCACAGAATCTGTCTTCATGTCATAGCAGAGAATCAGGCATCACGTCACCCACCACTGGAACAGGCCACTGTCACACATTTAGGCCCAGGCACCCAGGCAGAGGAGAGAGGTCCAGTAACAGAGAATCTGGCCTTATGTCAGCACAGAATCTGTCTTCATGTCATAGCAGAGAATCAGGCTTCACGTCACCCACCACTGGAACAGGCCACTGTCACACATTTAGGCCCCGGCACCCAGACAGAGGAGAGAGGTCCTGTAACAGAGAATCTGGCCTTATGTCAGCACAGAATCTGTCTTCATGTCATAGCAGAGAATCAGGCATCACGTCACCCACCACTGGAACAGGCCACTGTCACACATTTAGGCCCAGGCACCCAGGCAGAGGAGAGAGGTCCCGTAACAGAGAATCTGGCCTTATGTCAGCGCAGAATCAGTCTTCATGTCATAGCAGAGAATCAGGCTTCACGTCACCCACCACTGGAACAGGCCACTGTCACACATTTAGGCCCAGGCAGAGGAGAGAGGTCCCATAACAGAGAATCTGGCCTTATGTCAGCGCAGAATCAGTCTTCATGTCATAGCAGAGAATCAGGCTTCACGTCACCCACCACTGGAACAGGCCACTGTCACACATTTAGGCCCAGGCAGAGGAGAGAGGTCCCGTAACAGAGAATCTGGCCTTATGTCAGCACAGAATCTGTCTTCATGTCATAGCAGAGAATCAGGCATCACGTCACCCCCCACTGGAACAGGCCACTGTCACATATTTAGGCCCAGGCACCAAGTCAGTGGTGTAGTACAGTCGATATGAACCACATGAAGTTTCACCAAATATCCAGTCTGCAGGTTTGCAATAGGGTCATACCAATATACAGGAGCTGCAGCAATGATCACTTGTTAAATATAGTTCCATATATTCATAAGCTGTTAGCAGAGAGTCAGGACATGCTAAATAAACCTCTTCAAATGTGCTATTAGATAACTGAGGAAAGTTTAAACAGACAGAGTCTTTACAGTGGACTCTTCCAGAAAGCCCCCTGTGTATTCTGCTACTTGGTTTGGTCTCCTCAGTGCAGACATTTACTGTGAAGGAGGTAGGATCTCTGTCTAAGTTCTCTAAAGCTAAAGTTCATTTATCTATTGTAAAAAGTTATAATATATACCCATAATAGTTCTGTAGAATGTAAAGAGGTGACTGTATGTTTTTTAGCAGCCTTTAAACCCTGCAGCACATGCTAGGCTGAGTAGATGATGTACAGTTAAAGAGACATGTGTACTTCCTAAAATGGCTGCAAGACATGCTGTATTCCAGGTCACCCTGCTGCAATATCTTTGTAAATGATTTTCTCTTGTTCATTTTTCTGTATGCTTTGTTATATCCTGTAACATGTATGTGGGAATGTAATATAATGACTGCCTGTTATGATATAGGTGGGCTGGTGACCTGGCTGTATACCACATAGTGGCAGTGTTTCCCTGTTGTATTACAGGCTCCAGCCAAGTGCACTCCACCTCAATAAAACTTTAAACCACAGAAGACCTGAGTGTCGTCCCTTAGAGTCCACTTAGAGTTTATGCCTGGAGGAGCTGGTGACCGAGTGAGTGTGAAAGCTGGAGGTGTCGCAGATGGTGCAAGGAAAAGAGGGTTACATTTGGTGCCGTGACTCGGATGTCATCATTCTGCTCAAAGTGACCAGTGAAGATACCTAAAGTCACCAGTGTGCGAGTTCTGAGGTGATTGTGCCACGGCGGATCTGCTAGGTGGCAGATTGACCTTATTAGCGGTTTATATCCTCTCAGGAATAGAAGATGAGTGGACGAGCCAGAGCCCGCGGAAGAGCACGTGCCAGGGGGCAGCCCAGCCAAGGACAGCCTGGACAGGAGCAAGAGGCTCAAGAACCTAGACGCATTGAAAGACCCCAGCAGCCACCAGCCGAGCCTTTGCTTGTGGGAAGAGGGCGCCAGCGAGGCCCGCCAGTAGTGGAGAGACCTCCGACTGATGTTCTGCAGCTTTCAGCTGGATTTCAGGACATATCCCTCGGAGAACGGGGTGGCCGCAGGCCTGACTTCCATGACCTTGGAGTGAACACCCGGCAGACCATTGAATAGAAATGTGAGACCTGTTTTTTTTTTTGCACTGTGTGACAGGTTAAGGTTTAATCACAGAATCAGACTTCTATCTGCACGGTAGCGTGTGTCTTAGGTTTTTCTGAATGACACTATCAGTACCTTCAATGTAAGATATCCTTTTTGAGATAGATTTCAAGTAGGCCTCAAATACCAGAAACTAGTTATTTTGAGAATGGCAAATTTGGGAATAGTTTTTCAACCCAGAAAAAAAATAGGGCTTTTACGGTCGCTACAAATAGCTTGACCAGATAAAACAGTACAGATTTGCTTGAATAGAAATGTGAGACCTGTTTTTTTTTGCACTGTGTGACAGGTTAAGGTTTAATCTCAGAATTAGACTTCTATCTGCACGCTAGCGTGTGTCTTAGGTTTTTCTGAATGACACTATCAGTACCTTCAATGTAAGATATCCTTTTTGGGATAGATTTCAAGTAGGCCTCAAATACCAGAAACTAGTTATTTTGAGAATGGCAAATTTGGGAATAGTTTTTCAACCCAGAAAAAAAATAGGGCTTTTATGGTCGCTACAAATAACTTGACCAGATTAAACAGTACAGATTTGCTTGAATAGAAATGTGAGACCTGTTTTTTTTTGCACTGTGTGACAGGTTAAGGTTTAATCTCAGAATCAGACTTCTATCTGCACGGTAGCGTGTGTCTTAGGTTTTTCTGAATGACACTATCAGTACCTTCAATGTAAGATATCCTTTTTGGGATAGATTTCAAGTAGGCCTCAAATACCAGAAACTAGTTATTTTGAGAATGGCACATTTGGGAATAGTTTTTCAACCCAGAAAAAAAATAGGGCTTTTACGGTCGTTACAAATAACTTGACCAGATAAAACAGTACAGATTTGCTTGAATAGAAATGTGAGACCTGTTTTTTTTTGCACTGTGTGACAAGTTAAGATTTAATCTCAGAATCAGACTTCTATCTGCACGCTAGCGTGTGTCTTAGGTTTTTCTGAATGACACTATCAGTACCTTCAATGTAAGATATCCTTTTTGGGATAGATTTCAAGTAGGCCTCAAATACCAGAAACTAGTTATTTTGAGAATGGCACATTTGGGAATAGTTTTTCAACCCAGAAAAAAAATAGGGCTTTTACGGTCGCTACAAATAACTTGACCAGATAAAACAGTACAGATTTGCTTGAATAGAAATGTGAGACCTGTTTTTTTTTGCACTGTGTGACAGGTTAAGGTTTAATCTCAGAATCAGACTTCTATCTGCACGGTAGCGTGTGTCTTAGGTTTTTCTGAATGACACTATCAGTACCTTCAATGTAAGATATCCTTTTTGGGATAGATTTCAAGTAGGCCTCAAATACCAGAAACTAGTTATTTTGAGAATGGCACATTTGGGAATAGTTTTTCAACCCAGAAAAAAAATAGGGCTTTTACGGTCGCTACAAATAACTTGACCAGCTAAAACAGTACAGATTTGGTTGAATAGAAATGTCAGGTCTATTTTTTAGGCGCTGGGTGACTCAACTTGCCCCTGATGTAATATATGGCCAAAAAATAACCACACTGTTGATGGTTAAATGCACTTGGGTGACACAGGCTCAGCCTGCACCAGATGTAGTATATGGCCAAAAAATAATCAGACTGTTGATGGTTAAATGCACTTGGGTGACACAGGCTCAGCCTGCACCAGATGTAGTATATGGCCAAAAAATAATCAGACTGTTGATGGTTAAATGCACTTGGGTGACACAGGCTCAGCCTGCACCAGATGTAGTATATGGCCAAAAAATAACCAGACTGTTGATGGTTAAATGCACTTCGTTGACACAGGCTCAGCCTGCAGCTGATGTAGGATATAGCACAAAATAACCACACTATCGATGGTTAAATACACTTGGTGATAGCTTGTGCTGGCGCACCACAAGTCACAAAATGGCCGCCGATCACCCCAGAAAAAAAGTGATCTAAAAACGCTCTGGGCAGCCTCAAAAAAGTGAGCAAGTCAATAATAGCACTTCAATGATCCACAGCTGCAGATCGATCACAGAATGAAGTCTTTTGGAGGAGTTAATCTGCCTAATCTCGCCTTAACGTCGCAGCTGCAACCTCTCCCTACTCTGATCATAGCAGAGTGACGTGCGGCGCTACGTGACTCCAGCTTAAATAGAGGCTGGGTTACATGCTGCACTGGCCAATCACAGCGATGCCAATAGTAGGCATGGCTGTGATGGCCTCTTGGGCCAAGTAGTATGACACTTGTTGATTAACTGCTTTGTAGCCTTTCAAAAAGCACCAAGAAAGCGCCGAATACCGAACCCGAACACAGACTTTTACGAAAATGTTCGGGTTCGGGTCCGTGTCACGGACACCCCAAAATTCGGTACGAACCCGAACTATACAGTTCGGGTTCGCTCATCCCTACTCAACTCTACACACCACTCATATCTGGTGGCACATTAGATTGCACACGCAGTGCCCCAAATTTGAAGTAGGAGGACCGACCAAGCATCTTTTTCCATCTCCCGGTTCCTAAAATCGATTCCATATACACGTCCCCTGATAGGGGACGTAACAGGGATAAAACTGATAGGAATAGTACTGCTTAACACACCACTCGTATCTGGTGGCACATTAGATTGCACGCGCAGTGCCCAAATTTGAAGTAGGAGGACCGACCAAGCATCTTTTTCCATCTCCCGGTTCCTAAAATCGATTCCATATACACGTCGCCTGATAGGGGATGTAACAGGGATTAAACTGATAGGAATAGTACTACTTAACACACCTTATAATAATAATAATAATAATAATAATAATACTAGTGAACGTAACAGGGATTAAACTGATAGGAATAGTACTACTTAACACACCACACATATTGGGATTGCACAGTACATTACACAGCGCACGCGCAGTGCCCCAAATTGGAATTAAGAGGACCGACCAAGCATCTTTTTCCATCTCCCGGTTCCTAAAATCGATTCCATATACACGTCCCCTGATAGGGGACGTAACAGGGATTAAACTGATAGGACTAGTACTACTTAACACACCACTCATATCTGGTGGCACATTAGATTGCACACGCAGTGCCCCAAATTTGAAGTAGGAGGACCGACCAAGCATCTTTTTCCATCTCCCGGTTCCTAAAATCGATTCCATATACATGTCCCCTGATAGGGGACGTAACAGGGATAAAACTGATAGGAATAGTACTACTTAACACACCACTCATGTCTGGTGGCACATTAGATTGCACGCGCATTGCCCCAAATTTGAAGTAGGAGGACCGACCAAGCATCTTTTTCCATCTCCCGGTTCCTAAAATCGATTCCATATACACGTCCCCTGATAGGGGACGTAACAGGGATAAAACTGATAGGAATAGTACTGCTTAACACACCACTCGTATCTGGTGGCACATTAGATTGCACGCGCAGTGCCCAAATTTGAAGTAGGAGGACCGACCAAGCATCTTTTTCCATCTCCCGGTTCCTAAAATAGATTCCATATACACGTCGCCTGATAGGGGACGTAACAGGGATTAAACTGATAGGAATAGTACTACTTAACACACCTTATTATAATAATAATAATAATAATAATAATAATAATAATACTAGTGAACGTAACAGGGATTAAACTGATAGGAATAGTACTACTTAACACACCACACATATTGGGATTGCACAGTACATTACACAGCGCACGCGCAGTGCCCCAAATTGGAATTAAGAGGACCGACCAAGCATCTTTTTCCATCTCCCGGTTCCTAAAATCGATTCCATATACACGTCCCCTGATAGGGGACGTAACAGGGATTAAACTGATAGGAATAGTACTACTTAACACACCACTCATATCTGGAGGCACAGTACATTACACGGCGCACGCGCAGTGCCCCAAATTGGAAGTAAGAGGACCAACCAAGCATCTTTTTCCATCTCCCAGTTCCTAAAATCTATTCCATACACGTCCCCTGATAGGGGACGTAACAGGGATTAAACTGATAGGAATAGTACTACTTAACACACCTTATAATAACGCAGAGAGAGGCAACGCAGAGAGAGGGGTCTGAGGAAGAGGATTCAGAGGAGGAAGGTGGCTTTGAGGAGGTGGAAGACCAAACACAGCAGGCATCCCAGGGGGCTTGTTGTCACCTTTCGGGGACCCTTGGTATTGTACGTGGCTGGGTGGAGGAAGAGACCTTCAATGACATCAGTATCAGTGAGGACAAGGAACGGGACATGGCTAGCTTGGTATCCAACCTTGTGCAAATGGGGAGTTTGCGGTTGTGCAAATGGACTGTTTGCGGTTGTTTGCGGTGCGTTAAACAGGGAGTTTGGTCTGTCACTGTGAAGCGGGCGTAACCGTTACACTTAAACCAACACTTGTTTCCCTTCTACTTATTAAGCAGTTGACCCAATATCACTCATAACGCAACCAATAAACGATATATGGATCTAATTAAATCACAAATCACAACTCCAACAACATGACTTTATACAAAATCACTGGTGTTTATTAGTACATATAGAGTTGCAACCAATCCTGGCCACACAGACATTAAGAACACTTAAAATGTCACTCAGACTGCAGACTTGTGGTAATTACAGTACATATAAGT
Source organism: Bufo bufo (assembly GCF_905171765.1). Taxonomy (NCBI): domain Eukaryota; kingdom Metazoa; phylum Chordata; class Amphibia; order Anura; family Bufonidae; genus Bufo; species Bufo bufo. Next base: position 294,455,409 of record NC_053393.1, read on the forward strand.
AAAGTGCAAGTGCCTACATAAATATGCAACACAAAGATACAGTAAGTGCCTATCAGAGAGTATTGTCCAGTCTACAATATATTATCAAGAGGTCAAATTATAGACCCTAGACTATATGAACATCAACTCACACTATGTTATATTCAAATATAGTACAATAAACAAAGAATAAAGCATACTGACCAACGTATCTAACACAGCACCTGCAGTCCGTGCCCCGACGCGTGTTTCGCCGTCAGCTTTTTCAAGGGGTAATGACAAACACTTAATAGCCGGATATATATAGTCCCTATAGTGGGCGGAACAATCTCCATCTAACCAATGGACTAAGGACACGTTGACGAGGGGGCAAAATGTCAGAACTCCTCACCTGTATAGTTAAAAATCACTTCCATCGTGTACTGTGGCGCACAAACCGCCGCGCACCAACGGTGCCCGCGTACGCGGTCGCAGCGATGATGCAGGACGGCCGCGCTCACCAGAGCACAGGGCGTCTCACGTCAGAGCCAAGACCGCGTCAGCGCGCCCGCGGCTGCGCAGAAGGACGCGCGCACTACGAGCTCCATATTAGGTGAGGGAAGATCAATATCATAAGTCCTCTCTCCATCATTGTGTCCATTGTCCTAAACATTACATACACATGTGTGTGGGCACAGTATTTCCCTCCATGACTATTACTTAATTTACCAGATGATTCTAGGAAGACACATTAATACAGACTTGCATCATTACTAACAATGAAATACATCTAAAAATAGTGAAATATATATAAGAGACCGCACCAATTTCTGAATGCAGACTCCCCAGAGGCATATAAATTTGCCTATAGTGATATAATGCCATAGATAGACATATAAGTATAATACACAGTGTATATGTATCACACTATTCTATATACAGCATATCTTTACATATGTGAAGAATAACCATATAGAAGTTATTTATAAGTGCACACAAATACAAATATAAGTGCAACATATAATGGTTACAAATACAAGTAAGACACATGATTCTTATTCCATGCTCAATCCTATATAACATGATGGACATAAACTAAGAATACAGGTGTAACATAGATTATTAAAAAAAGTGAGATACATAATACTCATTGCATGCTCAATCAAACATGACATAATTGATAATAGAGATAATAAACCCATAAGGTGAGACAAGTATTAAGGCATTTGCCTGGATTTGTGGGAGGGGCTGAGGTCCGCCTCCAGCCTATTTAGGGCACCCCCCTTACCTGGCTCCTGCACCGTCTGAGGTCTGAGCTTTGTGAGAGGAAGTCGCTTGTTGGAGTTCTGAGGAATTTACCTGCGAGCCGCTGATTTTCTGAAGCTTTTTCGTCGCCGTCTGTTTCTGGTCTTGGAGTATTGCTGTTCTTTTCCCAGCTTCACTCAGTTCACTGTGGGTCGCGTTTTGCCCGTCAAACTGTGAGTTATTTCATACGGGTCAGCAGGGCCTCACGGTTGCCCCTGTTCCGGTTCATTTCATTTCATCAATGCGCACCATGTCACGGTTTTCATACAAGTCACCAGCATTCATTTCTGTCACACCTGTCATGCGTATTGGTTCATAAACCACCACCATTCCGGTCACTAGCTCTGGCAGCATGCGGCCAATGGTTCCTGGATTAAATCCCCCTTTTTTCTGTTGTTCTTTTCACATACGCTGCACCCATGTCACGGCTTCTCGCAGCAATCACCGGCAGCTCATTGCTCCCTGATGGTTCCAACCCCATTCCCCATCTCTGGTGGGTTCATTTCACCCCTCACATCCATCATTCATGCCCTCCCCTCTTCTCCTCGTATTCATGTACTCAGCGCAGGGGCCAGCTACGGCACACCCGGCACCCCCCATTCTTTTTTTAAACTCCACTAGGGCTTACCGCCGCATGGACATCCCCTCCCCGCCGCCTCCTGCCTGTTTTCCGCTCCTCCTACCGCGCGGCCGATGGCGCCGGCTGCGTCTTGGTGCCTGGTCTGCGCATGCGCGGCCGGGGTTCTGCGCATGCGCAGCGTTTCCGTCGGCGCATGCGCGGTGTCCCGGCGGCGTTGGGGGGGGGGGTACTCCGGTCGGATGGGATCAGAATAAATGGTTCATTCACATACACTTTTCACAACAATCCCCTAAAAACTTCCAAACATGATCTCACGATTACTCAAACTTCGCCAACAAACGTTCATGGCCCCCCCCCCCCCCCCGTGCATTCACGTGCGCAGCATAGGGGCCAGCGGCGGGGCAGCCGACACACCCCCTAGTCATTTCAGACTCCATTGGGGCTTGCGGCGGCACAGACATACCCTCCCCGCCGCCTCCTGCCTGTCACCGCTCCTCTTGCCGCGCGGCCGATGGCGCCCGGCCGCGTCTCGGTGCCTGGTCTGCGCATGCGCGGCCGGGGTTCTGCGCATGCGCGGCGAGTCGTCGGCGCATGCGCGGTGTCCCGGCGGCCGTGCGCGCCGCATCTGATGCGGAGGGCCGCCGTCGGACGGCAGGAGGGCCTTCCAGCACGCCCCTCAAAGTAAAATATCACCCCGGCAGCCCCCACAAAGATAATAATAATTATCTAAGCACAGGGGGGAGTTATCGGCTGGAAAAAAAAAAAAAAAAATATATATATACATAATAAAGTTGCATCATAATATATAAATAGGAGGGGAGTGCAGGGACACAGACCAAAAAAAAACAAAAAACGTTCCTTTAAATTGCAAGCACGCATATTCCACCTGGGCATGGCCACGCGGCGCTGGGTTTTCACACCAGGCGCAAGCTGTCATTTCATGAACGACCATCATGATCCTCCGGGTCATATATATTTCCCATATACATTTGCGCATTTCATCACACTATGTTATGTCTACCCCCCCCCCTTTTTGTTTTAGGCGGTCAACCTATACTGTTTTACACTACCGTGTATCCGGAGAATTTTTTCTTGCTGCCAGGTACGTTCGCCTGCTCATTTACCAAAATCGTCCTTACATTTCGGATGGTCCGGTTAGGGTCAGCGTGCTGGCTTTAGGGGCTCTATCACCCCACTAGGTACTCCCCCTTCTTGGCTTCGCCGGCAGTTAGTGGTCCCGCGAGGCTGACACCCCGCCTCAAACGTACAGAGGCACCTGCCCAACGCGCCACCTCGTTAGTAAGCCGCCTCGCGTGTTGCATAGAGAGGGCCTCACCTGTCACTCCCTTCCCCTAGTCCTGTCTTACAGTCACCAAGAGGCCAACGCTCCTGCCACTACCACGAGTGGCCTCATTATCCCCTCGCGCCAAATCATAGGTAGAGCCTCTCAAGCCGCTTGGCAATTAGCAGGGCCTCATCTGTCACCATGCAAGTATAATTTTTTCGCCGTTCGGCCTAGCTAGCCAGCACGATCCCGCGTGTCCTCATACTAATACACTTTTTTATTTTTAGTATGTCACTGGATGGGTTAGACAACTTCTCCCCACCTGGCACCCCTGCCAGATCGGTCACTGCCGCCCCGGGAGACGATATAGCCAGTCCAGCGTCCATCCGGTCCTGGACAATTCCACGCATCACGGCGGAGTTGAGGAAACGGCATGTCCCCTTCCCCGCCACGGCAAGGAAAGCTGAACTGTTCCGGCTGCTGCGCGCATCGGGCAATAATAGGGATGCGGGGGAAGGACCCAGCCAGTCCGGCACCGGGGACATCCATGCCATGCTGGCCTCTCTGATGACGTCTATGTCAACGGTCAACGCCAGGTTGGAGAGGTTAGAATCGGTCACCACGACCCTCTCCTTGGCAGGTCCACCACCGGCGGCATCACCGGCACCGGCCGGTTTACCGGTGATCACGCCGTCCACTAGCGTGGAGGACCAGGAAGTCAACCCGGCGCATATGATTCCTGAGCACTTGAAACAAGATATCCTGGAAGGTAAGGATGTAAACCTGGCCTCCCTTCTGATTGCCTCCCAGGACGTGGTCGAAAACACGACTTATGCCTACGACGAGGTATCAGTTGTGGTCAAGTCCAGGGATGCCCGACTCAATAGGAAATTGACCATTCCCGAATTCGTGTTGGCCTTCGGAATCTATAGAGAGGTCATCTGTGCGGTCTACCCCAACAGGAGGGAGGAATTCGACCTCTACTTACACAAACTGGTGGACTTGGGCAACAAATACGGAGGGTCAGCGTTTTATGACTATCACAGGTCTTTTTCGGTGAAGGTGGCGGGGGCCTTCTCCCAGTACGGAGTCCGCTCCAACTGGGCGAGGATCGACACGGTCATATTCTGTCGCCACTTCGCAGGCCTCAGGACCCCAGCCTGTGCGCACTGCTCCTCCACGGCCCACACCACCAATTTCTGCCCGAACACGTCGGTCAGACAGGGTCTCTCCCAGGCAGCTGGTCCCTCCGGGGTCCCGGAAAGACTGGCCCGGGACAAGCTGGGTCGGCCGATCAAATTTCTAGGCAAATCCATGATTTGCAATAACTTCAATGAGGGGTCCTGTAATTATAACGGATGTAAATTGTTACATATATGCACCAAATGTTTCCGGGCACATGCCAAGTCCATGTGTCCAAATAAAATGTTTACCAAACCGTATCTAACAACCATCAACATGCCAGTTTTTACCGCGCTCATGTCGCAACACCCCTCCAGGCATCTCTCAGATTTCCTCGTTTCAGGATTGACAGAAGGATTTCACACGGGCATCCTGTATATGCCAACAGACACCCTGGAATGTCCCAATCTTTTATCCGCTCTACACAAGCCCACCGCCATTGACGCCCTCATAGCCCAAGAGGTAACAGAGGGTTTTGTGCTAGGTCCTTTCAAGACTCCCCCATTCGCCACATGGCGCACCAACCCCATTGGCGTCGTCACTGGGAAATCTTCCCAGAAACAGAGGCTCATCATCGACCTATCGGCACCTCACAGGACGAGCAACCCCAGTCTCAACTCCCTCATTCCCTCGGAGGAATTCTCTCTGCAGTATACCACCATAGATCACGCCATCACGGCCATCAGTCAAGCAGGGGTGGGGGCATGGCTCAGCAAAACCGACATCGCCAACGCCTTCAAATTACTTCCGATTCACCCTACACTGTGGCACCTGCATGGCATCAAGTGGTCTGGGGATTATTATTTTTTCTCCCGATTGACCTTCGGGTCCAAAAGCAGCCCGGCCATCTTCGACGTGTTTGCGGAAGCGTTATGCTGGTTGCTATTGAATATAGCAAGGTGCCCGCTGGTTTTACATTACCTTGATGACTTCCTATTGGTGGAAGAAAACACTTCCCCTCCTTCCAGCCTCAGAGCCACCATCAAGCTGTTCAAGGAACTGGGGGTCCCCCTCTCCACCAAGAAGACAGAGGGGCCGGACACGATCATCACCTTCCTGGGTATCCAGTTGGATTCAGCTTCAATGCAAGCCAGTTTGCCGTCCGGGAAGATCCAGGACATCCTCACCCACATAGACGGCTATCTTCAACTCGGCACCTGCAACCGCAGAGAACTACAGTCCCTGCTGGGCTCCCTGAACTTTGCCATGCGCATCATACCCCAGGGTCGCTCGTTTATTTCACGGCTTCTGCACCTCTTCCCCTTGTTTCTACACGACTCGCACAGATATTCCCTGGATGCCCACGCTGCGGCGGATCTGGGAATGTGGAGGAGATTTCTGTCCACCTGGAATGGCAGGAGCTTGTTTCTCTCTCAGCTGTCGGACTCTTCCCCCTCTATCTGGTCAGATGCGGCATCTACCACAGGCTTTGCGGCCATATTTGGGGACGATTGGCTGTGGGGCAGCTGGCCTCCTGAGGTCCAGGGTCTGGAAGGATTCTCCACTACCTCAGCGCTTTTTGAGATCTATCCCATCGTAGCGGCTGCGGTGGCGTGGGGTCATTTATGGGCAAATCTGGCGGTCCGCTGCTACTCGGACAACCAAGCAACCTGCCAGATCATAAACAAAGGTCGTTCTAAATCCCTCACAATCATGAGGTTCATGCGAAGACTTACTTGGCTGGCCGCCTGCAATAATTTTTTCTTGCATTGTTTCCATGTCCCGGGGGTGTGCAATTCGGCTGCTGACAATTTGTCTCGCTTCAAATTTCAGGCATTTCATCAGGATCACCCATCAGCATCACCCACTGCCTCCAGCACCCCGTCATTTCAGCAACTCATTCTGGACTAGAGGCCATCATGCGGCATAGCCAGTCTTTGTCCCACTTTTCACTATCAGTCAATACACATAGAGCATACAACAGAGCATTCACGCTATTCAACAGATTCCTGGTAGAACACAACATCACGCACCCGTTCATCATGACATCTGTTTTGGGATTTGCTTCTTTTTGCCACCTCAAACTAAAAATGTCATACAACACCATCAAACTGTATCTTACTGGCATTCAACATCATATGCTAATCTTGCACCCTAACTACACCAGCTTCATGGCCTCCCACCAAATCAAAACAATACTCAAAGGCATTCAGAAGACGGAACCCGCACGTCCAGCCCAAAGGCTGCCCATCAACAGTCATGTTTTCAAGGCATTATCCGACCTGCTGGACGCCACGCCTTTTGATACAAATACCAACGCGGTCATCAAAACTGCTATTTACTTAGCCTTCTACGGGTTCCTGAGGCCCGGGGAATTCACTACCACCTCCACATCCCAAACCTCATCTTGTCTCCCACTTATCTAAACACCTGGATCACTACATCCTGACCTTACCTCACTCCAAGAGTAGTCAGCATTCACCTGTCAACATCTCATATTACCCCACGCACAACAAATGGTGTCCAGTGAGGGTGCTGGACACCTACCGTCAGCTTCACAGGTTCCTACCCTCTCAACCGCTACTTCAACTTCATGGATCGGTGCTCACCACGACCACCTTCATGATCCATGTCAGATCATTTCTCACCCAACTGGGCCTTAACGCTGCCAACTACTCGGGGCACTCCTTTCGCATCGGAGCTGCATCCACGGCCTCCAGTGCCAACATCCCTGCCCATATTATCAAGAAATTGGGACGCTGGAAGTCGTCCGCTTACACACGATACATTCCCAATCCAGCGCAAGAGTTAAGAGTGGCTTTCCAAAGCATGTCGGGTTGAGCTGTTTACGTGTTTTATTGGTTACAAATAAACTGGTTTATTTCCATTTTTGCCCTCTTCTTTCTTAGGCCTACCTCATCCTCGGTTTCGGCACACCACAACCGACTGCATTTCTTTCCCTGTATCCCAGGACTCTTCTCTGTACTACCGTAAGCACCTAACACAAGTATTAAGGCATTTGCCTGGATTTGTGGGAGGGGCTGAGGTCCGCCTCCAGCCTATTTAGGGCACCCCCCTTACCTGGCTCCTGCACCGTCTGAGGTCTGAGCTTTGTCCCTCCCACCACTCCACTCATTTACAACTCATTTCTTTTATGTCTTTTCCTTGGGTGGGCCCTCTTCTTTCTTAGGCCTACCTCATCCTCGGTTTCGGCACACCACAACCGACTGCATTTCTTTCCCTGTATCCCAGGGCTCTTCTCTGTACTACCGTAAGCACCTAACACAAATATAAGATATTCTTATTCCATGCTCAATCAAATGTAACACGACTGACATGAAACAAGAATACAGGTGTAGCACATGATTGTTACAAAAGTGAGATACATAATACTTATTGCATGCTCAAACATGACATAATTAATAATAATTGGTACCAAACTATATTACCATATAACATATATGTCAAGTGCCCAAAACACATAGATACATTTAAAATTCATAGCATGATGCAGATTTGTAGTTGACCACAGTCCACAGAAATGGTCCACTTGTCTGTAGAGGTTGTACATAAGACAATTACATAGGATTATATCCTCATGGAAGGGGCAAATACCCGATATTCATATTTCTCGGCCATAATGCACACACATCATGCATATATAGATAGAGACAAAAACATATTAGTAGATATCATTCATCACACCTCAGGATCCCGGCTAGAAAGACCTAAAAACATAGACATCCTAATTATCTAAAATACCACATATCAGGGATGATGCTGCACCCTACAAGAACGAAGCAAATGGAATCTTATCATTCAAGCCATATGGCACCTGAGTATTCAGTTTCACAATCCAGTTGCTTTCAACCTGCTCCAGCCGTTTAAACAAATCACCACCTCGCGCACCCAGGGAGACCCTATCTATCCCCCTAAACTTTAGATCTTGCCAACAGTTATTATGTTTCTGGCGGAAGTGCTTTGCAATAGGTTTTAGTTTTACAAGCTTGTCCCTATACCCATCACCAATTTTGGCAGCCGCCCGGATATCTTTTTGATGTTCCTGTATGTGGACCCGAAATTCACGGGTCGTCATACCAATATACTGTACAGTACAGACCAAAAGTTTGGACACACCTTCTCATTCAAAGAGTTTTCTTTATTTTCATGACTATGAAGGCATCAAAACTATGAATTAACACATGTGGAATTATATACATAACAAACAAGTGTGAAACAACTGAAAATATGTAATATTCTAGGTTCTTCAAAGTAGCCACCTTTTGCTTTGATTACTGCTTTGCACACTCTTGGCATTCTCTTGATGAGCTTCAAGAGGTAGTCCCCTGAAATGGTCTTCCAACAGTCTTGAAGGAGTTTCCAGAGATGCTTAGCATTTGTTGGCCCTTTTGCCTTCACTCTGCGGTCCAGCTCACCCCAAACCATCTTGATTGGGTTCAGGTCCGGTGACTGTGGAGGCCAGGTCATCTGGCGCAGCACCCCATCACTCTCCTTCATGGTCAAATAGCCCTTACTTTCAAAGTTTTCCCAATTTTTCGGCTGACTGACTGACCTTCATTTCTTAAAGTACACTGCGTGCAGAATTATTAGGCAAATGAGTATTTTGACCACATCATCCTCTTTATGCATGTTGTCTTACTCCAAGCTGTATAGGCTCGAAAGCCTACTACCAATTAAGCATATTAGGTGATGTGCATCTCTGTAATGAGAAGGGGTGTGGTCTAATGACATCAACACCCTATATTAGGTGTGCATAATTATTAGGCAACTTCCTTTCCTTTGGCAAAATGGGTCAAAAGAAGGACTTGACAGGCTCAGAAAAGTCAAAAATAGTGAGATATCTTGCAGAGGGATGCAGCACTCTTAAAATTGCAAAGCTTCTGAAGCGTGATCATCGAACAATCAAGCGTTTCATTCAAAATAGTCAACAGGGTTGCAAGAAGCGTGTGGAAAAACCAAGGCGCAAAATAACTGCCCATGAACTGAGAAAAGTCAAGCGTGCAGCTGCCAAGATGCCACTTGCCACCAGTTTGGCCATATTTCAGAGCTGCAACATCACTGGAGTGCCCAAAAGCACAAGGTGTGCAATACTCAGAGACATGGCCAAGGTAAGAAAGGCTGAAAGACGACCACCACTGAACAAGACACACAAGCTGAAACGTCAAGACTGGGCCAAGAAATATCTCAAGACTGATTTTTCTAAGGTTTTATGGACCGATGAAATGAGAGTGAGTCTTGATGGGCCAGATGGATGGGCCCGTGGCTGGATTGGTAAAGGGCAGAGAGCTCCAGTCCGACTCAGACGCCAGCAAGGTGGAGGTGGAGTACTGGTTTGGGCTGGTATCATCAAAGATGAGCTTGTGGGGCCTTTTCGGGTTGAGGATGGAGTCAAGCTCAACTCCCAGTCCTACTGCCAGTTTCTGGAAGACACCTTCTTCAAGCAGTGGTACAGGAAGAAGTCTGCATCCTTCAAGAAAAACATGATTTTCATGCAGGACAATGCTCCATCACACGCGTCCAAGTACTCCACAGCGTGGCTGGCAAGAAAGGGTATAAAAGAAGAAAATCTAATGACATGGCCTCCTTGTTCACCTGATCTGAACCCCATTGAGAACCTGTGGTCCATCATCAAATGTGAGATTTACAAGGAGGGAAAACAGTACACCTCTCTGAACAGTCTCTGGGAGGCTGTGGTTGCTGCTGCACGCAATGTTGATGGTGAACAGATCAAAACACTGACAGAATCCATGGATGGCAGGCTTTTGAGTGTCCTTGCAAAGAAAGGTGGCTATATTGGTCACTGATTTGTTTTTGTTTTGTTTTTGAATGTCAGAAATGTATATTTGTGAATGTTGAGATGTTATATTGGTTTCACTGGTAAAAATAAATAATTGAAATGGGTATATATTTGTTTTTTGTTAAGTTGCCTAATAATTATGCACAGTAATAGTCACCTGCACACACAGATAACCCCCTAAAATAGCTAAAACTAAAAACAAACTAAAAACAACTTCCAAAAATATTCAGCTTTGATATTAATGAGTTTTTTGGGTTCATTGAGAACATGGTTGTTGTTCAATAATAAAATTAATCCTCAAAAATACAACTTGCCTAATAATTCTGCACTCCCTGTAATGATGGCCACTCGTTTTTCTTTACTTAGCTGCTTTTTTCTTGCCATAATACAAATTCTAACAGTCTATTCAGTAGGACTATCAGCTGTGTATCCACCTGACTTCTCCTCAACGCCACTGATGGTCCCAACCCCATTTATAAGGCAAGAAATCCCACTTATTAAACCTGACAGGGCATACCTGTGAAGTGAAAACCATTTCAGGGGACTACCTCTTGAAGCTCATCAAGAGAATGCCAAGAGTGTGCAAAGCAGTAATCAAAGCAAAAGGTGGCTACTTTGAAGAACCTAGAATATGACAAATTTTCAGTTGTTTGACACTTGTTTGTTATGTATATAATCCCACATGTGTTAATTCATAGTTTTGATGCCTTCAGTGTGAATCTACAATTTTCATAGTCATGAAAATAAAGAAAACTCTTTGAATGACAAGGTGTGTCCAAACTTTTGGTCTGTACTGTATATCAAGCCACATGGACATGTGGCATGATATATAACTCCTGTAACACTACAGTTGATAAAATGGACAATATTGTATGTAAAGATATGCTGTATATAGAATAGTGTGATACATATACACTCACCTAAAGAATTATTAGGAACACCTGTTCTATTTCTCATTAATGCAATTATCTAGTCAACCAATCACATGGCAGTTGCTTCATTGCATTTAGGGGTGTGGTCCTGGTCAAGACAATCCCCTGAACTCCAAACTGAATGTCAGAATGGGAAAGAAAGGTGATTTAAACAATTTTGAGCGTGGCATGGTTGTTGGTGCCAGACGGGCCGGTCTGAGTATTTCACAATCTGCTCAGTTACTGGGATTTTCACGCACAACCATTTCTAGGGTTTACAAAGAATGGTGTGAAAAGGAAAAAACATCCAGTATGTGGCAGTCCTGTGGGCAAAAATGCCTGGTGGATGCTAGAGGTCAGAGGAGAATGGGCCGACTGATTCAAGCTGATAGAAGAGCAACGTTGACTGAAATAACCACTCGTTACAACCGAGGTATGCAGCAAAGCATTTGTGAAGCCACAACACGCACAACCTTGAGGCGGATGGGCTACAACAGCAGAAGACCCCACCGGGTACCACTCATCTCCACTACAAATAGGAAAAAGAGGCTACAATTTGCACGAGCTCACCAAAATTGGACTGTTGAAGACTGGAAAAATGTTGCCTGGTCTGATGAGTCTCGATTTCTGTTGAGACATTTGAATGGTAGAGTCCGATTTTGGCGTAAACAGAATGAGAACATGTATCCATCCTCTGATGGCTACTTCCAGCAGGATAATGCACCATGTCACAAAGCTCGAATCATTTCAAATTGGTTTCTTGAACATGACAATGAGTTCACTGTACTAAAATGGCCCCCACAGTCACCAGATCTTAACCCAATAGAGCATCTTTGGGATGTGGTGGAACGGGAGCTTCGTGCCCTGGATGTGCATCCCTCAAATCTCCATCAACTGCAAGATGCTATCCTATCAATATGGGCCAACATTTCTAAAGAATGCTATCAGCCCCTTGTTGAATCAATGCCACGTAGAATTAAGGCAGTTCTGAAGGCAAAAGGGGGTCCAACACCATATTAGTATGGTGTTTCTAATAATTCTTTAGGTGAGTGTACGCTGTGTATTATACTTATATGTCCATCTACGGCATTATATCACTATAGGCAAATTTATATGCCTCTGGGGAGTCTGCATTCAGAAATTGGTGCGGTCTCTTATATATATTTCACTATTTTTAAATGTATTTCATTGTTAGTAATGATGCAAGTCTGTATTAATGTGTCTTCCTAGAATCATCTGGTAAATTAAGTAATAGTCATGGAGGGAAATACTGTGCCCACACACATGTGTATGTAATGTTTAGGACAATGGACACAATGATGGAGAGAGGACTTATGATATTGATCTTCCCTCACCTAATATGGAGCTCGTAGTGCGCGTGTCCTTCTGCTCAGCCGCGGGCGCGCTGACGCGGTCTTGGCTCTGACGTGAGACGCCCTGTGCTCTGGTGAGCGCGGCCGTCCTGCGTCATCGCTGCGACCGCGTACGCGGGCACCGTTGGTGCGCGGCGGTTCGTGCGCCACAGTACACGATGCAAGTGATTTTTAACTATACAGGTGAGGAGTTCTGACATTTTGCCCCCTCGTCAACGTGTCCTTAGTCCATTGGTTAGATGGAGATTGTTCCGCCCACTATAGGGACTATATATATCCGGCTATTAAGTGTTTGTCATTACCCCTTGAAAAAGCTGACGGCGAAACGCGCGTCGGGGCACGGACTGCAGGTGCTGTGTTAGATACGTTGGTCTGTATGCTTTATTCTTTGTTTATTGTACTATATTTGAATATAACATAGTGTGAGTTGATGTCCATATAGTCTAGGGTCTATAATTTGACCTCTTGATAATATATTGTAGACTGGACAATACTCTCTGATAGGCACTGACTGTATTTTTTTGTTGCATATTTATGTAGGCACTTGCACTTTACTTATATGTACTGTAATTACCACACGTCTGCAGTCTGAGTGACATTTTAAGTGTTCTTAATGTCTGTGTGGCCAGGATTGGTTGCAACTCTATATGTACTAATAAACACCAGTGATTTTGTATAAAGTCATGTTGTTGGAGTTGTGATTTGTGATTTAATTAGATCCATATATCGTTTATTGGTTGCGTAACCGTTACACTACCTGATCGATACAACATCATACCTGATGTTTTAAAGCACGTTATTCCAAATAATTTAGGAATGTTAGGTGATTTATGCCCTTTATGGATTAAAACCCGACTCTGCGTCAACTACGTAATTTTCCATGGAAGTTTTGCCATGGATCCCCCTCCGGCATGCCACAGTCCAGGTGTTAGTCCCCTTGAAACAACTTTTCCATCACTATTGTGGCCAGAAAGAGTCCCTGTGGGTTTTAATATTCGCCTGCCCATTGAAATCAATGGCGGTTTTCCCGGTTCGCCCGTTCGCAAACGGAAAATTTTATGTTCGCGACATCTCTACCCTCAAACAGGATTTTGTGGAAGAAGGTATACACTGCGTGCAGAATTATTAGGCAAATGAGTATTTTGACCACATCATCCTCTTTGTGCATGTTGTCTTACTCCAAGCTGTATAGGCTCGAAAGCCTACTACCAATTAAGCATATTAGGTGATGTGCATCTCTGTAATGAGAAGGGGTGTGGTCTAATGACATCAACACCCTATATTAGGTGTGCATAATTATTAGGCAACTTCCTTTCCTTTGGCAAAATGGGTCAAAAGAAGGACTTGACAGGCTCAGAAAAGTCAAAAATAGTGAGATATCTTGCAGAGGGATGCAGCACTCCTAAAATTGCAAAGCTTCTGAAGCGTGATCATCGAACAATCAAGCGTTTCATTCAAAATAGTCAACAGGGTCGCAAGAAGCGTGTCGAAAAACTAAGGCGCAAAATAAAGCCCATGAACTGAGAAAAGTCAAGCGTGCAGCTGCCAAGATGCCACTTGCCACCAGTTTGGCCATATTTCAGAGCTGCAACATCACTGGAGTGCCCAAAAGCACAAGGTGTGCAATACTCAGAGACATGGCCAAGGTAAGAAAGGCTGAAAGACGACCACCACTGAACAAGACACACAAGCTGAAACGTCAAGACTGGGCCAAGAAATATCTCAAGACTGATTTTTCTAAGGTTTTATGGAATGATGAAATGAGAGTGAGTCTTCATGGGCCAGATGGATGGGCCCGTGGCTGGATTGGTAAAGGGCAGAGAGCTCCAGTCCGACTCAGACTCTAGCAAGGTGGAGGTGGAGTACTGGTTTGGGCTGGTATCATCAAAGATGAGCTTGTGGGGCCTTTTCGGGTTGAGGATGGAGTCAAGCTCAACTCCCAGTCCTACTGCCAGTTTCTGGAAGACACCTTCTTCAAGCAGTGGTACAGGAAGAACTCTGCATCCTTCAAGAAAAACATGATTTCCATGCAGGACAATGCTCCATCACACGCGTCCAAGTACTCCACAGCGTGGCTGCCAAGAAAGGGTATAAAAGAAGAAAATCTAATGACATGGCCTCCTTGTTCACCTGATCTGAACCCCATTGAGAACCTGTGGTCCATCATCAAATGTGAGATTTACAAGGAGGGAAAACAGTACACCTCTCTGAACAGTGTCTGGGAGGCTGTGGTTGCTGCTGCACGCAATGTTGATGGTGAACAGATCAAAACACTGACAGAATCCATGAATGGCAGGCTTTTGAGTGTCCTTGCAAAGAAAGGTGGCTATATTGGTCACTGATTTGTTTTTGTTTTGTTTTTGAATGTCAGAAATGTATATTTGTGAATGTTGAGATGTTATATTGGTTTCACTGGTAAAAATAAATAATTGAAATGGGTATATATTTGTTTTTTGTTAAGTTGCCTAATAATTATGCACAGTAATAGTCACCTGCACACACAGATATCCCCCTAAAATAGCTAAAACTAAAAACAAACTAAAAACTACTTCCAAAAATATTCAGCTTTGATATTAATGAGTTTTCTGGGTTCATTGAGAACATGGTTGTTGTTCAATAATAAAATGAATCCTCAAAAATACAACTTGCCTAATAATTCTGCACTCCCTGTATTACAGCCCTCAAGCAGTTTTTTGGGGGGCAACAAGTATATTGCACCCGTTACTCCAAAAGCGTTTGTTTCTCTATCTAGCTGCCGTATCTCAGCAGAACCGCACACAAATGTTGCACAATACAAATACACTATAGTGTAATTTCTATGTTAGAAAGTATATTATAAGTTTATCACACCCCTCTATATCACACCTATCCATAGCACACCTATACCAGTCTTTAAAAGGATTTTTGTGGCCCTATTAGCTAGCATTTGGTGTCCCTAACTGTCCCTGCTCCAAAATGCAGCCTCTCCCTACACTGGCAAAACACATAATGTAAAATGGCTGCCAGATCAGGTTCTGTTAAAGGGTTGGGGGTGTGTCCATATGCTGAAATGTCTCAATTTGCTGTCCTGTCCCACCTGATGGATGTGTCATGGGTCAAAGTTCGGTGCTATTCAAAAAAATGTTCGCATGTTCGTCGAATCGCGATCGAGCAAAGTTAATTGCGAAGCGACCTCCAGGTGAACCGCAAGGCCATCTCCAGCAGGCACAGTTTCACGGAGCCCAGGGCCACGGCCTCTGCGTGCACCATTAGCAGCCTGGCCACATCCTCGTCCTTACTGCTCGCCTCGAGCATATTAAATGCTATATATTGTAGGAAGGCGCAAGGGGCCGTCATTGATGGAAGGTATGTGTCACTGAGGTTCCTGGCCTCGGTGAGGTAAGAGCCGGTAATTTCAAGTTTCAGCGGCAGCTAGTGCTGATTGACACTGTATTCTGTTTAGTATGGCTGCAAAGCCGATCCGGGACGGCTCTTACAGGGAGTAGCCAAAGTGCTGGGTGGGTGGCTTCTCCAAACGCTCCAGGCCAGGTCTTGTTTTGGGATATAAAAGCACAGGCAGCACTGTCAGGTGGTGTGGATTATCCTCCATCTGACAGGGACGCTTTGGAGTCTCTGTGTTTTGAGATCTAAGGATGTGTGCCATGCTAAAGGGCTGAGAGCCGCATTGTTGGGAAGCAGGCCCCTAAAGCCTGTTGTGGATTGCTGCTGACAAAAACACTGACAAGGTGAATGTTTTTGTTCTCTGGTCTTGCCATGTTGTGAATGAACACCAAGACGGCGAACTGTCATTTTGTTTATGTGTGAATAAACACTGAACTGTTTAAAAGACTTTGTGGTTGCCTCTGTACTGCGTCCTCTAATCTGCCTACCAGAGCGAATCCCCTCAATTGGTGTCAGATGTGGGCAAATGCAGTGAGGCTGGCATGAAGGCCGAAAAGTTTTAGTTTTTCCCCGGGCATGAGTGTATGTCCTATATTAAGCCGGCAAGGCTACGACCAGTATCCCCTGAAAAAATGGAGGCGGTTGTGAAAGCCCTCGTGGAGGCTAAATTGCAGCAGCGGGAGGCTAACAAGCAGCAGCAGGAAACTAACCAGCTGCTTTTACAGCATCTCATGGCTTTGCAAGCGGCAGGAGCGTCCCAGAATGTCCACGATACCCGGAAAACTGTCCGTATGGCGATCCCCAAGATGACCCCCTCAGATGATGTTGAGACCTATCTGGCGGTGTTCGAAAAGGTGGCAGTGAGGGAAAAGTTATCCCGAGACCAGTGGGCTGAGGTCGTCGCTCCATTCCTGGCGTCTGGACCCCAGCAAGTGTTTTCCAAACTACCCGATGATCAAGCGGCCGACTACCCGACTGTAAGAGGTGAGATACTGGCAAGACTGGGGGTGAATGTATTGGTCCGGGCCCAGCGGGTGCATCAGTGGAAATTTAACCCGGCTGAACCCGCCAGACCGCAGTATTATGACCTGCTACACCGGTTGCAAAAATGGCTGCAACCTGACGTACTGACTCACACTGCTATGCTGGACCGTCTGTTGGCTTTGCCGTACCCTCTCCAGCACTGGATCAGCCAGGTGTCTCCTGGTAATGCCTTAGAGATGGTCGACCTCGTGGAGCGCTATGAGGCCACCAGAAATCTACAGGGAGGTTCTTTTAGGCGGGGGCCTGTCAAACCCCGGAAATATCCACCCCAGACCCGGCGGCTGGTGCCAGCAAAACCCGCCCGGGATGTACCCCCTGCAGACTCAGGCCCGGTGGTCTGCTGGCGGTGTCAGGAGCCTGGACACATAAGGGCCTACTGTCCCCATTGGGGTGAACCCATGGATACTAACTATGGCTACCGCCACTCATTGTATGTCAGGAAGCTGTGTGCCACAGGTACCTCCGAGACTATAGACAATAGCCACCTGTGCCAGTTGGAAGTGGGAGATACCCTGGCGGTGGCACTTCTGGATTCAGGAAGCTTGGTGTCCCTGGTAAGAGCTGCCCTGGTGCAGCCCGCTGAGTATACTGGCCGAAAAGTCAGCGTGGTGTGCATTCATGGAGACCTAAAGGACTATCCCACTGCCCTGGTCTCTCTATCAACGGTGGCCGGTAGGTGGAATCATGAGGTGGCTGTCGCCACAAAATTACAGTATAAACTAATAATTGGGAGAGACTTCCCCGGTTTCCCATTACTGTGGCGAGAGTCACCAATACACATGAGACAGGGATAACGCTAGCAGAGTGGCCCGGCTCAGGGGGGACACCAGAACCCTGGGAACCTGAGACCGAAGAGCCATCAGTAGGGGTAACCGCCATACTGTGCATACTAAATGGTAAAACACTCGGTAACACTAACATGGAAAAGGATCTAGGAATTTTAATAAACAGCAAACTAAGCTACAAAAACCAGTGTCAGGCAGCTGCTGCCAAGGCCAATAAGATAATGGGTTTCATCAGAAGGGGCATAGATGCCCGTGATAAGAACATAGTCCTACCACTTTACAAATCGCTAGTCAGAATACACATGGAGTACTGTGTACAGTTCTGGGCTCCTGTAAACAAGGCAGACATAGCAGAGCTGGAGAGGGTCCAGAGGAGGGCAACTAAAGTAATAACTGGAATAGGGCAGACAGGAAGGAATTTTTTATTCCCCAAAGGTGGGGAAAATTGGCTTCTACCTCACAGTTTTTTTTTTTTTTTTTTATTTCCTCTGGATCAACTTGCAGGATAACAGGCCGAACTGGATGGACAAATGTCTATGTTACTATGTTACATCCCCGCTAGTGATGAGCAAGCATGCTCGGCCGAGTACCGGTTTGGCTCGAGCATCGCTATGCTCGGCAGATCCGAGCCCTCGGCCGAGTACCACATGTGCTCGAGCTCCATGCTCGAGTCTCCTCCCCGCATGTTTGGCGCATTCTAAGCAGCCAATAAACATGCTGGTAAGTATTGCCATCACTGTAATGCCATTCGCCATGTTTTCTAGTGGCATTGGCTGGCCGGAACACGTCATTGGGTGCTATATAGTCACGCGGGTTCGGCTCATTGTGAGTCAGGGAGAGCTGCTGTTAGTAAAGGACAGTGTAGGGAGAATATGATCGCAAATTACTCATTTTAAAGACGTTTCAAAGACCCAAAAGTCCTTTTAACCCCTTAAGGACTTAGGACGTACCGGTACGCCACGTTTTCCGAGTCCTTAAGGACTCAGGACGTACCGGTATGTCCTAACTTTAAAATGCGATTGCGGCGGGGGTTAATCGGAACAGGATGTCCGCTGAAATCATTCAGTGGGCATCCTGTCACAACGCCGGGGGGGGGGGGGGGGTCATATGACCCCCCAGCATCGGCGATCGCAGCAAACCGCAGGTCAATTCCGTTTCCGGTCGATTCGGGTCTCCGGTGACCCGATGAACCGGAAAAGGACGGTGATCGGTGGTGTGATTACACACCACCAATCACAGTCCGAGCATTTGGGGGAGGCGGTGCTGGCCGTGGTGCTGATTGGTGCTGTCCTTGGTGCTGATTGGTTCCGGAGAGAGGCGGGAGATTCAAACTCCCGGCGCACCTCTCTCCCCTCCTCTTCCTGCTGCTGCACCTGCACCGCCCAGCACTGTCCAGCACCAGCTCCTGCGATCCCCCCGTCGGCACCCATCACCCTCCTGCACCCATCACCCTCCTGGTAGGTTAGGGTCAGTGAGGGAGAGGCACTATTAGGCAGGGATAGAAGGGAAAAGTTAGTTAGGGAAAAAAAAAAAACACTTTATCTGATTTATTGTCTCTGGTGGTCTCTGGTGGTTGGGGTCCACAGCACTTAGCGGTTGATGAGTCTCTCGTTGTGTCCAAGGGGAGACTCAGTTACCGCCAATACATTCCCACTAAGTGTCTGAGGTATGGCGTGAAAATGTACAAACTTTGTGGGAGTACCTCAGGGTACACTTACAAGTTTTGTGTGTACTAGGGGCGAGATTCCCGTATTGAACCCCCAGAATGTCCCCCACTCTGGGTGTTAGCGGGTAACTCGTGTGGGACCTTATGCACCCACTTTTATACTAGCATTCCCTTGTTCGGGTCCCTTGCCGCCAGATCCACGTCCGCTGGTGGGACCGTGCGGAAAAATCAACGCGGCCTCCCTACCTACCTCCTCAAGGTACCTATCCCCAGGGGTGAGACCCGTGCCCTTACCAGTGGAAACCTGTTGCTGGTCAGGTATAAGGACAAGAGGCATGTCCTTATACCATCCACAATCCACGGTAACAGCATCACCCCTGTCCTTGTGTGAGGTACAGTGGCAACGGTCCTCAAGCCCGATTGTATCGTCGACTACAATCGGTATATGGGAGGAGTTGATTTCTCTGATCAAGTCCTCAAGCCATATAATGCCATGCGCAAAACCCGGGCATGGTACAAAAAAGTTCCGGTTTACTTAGTACAGGTTGTCTTGTACAACGCTTTTGTACTATCCCGAAGCACTGGCAGCACAGGGACATTCCTCCAATTCTATGAGGCAGTCCTCAAGGACCTCATTTTTTCAGACTGGGAAAGAGCAGGCCGGAGTACCTCGGGAATTGGAGGCGCCCGGATCGTCCCTGGCCAATATTTTCCAGGTGTGGTCCCCCATAATGGAAAGAAGGGACAAACCCCAAAAAAGTGCAGAGTGTGTCACAGGAGGGGGATACGGAAGGACACCACCACTCAATGTGACACGTGCCCCGATCATCCGGGCCTCTGCGTTATCGATTGCTCCAGGGAGTATCACACTTCAATGGAGTACTAAATTTTTATAATCCCCAACAGTCCCCTAGAGAACATAAAAAACTATGGCTCTCAGACTTTGGAGACACGGAAATTATTTTTTTCCAAAAATATTAGTTTTAGTGCAGGCATCCTCAAACTGCGGCCCTCCAGATGTTGTAAAACTATAACTCCCAGCATGCCCAACAACCTACAACTATCAGCAGGGCATGGTGAGAATTGTAGTTTTACATCTGGAGAGCCGCAGTTTGAGGATGCCTGCTTAGTGTCTCCAAAGTCTGAGAGCCATACATATTGGGCATCGCCGCGTCCGTAAAAACCTTCTCTATAAAAATAACATTTAACCCAACCCCCCCGGATGAACAGCGTTAAAAAAAAAAAAAGGCATTTTTTGTCGTGCCAATAAAACCGCCATCTCATCCCGCAAAAAATGAGCCCCTACATTAGATAGTCGCCAAACAAAAAAAACTGTAGCTCCCAGGCTATGGAGATACTAAAATATATTTTTTTGTTCCTAAAATGATAATATAGTGTAAAATCTAAATAAATTTTTAAATGTAGACATATTAGGTATTGCCGTGTCCGTAATAATCTGCCCTATAAAAATAACATTTGATCAAACCCCTCGGATGAACAGCGTTAAATATATAAAATTAAAACAGTGCCAAAACACCAATTTTTGGGCAAAATTTCCATTTGAATCCTTTTTTTTCTGGTAATAAAGCAAGGGTTAACAGTCAAACAAAACTAAATTGTCACGAGTTGGAGGTCCCAGGAGAGACCACCGCGTCATCAAGCAATAAACGGAAATCAGGTACAAACACATAAGAGTTTATTGCACAAACAGAAACATGGAAAGCAGCACAGATAAAACATGAGCTCTATGTACCGTCGGCACAGTGGGAGAAAACCCCCACTGCGCCACTGTCTAGTAATACTCCAGAGGGGCGTAACTAAGCAACTCCTGGTTTTCACTAGAGCCCTAGATGGTAGGGTTAGACTTAGCCGCAGGAAGTTGCCAGGGTCCACTCTGGAGCGTGACCTAGACAGTGACAGCAGGAGCGAATGGACAACAGGTACCAGAAGGTACCGACGGCACATAGGCAAACATAACAGACAGGTAAATACAAAACAGGGAAAATAATACCACAAGCAGGAGTTCATGCAAGGGAGCAGGAGTGGCAATAAGCAGAGAAGGACTTGCTCCACCAGTAGTAAACTGCATGGCCTTGTCATGCCACTCTGCTGCAAAGGCTTGCTGAACACAGACATATGAATACAAAACAGGGCAACTAATAATACAAGCAGGAGTTCACGCAAGGGAGCAGGAGTGGCAATGAGCAGAGAAGGACTTGCTCCACCAGAGGTAAACTGCGTGGCCTTGCGCATATGCCACTCTGCTGCAAAGGCTTGCTGAACACAGACATCAGAATAAACACAAAGTAACTAAAACATAACTGGCAGAACAGATATCAGAAAGACAGGAAAGAGGACAGGAAAGGACATAAATGAACAAGTAGGGAAACTCACAGAGCACAGACAGACAGACACAGATCCCATGGGTCAGCAGCATGGGAGAGAAAGTACAAACCAGGAACAGGACAGACAACACACACCAGGAGAGCTGACACAGAACTGAGGAAACCTCAGGCTTATATACAGGTTCCATGGGTGCAGAAGAGAGACCACACCCATGGAGCAGACAGAGGATTAACTCCTAATAGGAATACAGTGGAGTTAACCCATACAGAACCACAAATAATACAGAGGAACAGAACTTCAGCGGGGAGTGCCGAACAAGCAATGACGGAAGGTCACAGCCAGAGATAGTGGCTGTGACATAAATATTTATTACCCTGATTCTGTAGTTTGCAGAAACACCCCATATGTGGTCGTAAATGGCTATATAGCCACACGGCAGGACATAGAACGAAGGGAACGCCATATGGTTTCTGGAAGGCAGATTTTGATGGACTGGTTTATTTACACCATGTTCCATTAGAAGCCCCCCTGATGTAGCCTAGACTAGAAACTCCAAAAAAGTTACCCCATCTAAGAAACTACACCCCTCAAGGTATTTAAAAGTTACTTTACAAACTTTGTTACTTCTTTAGGTGTTCCACAAAACTAAATAGCGAATGTAGAAACAATTTTAGAATTTAAATTTTTTGTTACCTTGCCTCAAAAAAGTGTAATATAGAGCAACCAAAAATCATATTTACCCTAAAATAGTCCCAAAACAACAACCACCTTATCCTGTAGTTTCCTAGATGGGGTCACTTTTATGGAGTTTTTACTCTAGGGGTGCATCAGGGGGCTTGAAAGGTTACATGGTGTAAATAAACCAGTCCAGCAAAATCTGCCTTCCAAAAACCAATTGACGTTCCCCTTCTTCTATGTCCTGCCGTTTAGCCAAATAGTAGTTTACGACCACATATGGGGTGTTTCTGAAAATTACAGAATCAGGGCAACCCATATTGAGTTTTGTTTGGCTGTTAACCCATTTTTTCCAGTAATAAAGTAAGGGTTAAAATGATTGCAGCCGAACAGAGAGGAAACATAGAAACATAGAAACATAGAATGTGTCGGCAGATAAGAACCATTTGGCCCATCTAGTCTGCCCAATATATCTGAATCCTATGAATAGTCCCTGGCCCTATCTTATATGAAGGATAGCCTTATGCCTATCCCATGCATGCTTAAACCCCTTCACTGTATTTGCAGCTACCACTTCTGCAGGAAGGCTATTCCATGCATCCACTACTCTCTCAGTAAAGTAATACTTCCTTATATTACTTTTAAACCTTTGCCCCTCTAATTTAAAACTGTGTCCTCTTGTGGTAGTTTTTCTTCTTTTAAATATGCTCTCCTCCTTTACCGAGTTGATTCCCTTTATGTATTTAAAAGTTTCTATCATATCCCCTCTGTCTCTTCTTTCTTCCAAGCTATACATATTAAGGTCCTTTAACCTTTCCTGGTAAGTTTTATCCTGCAATCCATGTACTAGTTTAGTAGCTCTTCTCTGAACTCTCTCTAGAGTATCTATATCCTTCTGGAGATATGGCCTCTAGTACTGCGCACAATACTCCAAGTGAGGTCTCACCAGTGTTCTGTACAGCGGCATAAGCACTTCACTCTTTCTACTGCTTATACCTCTCCCTATACATCCAAGCATTCTGCTGGCATTTTGTGCTGCTCTATTACATTGTCTTCCCACCTTTAAGTCTTCTGAAATAATTACTCCTAAATCCCTTTCCTCAGATACTGAGGTCAGGACTGTGTCAAATATTCTATATTCTGCCCTTGGGTTTTTACGCCCCAGGTGCATTATCTTGCACTTATCCACATTAAATTTCAGTTGCCAGAGTTCTGACCATTCTTCTAGTTTTCCTAAATCCTTTTCCATTTGGAGTTTCCCTCCAGGAACATCAACCCTGTTACATACTACATAATACATAATGTTACATAATACAAATGCGACTTGCTTGAGCTCCTGCGATCCAGTGCTTATCCTAAGTCATCCTGACTGCAGCTAACTATACAGAACTTAGAAAACTCCCCAGTTAGCTCGATATCGTATCCAGGATCATTTTGAACCTTTTTGGAACATTTTCTGATCTCTGAAGCCGTTATTCCATCTGCGGCCTAGACGGAGAACAGATCCCTGGACTCCATTGCTACAGACAGCCGGCGGACGCTTTGCGCCAAGCTTATTAAAGCCGTATCAAGAGGAAGATCTCTACACAAGGGGAAACATTATACCGGTAAGAAGTCTTTAACTTACCGTTAAAAAGCCCGAACACCACGCTGTCCTACAGTGCTGCCGGAAGCAGAGGATATCTCCCCGGGCCAGCAACGCTGCAGATTCTTGCAGGCACTTGATCCCACTCGTTTCTTTCTCTCCACATTACCTAAGAGCGGCTAACAGTTTAGCTGTAAATTACCGGCCCGGAAGATTTTAGCATACCACCAGATCGCATTACAGTCCGTGTGAATAGAAAGACGCGACACGGCAGTGACTGGAGCTGACGCGCTTCATTATATACTCCTGCAGTGCTCCATCGCAAAGGACTTTTTGGAGAGTCTGCTTTAACCCGATCCTCAGGACAACTTTAACTTGTAATCAAAACAACTTACAAGCTCAGATTCAGCACGCTCAGACCTTCCATCCTCCTTTGCAGCCACTTCCCTCCCATACCTCATCAGCAAGTCTCCTTTGCCATTATCCTTAACAAGTAGGTTGCCTACAATTTTTTTGGATCCTCAGCAGAATATCCACATCTGTTACAACTTTCACATTTAAAGGGCCAGTGACCCAATTTTTCCTCTTCACAAATAGATAACCTACAAGGTACAAAGAAGAGAGATAGAAAGCTCTGTGAAGAATATCTGTTCACAAACACTATAAGACTATCATAGATTGTTATACATAGGAACCTACGTACCTGTGCATCCAAGTTCGAGAAGCACGGATATGCCCTAAACAACCTGCTCTTCCTAGCTGTAGACACAGGTGACACCCATCTTTACAGTGGTTTCTAAGTTTATTGCACCTATGGTAAAAATAGGAAAATACAAGGGCGTTAGCCAGGATTATCAAGGACAATCTAAACTCTCTCACCTGTCTCAAACTGGCCTAGACAAATTCGTAATGAAGAAATCACAAGGCAGTTCAGGGGCTCAGATCTCCACGCCGAAAGGTGCATCATGAAAGCACGCAGCAAGATCACAAGACAGAGACAGTGAGAATGAAGATGCAGCAGAACTAATGTCAGAGCTTCCACTGTCCAGATCTTTCATCTCCAGAGTACTATCAGATGCATTAAACCCAGTCCTGGAGGACTTATCAGAAATCAAAAGAGAAATGAGACAGATTGGCAGCAGAGTAGAAACTCTAGAAACCAACCAAACAGCTTTCACTAACTATACCAGACAAGCTTCTGATACCTTCTCAAAATATCAACAACATATAAATTATCTCCACGACTACATTGAAGACCAAGATAATAGGGGCAAAAGGAACAATATCCGCTTTAGAGGAATACCTGAAACCGTAGCTAATGAAGCAGTACCAAAAGCTGTTGAAGAAATTTGCAATTCATTGTTAGACAATAACACACAGGATTCCATAGTCATAGAAAGAGCTCACAGAGCACTTTGTCCAAAACCAAAGCCAGGCGAACCCCCAAGAGATGTAATTTGTAAATTTTTGAATTTCGCTCAGAAGGAAGCTATTATGAAAAAAGCAAGAGAAATGGAGCGTATCGAATATGAAGAATACACAATTTTACTTTTTCAAGACTTAGCTCCAGCTACACTAAACAAGAGGCGCATATTAAAGCCCCTAACTGACTACCTTAGACACAAGAAAATCGCCTTTCGTTGGCTCTTCCCCTTTGGTATTCTAATAACATGGAGAGAAAGAAAGTACATCATCAGAACACAGAAAGATCTACCAGATGTCCTTACAGCTCTAGGAATAGAGGACTTAGACATCCAAGATTGGTCTATCGCTACAGATGTCCTCATTCCGTCCGAGATTCCTCCCCCTACCAACTGGGAGACTGTGTTATCCAGCAAAGCCTTGAAGAATAAGAAAAGACAAGGGAAGATGATACCAAGGCGTCTCATCACCGAAGATGATTGAGGACTTGTTCACCGCTATCCCTTGTTTATCAAATTATCTTCCTGTAGGAAAGTTTACAGGATGATAACCCTTTCCACCTCCCTATTGAAGTGAGGATGGAAATCTAAAGGTCTTTGTCCTGGCTTATGCAGCGTGGGTATTTCCCCCTTCTCTAAACCCTACCCCCAGTTTCCCCCCCCCCCACCCCTTCCCTCTCTTTTCTTTCCCTCTAGACCACACTCCCTAAATCAAACATCATTGCCTGGTAAGGCAAACTGTTTTTTTTGGGGGGGCGAGATACCCACGCTGTACATCTCAGTTGGACCCTCATTAGTAATTCTGATGTCTTGCTATGTGTATTACCATTGTTACACTTATAGTTTAAACTCAGTATAGTATCACTTAAATTGTCACCTGTGCCATACGTCACATGTATGATCCAACAACCTAAACTAACTGTGGCAGTCCGTTATTTAGCTCACCTTTCCAGAGGTGAAAAGGTAGGGGGATTAGTCAGATTATTTCGCAGAAGGAGACCTCAGGAGACAGAAGTGCATTTCAACTGGCGTCCTGCCAGCTTTATTTCACAGGTTGCATTAAAATACAAAAACATAAACGGAACACCTAGCCTTGTCCAGGCTCTAACTAAACAATAGTTCCCTCTCTAGGACGTGGATGAGCTATCCTCAGTCCACCCAAAATAAGCACGCTGTCTGAACAGCAACCTGTGATACTTGCAGTTTGCAGGCTCTGGACCTTCAGGGTCCCTCAGTGAGATGTGGCTTCTCTCACTCCCAGGAAGTTCTGAGCAAGTGTGTTGACAGCCCAGTTTTCTAGCAACTCCCCAGGTGCAGCTCATCAGGACCCAGGCTTAGGTTTTTTAACCCTTTCCTAAATAACTTTCTTCAGCATATGCTAAGAACCTGGGAGACACATATATACCCTCAATTACTTCACCCTGTGAGACACCACATAACCATGTTCCATTTCTACATGTTTTGGTCCTCCTTTTGGACCTTTATATTGTTTTTCATTCCTATTCAGTATAACCTAATTGCTACTACTTTTGTGGTTATGTTGTCACTTTCAATATGTCAAGATAACCAATGTTCTGTTCTTTACCTATTTAGAATGACCATCCCCCCTCCTACATCTCCCTTCCTTCTCAAAAGGTACCATTAAAGGAAGATAGACATCGCATTGTCCTCCTTGGGAACATATACATAGTGATTAAATTTTTCTACGCAACTCCACCCACACAACCTACATCATGGCAGAACTTAAAATTGTCACCTACAATGTTAGAGGCTTCAAGTCCCCAGTAAAAATGAGCCAAATCATTAACCAGCTCAATAAGGAAAAAGTCAATATAGTACTTCTACAAGAAACACACTTCAAACATGAGAAGACTCCGGATCTAGTTAGAACTAAATATAACCTTTAGTTCCATAGCACATCTACCTCTTCCAGTAAGTCTGGCACAAGTATAGGGATACACAGGAACACAGACTTCCAACACATTAGCACTATGTCAGACACAGAAGGGAGGTTTATTATGGTCAAAGGTAGAATTAATATACACTTATACACCTTTGTGAACATTTACGCACCTAATACTGCCCATAAAAAATGGTTTGATAAATTCTGGCTAGATTTTGAGTATTTCAGGGAAGGGTCAGTAATTGTAGCAGGCGACTTTAATCTCACCCTTAACCCCCGAGTAGACTCTTCTACAGGAAAATCAGCGGTCCCGAACAAAACTTTAAACAGTATAAAAAGATCCTTAAACAAAAGCTCTCTTGTGGATGTTTGGAGAGCACTCAATCCAAAAGAAAAAGACTACACACATTTTTCCGCCCCTCACAACTCTTACCAGAGATTAGACTACATCTGTTTCTCCTCCTCCAACCTACACCACGCCACAGATTCTAGACACTATCTTAGGCCCAGATTGCTGGAATCTGCCATACACACACTGTTTTCTGACTTAGCACACTGCTGTCTACAGAACACCACAGATTAAAGACACTATAGAGTGCCCAGAGCATTGGAATCTGCACTACAATGTTTCCTGATGTAGTTTCAGCATTGTATACAGAACGCCACAGATTCTAGACACTATCTTAGGCCCAGATTGCTGGAATCTGCCATACACACACTGTTTTCTGACTTAGCACACTGCTGTCTACAGAACACCACAGATTAAAGACACTATAGAGGGCCCAGAGCATTGGAATCTGCAATACAATGTTTCCTGAAGTAGTTTCAGCATTGTATACAGAACGCCACAGATTCTAGACACTATCTTAGGCCCAGATTGCTGGAATCTGCCATACACACACTGTTTTCTGACTTTCAACACACCTCCCAGGAGCTTCAGTTGGAGATTGAATGAGACACTGCTTAGCTCAACAGACATACGATTGGCCATAAGTAATAAAATTAAAGAATACTTCGAACATAATAACCAAGGAGAGACCTCCCAGCAATTTGTGTGGGAAGCCCACAAAGCAGTAATAAGAGGCAAATTTATCTCTCTTGCTTCTAACTTAAAGAAGGCAAAACAGAAAAAAACGGAAGAAATTCTCTCCAGGATCTCTAGTCTAGAATGTGCCCACAAGCGCCAAAAATAAAGAAATACTTTAGATAAACCTACCACTGCCAGAGAGGAACTAAAAACTCACCTTAACCACCTCAGCCCCCATAGCTTAAACACCCTGAAAGACCAGGCCACTTTTTACACTTCTGACCTACACTACTTTCACCGTTTATTGCTCGGTTATGCAACTTACCACCCAAATGAATTTTACCTCCTTTTCTTCTCACTAATAGAGCTTTCATTTGGTGGTATTTCATTGCTGCTTACATTTTTACTTTTTTTGTTATTAATCGAAATTTAACGATTTTTTTGCAAAAACATGACATTTTTCACTTTCAGTTGTAAAATTTTGCAGAAAAAACGACATCCATATATAAATTTTGCTCTAAATTTATTGTTCTACATGTCTTTGATAAAAAAAAAATGTTTGGGTAAAAGTTATAGCGTTTACAAACTATGGTACAAAAATGTGAATTTCCGCATTTTGAAGCAGCTCTGACTTTCTGAGCACCTGTCATGTTTCCTGAGGTTCTACAATGGCCAGACAGTACAAACACCCCACAAATGACCCCATTTCGGAAAGTAGACACCCTAAGGTATTCGCTGATGGGCATAGTGAGTTCATAGAACTTTTAATTTTTTGTCACAAGTTAGCGGAAAATGATGATTTTTTTTTTCTTTTCTTACAAAGTCTCATATTCCACTAACTTGTGACAAAAAATACTTCCATGAACTCACTATGCCCATCAGCGAATACCTAGAATGCCAGGGCAGTATAACTACCCCACAAGTGACCCCATTTTGGAAAGAAGACACCCCAAGGTATTCGCTGATGGGCATAGTGAGTTCATGGAAGTTTTTATTTTTTGTCACAAGTTAGTGGAATATGAGACTTTGTAAAAAAATTTAAAAAAATCATCATTTTCCACTAACTTGTGACAAAAAATAAAAAATTCTAGGAACTCGCCATGCCCCTCACGGAATACCTTGGGGTGTCTTCTTTCCAAAATGGGGTCACTTGTGGGGTAGTTATACTGCCCTGGCATTCTAGGGGCCCAAATGTGTGGTAAGGAGTTTGAAATCAAATTCTGTAAAAAATGGCCGGTGAAATCCGAAAGGTGCTCTTTGGAATGTGGGCCCCTTTGCCCACCTAGGCTGCAAAAAAGTGTCACACATCTGGTATCTCCGTATTCAGGAGAAGTTGGGGAATGTGTTTTGGGGTGTCATTTTACATATACCCTTGCTGGGTGAGATAAATATCTTGGTCAAATGCCAACTTTGCATAAAAAAATGGGAAAAGTTGTCTTTTGCCAAGATATTTCTCTCACCCAGCATGGGTATATGTAAAATGACACCCCAAAACACATTCCCCAACTTCTCCTGAGTACGGAGATACCACATGTGTGACACTTTTTTGCAGCCTAGGTGGGCAAAGGGGCCCATATTCCAAAGAGCACCTTTCGGATTTCACCGGTCATTTTTTACACATTTTGATTTCAAACTTCTTACCACACATTTGGGCCCCTAGAATGCCAGGGCAGTATAACTACCCCACAAGTGACCCCATTTTGGAAAGAAGACACCCCAAGGTATTTCGTGATGGGCATAGTGAGTTCATGGAAGTTTTTATTTTTTGTCACAAGTTAGTGGAATATGAGACTTTGTAAGGAAAAAAATAAATAAAAAATCATCATTTTCCGCTAACTTGTGACAAAAAATATAAAATTCTAGGAACTCGCCATGCCCCTCACGGAATACCTTAGGGTGTCTTCTTTCCAAAATGGGGTCACTTGTGGGGTAGTTATACTGCCCTGGCATTTTCCAGGGGCCCTAATGTGTGGTAAGTAGGTAAATGACCTGTGAAATCCTAAAGGTGCTCTTTGGAATGTGGGCCCCTTTGCCCACCTAGGCTGCAAAAAAGTGTCACACATGTGGTATCGCCGTATCCAGGAGAAGTTGAGCAATGTGTTTTGGGGTGTCTTTTTACATATACTCATGCTGGGTGAGAGAAATATCTCGGCAAAAGACAACTTTTCCCATTTTTTTATACAAAGTTGGCATTTGACCAAGATATTTATCTCACCCAGCATGGGTATATGTAAAATGACACCCCAAAACACATTGCCCAACTTCTCCTGAGTACGGCGATACCAGATGTGTGACACTTTTTTGCAGCCTAGATGCGCAAAGGGGCCCACATTCCTTTTATGAGGGCATTTTTAGACATTTGGATCCCAGACTTCTTCTCACGCTTTAGGGCCCCTAAAATGCCAGGGCAGTATAAATACCCAACATGTGACCCCATTTTGGAAAGAAGACACCCCAAGGTATTCAATGAGGGGCATGGCGAGTTCATAGAAATTTTTTTTTTTTTGGCACAAGTTAGCGGAAATTGATTTTATTTATTTTTTTCTCACAAAGTCTCCCTTTCCGCTAACTTGGGACACAAATTTCAATCTTTCATGGACTCAATATGCCCCTCACGGAATACCTGGGGGTGTCTTCTTTCCGAAATGGGGTCACATGTGGGGTATTTATACTGCCCTGGCATTCTAGGGGCCCTAAAGCGTGAGAAGAAGTCTGGAATTTAAATGTCTAAAAAATTTTACGCATTTGGATTCCGTGAGGGGTATGGTGAGTTCATGTGAGATTTTATTTTTTGACACAAGTTAGTGGAATATGAGACTTTGTAAGAAAAAAATAATTATTTCTGCTAACTTGGGCCAAAAAAAATGTCTGAATGGAGCCTTACAGAGGGGTGATCAATGACAGGGGGGTGATCAATGACAGGGGGGTGATCAGGGAGTCTATATGGGGTGATCACCCCCCTGTCATTGATCACCCCCCTGTAAGGCTCCATTCAGATGTCCGTATGCGTTTTGCGGATCCGATCCATCTATCAGTGGATCCGTAAAAATCATGCGGACATCTGAATGGAGCTTTACAGGGGGGTGATCAATGACAGGGGGGTAATCAATGACAGGGGGGTGATCAGGGAGTCTATATGGGGTGATCACCACAGTCATTGATCACGCCCCTGTAAGGTTCCATTCAGACGTCCGTATGCGTTTTGCGGATCCGATCAATCTATCAGTGGATCCGTAAAAATCATGCGGACATCTGAATGGAGCTTTACAGGGGGGTGATCAATGACAGGGGGGTGATCAGGGAGTCTATATGGGGTGATCACCACAGTCATTGATCACGCCCCTGTAAGGCTCCATTCAGACGTCCGTATGCGTTTTGCGGATCCGATCCATCTATCAGTGGATCAGTAAAAATCATGCGGACATCTGAATGGAGCTTTACAGGGGGGTGATCAATGACAGGGGGGTAATCAATGACAGGGGGGTGATCAGGGAGTCTATATGGGGTGATCACCACAGTCATTGATCACGCCCCTGTAAGGCTCAATTCAGACCTCCGTATGCGTTTTGCGGATCCGATCCATCTATCAGTGGATCCGTAAAAATCATGCGGACATCTGAATGGAGCTTTACAGGGGGGTGATCAATGACAGGGGGGTGATCAGGGAGTCTATATGGGGTGATCACCACAGTCATTGATCACGCCCCTGTAAGGCTCTATTCAGACGTCCGTATGCGTTTTGCGGATCCGATCCATCTATCAGTGGATCCGTAAAAATCATGCGGACATCTGAATGGAGCTTTACAGGGGGGTGATCAATGACAGGGGGGTAATCAATGACAGGGGGGTGATCAGGGAGTCTATATGGGGTGATCACCACAGTCATTGATCACGCCCCTGTAAGGCTCCATTCAGACGTCCGTATGCGTTTTGCGGATCCGATCCATCTATCAGTGGATCCGTAAAAATCATGCGGACATCTGAATGCAGCTTTACAGGGGGGTGATCAATGACAGGGGGTAATCAATGACAGGGGGGTGATCAGGGAGTCTATATGGGGTGATCACCACAGTCATTGATCACGCCCCTGTAAGGCTCCATTCAGACGTCCGTATGCGTTTTGCGGATCCGATCCATCTATCAGTGGATCCGTAAAAATCATGCGGACATCTGAATGGAGCTTTACAGGGGGGTGATCAATGACAGGGGGGTGATCAGGGAGTCTATATGGGGTGATCACCACAGTCATTGATCACGCCCCTGTAAGGCTCTATTCAGACGTCCGTATGCGTTTTGCGGATCCGATCCATCTATCAGTGGATCCATAAAAATCATGCGGACATCTGAATGGAGCTTTACAGGGGGGTGATCAATGACAGGGGGGTAATCAATGACAGGGGGGTGATCAGGGAGTCTATATGGGGTGATCACCACAGTCATTGATCACGCCCCTGTAAGGCTCCATTCAGACGTCCGTATGCGTTTTGCGGATCCGATCCATCTATCAGTGGATCCGTAAAAATCATGCGGACATCTGAATGGAGCTTTACAGGGGGGTGATCAATGACAGGGGGGTAATCAATGACAGGGGGGTGATCAGGGAGTCTATATGGGGTGATCACCACAGTCATTGATCACGCCCCTGTAAGGCTCCATTTAGACATCCGTATGCGTTTTGCGGATCCGATCCATCTATCAGTGGATCCGTAAAAATCATGCGGACATCTGAATGGAGCTTTACAGGGGGGTGATCAATGACAGGGGGGTAATCAATGACAGGGGGGTGATCAGGGAGTCTATATGGGGTGATCAGGGGTGATCAAGGGTGATCAAGGGTGAATAAGGGGTTAATAAGTGACAGGGGGGGGGTGTAGTGTAGTGGTGCTTGGTGCAACATATTACTGAGCTGCCTGTGTCCTCTGGTGGTCGATCCAAACAAAGGGGACCACCAGAGGACCAGGTAGCAGGTATATTAGACGCTGTTATCAAAACAGCGTCTAATATACCTGTTAGGGGTTAAAAAAAATCACATCTCCAGCCTGCCAGCGAACGATCGCCGCTGGCAGGCTGGAGATCCACTCTCTTACCTTCCATTCCTGTGAGTGCGCGCGCCTGTGTGCGCGCGTTCACAGGAAATCTCGGCCATCGCGAGATGACGCGTATATGCGTGACTCTGCGCAGGGCTGCCACCTCCGGAACGCGAATCTGCGTTAGGCGGTCCGGAGGTGGTTAATGCACAATCAGCAAAAATATATACCTAGCCACGAAACAAAAGTTCTTTGCTCATGGCAATAGACCTACTAAATTTATGCTAGCCTTGTTACGCCAACGTAAACGCAAATCTAGAATCCCCTCTATTAAGTCTAGTAGTAAGCATCTGTTCAGAGATGATGAGTCGATCGCTCAGGCTTTCCATGACTTCTATTCAGATCTCTATAACATCAACCTGACAGACTCAGAAGAGATAAAAAAAAGCAGTTTCTGCAGAACTTCAACCTCCCATCTATTAGCGTAACTCAGGCAAACCGTTTATGTGCCACAATATCTGAGAAAGAAGTCTTGGAAACCCTCAAAACTATTGCCAAAGGAAAGTCCCCTGGACCCGATGGCCTTCCAGCCCTTTATTACTCAACATTTAAAGATATACTAGCTCCTCATCTAGTCCAACTTTATAATTCGGCATTAAAAGGAACTCCCTTCACCACTCAAACTTTAAGTGCACACATAACTCTGATCCCAAAACCGCAAAAAGACCCATCACTCTGCTCTAGCTATAGGCCTTATTAAATCTAGATCTTAAAATATATGCCAGGATCCTGTCAGCTAGGATAAAGCCCTTACTCCAAGACCTGATTCACCCAGACCAATCAGGTTTCGTGCCAGGCAGGGAAGGGAAAGATGGCCTATATAAAATCATTAACACCATGGTTTTAGCCAAACAACGTAAATCCTACATTGTACTGCTCGGGACAGATGCAGAAAAAACTTTTGATAGAGTGGCTTGGCCCTTCATCATTAACACTCTACGCACTTTTTTTGGTTCCCAGACCCCTTCATACAAGCAATCTTTTCAATGTACAATTCTCCTACTGCTTATGTAAAAACAAATGATATTTTGTCCCGGCAGTACATATTAGCAACGGCACGAGACAGGGCTGCCCGTTATCCCCTATCTTATTTATTTTGTCAATAGAACCCCTATTACAATCTATAAGACAGAACCCTGAGATTAAAGGCCTAAAATGCGGTGACCTGGAGATAAAACAAGCGGCATACGCAGACGACCTTCTCTTAATCGTCTCAAATCTCAAACAAGCTTTTAGGCACATCATAGATACCTTTGAAAGGTTTGGTGAGATCTCAAATTTTAAAATTAATATCTCCAAGTCACAAGCAATGGGCATCCACTACTCCACCAAATCTCTAGAACATTTAGAAAACAATTCCACCTTTAAATGGACTAGAAACTCACTATAATTTCTGGGAGTTAATATTCCACCAGACCTCAACAAATTATATAAATTAAACTACATACCTCTACTAAACTCTATCCCAGGTTTGCTGAGCTCTTGGTCTCCCACCTTTATCTCTTGGCTAGGTCGTAAAAACATGTTTAACTCTTTAATTCTACCCAAACTCACTTACCTCATCCAGGCTATACCGATCAAACTCCCGAAGCTCTTTATTGAGTCCTTTCGGAAAATCTGCTCAAAATATATCTGGGACAAAGTAAAACCGAGGATTTCACACAAAATCCTCCAGTTACCTCCCACCAAAGGTGGCATTGGTCTACCATCACTCAACAGATACGTTTCGACAGTTCACCTCAGCCGTATAATTGACTGGGTGAGACGCCCGAAACATAAACTCTGGATCCAGTTAGAGGAAGAAATAACTGGATACCCTTTAAAAAGCATTGTATTCACAGACCCTCTTTCAGCCCCTATCACTAATAAAAATAACATGTTAGTTCACGCAACATTGTCCTTATGGAGGCTAAAACCTATAAGAGACTTATGCTCAAAATACCCCTGCCATATACTAAGTCTTGGAGACTATCTCTTGACAGCTGGAGAAGGTTTTAAAACTTTGCCAACACAAGTGAGAAATAATAATACCCCTCCTGCAGATCTACTGGACCCAGATGGGAGTATTCCAGATTTAAAGACCATGAGAGAGAGGCTGGGAACCTCACAACTCAATAGACTACATTATAACCTAATTGCAAATGCATTAAGGAAGGTAATGTCATCAGTTGATCAAACAAGAGAGCCATCCTGGTTTGAGAAGCTAATTACACTAACCCAGATCCCTAAAAAACTTATACATAACATTAGCCAGAATCTCCTTCATGAGGAAATTCCGAGCTCATTATACTTTTTGAGGGAATGGGAAAGAGATTTAAATGTTAAGTTCACAGAAGAAGACATTAAATTGATACTAGCGTCACCAAAATGGTCCTCGAGATGTGTAAACATACAGGAAAACACGTACAAGGTAATCTCCAGATGGTACCTTACTCCAGTCAGACTAAGTCAGATGTATAGCACCACATCAGATAAATGCTGGAGATGCCTAAAAGACAGAGGCACTTTTCTACATATATGGTGGACATGCCCTATAATAAAAGCGTTCTGGTCACAGATCTTTGACTGTATATTTAACTGTATATTAACTGTATTTTAGAGAAAAAACAGTTGAAAATTCCCAACAGTCCTGAATTTGCTCTCTTAAATATCTTACCAAATAACTTGACCACCTATGAGAAAAGTTTACTAAGAGTCCTTCTAGCGGCAGCCAGACTGCTTATAGCTTCTAACTGGAAAACACAAGGAAATTTATCCAACACTCAATGGCTAGAAAAAGTAGCCTCAATTTCCAGACTGGAAGAATTATCACACTGGGAATTGAGGACCCACAATAAATATAAAAAAAATTTGGCTTCCCTGGGTAAATTGGATATCCTCTGGGAAAAGCACACAATCCGTTCCCACTGATTAGCACAGAAACAGTTAACTTTAATCCCGGACTTACCTAGCACTGAGATGTGGGTCATCCCTTCCCACCCAATCTATAACTTAATCTCAGCCACACTATTATTTAATGGTACCCCCCTCCTCTCCCCTCCCCTCTCCCTTCTATTTCCTCCCCTGGTTTTTCTCGTTGTGTTTATATGTTGTTTTCTGCATTATACAAGGTTTCCTTCCTCTAGCAGGCACAGCCCTCTTGAGCAGCCTCCATCTGAGTAGCTTTCTTACAGCCTCGTGCTCGGCACATTCTTACGAGTCTTTGGACAGGGTATCCATGTGAGAGATGGATGCTTAAGTTTGGAAAAGGAACTGTGCAGTGCAGGGGAGCTGAGGAGTTCTGCTCATTTGGCATAGTGTATACTCAAAACATGATGTTATTTACTATAATCAGGCACAGTGATGTGTCAGGAAGTCAAGTATCTGTTTGTTTGTTTTTTTCCTGATGCTTTAGGCCTTTGCTGTTGCTATTTTTACGGACATACTGTCACAGCCACTATCTCTGGCTGTGACCTTCCGTCCTTGCTCGTTCGGCGCTCCTCGCTGAAGTTTTGTTTCTGTGTGTTAATTGTGGTTTTGTATGGGTTAACTCCCCTTTGTTCCTATTAGGAGTTAATCCTCTCTGTCTGCTCCATGGGTGTGGCTTCTCTGCTGCACCCATGGAACCTGTATATAAGGCTGAGGTTTCCTCAGTTCTGTGTCAGCTCTCCTGGTGTGTGTTGTCTTGTCCTGCTCTGCTCCTGGTTTGTACTCTCTCTCCCATGGGATCCGTGTCTGTCTGTGCTCTGTGGGTTTCCCTACTTGTTCATTGACGTCCTCTTTTCCGTCCTCTTTCCTGTCATCTGTTCTGCCAGTTATGTTTTAGTTACTTTGTGTTTATTCATATGTCTGTGTTCAGCAAGCCCTTGCAGCAGAGTGGTATGCGCAAGGCCACGCAGTATACCACTGGTGGAGCAAGTCCTTCTCTGCTCATTGTCACTCCTGTTTCCTTGCTATGTATTTCTGCTTGTGTTATTAGTTGCCCTGTTTTGTATTTGCCTGTCTGTTATGTTTGCCTATGTGCCGTCGGTACCTTCTGGTACCTGTTGTCCATTCGTTCCTGCTGTCACTGTCTAGTTCACGCTCCAGAGTGGACCCTGGCAACTTCCTGCAGCAAAGCTTAACCCTACCTTCTGGGGCCCTAGTGAATACCAGGAGTTGCTTAGTCACGCCCCTCTGGAGTATTACTAGACAGTGGCGCAGTGGGGGTTTTCTCCCACTGTGCTGACGGTACATAGAGCTCATGTTTTGTCTGTGCTGCCTTCCCTGGTTTTTGTTTGTGCAATAAACTCTTATGTGTCTGTACCTTATTTCTGTTTGTTTATTGCATGACGACGCGGTGGTCTCTCCTGGGACCTCCAACTCGTGACAGAATGAACAAGTGAACTTTCACAGAGTTTTTTTTGTCCTGTGTTTCTGCTTATCTGTGGTGTGTGTGTGTGCATTCTGTATTTCCCTCTTTATGGTGCCTTTAGGTATCTGATTTGGTTGCCTTGGTGTGCTGGCTGCGGTGTTCTCCGTGTATGCTGGTTGCCAGGGGTGACGTCCGGTTTAACCTTTTTTGCTTGCAGTTCTGCCTACGGCCGTGTTTTCCGTTATCGGCGCAGGTATCTGCTCCTGGGCCTCCGGAAGGGGGTGTCAGCATGTCTGACCAATTAGTTCTTGGCAGACATGCCATTCTCCAGAGGGAGAGTGGAGGGGGAGGTGTTAGCACACTGCAGTTCACCATGACTTTTGTGGCCGTGTAGGCTGGCTGCATTCCTCTTGGCGTACTGGCTGCGTTTACCGTGTAGGCTGGTTGCTAGGGGCTGCGTGCTGGCTGCGGTCGTCTTATGTGTTCTGCTTGTGTACCTCAGTACCCCTTTGATTCAGATTTTCTTTGTATTCCTGTCTGGTTCCTGTTCCTGGTCCCAAGCCTCCGGAAGGGGGTGTCAGCATGTCTGACCAATCAGTTCTTGGCAGACATGCCATTCTCCGGAGGGAGAGTGGAGCGGGAGGTGTTAGCACACTGCAGTTCACCATGACTTTTGTGGCCGTGTAGGCTGGCTGCATTCCTCTTGGCGTACTGGCTGCGTTTACCGTGTAGGCTGGTTGCTAGGGGCTGCGTGCTGGCTGCGGTCGTCTTATGTGTTCTGCTTGTGTACCTCTGTACCCCTTTGATTCTGATTTTCTTTGGATTTGAGTTTGGTTCCTGTTCCTGTCCCACTCCTCCGGAAGGGGGTGTCAGCATGTTTGACCAATTAGTTCTTGGCAGACATGTCATTCTCCGGAGGGAGAGTGGAGGGGAGGTAACTTCTTGGTGCGGTTCACTTGACGTGTATGCCGTGTTGGCTGGCTATCTTCCCCTGGCGTACTGGCTGAGGACCCTCCGTGTAGGCTGGTTTTCAGGGGTTGGGCTGGTTGCGGTCGTCGTATGTGTTCCTGCCCTTGTACCTCGTCACCCCTTTGATTTCTGTCCCCTTGCCTGGTTCTGTTTGGTTTGTTGCCCCACTTCTTCCCCTTTCTGTTTGGGAGGAAAGGGGGTGGGCTTTGAGGGGTGGGAGTGTCACAGCCACTATCTCTTGCTGTGACCTTCCGTCCTTGCTCGTTTGGCTCTCCTCGCTGAAGTTTTGTTTCTGTGTGTTATTTGTGGTTCTGTATGGGTTAACTCCCCTGTGTTCCTATTAGGAGTTAATCCTCTCTGTCTGCTCCATGGGTGTGGCTTCTCTGCTGCACCCATGGAACCTGTATATAAGGCTGAGGTTTCCTCAGTTCTGTGTCAGCTCTCCTGGTGTGTGTTGTCTTGTCCTGCTCTGCTCCTGGTTTGTACTCTCTCTCCCATGCTGCTGACCCATGGGATCCGTGTCTGTCTGTGTTCTGTGGGTTTCCCTACTTGTTCATTGACGTCCTCTTTCCCGTCCTCTTTCCTGTCATCTGTTCTGCCAGTTATGTTTTAGTTACTTTGTGTTTATTCATATGTCTGTGTTCAGCAAGCCCTTGCAGCAGAGTGGTATGCGCAAGGCCACACAGTATACCACTGGTGGAGCAAGTCCTTCTCTGCTCATTGTCACTCCTGTTTCCTTGCTATGTATTTCTGCTTGTGTTATTAGTTGCCCTGTTTTGTATTTGCCTGTCTGTTATGTTTGTCTATGTGCCGTCGGTACCTTCTGGTACCTGTTGTCCATTCGTTCCTGCTGTCACTGTCTAGTTCACGCTCCAGAGTGGACCCTGGCAACTTCCTGCGGCAAAGCCTAACCCTACCTTCTGGGGCCCTAGTGAATACCAGGAGTTGCTTAGTCACGCCCCTCTGGAGCATTACTAGACAGTGGCGCAGTGGGGGTTTTCTCCCACTGTGCTGACGGTACATAGAGCTCATGTTTTGTCTGTGCTGCCTTCCCTGGTTTTTGTTTGTGCAATAAACTCTTATGTGTCTGTACCTTATTTCTGTTTGTTTATTGCATGACGACGCAGTGGTCTCTCCTGGGACCTCCAACTCGTGACACATACAAGTCCCTTGTATATGACATTGAGTGTGCTTAGAACATCATTACTTGTTCTCCCATTATATGTGCCTAATTTTGCTGATATGTTCTGCGACTTGTGTTGTAATTCCCCTGCTCTTTGGAAAATCAATAAAAATAATTTGAAAAAGAAAAAAAATGGAAAAT
The DNA here is from genome assembly GCF_905171765.1 of Bufo bufo. Lineage (NCBI taxonomy): Eukaryota > Metazoa > Chordata > Amphibia > Anura > Bufonidae > Bufo > Bufo bufo. Next base: position 294,495,307 of record NC_053393.1, read on the forward strand.
TTTCCAAAAAATAGAAATTCCAAAATTGTTTCTCCATCTGCCATTAACTCTTGTAGAACACCTAAAGGGTTAACAAAGTTTGTAAACCCAGTTTTGAATACCTTGAGGGGTGTACTTTCTTAGATGGAGTCACTTTTTTGGAATTTCTATTCTAGGGGTGCAACGGGGGGCTTGAAATGGGACATGGTATAAACAAAACCAGTCCTGCAAAATCTGCCTTCCAAAACCCATATGGCGTTCCCCTCCTATGTCGTCCCGTTTGGCCAAACAGTAGTTTAGGACCACATATGGGGTGTTTTTGCAAACTACAGAATCAGAACAACCCATATTGAGTTTTGTTTGGCAGTTAACCCTTGCTTTGTTCCTGGAAAAAATGTATTATATTGGAAAATTTTCCCCAAAAATCGAAATTCTTACATTTTATGTCCATTTGCCATGAAGTCTTGTGGAAGACCTAAAGGGTTAACAAAGTTTGTAAAATCAGTTTTGAATACCTTGAGGGGTGTTGTTTCTAAAATTGGGTCATTTTTGGGTGGTTTCTACTACGTACACCTCACAAAGTGACTTCAGACCTGGACTGGTCCATAAAAAGTAAAAATTGCTTCTAAACTTCTAAGCTACCGTATTTTTCGCCCTATAAGACGCACCGGCCCATAAGACGCACCTAGGTTTTTGAGGAGGAAAATAAGAAAAAAAATATTTTGAACCAATAGGTGTGCTTTTGGTGGGTTTTGAACTAATTGTGGTCTGTGGATGGCACTGTTATGGGGGATCTGTGGATGGCGCACTGTTATGGGGGATCTGTGGGTGACGCACTGTTATGGGGGATCTGTGGGTGACACTTATGGGGGATCTGTGGGTGACACTTATGGGGGATCTGTGGGTGACACTTATTGGGGATCTGTGGGTGACACTTATGGGGGATCTGTGGGTGACACTTATGGGGGATCTGTGGGTGACACTTATGGGGGATCTGTGGGTGACACTTATGGGGGATCTGTGGGTGACACTTATGGGGGATCTGTGGGTGACACTTATGGGGGATCTGTGGGTGGCTCTTGTTGGGGTCTCTGGATGGCACTGTTATGAGGATCTGTGTATAACAGTTATGGGGGGATCTGTGGATGACACATATATAGCATTTTATGCTATGTGTCATCCACAGATCCCCTCCATAAGTGTCCCTGTAGTGAATGACCCCCAATACAGGGGCTGGGGGCCGGCATCTGCTTTTATGATGACAGCGGGGCCCGTGCAGTGACTGTATTCTACTACACGGGCCCCGCTCACTGTATAATCCTATGTCTAATAGTTAATTGTATGTAATCACATAAGGAGCGCTGTGTATTACCGGTACTTACAACTACAAGCGCTCGCCTGCTCGGTAGGTAGCAGAGAGGAGGGAGGAGGCAGGCCGGGAGGACGGACGCTGGCAGTGTGAGTCATACGTCATGCGCCCACGCCGCCTGATTCATTCATAAAGTGGGCGGCGCATGACGTATGACTCACACTGCCAGCGTCCGTCCTCCCGGCGTGCCTCCTCCCTCCTCTCTGCTACCTACCGAGCAGGCGAGCGCTTGTAGTTGTAAGTACCGGTAATACACAGCGCTCCTTATGTAATTACATACAATTAACTATTAGACATAGGATTATACAGTGAGCGGGGCCCGTGTAGTAGAATACAGTCACTGCACGGGCCCCGCTGTCATTATAAATGCAGATGCCGGCCCCCAGTCCCGCCTCCCTCACAGCTGAAAAACCCCCCGCACGGCATCGCGGCGGGTGTATCATTGAAAACTCAGCAAAATCAGCAGCATTCGCCGTATAAGACGCACTGCTATTTTCCCCCCACTTTTGGGGGAGAAAAAGTGCGTCTTATACGGCGAAAAATACGGTATGTAACATCCCCAAAAAATAAAATGGCATTCCCAAAATGATACAAACATGAAGTAGACATATGGGGAATGTAAACTCATCACAATTTTTGGGCATATTACTATGTATTACAGAAGTAGAGAAACTGAAACTTTTAAATTTGCTAATTTTTCCACATTTTTGATAAATTTGGTATTTTTTTATGCAACAAAATTTACTTTTTTGACCCAATTTTAGCAGTGAAGTACAATATGTGATGAAAAAACAATCTCAGAACGGCCTGGGTAAGTCAAAGCGTTTTAAAGTTATCAGCACTTAAAGTGACACTGGTCAGATTTGCAAAAAATGGCCAAGTCCTTAAGGTGAAATAGGGCTGAGTCCTTAAGGGGTTAAGGACTACTGTGTGTGTTGGCAGCAATTTAAAGTGCAGATTTGCACTTTATTTTCTTTTTAATTTACAAAAAAAATCGCTTCATTGGCGATTAGAAGGTGTCTGCAGTGACTTCTGACATCTGTGCAATACCTTCTGTGTATCAGGGGCATAGATAGGAAGAATATAAGTAAAAACAGCACACAGTTTTCTTGTCTGTGGCAGAAACCGTTTATCGCAGCGCATTGCATTTCTATACCGTCTGAGTGTTTCAATCCCATATATTGGAAAAAAGTGAAAATCAATATATATACAAATTTCACTTAATCTGCACACAGTTTTCTTGTCTGCGGCAGAAACTGTATATCGCATCACGTTGCATTTCTATACCGTCTGAGTGCTTCAATCCCATATATTGGGAAAAAGTGAAAATCAATATATACTCACCTAAAGAATTATTAGGAACACCTGTTCTATTTCTCATTAATGCAATTATCTAGTCAACCAATCACATGGCAGTTGCTTCAATGCATTTAGCGGTGTGGTCCTGGTCAAGACAATCTCCTGAACTCCAAACTGAATGTCAGAATGGGAAAGAAAGGTGATTTAAGCAATTTTGAGCGTGGCATGGTTGTTGGTGCCAGACGGGCCGGTCTGAGTATTTCACAATCTGCTCAGTTACTGGGATTTTCACGCACAACCATTTCTAGGGTTTACAAAGAATGGTGTGAAAAGGGGAAAACATCCAATATGCGGCAGTCCTGTGGGCAAAAATGCCTTGTGGATGCTAGAGGTCAGAGGAGAATGGGCCAACTGATTTAAGCTGATAGAAGAGCAACGTTGACTGAAATAACCATTCGTTACAACCGAAGTATGCAGCAAAGCATTTGTGAAGCCACAACACGCACAACTTTGGGGCGGATGGGCTACAAGAGCAGAAGACCCCACCGGGTACCACTCATCTCCACTACAAGTAGGAAAAAGAGGCTACAATTTGCACGAGCTCACCAAAATTGGACTGTTGAAGACTGGAAAAATGTTGCCTGGTCTGATGAGTCTCGATTTCTGTTGAGACATTCAAATGGTCCGAATTTGGTGTAAACAGAATGAGAACATGTATCCATCCTCTGATGGCTACTTCCAGCAGGATAATGCACCATGTCACAAAGCTTGAATCATTTCAAATTGGTTTCTTGAACATGACAAATAGTTCACTGTACTAAAATGGCCCCCACAGTCACCAGATCTCAACCCAATAGAGCATCTTTGGGATGTGGTGGAACGGGAGCTTCCTGCCCTGGATGTGCATCCCTCAAATCTCCATCAACTGCAAGATGCTATCCTATCAATATGGGCCAACATTTCTAAAGAATGCTATTAGCACCTTGTTAAATCAATGCCACATAGAATTGAGGCAGTTCTGAAGGCAAAAGGGGGTCCAACACCATATTAGTATGGTGTTCCTAATAATTCTTTAGGTTAGTGTATATACAAATTTCACTAAATCAGCACCCAGTTTTGTCTGCGGCAGAAACAGTTTATAGCAGCGCATTGCATTTCTATACTGTGTCTGTACTGCAGATTACAATAATCTGTGGCTAAAATACTGTCCAAAATCTGTCCTGTTCTGTGTCATATACTGCCCTGTTTCTGAAAACTGTCTTTTGTGGACAGTAAAAAAAAACAGCATCACAACCAGTAAAAAATCCATAAATATGAAGAAGGCCAGCACTAAGGGATGGGGAAGTGGGTGTTATGCTGATGGTTCAGGCAGAGGTCGTGGCACTGGGCGCAATGAAACTGTGCCTGCTGTCAGTGCACCAAAACAAATAAGTAATAAAACCGTACCCAGCTTCATGTCCAACTTAGCAAGGCGGCACACAACAACACTGTCCAAGTCAGACCAGCGCGAACAGTTGGTTGGTTGGCTTGCTGACGAAAATGCTTTCAGTCGGCTAAGCACCACCCTCTCTTCCACCAAGTCCAGTCTCTGTAGCCAAGAGTCTAGTCTCGTCAGCCAACTCCTCGCTTAGATCATCCTTCCTCCCACCATGGAGAGGCCTGCCAAATGAGTGATCCCACACTTGGATATTCCCAGGAGCTCTTTTTCACAGTCTCAAAAAGATGACGGTGGTGAACGTCAATCATTAGTTCACGAGGTGGATGACGATGAGACACAGTTGTCAATCACTGAGCTTGTCGTTAGGTCAAGACAGGAGGATGATCAGAGTGAGGAAGTGGAAGAGGAGTTGTTAGTCAATGAGGTCATTGACCCAATATGGGAAGGTAAAAAGCTGAGCGAGGACAGCAGTACAGAGGGGAAGGGATCCGCAGCACCGCAACAGGCTAGAAGAGGTAGTGGAGTTGCAAAAGGGAGAAGTCGGCCCACACCAAACAGGCCCGCAACCGTTTACACCGATCGCCCCCCATGCATAAATCAACCTTAGCAAGGAGTAGGTGTTCCGCAGTATGGCGCTTTTTTGAGGAAAGTGCAGCGGACAAAAGAGTGGTCGTTTGCAACCTGTGCCATGCCAAAATGAGCCGAGGCATGAACACTATCAAACTCACCACCACCAGCATGATCGTGGCATCCAAGCACCCTACTAAGTGGGCCGAACACCTGGGTCCACAATCTGGGTCTGCGGGTCACACCACTGCCTCCTCTTCCCCTGTGTTATGTGCTGTCCAATCCCCTGTCCAAGTCGCTGGCCCAGATGCCTCTCGCCCTGAATTTGGACCTTCGAATGAACCAGCAGCATTAACATCCACTTCCCTGTCCCAGTGCAGCGTCCAAATGTCCATACCACAGTCATTTAAATGCAAGCGCAAATACCCACCTACCCACCCACCCACAGGCCATAGCACTTAATTGCCAACTTTCAAAATGACTGGCCCTTGAAATGTTTCCATATAGGCTTGTGGACACTGAGGCCTTCCGCAGCCTGATGTCGGCCGCGGTCCCCCGGTACGCAGTCCCTAGACGCCACTATTTTTCAGGGTGTGCCTTACACCAGCATGTGTCCCAAAACATCACCCGTGCCCCGACCAACGCAGTTACTGGGAAAGTCCACTTAACCACGGACACATGGACAAATGCTGGTGGCCAGGGACGCTACATTACCCTGACTGCACACTGGGTGAATGTGGTGGAGGCCTGGAGTTAGTAGTACCCTGGGATGGCACAGGTGCTACCCAGGCCCGGGATTGCAGGCCCTACGTCCATCAGGGTCTCCACAAGCAGCTATGTTACTGGTGGCGGCTTTGATGCTCGGCAACCTGACACACATTCCATGCCTAGCCCACGTCTTAAACTTAGTGGTTCAGCGGTTTATCAAAACATACCCCAATTTACCAGAGCTACTAGTGAAGGCGCGCCGCGTGTGTTCCCATTTCCGCAAGTCGTCCACAGCTTCAGCCGGCCTGTCAACGCTGGAACTCTACGTTCTATATGTTGTCCAGGCTTTGTGGGCAGCAGAGGGCAGTTGTGGAATACCAGCTGCAACATAGTCGTTGCCTTTCAAGTCAACTGCCAATATTTACAAGCGAGGAGTGGGCATTGATGTCAGACCTATGTGAGATTTTAAAAAACTTTGAAGAATCCACACAGATGGTTAGTGGCGATAACGCTACTATCAGCGTAACCATCCCACTGCTGTGTCTACTCAAACGATCACTACTCACAATTAAGGACGACTCTCTGAATGTGGCAGATGAGGAACTGGTTGAGGACATCTCACAGGATGATACCCAGACCACCCACCGTTCATTTTCTCAGCACAAATTGGACCGTGAATAGGAGGAGGAGTAGGAGGTGGAGGAGGAGATGGAGATTGTTGCCTCTGCTACTGAGGCTAGTACCCATGGAACTTTAATTCTATCTGTTCAGCATGGATGGGCCGAAGAGGAAGAGGAGGAGGAGGAAGAGTAGATCGAGAGTCATGCTGATGTCGACATCTTGCCTGTTAGTACTCTGGCACACATGGCTGAATTCATGTTAGGCTGCCTTACCCGTGTCCCTTGCGTTATACGCATTTTAGATAACACAGATTACTGGGTGTTCACCCTTCTTGACCCCCGCTACAAAGAAAACTTCTCATCTCTCATTCCTGTGGTGGAGAGGTAGAGTAAAATGGTGCAATACCAGAAGGTTCTTGTTGAGAGATTGCTCTGGAATTTTCCATCTGACAATGCTGAAGGCAGAGTCTGTACTTCCTTAGGCAACCAGGGAAGGGAGACAATGGGAACACACAACAGTTCCAACAAAGGCAGGGCAACACTCTCCAAGGCATGGGACACTTTCATGACACCCCGCCAGCAACCTCACCCTGAAGTGTGGCCTAGTGGTACAAGGAGGGAAATGTTTTGGAAAATGGTGAAGGAATACATAGCAGACCGTGTCAGTGTCCTAAATGATCCCTGCCTTACAACCACTGCATGTCCAAGCTGTACATGTGACACGAACTTGCACTCTATGCCTTGGAGGCGTTGGTCTGCCCTGCCGCCAGCGTTTTGACTGAGCGTGTATTTAGTGCTGCTGGTGGCATCATAACAGATAAGAAAAAGAAGAAAAAGAAGAATACAGCGGCTCACCCTCTCTCTATACGGAACAGGTGCTCACCCCCAGGTCCCACCCTCAGGACCGATGGGAGAGTAAAATATAGCAAGTATGGGGGGGCACTCACACTTGTGAGTGCCCCCCCATACTTGCTATATCATAACAGATAAGCTTATCCGCTTGTCCACTGGCAATGCTGACAGGTATACTCAGATAAAAATGAACAAGGCCTGGATTGCCCCTGACTTCTCCACTCCACCAGAGGAACGCTGAGCTAATGAGGAACAAACACGCAATTTAAATGTATGTTTTACAATGTACTCAATCCACAAGATTCAGATGCACCCTTTTCACCTCCAAAAAAGAGTATATGTTTGAATCTTGTTTACTCGTCTACCTCCTCCCCCTGTTCCATACAGTATATATGCCCTCAGTACAATGTTTTATATGGTCTGCTCACCTGTAGGCCCTCACTCCAATGTTTCATACGGTCTGCTCACCTGTACGATCTGTCAGTCTGTAAAAGTGGCGTACAACTTGGACAACATGGTTCCCAGCACCGACATTGGTGTCCAAGATGCATCCAGACATGGTGCCCCTGCTGTTCCTGATTGATTTCAGAGGTGTTTGCATCACTTTAAGAACTTTTCCTTTGAACTAGGCACCCTCCCCTCATCCGAGCAGGGGGTGCCTGGTCGCCTCCCATTGACTTCCATTATGCTCTGGTGCTCGACCGAGCACACGAATATTGCGATGTGTTCGGACCGAACACCCGAACACACAAACAATTTTGTGCTCGCTCATCACTAATCCCCGCTAAGTGTGATGGTGGGAGATGTGGAGGACTTGCCGCCGTGTCCAGAGTTGGCAGACCTCAACATCTCCGGAGATAATTTTGATACAGCACAGCACCAAGACCCGACTCTATCTCGAGCCTGGGAAAATGTGGTACTAGTTGAGGGTGAGCCGCAACAACCGGGGGCCGAGTCTATGTTCCCCCGTTTTGTGGTTCAACAGGAGATGCTGTACCGGATAAATCAACTACGGGGTGAGCATATTGAACAGCTGGTGGTGCCCAAGGCATATCGCAAGCTCGTATTGGAGTTAGCCCGCCAACATGTTCTTGGGGGACACCTCTGCCAGCAGAAAACGCAGGAGCGGATTCTACAGCGGTTCTACTGGGCCAGTGTGTTCAAAGAGGTGGAATAGTATTGCAAGTCTTGCCAAACCTGCCAGATAACCAGCCCCTAGCCACATTTCCGTAGTCCCTTGGTCCCTCTCCCGATAATTTGGTTCCATTCGAGCAGATCGCTATGGATCTCATAGGCCCACTACCAATTTCTGATAGAGGTCACCAACCAGGGCCGTCTTTACCGCAGGGCAAAAGGGGCAGCTGCCCCGGGCCCAGTTGCTAGTGGGGGGCCCAAGCAGCATTTTACTTGGGCCCCCTATATTTTGTTGCCGCTGCCGCCCGCCGGCCCTGTAACATAACAAAGTCATGGTCCGGACTCCGGACTATAGAAAGAGAGAGTGAGGAGAGGGCGGGGCCCGGGGCCGCTCTGCGCTCTGCTCTGCTGCCTGGCCTGCCTGTCTCTTTAACAGAGCAGACCAGTGGCTGCTGGAGCGTGATGCAGCTGCCGCACAGGCAGAGAGAAGAAGGAGGCGGAGCCCCAGCCGGCAGCCACAACAGACAGCCTGAGCCAGCCAAGCAACAGCAGAACTTACAGGTATTTGGTAGCCATGGGGGGGGCTCATATAGGACAGGGGAGGGGGGCTCATATAGGACAGGGGAGGGGGGGGCTCATATAGGACAGGGGAGGGGGGGGGCTCATATAGGACAGGGGAGGGGGGGGGCTCATATAGGACAGGGGAGGGGGGGGGGCTCATATAGGGCAGGGGAGGGGGGGCTCATATAGGACAGGGGAGGGGGGGCTCATATAGGACAGGGGAGGGGGGGGCTCATATAGGACAGGGGAGGGGGGGGGCTCATATAGGACAGGGGAGGGGGGGGGGGCTCATATAGGACAGGGGAGGGGGGGGTCTCATATAGGACAGGGGAGGGGGGGCTCATATAGGACAGGGGAGGGGGGGCTCATATAGGACAGGGGAGGGGGGGCTCATATAGGACAGGGGAGGGGGGGCTCATATAAGACAGGGGAGGGGGGGCTCATATAGGACAGACAGGGGGGGCTCATATAGGACAGACGGGGGGGCTCATATAGGACAGGGGGGGCTCATATAGGACAGGGGAGGGGGGGGCTCATATAGGACAGACAGGGGGGGGGCTCATATAGGACAGACAGGGGGGGCTCATATAGGACAGGGGGGGCTCATATAGGACAGGGGGGGCTCATATAGGACAGGGGGGGCTCATATAGGACAGGGGGGGGCTCATATAGGACAGGGGAGGGGGGGCTCATATAGGAAAGACAGGGGGGGCTCATATAGGACGGGGGGGGGCTCATATAGAACAGGGGGGGCTCATATAGGACAGGGGGGGGCTCATATAGGACAGGGGGGGCTCATATAGGACAGGGGAGGGGGGGCTCATATAGGACAGACAGGGGGGGGCTCATATAGGACAGACAGGGGGGGCTCATATAGGACAGGGGGGCTCATATAGGACAGGGGGGGCTCATATAGGACAGGGGGGGGCTCATATAGGACAGGGGGACAGTGTGTGCTTTCCTGCTACTACATCAACCCCCCCCCCCCCCCCAGCGATCTTGGGGGCATTAAGGGTTGGACTTTAACTCCTTGCTGCTGATTTTGAGTGTGCCAGTGTGTGTGTCCGTCCCTGTGTGTGTGTGTCCGTCCCTGTGTGTGTGTGTGTCCGTCCCTGTGTGTGTGTGTGTCCGTCCCTGTGTGTGTGTGTGTGTCCGTCCCTGTGTGTGTGTGTCTCTCCCTGTGTGTATCACCATGCCCACAGTGTTCCTATGTCTTGACGCAGCTGCTTCAGAACGTTCTGTGCGGGACAAGAGGAAGAAGATGGAAGAGGAGGCAGCGCCAGCATGGAGTCTGTGCGATAGACACAGGGAGGCACACTAAGGACGAAGGTAACACTTCCACATGATCTACACTAGTGTTATCTGTGGATTTACATAGGACTGCAGGTAACACTACCACATTATTTAGCACTAGTGTTATCTGTGGTTTTACATAGGACTGCAGGTAACACTACCACAAGGTTAGCTCGCACAGGGCGCCTGAACACCTAAGGCCGGCCCTGGCTGCGCACCCCAGCGCCAAGGGATGATGTCACTGATGTAATATGCCTCTTATATGTGGAGAGCGGTGATGTCACAGATGTAATATATCACCTATATATGGACAGCGGTGATGTCACTGATGTAATATATTACTTATAAGTGATATATTACATCAGTGACATCACCACTCTCCACACATAAGTAATATATTACATCAGTGACATCACTGCTGTCCACATATACCGGTAAGTAATATATTACATCAGTGACATCACCGCTCATCACATATATGTGGAGAGCGGTGATGTCACTGATGTAATATATCGCCTATATGTGGACAGCGGTAATGTCACTGATGTAATATATCACTTATATGTGGAGAGCGGTGATGTCACTGATGTAAAATATCACTTATATGTGGAGAGCGGTGATGTCACTGATGTAATATATCGCCTATATGTGGAGAGCGGTGATGTCACTGATGTAAAATATCACTTATATGTGGAGAGCGGTGATGTCACTGATGTAATATAACATTATATGTGGAGAGTGTTCATGTCACTGATGCAATACAGCGCTCCAGATGGCGAGCAAAATGGTCGCCAATGTGCCTTAAAATTTGCAGATGGCGACAAGACTTGTCATAGACTACAGGCCTGAGGTCTATTTGGTAGTGAAATCCCAGCGCAGGCAGGCGTGATGATGTCATCACGCCCGCCTGTGCCAGGACGCGGTGAGGTGTGCGCGTCTGCGTTGCACCATCCCTCGCCGTACCAGCAGCTAGTGAGCGCCAGTGAAAGGAAACAGGTGAGTATAAGATTTTCGCTTTTTTTTAAGGTGTGGGAAGGCGGGATCCAGGGGGCCCAAGTAAATTCTTGCCCAGGGTCCAATCAATATTAAAGACGGCCCTGTCACCAACACATCTTGGTCGTCCTCGATTATGCCACTCGGTACCAGGAGGCGGTGCCACTGCGTCATACATCAGCCAAACTCATAGCTAAGGAGTTAATGGAGATGTTTTCCCGAGTGGGTCTGTCTAAGGAGGTTCTGACTGACCAAGGGACCCAGTTTATGTCCAAGGTCATGAGGGAACTCTATAAGTTGCTCCACATAAAACAGCTACGAACGTCCTTGTATAATCCGCAAACGGATGGCCTGGTAGAGAGGTTTAATCAAACATTAAAAAATATGTTAAAAAGAATGGTGTCTAAGGATGGGAGGGACTGGGACCTTCTTCTGCCTGATCTCATGTTCGCAGTGCGAGAGGTTCCCCAGGCCTCTACTGGGTTCTCGCACTTCGAACTGCTATACGGCAGACACCCTCGCGGTCTGTTAGACTTGGCCAAAGGGTCATGGGAACAACAACCCAGACTGCACAAAAGTGTTGTTGAGTATGTCACCCAGATGCAAGGATGGATGGAAACAGTGTTACCTCTGGTTACTGAGCATATGGAGGCCCTTCTGACTGAAGCAAGGGTAGTGGCTGCCACAGTGAAAATTGCTGACAGCCTCTCCTCTAGACAGGCTCAGGAAGCCAGGGAGTTCATTAGTCGGAACACGGATGTGTTCTTGGACCTCCCTGGACGCACTTCCATAATCCGACATGACATTATCACTGAGCCTCAGGCAAAAGTCAAGTTAAAACCATACTGGGTACCCAAGGCTCGGCGACAAGCCATCATGGAGGAAGTGCAGCTAATGCTGCAGCAAGACGTCATTGAGGAGTCCAAAAGTGAATGGGCCAGTCCGATAGTCTTAATACCCAAGCCGGACTGGACATTACGATTCTGTAACGATTTTCGCAAACTAAACAAAATCTGTAAATTTGATGCATATGCCATGCCTCAGGTGGATGAGCTTATTGAAAGGTTAGGCCAAGCTCAATATTTTTCTGTTTTGGACCTCACTAAAAGGTACTGACAGGTACCCTTGACATAGCTGCCAAAGAGAAAACTGCCTTCATCACACCAGAAGGGCTATACCAATATAAGGTGTTACCCTTTGGTCTGCATGGCGCCCCTGCCACTTTTCAATGGCTCATGGATGTTGTACTTCGTCCACATTGTCAGTACACTTCGGCTTACCTGTACGATATTGTCATTCATAGTAGCGACTGGGAAAGTCATCTACCAAATGTGTAGGCTGTAGTGGACTCCCTTATGAAGGCTGGACTGACTGCTAACCCAAAAAAGTGCACGATAGGGTTAGAAGAGACCAAGTACCTGGGGTATGTAATTGGACGCGGAATTATCAAACCTCAGGTGAACAAAATTGAGGCAATTCGGAATTGGCCCCAACCTGTCACCACTAGGCAAATAAAGTCGTTCCTGGGAATGGTGACTATTATGTGAGGTTCGTTCCCCATTTTGCCACTTTAGCGGCTCTATTGACAGGGCTCTTGATGGGACAGAAGTCTGTGACGGTCTACTGGAATGAGCAGGCGAAAAAGGCTTTCTCCACTTTGAAGTTGGCCCTGTGTGGGTCCCCGGTTTTGGTAACGCCTGACTTTAAAAGGGAGTTTGTGATACAGACAGATGCCTCTGAAGTAGGCCTCGAAGCTGTACTCTCTCAGGAAATCAATGGGTGAGGAACATCCCATTGTTTTCCCGAGCTGCAAACTTACCCCAGCCGAGACTAGGTACAGTATAGTGGAGAGAGTGCCTGGTCATCAAGTGGGCACTCAAGTCTCGCCACTATTATTTGTTGGGGAGAAAGTTCCGTCTGGTGACTGACCACTCCCCTGGATGAGCCAGGCCAAAGAGAGGAATGCTCGGGTCACCACATGGTTCTTATCTTTACAAAAGTTTTCCGTGGAACATAGGGCAGGCAGGTTACAGGGAAACGTAGTTGCCCTTTCCAGGGTACACTGTCAGGTATGTGTCACAAGGTGTCTGGCCTCGGTGAGGTAAGAGCCGGTAGTTTCAAGTGTCAGCGGCAGCTAGTACTGATTGACACTGTTTGCTGTTTAGTATGGCTGCAAAGCCGATCCGGGACGGCTCTTACTGGGAGTAGCCAAAGTGCTGGGTGGGTGGCTCCACCCCACGCTCCAGGCCGGGTCTTGGTTTGGGATATAAAAGCACAGGCAGCACTGTCAGGTGGTGTGGATTATCCTCCATCTGACAGGGAAGCTGTGGAGTCTCTGTGTTTTGAGATCTAAGGATGTGTGCCGTGCTAAAGGGCTGAAAGCTGCATTGCTGGGAAGCAGGCCCCTAAAGCCTGTTGTGGACTGCTGCTGACATAACCACTGACAAGGTGAATGTTTTTTGTTCTGTGGACTTGCCATGGTGTGAATGAACACCAAGACGGCGAACTGTCATTTTTTTTATGTGTGAATAAACACTGAACTGCTTAAGTTTAAGACTTTGTGGTTGCCTCTCTGTACTGTGTCCGCTAATCTGCCTACCAGAGCAAATCTCCACAATATGCTTGCAAGTATGTCACACGTACAGTAACGCAGGTTTTTTAAGTGTATGCGCAAATAAATTACACTGAATGTCACAAATATTAAGGATGCGCAAACGTTATACAGGAGATGTAGCGCGGGTAATGTCGCTGTCATCAGTGGCCAAACAATTGCGCTGAATGTCTCAGATATTTAGGATGCGCAAATGTAACACAACAGATGTAGCAGTGGTTGGATTACTTGAGCAGCATCCAAACAATTGCACGCAATTTAGCGCAGTTTGCGCTAATAATATATATTGCAGCCAGATAAAACAATAGTCCTTTTGGGTCTCTAACACCTTTCAAGACTAAACCCTGCCTAAAAAAATAAAAAATAAAAAATTCCTGTCCCTACTCTATCTATCCCTTCTGCTGCAGCTCGCCCTGACTAAGACTGATCTGAACCACGTGTCATTGGGTGCTATATAGCACCCGATGACGCGTTCCGGCCAGCCAATCACTGCAATGCCAGTAACTAACATGGCTACGGCATTACAGTGAGTGACACTACTTTTTTGATTCCAGAGGGGAAGCAAACCAGGCTGGTGCAGTGAGCTGCATTTATATTAATATAAGCAGATATATAACGCGAGTTTGACCGCGACGCGTGGTTGATTAAGTGTGGTTGATTAAGTGTGTGACTTAAGATTAAGTGAGGGAGTATCTGAGAGCTAAATAATTTGTGGACATTGATGAGTGGCTGTGTTTGACTGTATTTTGTGCTGTGATAACACTTTTTTTTTTCTTTCTCCAGGGGTTGCACAGGTGAGCAATTAGGGTGTGGCTGTTTAATTAGGGTGTGGCTGTCTAATTAGGAGACTTTAAAAACTCAGCAGTAAGAACAGCACAGCCTTTTTGATTCCAGAGGGGAAGCAAACCAGGCTGGTGCAGTGAGCTGCATTTATATTAATATAAGCAGATATATAACGCGAGTTTGACCGCGACGCGTGGTTGATTAAGTGTGGTTGATTAAGTGTGTGACTTAAGATTAAGTGAGGGAGTATCTGAGAGCTAAATAATTTGTGGACATTGATGAGTGGCTGTGTTTGACTGTATTTTGAGCTGTGATAACACTTTTTTTTTTCTTTCTCCAGGGGTTGCACAGGTGAGCAATTAGGGTGTGGCTGTTTAATTAGGGTGTGGCTGTCTAATTAGGAGACTTTAAAAACTCAGCAGTAAGAACAGCACAGCCTTTTTGATTCCAGAGGGGAAGCAAACCAGGCTGGTGCAGTGAGCTGCATTTATATTAATATAAGCAGATATATAACGCGAGTTTGACCGCGACGCGTGGTTGATTAAGTGTGGTTGATTAAGTGTGTGACTTAAGATTAAGTGAGGGAGTATCTGAGAGCTAAATAATTTGTGGACATTGATGAGTGGCTGTGTTTGACTGTATTTTGAGCTGTGATAACACTTTTTTTTTCTTTCTCCAGGGGTTGCACAGGTGAGCAATTAGGGTGTGGCTGTTTAATTAGGGTGTGGCTGTCTAATTAGGAGACTTTAAAAACTCAGCAGTAAGAACAGCACAGCCTTTTTGATTCCAGAGGGGAAGCAAACCAGGCTGGTGCAGTGAGCTGCATTTATATTAATATAAGCAGATATATAACGCGAGTTTGACCGCGACGCGTGGTTGATTAAGTGTGGTTGTGTAAGTGTGTGACTTAAGATTAAGTGACTTTAGATTCAGGGACTTCGGAGGGGGACTGCAATTAGCCTGTATATTATTACTACATTGTATTGTATTTTTTTCTTTTGTGGTGTAATCCCCATTTAGTATGTGTTGCACAATTGACAACGCAGTCCAGTGCACATCTTGCATGATGTATGCAGTCCTGGAACAGCCGTTCCAGGGTGAATTTCTTTGTTCAAGATGTGAGCAAATTACCCGTTTGGAATCGCTAATCGAGTCTCTAAATGGGCAAGTTGCAACACTGAGAGGCATTGACAATTTGCAAAAAAGTTTGCTTCTCACCGAGCAAGCACTCTTTGGGGTAGATGAGGGAGAGGGTGACAGAGAGGAGGCTGAGGAAAGTGAGGTAGCTAGCTGGGTAACATTTAGAAAGCGGGGTAGAGGGAAGAGTGCCAGGGAGGCTAGCCCTGATCTGACACACCCCAACAAGTTTGCACGTTTGGCAGATGAGGGGGATGTCAGTCCAGGGACGGCACTGCCGCAGCCGGACACTTCCTCTGCCAGTCAGGGGAATGTCAGCTCCGGTAAGCAGGGGACCAGGAGAGCAGGGCAGGCCAGACAGGTGCTGGTAGTGGGAGACTCAATTATTAGGGGAACAGATAGGGAAATCTGTCACAAAGACCGTGATCGCCGAACAGTGTGCTGTCTTCCTGGCGCTAGAGTTCGACATATCGCGGATCGGGTTGACAGATTACTGGGAGGGGCTGGAGAAGATCCAGCGGTCATGGTCCATATCGGAACCAATGACAAAGTTAGGGGTAGGTGGAGAGTCCTTAAAAATGATTTCAGGGATTTAGGGCAAAAGCTTAGGGCAAGGACCTCAAAGGTAGTATTTTCCGAAATACTACCGGTACCACGGGCCACACAAGAAAGGCAGCGGGAGATTAGGGAAATTAACAAGTGGCTCAAGAACTGGTGTAGGATGGAGGGGTTTGGGTTCCTGGAGAACTGGGCCGACTTCGCTGTCGGCTACAGCCTCTATCGTAGGGACGGGCTGCACCTCAATGGGGAAGGAGCAGCTGTGTTGGGGAAGAAGATGGCTAGAAGGTTGGAGGAGTGTTTAAACTAGGGACTGGGGGGGAGGGTAATTACACTATAGAAGGGGAAGATAGTGCAGATAGAGACCGGGGGCAAGGTAGTGGGACTGGGGGAGAAATGGAAGGAGGGACAAGAACAGTTCAGAAGGAAAGGTGTAGGGTAAAAAATATACATAAACCTCTCATATGTATGTATACTAATGCCAGAAGTCTGACTAATAAAACTGGTGAACTGGAATTAGTGATGTGTGAGGAGGACTATGACATAGTGGGAATAACTGAGACATGGCTGGATGATAGCTATGACTGGGCAGTTAATGTACAAGGTTACAGTCTGTTCAGAAAGGATCGTCAAAACCGGAGAGGTGGAGGGGTCTGCCTTTATGTAAAATCTTGTCTAAAGCCCACACTCCGTGAAGATATAAGTGAGGGACATGAACATGTGGAGTCACTGTGGGTAGAGATACATGGAGCTAAAAACAACAATAAATTACTAATAGGAGTCTACTATAAACCACCTAATATACCAGAGTCCACAGAAAATCTACTACTAAACGAGATAGACAAGGCGGCAAATCATAATGAGGTGGTTATTATGGGGGACTTCAACTACCCAGATATAGACTGGGAAACTGAAACTTGTATATCTCATAAAGGAAACAGATTCTTGGCAATAACCAAAGACCATTATCTCTCCCAACTGGTTCAGGACCCGACTAGAGGGACGGCCATACTGGACTTAATATTAACCAATAGACCTGACAGAACAACAGACGTGCAGGTTGGGGGACACCTGGGAAATAGTGACCATAAAGTAATAACCTTCCAATTATCATTCAAAAGAGCGTTTCTACAGGGAGAAACAAAAATACCAAACTTCAAAAAAGCTAAATTTAGCCAACTAAGAGAGGCCATAGGCCTAACTAACTGGGACAAAGTCCTCAAAAATAAAAATACAGCCAAAAAATGGGATATCTTTAAAAACATCCTAAAATCTCATTGTGAGAGGTACATACCGTATGGGAATAAAAGGTTAAGGAACAAAAAGAAACCAATGTGGATAAACAGAACTGTAAAGAAAGCAATAAATGACAAAAAGAAAGCATATAAAACCCTAAAACAGGAGGGTAGCACGGAAGCACTGAAAAACTATAAGGAAAAAAACAGAACATGTAAAAAACAAATAAAAGCGGCCAAACTAGAGACCGAGAGATTAATTGCCAAACAGAGTAAAACTAACCCTAAAATGTTCTTCAATTATATAAATGTTAAAAAGTATAAATCTGAAGGTGTCGGCCCTTTAAAGAGTAATGAGGGGGGAGTCGCAGAGAGCGACGAGGAGAAAGCAAAGCTGTTAAATATTTTTTTCTCCAATGTATTCACTGAGGAAAATAAACTGTCAGATGAAATGCTGAATGCTGAAATAAATTCGCCATTAAAAGTGTCCTGTCTGACCCAGGAAGAAGTACAACAGCGACTTAAAAAAATCAAAATAGACAAATCGCCAGGACCGGATGGCATACACCCCCGTATCCTAAGGGAATTAAGTAATGTCATAGCCAGACCCTTATTTCTGATATTTGCGGACTCTGTACTAACAGGGAATGTCCCACAGGATTGGCGCATGGCAAATGTGGTGCCAATATTCAAAAAGGGTCCAAAAACAGAGCCTGGAAACTATAGGCCGGTAAGTTTAACATCTGTTGTGGGTAAACTGTTTGAAGGTTTTCTGAGAGATGCTATGTTAGAGCATCTTATGGGAAATAAGCAAATAACGCCATATCAGCATGGCTTCGTGAGGGATCGGTCATGTCAAACTAATTTAATCAGTTTCTATGAGGAGGTAAGTACTAGACTTGACAGCGGCAAATCAATGGATGTCGTGTATCTGGACTTCTCCAAAGCATTTGACACTGTACCTCATAAAAGGTTAGTATATAAAATGAGAATGCTCGGACTCGGAGAAAACGTCTGTAAGTGGGTAAGTAACTGGCTCAATGATAGAAAACAGAGGGTGGTTATTAACGGTACATACTCAGATTGGGTCACTGTCACTAGTGGAGTACCTCAGGGGTCAGTATTGGGCCCTATTCTCTTCAATATATTTATTAATGATCTTGTAGAAGGCTTGCATAGTAAAATATCAATTTTCGCAGATGACACTAAACTGTGTAAAGTAATTAACACTGAAGAGGACAGTATACTACTACAGAGGGATCTGGATAGATTGGAGGCTTGGGCAGATAAGTGGCAGATGAGGTTTAACACTGACAAATGTAAGGTTATGCACATGGGAAGGAATAATGCAAGTCACCCGTACATACTAAATGGTAAAACACTCGGTAACACTGATATGGAAAAGGATCTAGGAATTTTAATAAACAGCAAACTAAGCTGCAAAAAACAGTGTCAGGCAGCGGCTGCCAAGGCCAATAAGATAATGGGTTGCATCAAAAGGGGCATAGATGCCCGTGATGAGAACATATTCCTACTACTTTACAAATCACTGGTCAGACCACACATGGAGTACTGTGTACAGTTCTGGGCTCCTGTAAACAAGGCAGACATAGCAGAGCTGGAGAGGGTCCAGAGGAGGGCAACTAAAGTAATAACTGGAATGGGGCAACTACAGTACCCTGAAAGATTATCAAAATTAGGGTTATTCACGTTAGAAAAAAGACGACTGAGGGGAGATCTAATTACTATGTATAAATATATCATGGGGCAGTACAGAGATCTATCCCATCATCTATTTATCCCCAGGACTGTGACTGTGACGAGGGGACATCCTCTGCGTTTGGAGGAAAGAAGGTTTGTACACAAACATAGAAAAGGGTTCTTTACGGTAAGAGCAGTGAGACTATGGAACTCTCTGCCTGAGGAGGTGGTGATGGTGAGTACAATAAAGGAATTCAAGAGGGGCCTGGATGTATTTCTGGAGTGTAATAATATTACAGGCTATAGCTACTAGAGAGGGGTCGTTGATCCAGGGAGTTATTCTGATTGCCTGATTGGAGTCGGGAAGGAATTTTTTATTCCCCTAAAGTGAGGAAAATTGGCTTCTACCTCACAGGGTTTTTTTTTGCCTTCCTCTGGATCAACTTGTAGGATGACAGGCCGAACTGGATGGACAAATGTCTTTTTTCGGCCTTATGTACTATGTTACTATGTTACTTCCCCACATGTTTATTGGCTGCGTAAAAGCCAACAAACGTGCGAGGAGGAGACTCAAGCATCGCGCTCGAGCACACGTGGTGTTCGATGCTCGAGTCAAAATGGTGTTCGGCCCAGCATGCTCGCCCAACACTAATAATTATTAAGTTTTCCTTTTTTCATCCCCACCTTCAATTTTTTCTATTGCTCTCTTTAAAAATAATAATAATAAAAAAAGCTAAGAGTTTGTATAATTCATCTCTGGGCTGACAGATGAGTTCTGCTAGAGAATATTAGAAAATGTCTCAAATCTCATATATATGCTAATGGTATGCTGAAACTGGTTGGAGGTATGCTGGAGTTTTAATCTGTCTTGACCAGTGTGGAAAGTGGAGGAGACAAGTCATTGCACTCAACAATTTATGATCAAACAACTGAATTGTAAAAGAAGAAGGACATGCAGAAAGGGAGAGTAATTTTCTGATTTAACAGCGTTGTTACTACAAATAAAGTAATCTTGATTTTGACTGCTCTCGACATTAAATGAGTTTCCTGTGCCCCTTATCTACATTTTTTATTTCCAGATTTGTATAATGTGCCCTGGTAAAATGCAAGTGACAGATTAAAAATCTATTGCTTATGGAAATCAAGTGTGTATAATGAAGCCATCTTCTGTTTATTAAATAAACATATGTTCGGCAGATGATTTCTGGGTAGAATGGCTTGATAATTCTTCATTGTCTTCCATTTATTACAATCGTTTTCCTCTGCTTTTGCAAGTAAGAAGAAATAGTATTTAACAATCAAAAAGAATTGCATAACACTATATTAGATTACAGAATCACATATGAATATAGAATTTTCTGTAATTTCATTTAAATATCAAGCTTTGAAACAAGTTATTTTATCATTAAAAAAATCTGAAATTTCAAAACTGAGTTGCTACAAATATTCGTCATCCAGAATGTATCATTAAAGTTAATAACTAATAGTTGTGAGTAAACCGATTAAAATAAATAAAGCAATAAAATACAATAAACAAAAGCTACCGTTCCTACTCTTCAAGGTATTCATTATAAAAAATGCAAGCTTTTATTAATCAAGTTCTGAAATCATATCAATGCCTATCTCTTAAAAAGAAGTAAAAACATTCAAAACCTATTTCTGTACTTTCTAGTATGAATGAGCGAACCTGAACTATAAAGTCCTGATTCGGGCATCCGAACACAGACTTTGTCACAGAATTTTGGATTTGGTGTTCAGATGCTGAATAAAGTTTGTTGAAAAGTTGCAACACAGTCAATCAACAAGCTTTTTAGATGTGGGCACTTTGAAGCCATCACAATCATGTCTAGTATTGGTATGGCTGTTATTGGCCGGTGCAGCATGTGACCCGGTCTGTATAAATGCTGGATAACATGTTGCGCTGCCATTCTGCCCTAACTAGTGTAGGGACAGGACGCCGATCGAGTGAGGAGCAGTGTTAGGCAATAAGGCTCTGGTGCAGTCTGTAATAAGTCCATAAATACTCACGATTGACATAACACAAGATTAAAAACACAATAAAAAAAAGCACTGGGGCTGGTGGTGCATGATTGGCGGGTCAGAAAATAAATTGCAAGTGCAAAGTGCGATCAGTTGATGAAGAGATCCGTATATTCATCAACAATGATGTAGTCAAAAAGGAAAGAAAATATATACACCTAAACACTGTATACCACTGGCACCACAATATGGCACACAGAAGGTATATAGTCATACAGTGTGACAAAAAAACAAAAGCTAGGTGAAACTGATATGAATCACCAGCAATCAGTGACATATAGAGAAAAGAAAGACCAGTGAAGGAAATATTGCAATGTATACTGACCACAATTTTGACCTAAAACCATCCAGGCACCACCAGGGGAGTGGACTGGTGGTGCCTGGATGGTTTGAGGTCAAAATTGTCGTCAGTATACATTGCAATATTGCCTTTACTGGTCTTTCTTTTCTCTATATGTCACGGATTGCTGGTGATTCATATCAGTTTCACCTAGCTTTTGTTTTTTTGTCACACTGTATGACCATATACCTTCGGTGTGCCATTTTGTGGCGCTGTCATGCCCTGCCCTGTGGGTGATATGAGGAGATCTGTCAGAGTTGCTGCACATGATTCGATCTAAAAGTTTGTTTTGTTGTGGGTTTGAACTGAATCCCACTTCCCCCCAGGTGTTGTTCTTTAGGTATTTGGTGAGGCTATTTATTCCTCCCTCTCCGTATAGCCTGTGTGGGTTATAGTTATGCCTTGTATGAGCTCTGGAAGTTTTCTGGATCATCTGCTCCAACACATCTCTTGATAAGTCCTTTTCCCTTTTTCCTTCTGTGTCTGTTTTTACTAGGCCTCTAGGGTGACGCTAGATCCTTTGGTTGTTGAAGGAGCTGGGTGTCTCTTTCCCTCTTCCCTACAGCTGAGGGTTTGGTTCAGTGTGTTACAGTCTTAGGTACGTGGGCATGTGCATATCTACCATCGAGATATGCACATAGCATAGCAGCTTAGAGAAAGTGTTTTAAGGATTGCTAATAGGTGACCCCTTTGTTCCCTAGCATTTGGGGCCTAGTCAGTTGTTTTGTTTGCCTTGTCGTGTTTGGTTTCCTTCCCTTATCTTACCTACTGTGACGGGCGCCAGTGGTATACACTGTTTAGGTGTATATATTTTCTTTCCTTTTTTTCATTGATTAAATAAGTGACTACATAATTGTTGATGAATATACGGATCTCTTCATCAACTCTTGCTGCTGATCGCACCTTGCACTTTCACTTTATTTTCTGACCTGCCAATCATGCATCACCAGCCCCAGTGCTTTTTTAATTGTGTTTTTAAACTTGTGTTATTGCTAATCTGGCTGTTAATTCTGTGGGTGAAAAACCCATTTTTGGGGTGCAATCTACCTCCTTTGTACCTGTGACACAGAAATACAATATTTAATCTGTCTGTTAATTCTGTGTGTGATATAAACCCATTTTTTGGGTGCAATACACCTCCTTTGCATCCATGACACATAACTGTAATTGTTAATCTGGCTGTTAACCACCTCCCGACCGCCTAACGCAGGGATCCGTCCTGCGGGCGGCCGGGTTATTCCTCCTGGACACATATACGCGTCATCTTGCGCGCGTTCACAGGATCGCAAGGTAAACGAGTTGATCTACAGCCTGCCAGCAGCGATCATTCGCTGGCAGGCTGTAGATGCGATTTTTTTAACCCCAAAAAAGTATATTAGACGCTGTTTTGTTAACAGCGTCTGATATACCTGCTACCTGGTCCTCTGGTGGTCCCTTTTGCTTGGATCGACCACCAGAGGACACAGGCAGCTCTGTAAGTAGCACCAATCACCATACTACACTACACCCCCCTGTCACTTATTAACCCCTTATTAACCCCTGATCACCCCATATAGACTCCATGATCACCCCCCTGTCATTGATCACCCCCCGTAAGGCTCCATTCAGACGTCCGTATGTGTTTTGCGGATCCGCACATTGCCAGAACTATATAGAAAATGCCTTTTCTTGTCCGCAATTGCAGACAAGAATAGGACATGTTCTATAGGCTCTACAAAAAATGCAGTGTTCGCCCGATCAGGCCTGATCTTGCGTTCAGTCCGCCCCACCGCAGTGACAGAAATTTTTTGAGGGGCATGGCGAGTTCATAGAAGATTATTTTTTTTTGGCCACAAGTTAGCGGAAATTATAATTTTTTTTTTTCTTACAAAGTCTCATATTCCACTAACTTGTGACAAAAAATAAAATCTTACATGAACTCACCATACCCCTCACGGAATCCAAATGCGTAAAAATGCCCTGTGAAATCCTAAAGGTACTCATTGGAATTTGGGCCCCTTTGCGCATCTTGGCTGCAAAAAAGTGTCACACATGTGGTATCGCCGTACTCAGGAGAAGTAGGGCAATGTGTTTTGGTGTATTTTTACATATACCCATGCTGGGTGAGAGAAATATCTCAGTAAATTGACAACTTTGTATAAAAAAATGTACAAAGTTGTCATTTACAGAGAAATTTCTCACACACAGTATGGGTATATGTAAAAATACACCCGAAAACACATTGCCCTACTTCTCCTGAGTACGGCGATACCACATGTGTGACACTTTTTTGCAGCCAAGATGTGCAAAGGGGCCCAAATTCCAATGAGTACCTTTTAGGAGGGCATTTTTAGACATTTGGATTCCAGACTGCTTCTCACGCTTTAGGGCCCCTAAAATGCCAGGGCAGTATAAATACCCCACAAGTGACCCCATTTTGGAAAGAAGACACCCCAAGGTATTCCGTGAGGGGCATGGCGAGTTCATGTAAAATTTTATTTTTTGTCACAAGTTAGTGGAATATGAGACTTTGTAAGAAAAAAAAAATCATTTTCCGCTAACTTGTGCAAAAAAAAAAAAAATTCTATGAATTCGCCATGCCCCTCACGGAATACCTTGGGGTGTCTTCTTTCCAAAATGGGGTCACTTGTGGGGTATTTATACTGCCCTGGTATTTTAGGGGCCCTAAAGCGTGAGAAGTAGTTTGGAATTCAAATGCGTAAAAATGCCCTGTGAAATCCTAAAGGTACTCATTGGAATTTGGGCCCCTTTGCGCACCTAGGCTGCAAAAATGTGTCACACATGTGGTATCGCCGTACTCAAAAGAAGTAGGGCAATGTGTTTTGGGGTGTATTTTTACATATACCCATACTGTGTGTGAGAAATATCTCTGTAAATGACAACTTTTTACATTTTTTTTATACAAAGTTCTCAATTTACAGAGATATTTCTCTCACCCAGCATGGGTATATGTAAAAATACACCCCAAAACACATTGCCCTACTTCTTCTGAGTATGGCGATACCACATGTGTGACACTTTTTTGCAGCCTAGGTGCGTAAAGGGGCCGAAAGTCCAACGAGTACCTTTAGGCTTTACAGGGTTGCTCACAATTTTGCCCCGACCAAAATGCCAGAACAGTAAACACACCCCACAAATGACCCCATTTCGGAAAGTAAACACCCCAAGGTATTCACTGAGGGGCATAGTGAGTCCGTGGGAGATTTTTATTTTTTTTGCCAGAAGTTAGCAGAAATGGAAACTTTTTTTATTTTTTCCTCAGAAAGTGTCATTTTCCGCTAACTTGTGAAAAAAAATTAAATCATATATGAACTCACCATGCCCCTCCGCGAATAATTTGGGGTGCCTTCTTTCTAAAATGGGGTCATTTGGGGGGTATTTATACTATCCTGGCATTCTAGCACCTCAAGAAACATGACAGGTGCTCAGAAAGTCAGAGCTGCTTCAAAATGCGGAAATTCACATTTTTGTACCATAGTTTGTAAACGCTATAACTTTTGCGCAAACCAATAAATATCCACTTATTGGATTTTTTTTTTATCAAAGACATGTAGCACAATAAATTCTTAAACAAACTTGTATAGAAATGTAATTATATTTGAACAATTTTACCAGAAAAAGTTAAAAATACACTTTTTTGAGAAAATTGTGGTCTATTTTGATTAATATCAGAAAAACGAAAAATGTCAGCAGCAATCAAATACCACCAAAAGAAAGCTGTATTTGTGAGAAGAAAAGGAGGTAAAATTCATTTGGATGCAAAGTTGCATGACCGAGCAATAAAGTTGTGAAGTGCCGATTTGTAAAAAAAAGGGCCTGGTCACTAGGGGGGTATAAACCTGTGGTCCTTAAGTGGTTAATTCTGTGTGTGACCTATAGCCATTTTTGGGGTGAAATACACCACCTTTGCACCTGTGAGGTACAATAGTTAATCTGTCTCTTAATTCTGTGGGTAACATAAACCCATTTTTTGTAGTGAGATACACATCCTTTGTATCCGTGACATGAAAATACAATAGTTAATCTGTCTGGTAATTTTGGGTGTGACCTATAGTCATGTTTTGCATCCATGACACAGAAATACAATAGATAGTCTGTCTGTTAATTCTGTGTGTAACAGAAACCCATTTTTTGGGGTGTGTTACACCTCATTAGAACCTGTGACACAGAAAAACAATTGTTCGTCTATCAGCCAATTTGATGGGTGATCTCAAAGAATGAGTAGAGCATCAAATAAGGGACATGGCCATGGTCATGATGCTTTTGGTGTTGGTAGTGGTAGTTAACCCCCTATACTCACAGGCCCTCTACAAAACCATCCCCGCCAATAAGGACACCACATACTTTGTTTTCAACTCTTTATTGTTGGATGGTAGTCGGCCACAGCTATTTTATTCAAAACGGCAAACCATATAAACCGTGCGATCTGCCAGCCGCTGGACTCCCAGCGGGCAGTTCCGCCAATTCTTTCCTTTAGCACCTCTTATTTGCATTAACTTGCCACCATGGAGGAGACCCACCCTCAAACGGTGCTCCGACCACCACCCAACAAGAACATGGCTTGCTCCACCCCATCCTGAAGGCCCGAAAGGAAGATGTCTAAACCATTGTAGAATAGGTGCACACTGTCAGGCCTCATTAATGAGCGGTTGTCCCCTTCCAACTGCCGGTGGAGAACCACAACACTCCCCCAGGACCCGATAAAGCGGGAAATATGCAAGTTCACTGTGTGCCTGCATCTTGGAACTGGTTCATCGTCCCTACCACTTTGCAAAACTGCTCGTGGAACGATTTCAGACCAAACCAGCACAACTTCCCTAAAAAAGGACGGGAACCTCTCCAAATCCGACCGCATCAGGGTCAACAGCTCCATCAAGGGCATGGAACCAATATTGTTACCCCCGTCATGAACAAACAGGATCACTGGACCACCCACTTGAAAACCTATCTCCACAACCTGCGTGAGGAGCTGCGACCATCTGAGATCTGAGGTCACGAATCGCTCTCCATGACACATCCACTTCCCGGAAACCGAGGGATCTCCCGCCAGGTCTGCATTCGGATCGCTGTGCCGCCCAAAAAATATAGGAATGGCCAATCATCCATACGGCCAGCCTGCCCGAACCTGCAAGAAAAAACTGTTAGAACAGAACATCTTCTATTGCAAAAATTCTCACCCTCTGAGTCTCATGCGGCTAGTAACGAATAGAGTTGAGCGGATACCTGGATGTTCGGGTTCGACGAGTTCAGCCGAACTTGAAAAAAAAGTTTGGTTTCGGGACCCGAACTTGACCCCGAACCCGAGACCCATTGAAGTCAATGGGGATCTGAACTTTTGGGCACTAAAATGGCTCTAAAATAGTCCTGGAAAGGGCTAGAGGGCTGCAAAAGGCTGTAAAAGGTGCTTAAGAGCATGGCAACTGTTCTGCAAACAAATGTGGATAGGAAAATGACTTAAAATAACCGAAAATACTGAAAAAATTCTAAATAACAATCTGGATCTAGGAGTAGGAGGTTGAGGAGGCGGTGGATGGGTGGATGTGGCGGTGTAGGTTGACGTGGTGGTGTAGGAGGAAGTAGCGGTGAAGGAGGAATAGGTAGCCAACACTGATTTGTGGTATTTTTTTTTTTTTATTGGGGTATCCGCCAAAATATTGGGACATATAACAAAATAAAACAAAGAATAAGTGCACTTGAGTACAAGAATGGATGGTTGACGCTGGTATAAATGTCTATTCTGCACAAGGTAAGGACAAGTCCTGTTCGATCCATGCCTGGTTCATTTGAATAAACGTAAGCTTGTCCACATTGGCTGCGGCCTGTGATAATGCTCTCTGCCGTGCTAAACACACGTTCACACTATACACTGGCTGCAGGGCAGGACAGCACCTCCAAGGCTGACAAAGCTTTTCCACATTTTAACCATGCTAAACCTGCCTTCTCAGGTGCTGGCGGTGCCCCAGCTGCGTTGGCGACCTCTTCCTCCTCCTCTGCCTTCGCCTTGTGCTTCCACTGTGCCCCCGCTGTCAGGTGGGGATGCCATCCTCAACGTGCGCTTGAAGTCGCGCATCTTTTGATCAGTAACAGATGTTCCCTGTCAGCAATTCAGAGCAGGGGTTCATTCACGGCAAAAGAAGGTTCATGTCACCCAGCAATAGAACAGAGGATTTTGAGAGAACGAGGCCCCTGTCACCCAGGCACAGCAAGGGTTCATTCATGGCAAAAGGGGGCTCTTGTCACCCAGCAATAGAACAGAGGATTTTGAGAGATTTAGACCCATGTCACCCAGGCACAGCAGGGGTTAATTCACGGCAAAAGTGGGTTCTTGTCACCCAAGCAATAGAACAGAGGATTTTGAGAGATTTAGGCCCCTGTCACCCAGGCACAGCAGGTGTTCATTCACCTCAAAAGGGGGTTAATGTCACCCAGCAATAGAACAGAGGATTTTGAGAGATTTAGGCTCATGTCACCAGGCACAGCAGGGGTTCATTCACGGCAAAAGGGGGTTCATGTCACCCAGCAATAGAACAGAGGATTTTGAGAGATTTAGGCCCATGTCACCAGGCACAGCAGGGGTTCATTCACGGCAAAAGGGGGTTCATGTCATCCAGCAATAGAACAGAGGATTTTGAGAGATATAGGCCCCTGTCACCCAGGCACAGTAGGGTTTCATTCATGGCAAAAGGTGGTTCATGTCACCCAGCAAAAGAACAGAGGTTTTGAGAGATTTAGGCCCCTGTCACCCAGGCACAGAAGGGGTTCGATCACAGCAAAAGGGGGTTCATGTCACCCAGCAATAGAACAGAGGATTTTGAGAGATTTAAGCACATGTCATCCAAGAACAGCAGGGGTTCATTCACGGCAAAAGTGGGTTCTTGTCACCCAGCAATAGAACAGAGGATTTTGAGAGATTTAGGCCCCGGTCACCCAGGCACAGCAGGGGTTCATTCACGGCAAAAGGTGGTTCATGTCACCCAGCAATAGAACAGACGATTTTGAGAGATTTAGACCCATTTCACCCAGGCACAGCAGGGGTTCATTCACGGCAAAAGGGGGTTCATGTCACCCAACAATAGAACAGAGGATTTTGAGAGATTTAGGCCCTTGTCACCCAGGCACAGCAGGTGTTCATTCACGGCAAAAAGGGGTTCATGTCACCCAGCAATAGAACAGAGGATTTTGAGATATTTAGGCCCATGTCTCCCAGGCACAGCAGGGGTTCATTCACAGCAAAAAGAGGAGGAGGAGCTGTGTTTCTGCCTCTGTGCTGCACTGTGAGAGGATCGAGTGCCTGACATCGTGTGCTGGGGGATATGTAGTGTACGGGGACTGTAATGCCCGTCACTACGGAAGGGTCACTTGTGTGCTGTCGTCCCCTTTATTTATGGGAAAGTTGGTATAAGTCGTCTTTATAAAATGTAATGTAATGTAATGCTATGTATTTCCCTGTTGCTGTAAAATGTGCATGTACAGGCCTGCTAGGGGTGTCATTCCAGCTCTTAGTCACTAGAGGGAGCTAGGGAGCCCTAGTCTATATAAGGCCCAGTCAGGGAAGGGAAAGGCAGTCTAAGGTTGATAGTCTAGTCTAACCAGAGATTAGACAATGTCAGAGTCAAGTCCAGGCCTGAAGCCTGCAGACTAGGAGAGGGTAATGCAGTCCCTGTAACCGGGTTCCAGATCCAAGGAGAAGGTTCCCCTCCTGAATTCATATACGCAGAAGCAGGAGTTCTGAAGTTTCTAGAGCCTGAGGAAACTGAGAGAGAGACAGAGGCAAGTCAAGAAAAGCAAGAGGTACTCAAGACAACAGAGGAGGTACTTGATAGAGATAAAACCAAGGATATACGCCAGAGCTAGGGCATTGGACCTTGGAGAAGAGTTTCTATGTTCCAGGATCAGTCAGGAATAGAGTGCAAGCTGCCTGTACTGCAAGTCCTGTGTTTAACACTCTAAAGTCACCTTGCTATATATATATATATATATTGCCTGCATCAACTGTATTGAAAATCAATTGTCTTCAACGGAACTGCGCTTCCGTCAATGTCCCTAAATGATGACTACTAAAGTTTGAATTCTGTTTTAACATCACGTGGTTCCTCAGTTATTCCTGCTATCAGCAAACGGCGTGCCACCGTTTAATTGGCACTGGCGTCACGAACATTTCTCATCATCACCTGCCCTTGCAGAGAGTCAGCCGTCTCAGGTTAGTGTCTATTGCACTACAACACCCAGGAACATTTCTAAACCTAACTTGAGTACGCTGCAGATACGCTGCCCTTTCCCCAGGGGGTGGCGTGTTCTCTAGGTATGGATTCTCGAGCCCCTGACTGCCGCCGTTTATCTACACGTGCCGGCAGCCATAGTGGAACCCCGCGTGCGGCAGGAAGACCCCCTGAAACTGGAGACTTACCTCCTGATTCTCCAGCATCAAGAAACAGCGGCAATGTGACATCGGCGGCCAGTGGAAAGCCTCAGAGAACCCCGCAGCGTGTGGCTGCAAAGCCGCAGGGAACAGGTGACAGCCCCGCTCAGACTGCAGGAGAGGAGCAGCAACCAGGAGCAGCAGAGATCCACTGCAGGAATCCCTGTGTGACTCCAGCAATGCACCGGGCGGGGTCAGGAGAGGTCCTGGGAGGAAAACAAGCCTAGGATCCTCTCTGAGCTCCTCTTCAGAGCAGATAACTCTGCACCCAGGAAAGCTGGATGGAAAAGAAAGGCCCGCTGCTGAGCAGGCAGCGGATGAGCAGAGAGCAGAGCCGGCGGGTCAGCTTGCTGAACAAGCAGCCTGCGAAGTCTGGAGAGCACCCGACAGGGTATGGAGGGTGATGAGGGACTGTTGGTCCCCCCTCTCCCCTCCCTTAGTTTCCCTGGGTAGGGGTGATAGAATAGGCCCCGGGTTATGGTAGTGGAAGGAAGGTAAGGGGTTAAAAGAATGTAGGTGGGGAGGGTATGGAGGAGGAGACGATGGTAGGAGGAGTAAGGAAAGATTATATAGAGGAGGACAGTGGTTCCCACTTCCTCTTGCAGGGTGAGCCGAGTTGGTAAGTCTTACCTCCGGTTCGACCCTTCAGGATGTCCGCGGGTGATGAGGCGCTGCGCGCTTCTCTCTTGGCGCGTTTTCAGGCGGAGGGGGAAGGATGGCTGCGCTCCTTTCTGAGCAGCTTTGATCCTTCCTCTGCCTCCGCTCCTCCTGCCTCTGCTCCATTGGTTCCTCCGGAGACGCCGCTGGGTGAGTGTCACGCTGGGAGGGAACGGGGGCTCCGGCGCTCTTCGCAGAGTCGCCGCCCCCCTGCTAAATTGCGGCAAGTGTTTTCTGGCCGTTCCGAAGCGGCCTCTTCACGTGGGGGCCGTAGTCTAGGCCGGGGATCTGAGCCGGAAGTGGGCCGCAATCTGGCTCCTCCCCTTCCGCCTCCGTCATCGCTGGGTATAGGATTAACGGCGTGGCAGGCGAGCAATTTGGCGGTCATGGGATCTAATTATTCTGGTGCCGTGTCGGCGGATGAGGCCCCCATTACCCCTCCGCCATCGCAAGCTGCTCCCCCCCTTCCCCCCCCTTTATCTGCACCAATTATATCCTAGCCCCCTCTTTCATTGGTGGTGCTGCTGGTAGTGGGGGGGCTTCTTTGGCAGTTGGGGCCGCCGTTTTGAGCACTAGTACCCCCCCCCTCTTACAGCCTCATTCCACTCCTCCTACAGCGGTTTCCACGGTTGGCCTGAGCAGAGGCAGGGAGAGATCTTTGTCCCCCACTCCCTCCAGAGAGGATAGGCGTCGGGGGAGGCGCAGCCGCAGACGGCGGCGTTCAAGTCGGCGATCCAGGTCATCCCGGTACAGTAGGTGGTTCAGATCTTCCAGGTGGCGATCCCCGTCGTCTTCAGAGGGATCCTCTGCTACCTCGGAGGTGTCTGATCGTACACCGCGGTCCGGGCACAGACGACTGGCGATTGGTGAGAGTTCCAGGGCCCCTAGCCTGGTTTCGGTGGCAGCACACAGGGAAGCGGTGCCTGTACCTGCAGTAGCTCCGCCGGCGGTTCCGGCTTCTGGTGAGTGTCAATATGCGGGGGCATGGGGAGGGGGAGGTGTTAATGCGGGTGTAGAGTCATTATTAAAATCTCTGTTAGATAGATTGCCTGTTCCCTCTGCCCCTTCTACGGTTCCAGTAGCGGTGGCGGAGACGCCGATGATAGCTTCGGTTCAGGTGGCAAAGCCCTCAGTGGTTTTGGCGGGGATATATAAAGATTCATGTTTTTGTGGGGTTAGCCCTTTGGGGGCTCATTTGGAGGAATCGGTAAGGGAGAAGATATGGTCCCACCAATATGTAGACATATGGTCTCTGGTGTCTGTGGACCAACATGGAGTGGATAAGGAGAAACGTTTTGTGGACAAGCCTTATGATAAACGGTTGAAAGTTGCTAGAACGATGAATAATTGGTTGCAAGCGTTTGCGGTTTTAGGATGTGTGATGGGTCAGAGGCACCCGGAGCGGTGCGCTGAACTGTTTATTTATATGGACACGATTTATAGTGCATATAAGTCGCATGGGGGTAGTGCGTGGTGGAAATATGACGAGGAATTTCGGAGGCGTCTTGCTTTGCAGCCAGATATGGGTTGGGGTGTGAAAGCCACGGATGTCTGGCTACGTTTGATGACGGCGTCTCGGCCGCCTTCCTTTCCAGGGGCGGCCACTGGAGTCGGGGCCGCAGTCGCCCAGGCGCCAGTGGCCGTTAGACGCCCAGGGGCTTGTTGGTTGTACAACGAGGGGCACTGTAAATACGCAGGGTTGTGTAGGTACAAACATGAATGTTCAGCATGCGGGGGCCCCCATCCCGCGGGTAGGTGCTTTAGGTCTCAAGGGAGAGGTGTTAAACCCCATACCCCCCTTGAGCAGAAGGACTCCAGTCAGCGTGGTAAGGATGGCCCCTTGGTTAGACCGGTACCCCAATAAAGGGGCGGCGGACATTTTGCGGAAAGGTTTTTCGGAAGGTTTTTTCATACCGTTTATTCTCAATAGGTCCCCGTTGTTTTCAGAAAATCTCAAATCTGCCAGGGAGTATCCGGAGGTTCTCAGGGATAAGCTGCAGAAGGAAATGGCGGCGGGTAGGATTATGGGTCCCTTTGTTCAGCCCCCTTTTTCTAACTTGCGAGTTTCACCGTGGGGGGTTGTACCTAAGAAGGAACCAGGAAAATTTTGATTAATACATCATTTGTCTCATCCGAAGGGCGTATCAGTGAACGATGCCATACTTCAGGAGGAGTCATCGGTATCGTATGTATCGTTTGATCGGGCGGTGGCACTAGTAAGGGAAGCCGGAAAAGGGGCTCTGTTGGCAAAATCGGATGTGGAATTAGCGTTTAGGCTCCTGCCTATTCATCCGGATTGTTTCCATTTGCTTGGGGGTTGTTTTGAGGGTTTCTTCTATTACGATACCTGTTTGCCTATGGGCTGTTCCATTTCGTGCCACTATTTCGAGTTGTTTAGTTCATTTTTGGAGTGGGTGGTGCGTTTTGAGTCCGGTTGTTCGTCAGTGATTCACTACCTCGATGACTTCTTGTTTGTAGCGCCGGGGGGTATGGGAGTCTGTCAGGCTTTGTTATCTGCCTTTTTCTCATTGATGGAGTATTTTGGGGTTCCCATATTGGCTGAGAAGACGGAGGGTCCGGTGACGCGGTTGTCCTTTTTAGGTATTGAGATAGATTCAGTGGCGATGGTTTTTCGTTTACCGCAGGACAAGTTAGTTGGGTTGAAGGCTTTGATTGAGGGGTTTCTGGTGGTAAGGAAGGTGACTCTTAAGCAGCTGCAGTCGCTTTTGGGTTTGTTGTGCTTTGCTTGCCGGGTTATGCCTATGGGGCGTGTTTTTTCACGGCGGTTATCCTTGGCGACACGGGGAGTGGTTTCCCCTCGACATCGCATTCGTCTGACAAAGTCGCTCAAGGCAGATTTGAAAGTGTGGCGTGAATTTTTAGGCTCGTACAATGGCCATACATGTTATATTTCGCAGGAAATATCTAGTTGCGAACTTGAGCTGTGGTCGGATGCAGCAGGCTCCTGTGGATTTGGTACGGTTTTGGGTAAGGAATGGTGTGCGTCTCCGTGGCCGGATGAGTGGAGAGATTTGGGGTTGGTAAGTAACCTAACATTGCTGGAGTTGTTCCCTATTGTAGTTGCAGTTGAGATTTGGGGTGACAGACTAGAGAATCGTCATGTGTGTTTTTGGTCGGATAATTTGGGTACGGTTCAATGTATCAACAGGTTGTCTTCTTCGTCATTGCCGGTCCTAGCATTGCTTCGGCATTTGGTGCTAAGGTGTTTGGAGCGTAATATTTATTTCAGGGCACGTCATGTTCCGGGTGTGGATAACAGGATCGCTGATGCTCTTTCTCGATTCCGTTGGCAGGTTTTTCGGGACCTTCTTCCGGAGGCGGACATGGATGGACGAGCGTTCCCGGATTTCCTATGGCATCTAGTGCTCAACAATTGATGCCGTTGGTTAGCTCTTCGGTGACTCCGGCTACCTGGCAGGCGCATGGTAAGGCCTGGGCTGAGTGGGTGACAGTTAAAGGTAATAGGGAGGTGTCGGCAGGGGATGGAGTGTGTTTGGAGGTTACGATGGAGTGGTTGTTACGGTTGCGGGGTCAAGGGGTTTCTGCTCCAGTGGCGCGGCGTAAATTGGCCGGGGTGGGTTTTTATTTTAAGCTGCAAGGATGGCAGGATGTAACAAAGAATTTTTTGATCAGGCAAGCGTTGAAAGGGTGGCAGAAGGAGTATGTAGTGCGGGAGAGTAGGCGGCCAATTTTGTTTAGCTTGCTGGGAAGATTGGTAGAGGTGTGTCGAGTCGTGTGTTCTTCAGGGTTTGAGAGGGCGTTAGTGGCGGCGTGTTTTAGTGTGGCCTTTTTTGCGGCTTTACGGGTTGGGGAACTGGTGGCGCCTTCCAGCTCTAGGCAAGGAGGTTTGTTATTGTCGGATGTGATTATGAATAATAATGCGCTGCGGATCCGGGTTCGTTGTTCAAAAACTGATCAGTTCGGGAAAGGGGTATGGTTACCTATCCATTCAGTGGCTAGCGGTGCGTGCCCTATTAGATTGGTCTCTGAGTACATGGCGGTAAGGGTGAGTGGGAGAAATTTTTTCGTTCATGCAGACGGGTTACCCTTGACGAAATTTCAGTTCGCTTCGGTTTTGCGTAGGTGCTTGGAGCAGTTGGGTTTGGATCCGGGGGAGTTCGGTACTCACTCCTTTAGAATAGGTGCAGCGACGGAAGCGGCTAGGGCTGGGTTGCCAGAATCGGAAGTGATGCGGATTGGGCGATGGAGGTCAGCTTGCTTTGCTAGATATGTAAGGCCAGATTTGTTGGTGGGTTAATAAATAAAATAAAAAAAAAATAAATAAAAAAAAATAAAAAAAAAGATATATATATGTATATATATATATATATATTTATATAAGGAGTTGTGTTGGAGTTACAAGTGTTAACGTATTGGTGTTTTACTAATTCTTTTTCTCCGCAGGAGTCGGTCGTTCAGTAATTTGGTTGGTTGGGCATTCCTACATATTCTGGGCAGCGCAGAGGGCGGAATGCAGGCCTGGAGGTCGCAGCCTGGGATTCAGGGAAGTAGATGTGCAATGGAGGGGTCTTCGGGGGCTGAGATGGTCGCAAGTATTACCAGAAGTGGTTGAAATTGGGCGTAGATCGGTGGGGCCGGTTATACTGGTCCTACATGCGGGTGGAAATGACCTGTGTTCTCAGAGGATGTTGGAGCTAATGGCGTTGATGAGGTCTGATTTGGAGCGCTTCCCGGCGTTCTTCCCGGAGTTAGTCATCGTATGGTCAGAAGTGGTGCCAAGAATAGTTTGGCACGGCGCCAGGGACGGGGAGGCTATGGAGAAATGCAGGAGAACGTTGAATGCCCGAATGTCCCGATTTGTGCGTTCAAAGGGGGGGATAGGGGTTCGGCACTGGCAGTTAGAGGGCGATAATAGACCTCTGATGAGGCCAGATGGAGTACACCTCACAGATATAGGTCTGGATATCTTTTTGTCGGGTTTACAGGATGGCATCGAACAAGCTTTTAGTTTGCTGGGTGGTGGTCGGAATCCCGTGTGAGACACGGTCCTCCTCCGTGGCGGAAGTTGGAAATGAAAGATCCTGGTAAACAGTTATTGGCGAACGTACGCCCTGGGGACCCAGGGTGGTATACCGCATCGGAGAGATGGTTCG
Organism: Bufo bufo; assembly: GCF_905171765.1. NCBI lineage: Eukaryota > Metazoa > Chordata > Amphibia > Anura > Bufonidae > Bufo > Bufo bufo. The sequence goes on from NC_053393.1 coordinate 294,530,736, forward strand.
TGGAGGAGGTGGGGTTTTGATACCTTTTTTGTAATAAGGAAACAATTTGCTGTGGCCGATCATCACCCAGTAAAAGATTGGTTTATAAAACTAAGTTGTCTGAGTTTTATTTGGTCAAAGTTAAAAGGGGCCGGTGGCTTCCTTTTCCCAGTTTCCCTTGCCCCGTCCTCATGTTAGTACCAGCAGTCTGGAGAGCACCCGACAGGGTATGGAGGGTGATGAGGGACTGTTGGTCCCCCCTCTCCCCTCCCTTAGTTTCCCTGGGTAGGGGTGATAGAATAGGCCCCGGGTTATGGTAGTGGAAGGAAGGTAAGGGGTTAAAAGAATGTAGGTGGGGACGGTATGGAGGAGGAGACGATGGTAGGAGGAGTAAGGAAAGATTATATAGAGGAGGACAGTGGTTCCCACTTCCTCTTGCAGGGTGAGCCGAGTTGCCCTCCCTCCCGCCCTTAGGTTCAGATCTCAGTTTATATGATGTTTAAAAAAAAAAAAAGAGGGAAATGATAATGAGTGTTGATGGTGGTTTATGGTCGAAAGACCAGTTTGGTTCATTATGTCTCTCTTTGAGTTTTGTTGAAGGAGGAAGAGAAGTCACAGCTGGCGGAAGTTGGAAATGAAAGATCCTGGTAAACAGTTATTGGCGAACGTACGCCCTGGGGACCCAGGGTGGTATACCGCATCGGAGAGATGGTTCGTGGAGGAGGTGGGGTTTTGATACCTTTTTTGTAATAAGGAAACAATTTGCTGTGGCCGATCATCACCCAGTAAAAGATTGGTTTATAAAACTAAGTTGTCTGAGTTTTATTTGGTCAAAGTTAAAAGGGGCCGGTGGCTTCCTTTTCCCAGTTTCCCTTGCCCTGTCCTCATGTTAGTACCAGCAGTCTCTGGACCAGGTAAAGCTGCAGGAATGGAGCCTGGAACCCCAAAGGGTGAGGTATGTGAAGCTGGGAGTAGTATTTCTGTGCCTCAGCCCAGAAGGGGTGCTTCAGGTGTAACTAGCAGTGACTTAGCTCCTGGTGTGGTTGCTGGTGTTTCTGGCTCTTCTCCTGGTATCTCCTCTGGTGTACAAGCTGGAGAGGCCAGGAGACTGTTTAATTGGGGTGTCATGAGCCCCACTGAAACCCCCTCATTATACTCATCAAGGGTGGCAAATTTTTTAAACCAGTATGAGGAGGTAAAGAAGCAATTAAAACTACTTAAATTGCAGTATAAGAATGTGAAAGTTCAGGACAACATGTTACCAAGAAGTAAAAAAGCGGTCCTCTCCTCCAGGCTGGAATGCTGGAGGAGGAGATTGCGACTTTGGAGGAAAAGAGGGCCTCTATAGTGAAAAATGGAGGGCCGTTTATGGAAAAATTAAAAAATGACTGTCGGTTTGAAAGCATGTCTGGCTCCAGTCCGTTAGGGCTGCAGTCTGGAAGCCAGAGGACGGTGAAGGAGTCGGCGGTGGAATCAGAGGTGGACTCATTACCGGGTGGCCAAGGGGACCCCTCTGAACCAGTTATGTCATCCTATGGGGATGAAGGCAGGTCTGGGGGGAGACTAATGGTGGAGATCAGGCAGCTGGAATCCCCAGTGGGCAAATTGTATTTCAGTGACGAGGAGGTCCCGGAGGACGAGGTGGTAAAAGAAAAGAAAAAGAAGATCATAAAAGAAGAAGTATTACGTTTTGTGCCTTCTGAACCCATTGCTGAGCCCAGCCCGGTTCCTGTAGTGGAATCGGGCCAAACAGCACGGGAGAATGAATCTGAGATGGTGGCAGAAGGTGTCCCCCTTTCCTGCAGTGGAAAGGAGAACACAGGAGCAGACAGGGTTAAAACCCCTGACAGTGTTGCGGACAAGGTGAAGGATGGAATGGCTGCGCACAATGTTCAGAAAAAGGCAATTAAAAGGGCCAGGGCAAAATCTGGAAGGTTTATAAAGAAACCAGTAAAGAAACCAGTAAAGAAACCATTAAAGTCTGTGGAGGTTGCAGAATCTTCAGGGACTGTGCGGGCTGCAGAGAGGGTGAGGGATGTGGAGGATAAGAAGTCCTCTGCAGTTCCTGAAATGGGGGGCCCTTCAAACCCTGCCCCCAATGACGTCAGTACTTCTCTAGGGAACCCGACCAGTCTGAGGGGAGTGAAGAGCAATGGGATTGGAAGCAAGGTAAAAGATGTTGCGAGTGGTAACTTAGGAAGAGACGCAAATGAGAGTATGAATGAGAGTATGAATGAGGACATTGTTACAAATAATGATGGAAATAGTGAAATGAATAACGAGGCAAATGAAGATATAACTGGTGAGAGTATGAACGAGGAATTGGTAGCTGCTTATGCAGCAGATACGGAAGTCGAGGAGGAAGAGGCTGAGGCAGAGGCTGACGGGAGGAGGCAGGTTGCAAGGGAAGCAGGGGATTGTGTAAGTCCAAATAGGAGATCATATGCTACTGTGGCTGCAGGTGACTCTTTGCCCAGGGAATCAGGTAATGATAACTTGCAACGGCGCCTCTTGGAGGCTTTGAGGAAGGGGAAAGAGACTTCCATGCAGGTGGAGGGTGAACCGGTTAACCTGTCTTTTTGGACAGAGAGACATGGTCTGAGAACCTTCCGAGAGGAAAGAGCGGGAGAGACCGTTTGGTCTCTCCCTACATCCGGGGGGAGCCGTAGGAATGTGGCCCGTCTCTCTTGGAGGAGTGAAGAAGCAACGCCTTCTAGGAAAGACGTTGTAGAGCTTCTCCTGGGGATGGGCTTTGTGGCAAATGACATCTTTGCCCTAATCCATCCCTACGGCACCAAGAGTTTCGATGTTAGTTTTGTTAGACCAGAGGGGCTTGAGCTCTTCTGGTCTAAATATGAACTGGCAAAGAACACCCCAGCCTGGCGGGGATTTTCTGTCCAGGCTATAACCCGCCAGACGATGGTCAAGAAAGTGACGGTATTAACCTGTAACAAATCACTTTCTAGCGTGGACATTATGACATGGCTCAGTCGTTATGGCGAGGTTGGACAATTCCCCGCCAAAGTTTTGGATGATCACGGCATCTGGTCAGGTGCCTGGACCTTCAGCGTAAAGCTGAGGGCACAGGGCAACTCAGTTGCTCATATCCCCTCCTCTGCTTTCTTGGGTAGAGATAGAATTATGGTTTTCTATCAGGGACAGCCGAAGGTCTGCTATAGGTGTGGTAGTCCCACCCACTTTAGCGCACAATGCGACGTTCGCAAGTGTGCAAAGTGTGGGGACATTGGCCATCTTGCCGCATCCTGTAGACGGATTCAGTGTAACCTGTGCGGGGACCTGGGTCATCCCTTCAGTCGTTGTCCGCTTGCCTTTTCCAACAAGGCTCAGGGCCGGGCCCGGACTCAAGCGGATGCTAGCCATGAAGCTGGGTCTGTTGTTGAAGAAGGGTCTGCTGCCGGGACTGGGCCGATTGGTGAAGGGACGAGTGCTGGTGATACCAGCACTGGAAGAAGCAGACAGGGTACAGTTAAGAACTTAAGGCCTTCCAAGATTAAACGGCAAGAAAAACGACGTAGAGATAGGGAGCAGGCGGCAGCTGGTCCCTTGGTTGATCCTCTGGCAGGCCTTTTGGCTGGGGGTCCAGGTTGTAGCGACCCAGGGTACAGCGATGAGGAGGGAGGACCTGGGGTTCAGCCTGAGGAAGCCAACCCCTCTACTACATCCGCATCCTCGTACGGCGAAAGCATGGATGAGGATTACAGGATGTGGTTGAGGGATAGGAGGAACAAACGGAGCAAGAGGAAAAAGAAAGGAGAGGGTCGCAAGCCCTCTCTGGAGTGGGATTCATTTGTCCCACTCACCCTTGACCAGATGCCAGAGGAAGAATTAGTCGGGGCCCCTCCTGTGGATCTCTCCAACCGGTATCAGGTCCTTGACGAGGATCCCCCAACTCCAGTTGGGGAGGAGGAGGATGTGGTACCGGAGGGCGCAAAGGCCTCCTCGCAGGTTGCCGGGCCCTGCCCTCCTTCTTCTGGAGGGGGGGCTAAGCCTGATTCCATGGGCAAACAGAACGGTATGGATGTATCAGTGTGTCTGAAAAGGCAAAAGGAAAATGAAGGATCAGGAGATAATGATGAGGAGAGTGGTGGTGGAGGGGGGAAAAAGAAAGCTATCCAACTCGATCATGTATGATGGCGGAACTCACCCTGTTGACGCTAGCAAGTATTAATGTTGCTAGCATTAAGTCAGACATGGCCCGTTTTATGGCCTTTGATTTTTTCAGCCGTATTGATGCTGATATTTTATTTTTGCAAGAGACCTGGTTAACAAGTGTTGAGTTGCTGGCGAAAGCCAAGCAGGAATGGCGGCTCGGTCCGTTATTCTGGTCTCTTGCGGCCGAGCCACGTAGCGGGGTGGCGGTCCTTTTTAAAACCGCCGAAAGAGTAGAATGCAGGAGGATTATCGAGTTGGAAATGGGAAGGTGCCTGATTCTAGATGTCCTCATGGGAAGACAAGAATTAAGATTAATCAAAATCTATGGACCACAAAGTAGGTGGGACCGTAAATGTCTTCTTATGAGGATTAAGCCTTTTCTTTTTACCAGCCGACAAGTGATCTTTGGAGGAGACTTTAACAATGTGACTAGAGTCTGTGATAGGGGGGTCCCCAGAGGTGGGCTGGATGCTGATGGCGTCGTCTTGAGTAGAATAGTTGAGGAAGCTCGTCTGGTGGATGCTCATTTACGGCACAAACCGGATCACGTGGATTTCACCTTTAATCAGGGAAATCGTAGGTCTAGAATAGATAGGTTTTATTTGAAGGAGGAGGCTGTTTATTCGGCTTTACAAGCTGAGGAAGTGGAATTCTCCGATCACTGTTTAATTAGTTTCTCTCTGAATGTTACAGAGACTCCCCGCATGGGAAAAGGAATATGGAAGTTGAATTTGTCTCTCCTGGAAGAAGCGATGGTAAGACAATCCTTTGAGGATTTCCTTCAGAGCCAGGTACCTTTGGTGGACATGTGCAACAGTAAGTCGGAGTGGTGGGAGATGTTTAAAAAAAGGACGGCAAGGTTTTTCCGAAAGCTCTCTAACCTCAGGAGCTGGGACAGATACCGTCTGTACCAGGAACTGAGGAAGAAACTTGAAAGACTTGTGTCGACGGGAGATAGCCGCGAGGATATCTCTCGTGTGAAATCCTTGCTCAAGAGGTGTCAGTATGATAGGTACGCCCGACCCTTACGGGAACTGTAAGATGGCAGTAAGAAGTAAACTACTGTTGGGCCTGGTTGACAGTACGGGCTCCCTGAATTGGTCCAAATCAGGGATCCTGGAGGTCGTCAGGTCCTTCTACTCTCACCTCTTGGGTAGGAAAGAACTAAATCGGGACAGTCTTTCGGCTTTCTTGGCTGGGGCGATTCCCGGGGCGGGAATGGACCCCTCCGTTGATATTTTGACAGAACCTATCAGGGAAGAGGAAGTGAGACTGGCCATTGATGGGCTTAGGCCCAAAAAATCACCAGGTCCGGATGGCTTAACATCCGAGTGGTATAAGACTTTTAGGGAACAATTAGTTCCTCTCTTGACCGAGGTGTATAATGAATGTCTTTCCTCGGGCACTCTGCCAAGGTCAATGGGTAAGTCCGCCCTGATTCTTCTGTCAAAGGGTAAGGATCCGTCCCGCATTGAGAATTGGAGACCCATATCGCTTCTCAATGTGGACAGAAAGATTTTGGCAAAGATACTCTTCTGCAGATTGGCGAAATTTGCGCTGAAGCTCCTTTCGGGGTCCCAGCATTGTTCAGTTCCCAGGCGGAGCGCTTTTAGCGCCGTTCTCAGTGTCCGAGAGGCCATGGAACGGGGCAGGGCAGGTCTTTGGAAGGGGCTTTTGTTATCCCTGGATCAGGCTACGGCTTTTGACCGAGTGAATCACGAATACCTGTGGTCTGTCCTCTTGTGGTATGGTCTACCCGGGAGGTTTGTAGATTGGCTAAAAACCTTGTACAAAGGGGCCGAGAGTTTCCCGTTGGTTAATGGTTGGCTGGGTCGTCCTTTTGAGGTGGCTTCTGGTGTCCGCCAGGGATGTCCTTTAAGCCCTCTGCTGTACGTGTTTGCAATCGATCCTTTCATCAGAAGGGTAGATCGTGGACCGTTGGCGGGGGTGAGGATGGAACTGGCGGTGGGGGGGCCATCTCTGAAGGTGGTAGCGTACGCCGATGATGTCTCTATTTTGACCTCTTCGGAAGAGGAGGTGGGATGGGTGATGTCGGAGGTGAATCGCTATTCGGAAGTTTCCGAGTCCCAGATTAACCGGGACAAATGTGAGACTCTCTGGCTGGGGGAAGGGGATCCTGTCTTCGATCTCCAGGGCACTCTTCCAGAACCCCAGAAATCAGTAAAGATCTTAGGCATCAACTTTGGCCAAGATGAGGATTATCATCAACAAAATTGGGAGGGTAGACTGAAAGATGTCGCCCAAAAGGTGGACCGCTGGAAGGGGTGGTCTTTATCCCTCAGGGAAAGGGTTCACTTGTGCAAAGCTTACCTGATTCCTGTGCTTTTATATCTGAGCAGTGTCTGTGTCTTGCAAGGCTCTCTCTGGGCAACGGTCTACAGCCTCTTTTTCCAGATGTTATAGGGAAATAGGGTGAACCTAATCAGGAGAGAGGTGACTTACCGCACAAGGAGACTAGGCGGGTTGGATATGGTCAACCCAGTGGTATTTTTAACAAATACCTTCTTGAAAATAAACATTGAAAACCTCTGGAAAGAGAGGGCTCCTTTGTGGGTAATTTCCTGTAGGGAATGGTTCCGGCCCTTCTTCCAGGAATGGGAGACAGGAGGGCGTGTGAAAGACCTGCGTGCGTCACATGGACATCTCCCGGCTTACGTTGCCCCGGTTCTGAAGATCATAAGGCGGTGGGGCCTGAGAAGGACTGAGATAGAGACCATGTCGAGGGGTTCCATTGACAGGGGGGTCCTGTCTTCTTTCTTCCAGGCGCCGCTGGCCTTGAAGGATTGCCCAAGTCAGGATCTGGAGGGTGGGCTACTTTTGCTTAATTCAGAAAGGATCCCTAAGAAGGTTTGGAAAAGCTATATGTAAGGGATAATATGAAGTGCAGGAACCCCGAGGAAAGGGGTTGTCCCCGGGAGGAGTGTGGGGGCGTGCTGGAAAGCATGGACCACTTCCTGCTTCACTGTCCCTTTAATATAGAGGTGTACAAAAGGGTGGGGGCTTCCATCGGTTGGCCCAGGCTGGCCGCCTTGTCTTATGCGGAATGGGCCTATGGCGCATTCAAAGACCTTGGTGGGAGGGACCGTCACACTTTATTTTTAGTCAGTGCAGTGGTTAGGCATCACATCTGGTGTGCACGGTGTCTAGTGTCGACGAATCGCAAAATCCTCCCAGTGGAAACGGTACATAGGAACATTAGGGGTGACCTGGTGAAGGTGCGCTCTCTGGAGTATGAAAAGTGGGGGGACCCCAAGGCCTCTCGCCTGTGGAGGGGCTTTTGTTTTGGGGTTCCCTGACTGAGTAATACTCCTTGTCCTGGTGGTGGGCTGATCTAGAAGACACAGTTAGAGTTTTGTTTTATTTTAAGAATAGGATGAAAAGGCTTACAGGCTACTGAACCATAGCCGACAAGTTGTGGGAAGTGTTCGGTGATGTAGATTTTGGAAAGTAGTTAATTTGTACTGTATTATATTATAATAAGTTATGTTGTAATAATATGTTGTATTATATTAGTAGAGGTGTAGTGGGGCTTAGTTAGGTTGGGAGGGGGGGTGTGGTGGGAGGAGGTGGGGTATATGTATATATGTGTATATAAGGGGGGGATATATAAAAAAAATATATAATAATAATTAATAAAAGGAAAATATATAAAAAATATATATATAAAAAAAAAATAATAATAATTGTGTGTGATACAAACTGGTCGACCCCAGTCCAACTGGGGATGAACTTACGGACTGACAGAGCTCAGGGTTTTCTTTTCCCTTTGAACTTTGAGGGTGGTCAGTTTGTCCGTTTGCAGTGGGGGTTGGTGAAGGGTTTAATAGTTAGTATTTAAGTTAAGGTTTCTGCTTGTGTTTTGTATATTTGTTTTTTATATACGGCTGGCATATAATTATTACATTTGTATATATGTCTGTATATATGTTTTGTATAAATGGATTTTAGATGAGCATGAAAGCATTTTAATATGTAAATATGTAAAATAGGGGGTTTTGGGGTGGGAGACTGGTCGGGTAAGGGAATAGTATTTTTGCTAGACTCTGTGTTATGTCACTTGTTTGGTTTATTGCTATGTTTGGATAAGTTTTCCATTATGTAAGTTATTTATTTATACCGTATTTATCGGCGTATAACACGCACAGGCGTATAACACGCACCTTCATTTTAAGAGGGAAATTTCAGGAAAAAAATTAAAATGACCTATGATTGATGATGTGCAGCGCTGGATCCTGTGTGATCCTTTGCAGGGATGGGGTCCTGTGTGTCTCTTAGATCCCATCCCCCTGTCAAACAGTACCGTATTTCTTTGCCCCCCCCCCCCCAGCAGATTTATTTTGCCATTCTGGTCCCCTTTAAATCTGTGCACACTGCTGCACAGCATCTATGTAATGAACTAGCACTTTGTTAAAAAGTACCGTATCTACTTGCACATATTGGATCCAGCATGCTGGCACTATTGTATCACCAGTTTTTGCACATATGGGAATTAGCATGTTAGCACTTTGTATAATTATTTACTTCACTACTTTACTTGTACCTGACGGGTACAAGTTCTCCTGCCTCAGACAGCAAACTCTCGCGAGTCTGCAAACTCTTGCAGTGCAGAGCGTTACCGTGGTTATGCTCCGACGGCCGCGAGAATTAGACGTGAGGAAGGCGCGGGTTGCCTGGGCTGGCCGTTGCCTACTGATTGCCGTTACTCACACTCCACACGCTGCTACTGATCCACTCGCTGCTGTGCGGTATGTACATTATATTGGCGGTGTATATGGTACTTGTTAATACTGTAAAAACATGGCTTCTTAACATTATATCGGCGTATAACACGCATACATAATTTGCCCCCTATTTTCAGGGGGAAAAAGTGTGTGTTATACGCCGATAAATACGGTATTTTAATAAAAAAGTCCAGCAATAGAACAGAGGATTTTGAGAGATTTAAGCACATGTCACCCAAGCACAGCAGGGGTTCATTCACGCAAAAGTGGGTTCTTGTCACCCAGCAATAGAACAGAGGATTTTGAGAGATTTAGGCCCCTGTCACCCAGGCACAGTAGGGGTTCATTCACGGCAAAAGGTGGTTCATGTCACCCAGCAATAAAACAGACGATTTTGAGAGATTTATGCCCATGTCACCCAGGCACAGCAGGGGTTCATTCACGGCAAAAGGGGGTTTATGTCACCCAGCAATAGAACAGAGGATTTTGAGAGATTTAGGCCCATGTCACCCAGGCACAGCAGGGGTTCATTCACGGCAAAAGGAGGTTCATTTTGCCCAGCAATAGAACAGAGGATTTTGAGAGATTTAGGCCCATGTCACTCAGGCACAACAGGGGTTCATTCATGGCAAAAGTGGGTTCTTGTCACCCAGCAATAGAACAGACGATTTTGAGAGATTTAGGCCCCTGTCACCCAGGCACAGCAGGGGTTCATTCACAGCAAAAGTGGGTTCTTGTCACCCAGCAATAGAACAGAGGATTTTGAGAGATTTAGGCCCCTGTCACCCAGGCACAGCAGGGGTTCATTCACGGCAAAAGGGGGTTCTTGTCACCCAGCAATAGAACAGAGGATTTTGAGAGATTTAGGCCCCTGTCACCCAGGCACAGCAGGGGTTCATTCACAGCAAAAGGGGGTTCATGTCACCCATCAATAGAACAGAGGATTTTGAGAGATTTAGGCCCCTGTCATCCAAGCACAGTAGGGGTTCATTCACGGCAAAAGGGGGTTCATGTCACTGTTAAAGCAGCCCTAAATTAGGGCATTTTAGATACACTCTGGTGTTCCGGATCAATGTACCCCCCCAGGGGTTAATATCCACGCGTGGCTGAGAGACTGAACACTGACACAGAAGTTGGTGAAAGCAATCTCTAACTTTATTTAAATCAGGTAAGCCGTATTATACATCTTCAGAAGAGGGCAGTCCTCACTGAGGCTTAAACATTGTTTCATTGGTCAAAAAGGAAGAAGAGATAAGAGAGAGAAGATTATTCACCTGCATTTGCGCAGTGAATACCACTTTGGAATGTGAACTAATGTAAACATCTCGTTACCATCGCCATTTTGGAATGGCGGACAATCTAACAATAATAATGCATACGTCATATGTGACACTTCAAAGAGGTGCTTCTCTATAGGCAGTGAATAATATATATCATCAAGCCATATGATTGGCTTACGCATCTCTACCACACTCTATGGGACACCTGCAAGAAGATGAGAAATCAGACACTTCTTACAGCCCAGCACTTTGCCCCCCTCTCTCTCCTCTCTAGCCTTGAAACAAAGAGAGGGATGGGGGGGGGGAGGCACTTGGAGTAGAAAAAGTTTAACTCATTACAGTCCTAGATATACAAAAAATATAGAATAAAATTCACACATCTTTAACATCACCCATCAATAGAACAGAGGATTTTGAGAGATTTAGGCCCCTGTCATCCAGGCACAGTAGGGGTTCATTCACGGCAAAAGTGGGTTCTTGTCACTCAGCTATAGAACATAGGATTTTGAGAGATTTAGGCCCCTGTCACCCAGGCACAGCAGGGGTTCATTCACGGCAAAAGGGGTTTCATGTCACCCAGCAATACAACAGAGGATTTTGAGAGATTTAGGCCCATGTCACCCAGGCACAGCAGGGGTTCATTCACGGCAAAAGTGGGTTTTTGTCACCCAGCAATAGAAAAGAGGATTTTGAGAGATTTAGGCCCCTGTCACCCAGGCACAGTAGGGGTTTGATCACGGCAAAAGGAGGTTCATTTCGCCCAGCAATAGAACAGACGATTTTGAGAGATTTAGGCCCCTGTCACCCAGGCATAGGAGGGGTTAATTCACGGCAAAAGGGGGTTCATGTCACCCAGCAATAAAACAGAGGATTTTGAGAGATTTAGGCCCCTGTCACCCAGGCACAGTAGGGGTTCATTCACGGCAAAAGGGGGTTCATGTCACTCAGCAATAAAACAGACGATTTTAAGAGATTTAGGCCCATGTCACTCAGGCACAGCAGGGGTTCATTCACGGCAAAAGGGGGTTCATGTCACCCAGCAATAGAACAGAGGATTTTGAGAGATTTAGGCCCATGTCACCCAGGCATAAGAGTGGTTCATTCACGGCAAAAGGGGGTTCATGTCACCCAGCAATAGAACAGAAGATTTTGAGAGATTTAGGCCCCTGTCACCCAGGCACAGCAGGGGTTCATTCACCTCAAAAGGGGGTTCATGTCACCCAGCAATAGAACAGAGGATTTTGAGAGATTTAGGCCCATGTCACCCAGGCACAACAGGGGTTCATCCACGGCAAAAGGGGGATCATGTCACCCAGCAATAGAACAGAGGATTTTAAGAGATTTAAGCCCCTGTCACCCAGGCACAGCAGGGGTTTATTCACGGCAAAAGGTGGTTCATGTCGTCCAGCAATAGAACAGAGGATTTTGGGAGATTTAGGCCCCTGTCACCCAGGCACAGCAGGGGTTCAATCACGGCAAAAGGGGGTTCATGTCACCCAGCAATAGAACAGACGATTTTGAGAGATTTAGGCTCCTGTCACCCAGGTACAGCAGGGGTTCATTCACGGCAAAAGGGGGTTCATGTCAATCAGCAATAGAACAGAGGATTTTGAGAGATTTAACCACATGTCACCCAGGCACAGCAGGGGTTCATTCACGGCAAAAGGAGGTTCATTTTGCCCAGCAATAGAACAGACGATTTTAAGAGATTTAGGCCCCTGTCACCCAGGTACAGCAGGGGTTCATTCACGGCAAAAGGGGGTTCATGTCAATTCAGCAATAGAACAGAGGATTTTGAGAGATTTAGGCCCCTGTTACCCAGGCACAGCAGGGATTCATTCACGGCAAAAGGGGGTTCATGTCACCCAGCAATAGAACAGAGGATTTTGAGAGATTTAGGCCCCTGTCACCCAGGCACAGCAGGGGTTCATTCACAGCAAAAGGGGGTTCATGTCACCCAGCAATAGAACAGAGGATTTTGAGAGATTTAGGCCCCTGTCACCCAGGCACAGCAGGGGTTCATTCACGGCAAAATGGGGTTCATGTCACCCAGCAATAGAACAGAGGATTTTGAGAGATTTAGGCCCATGTCACCCAGGCACAGCAGGGGTTCATTCACGGCAAAAGGGGGTTCATGTCACCCAGCAATAGAACAGAGGATTTTGAGAGATTTAGGCCCATGTCACCCAGGCACAGCAGGGGTTCATTCACGGCAAAAATGGTTTCCTGTCACCCATGTCGTGGAAATTTTTATTAGCATAGGATGACTATAGTGGACTTTCTCTTTAGCTTAGGAATGTTATGTAGATTTATTTTGTATATGGCTCCCTGTGTAAGGTGTGACCGGATTACGGTTATAAAGGAGCGTGATCGGGTCACAACGTTACACAGGAAATTCTATAGATCAGCGCTCGGGTTCCTGCCCCCCATGTGAAAGCCGCCACCGTTGGTTTGAGGGGATGGCTGCTGGCTCTGAGAGCAATGTTCTTAGTGAAAGCTGCCAGCGGATCCTCATCAGCAATGGTGGGGTATAGCACACTGATGCCGGTCCTATTGAACCATGCTACAAAATATTGGTTGGTGGGACTGGTGGCCATGTGAATGCTATATCACCTTTCTTGGTTGACCCTGTTTTAAAAGACCTTCATTAGGAACTGATCCCCCTTTCGGAACAATGTCTAACAGAGGTTCACTTTGGGTCTGTATGATATCTGCACCAAATTAAATAGATATTGTCCGATTAGGGCCATATGTGTTTAAATAAAAGGCTGATTCATTTGGAAGCATTTGCACGTGTTCTGGGTTTGGTAGTGAATGGTGAAAATGTTTGAGCTCCACCCACCGGCACTCTCAGGAAGTGTGGAAATGTGTACCTTTCAGTTCTGAAATATATTCCTATTGGTCAAGGCATGAGGTGGATTGTACCTGCCTATCTGTAATATTATTGGGCGGCCATGTGCAATGGAGGGCGGGCTTAGCCCAGTAAAAAGGTTTAACAATGGTTAACAGACACAGAATTTTTTGGACACGAAGCAGACTGTACGCGAGTCTTATTTCATCGGTGCTGGTTGCTTACACTTGCAAGTCTCCATATATCTAAAAGAGCTAATAGTACTTCACAAGGATCAGGATCCGACGGTACCAGTTTGAAAAACTGCAACTACAGATGGCGAGCTATAAGGACAGTACGTCGCAGCAATAGCAGCTAAAAGGAGGGAGAAAACCAACGAGATATTGGTTTCACAAACAAAGCCGGCAAAATTTGAGTAAGTGCAAACTATATTTAAACTTTTTTGAAATCTTTGTGGTACTAATAACTGCTATTATTTCTCTGTGTTAGATCCTATTGTTAGCGACGCTCAGTAAAGAGCCTACTTTTTGCTCTTACAATTTTAGATATAAGGAGGAGAAATTCATTGTATTAATTGGGTAGGCATTGGTTGGGGATCCATTTATTGGTACCCCCAGCCAATTCAGCACCAGAGGGGTGTATGTTTAGTTTAGTTTGTAAAATATTTTATTGTGAAAAACACAAAAATGGCGTCTTTATACATACAAGAGAAATGCCTAATGATGCGTAATCAATCAGCAAGTATGAAATTGACATATACATTGACAATTTGTAGCGGCAATTTTACAGAACAACAAAAACATCATAACCTACAGAGATGATTGACAGGCTATTGATTATTAAACCAACTATGATTTTTTATTCATCTCCTTTACCTCCTTCACAGCAACCTAAGTTAAAAATAGCTCCCGTAATCGATTTAATTCCCAGTCTCAGCAAGTATTGCCTCTATTGATCAAAGTTACAGAATTTTTTCCAAACCCTCCAAGTCTTTTTGAACAGAAGAGAATTGTTTATCTCCCAGTGCGCTATTTGTTCCATCCTGTACACTTGGTCAACGCGGCAGACCCATTGCAAACCGGTTGGCACATTTCTTGATTTCCAGTTGGAGGTAATGATGAGTCGTGCCACTGCAAAGAATTGTTGTTGGAGGGAATTTGCATGGTAAGAATGACAGCTCGGGGGTCTCAGGCCTAACAGGCAGCTTTGTGGCGTCAAGGGGAAGGGGTTCACCTGCAATTTGGAGATTACATCACAGACTCCCCTCCAGAAGGGAACTACCAAGTGGCACGCCCACCATATATGTAGGAACGAGCCCTCAGAATCTAGGCATCTCCAGCACTTTGATGAGGAGGAGGGAAAGATCCTATGCAACTTAGCCGGAGTGTAATGCCATCTAGTGACCAGTTTATAATAATTTTCTTGGAGACGTACACATCTAGAGATCCTATTAGTCTGTGACAGAAGTGTTTTTATCTCCCCTGAAGAGAATGTTACACTTAGATCTTTTTCCCAGCTCCTGACAAAAGATTGAGTGGCCAGTTTGGGAACTTCGAAAAGGGAGGTGTATATGTTGGAGATTTTTTTTCCTCGGATCAGCCTTCCCCATAACCATTCGTTCAAAGTGCGTCGGCGTACTCTGACTGTGCACTTGTCTCCCCGCAACAAACTTTAGAATATGGGCCAATTGAAATTGAGTCCGATTTGTTAATTGGGGGTGATCCAGTGCTACTTCCCCATCCTCAATTGGGCTGGAGATCAGATCCAGAATCGGGGTTATGTTAGTTTTCGGCCCTTCGCCCAGCGTAGCCCTAAACTCTGGGGAGGAGTCCCACAAAACATCTCTGACCTGCAGCAATGGAGAAATCTGATCCGCCAGTAGTTTCTCCGATACCCCATTGTACCATACTCTCAAATTGTTGCGTGTAAGGGGGTTGGTTACTTGTTTCATGGAATCCTTCCTATGTCTGTTACTTAGTGCCAATGAGCGTAATGGAATTCCCACTAGATCTTGTTCCAGTCTAACATCTAGTCTTTCTGGCTGGTACCGTAACCATTCTAACACCCTCAGTCCCTGAATTGACTTATAATAGAGTAGAAAGTCTGGAACTCCCAAGCCACCCTGTTTCTGCGGTTTAACCACCTGGCTATAAGACAATCTAGGTCTGGCACTGCTCCAGAGAAAACGCGTCAGTAACCCCTTTAGTTGCAGAAAGAAAGCTCTGGGTATGCAGATAGGTAAAGCCTGCACGTAATACAGTACCTTCGGGAGAACAATCGTTTTGATTAAGGTTCTGCAGCCGAACCATGAGGTAAACGGCAAGTCCCAAGAAGCTATGAGGTCTTTAATAGTACGCAGTAAATTTTTAAAATTCTCATCATACAGAGTTGAGTAATGGGAGGTGATATTAACGCCCAAGAAGGGGATGCTACGGAGAGACCACGTAAAGGGGGTGCTCGTCTTCAGTAAGGATTGCGTTCGGGCATCCAACGACACATTTAATACCTGTGATTTGGAAAGGTTCACCTTAAAATTCGAGAGAGATCCATAATACTCCAATAGGGAGTGGGCCGCTGGGAATGCTTCTAGAGGATTCAAAATAATGAGGAAGAGGTCATCAGCGAACGCTGCAAGCGAGTGGGTTTTCCCTTTTATGGTAATTCCCTGTATCCTTTGATCCCTCCGTATCGCCTGTAATAACGGCTCAACGGAAAGGATGAAAAGGAGCGGGGAGAGGGGACAGCCCTGCCTGGTGCCGTTGCTAATTTTAAATGTTGGGGAGAGCACATTATTTACTAGGACTCTTGCGCAGGGGTTATTATACATTGCCATAACTACGTCTGTGAAGTTTTTAGGGATGCCAAAGACTGTCAGGGCCTCACACATAAAAGTCCAGTCTACCCTGTCAAAAGCTTTCTCGGCATCAGTGCCGAGAAGGACTAGCGGAGTAGAAGTGGAGTGGGCATGATATATAATGTTAATCAGGCGGCTAATATTCATTCTCCCCTTGCGACCTCCCACGAAACCCACCTGCTCCATATGGATCAGTTGGGGAAGAAGTGACTAAAGGTGAGAAGCTAACATCTTAGCCAAGAGCTTCAGATCAGTGTTTAGCAGAGATATCGGTCTATAACTAGCACACAATGAGGGATCTTTTCCTTCTTTGGGGATAATCGTTATTTGAGCTGCAAGCATTTGTGGGTGGAGGGATTTCCCCTCCCATAGTGAATTACAAACCTGCAGGAACCTGGGTAAGAGGGAGGTTTTAAAGGAATCATAGTATTTCATCGGCAAGCCATCTGGGCCTGGGCTTTTACGGAGGGGGGGGGGTCCTTAATAGCTTTCCTCAATTCTGCTATCGTAAAGGGGCGTGACAATTCCTGTGATTGTTCTACTGCCAGTTTAGGAAGTCCAAGTGCAGACAGCCAATGCTTCACGTCTGACAGCTTCGCCTGGTATTCCTTGGGGGGTAACTTTGGGTTTAAATTGTAGAGCTGGGTGTAATAGTCCGTGAAGCATGTCGCGATCTGCTCCGTTTGGTAAACGGTTTGCGTCGGGGATGGCTGTATCTTTTGTATATAAGAGTGAGCCTTCAGCTTTTTCAATTGTGACAGCATAAATTTAGAGGCCTTATCCCCGTGTGCATAGTATTTGAACTTGGCGGACAAGAATAATTTCGCCGATTTAGCATTCAGCAAATTTTTCAACCGTGATCTAAAAAGATCTAGTTGATCTAGCACCTCAGACGTCAGCAGCCTTTTATGCAGGGATTCCATCTTATGTATTTGGCTTTGTAATTCGAGTATGTCCGCCTCTCTACGTCTCTTTAAATAAGATCCTAGTAAGATGAAGTGTCCCCTCACCACTGCCTTATGTGCTTCCCAGACCGTACCGGGGGATACTTCTGTGGACTCATTTAGAGCGAAGTATTCCTCAATTTTCTCTCATATTTTCCAGCTGAAGCGGGTCATGCAGCAGAGTTTCATTGAGTCTCCAAATCATCTCTATTTTTGGAATGCTTGGCATTTGGAAGCTCATGAAAACCTGTGCGTGATCCGATAATAAAATGGAACCAATGGAAGCCTTAATACAATTAGACAGCAGCGAGGTGGACACAAAAACATAATCTAGTCTTTGGTATTTTTTGTGGGCCGGAGAATAGTAAGTATAGTCCTTTTGCCCTGGGTGAAGGGCCCTCCAACTATCCGTTAGTCCTATGTCGGAAAATTTCTCCCTTATGGACCTCAATGCCGCTTGCGAGACCGATGACCTCCCCAGGGAAGAATCCATAACAGGGAATATAGCAACATTTAGATCTCCACCGAGAATGGTCAGGCCTTCTGTGAATCCCTGAAGCAGTGCCAGTATATCTCCCAGCCAGGTCGCCTGTGCAGTATTCGGTACGTATATACTCCCAAATATGTACATTTGTTGTCCTACCACTCCCTTAATGAAGATATATCTTCCTTCCACATCTACAAGGGATGAACGCACCTCGAGGGGGAGAGGTCGATGAATCGCTATGCTAACGCCTTTGGAGGCGGAGTTCGGCGAAGTACTATGGAACCACTGGTTTTACGTCATGTGGTTAAGTCTAGGGACATGGTTCATCCTGAAATGGGTCTCCTGTAATAGCAAGACATCAACTTTTTGCTTTCTCATCAAAGCACAGACCTGTCCTCTCTTAGTGGGTGCGTTCATCCCCCGCGCATTAAAGCAACATACAGTAGTCACCGCCATATACCGTTATGGGTAAACAAAGTACTACTAGTGAAGGAGACAGGTATTGATAGCCAATGATACCTGAAGTCATCTCTGACACAATCAACAAACCATAACATTGCAGACATCTGAAAAATCGCACATCTCCTAAAAAATTTGGCTCTTTCGGTCTCAGACCTAATCATCATATGTGCGTAAGTTGTCATCAAATAGTTACCTAAAATTAACATTAACATAGCTCCTTTCAGGAGCAACTGGTGGTTCTCAACATAATCCTAAAATCGTGGGTGTAGGCTGCCACCTAGAGGATCTAGTGGGGTGAGCAGGCAGCTAATGCAACATAGGAGTAACAATGGAATATTTGGCTATCAACTATTATAAAGGCTGAAATAACATAAGGCAGAGAAAATATTAAACCTTAAGCCTATACAAATCATACTCAGTCCTTTTCTAGTGTTGGGCTGCGGGAGCGCTGCTTCTCCAATCTTCTTCTCTGACGCTGGGGTCGCCCCGAGCTCGCCGGAGTCCAGGGGGTGATCAGCGGCAATGTTGGAAGCTGCGTTAGTTCTTGGACAGGATTCCAGTCTTCAATCTGTAGATCCGCTATGTCCAATTTCTCATAGACCCTCCTGAGATCCGCTGGTGACCGTACTGTAATCTTCTTGTCAGGGAAGTTGATTAACAAACCAAAGGGATATAGCCAGCGATATAATATCTTGCGCCCCCTCAAAACGTCCAATAATGGCTTAAGAGTTTTCCTTTTCTTCAGGGTCATTGGAGACAGGGCGTAGGAGGGCGTAGGGCCCTGTGGGCTCTCTCTAGTGTAAAGTCCAGACTAGTCTCCCCTTGCACAAGGCCTTTAAAGAAATCAATCAGAGTGGGCATAATGGCGTCGGCTTGTATTGACTCCGGGAATCCTCTGAGCCTTAAATTATTGCGCCTACCCCGATTGTCTTGGTCCTCAAGCTGACTGTAGAGAGAATTCAAATGGGCCTGTGCATAGTCCATGTTGTGCGAAATCGCAGTGTTGAAATCCACTATGGACGCTTGTGCGGTTTCCAGCACTTCCACCCGGTCGCTTTGTTGCTTGAGGTCCTGTTTAAAACTCTTTAAGCTCCAGGACCAGGGGATCCAGTGCCTCCGCCAAAAGTTGCCTCATGAAGGCTCTAGAGACAGGCAGATCTTCCCTTGCAGCAGGGGCCGCCGCTTCACTGCCTTCCTCCTCCTCAGAATCGTAAGTCTCAGGCACCTCTGGGTGCCATCTTGTCCGTCCGCCTCATGCTTGGGGGGTTTGCTTTTTTCACGAAACGGTCCAAGTCTCCTTGTCTTGACAGTGACTTGCCGGTCCCAGGGGTGTCTTTGGACTTGTCTCTTGTAATCTTTCCCATGTTGGGGCTGAATAAAGGTGTTTTTTATGCCTGCACACCGGCGATCCTCTGCAGAGCTCACGCGGGTGCGTGCATTCGGCTCTGCTGCTAGGCTCCGCCCCCCCGAGGGGTATATGTTTAGAGGGTTAAAAAGTTGCATCTGGGGTAAGTATAAAGGGTCTCTGTATTGTCTGTCCCATGTGCTTGTAAGATGCTTCCCTTTGAGTGGCTTGAAAACGTGGGGAAGGTAGCCATTTTTGCTACACTGTATTGTCCATGTGTTAGTAAAACCCACCCTTTGTTTCAGTGTATTTTTTAAATAGAATTTCACTGTTTTTAACCGTTTATTTCCCCAATTTTTGGTAGCCGCCATTTTAGGGCAGACCATGTGGGGTTGTTGTTGCTTTGTCCCTCATGTGGCCTGGTGGAGCAAGCAAAGCTTTGTTTGCATCCAGGGGGCGGGAATAATGGTGTAGGCTCACCTCTAAAGTTGTAACTTTGTAACAAAGTTGTAAAGTTGTAACTTTATTTACTTTTAGCCATTTTTATGCAGTGAATTCCTTTTAACTTAGATTTTAAAAAAATTATTGGGATTTTTACTTTTTTTATTTCTTTATTTTTGTGTTTTTCTTTATTTTCGCATTTTTATATCAAAATTTTGAGAAGGCTACATTGTAGGCCACATTTATTTTTATTTGATTTTTTTATTACAGGTTTTCTTTTACTAACCCATTTTTATTTTTTTATTTGTTTAGGTTTTTATTGTTGTAGCCAAGTTCTTTTTCATTTTTTTCCTTTTTCATACTTTGGCATCTTTTTCAGTTTTATTTTTAGTCATTTTTGTCTATTTTTGTTTGGGTATTTCTCTGATTAATTACGGGATTTACCTTTGTATAGTGAGGCAAGTTTAAGTTTTATATTCACCCTTTTCTACAGTTCTATATTCAATCTTAGCATACTTTATTTTTTTTTCCTTCAGTTTTTCTTTTCCAAGTGACAGTTCTCCAGGACTCTTCTCTCTTTAGCAACCAGAGGTTAACCCCGTATTTCTTTTTAATTTTTCAGCAGGAGATTGACTAGAGGAGCCACATTGAGCTGGAGAAAAGCGGGTCTCATTTATTAGCTAGCCGTTGCTGGCCAAAACACAGGCGTAGCTCAGCTGTGTGTATAGCCCTTTAGGAAGCATACTGGGAATCCAGCAAAAGGAGCTCTGGCTTAAAGGCCCTGTGGGAGTGGAAATAGCATTGAGAGTAGCAATAGGCCGCTCTCAGTGCAAGAGATTTCTAGCTGTCCCGACATAGTTTGTGTAAAAGTCGAGGTCGGACAGACGTACCGTAAGAAGAAGCCGGGCGGTACCCTCCGTGTATGGTCAAAAGCGTGTCCCTGGACGCAGGCAACACTGGTAAGGCTTGGTTAACCAAGGATGGGTTGTGGCAGATCCATGTTTTGGGGAAAAAAAGTCCCCTCGTGTGGTCAGACGGCTGCTCAGTACATGAGATCTAGTTATGGGGTGAAGGCCACAAAGCCCTTAAAGAATGGAGTAGGTGGTCCAAGGGAACTAATTGGAGTATCCCTCTGGAAGGTATTTTTGACGTATGGAGATGGGAAAAATATATTACGGAGTTCAGGCCCAGGCTCCAGTCGACAAAAACATTGGAGGTAGCGCAATGGTGGCTGCAAAAGTCAATCATGGTAAGTAAGCAGGGCGTACAGAAAATGGTTTCAATCCGGAAGAACCGAGTGATGTACACCTGGCCTGAGGGGGTAACTGATGTTAGGGATCCGATGCAGGAAGCAGAGGAAGCTCTATCTGGGCTGACTTTGTTAAAACAGGCCGGATCCACCAAACCCGGGCCTACTGAAACACAACCAGTTCCCGAGGTAAGTGAGTACCCAACTGTCACTTCAACCTCCACTACTGACAGGGTCACTTCTGACACTGCCAGCTCTTCCCAAACCGTTTCTCAAACCCCCTTTCCTGTCCCTCAATCTTCTCCGGCACCCACTCCTTCTACATCTCCTCCCTCTGTTTCTAACTATGAGGCTTTCTTCACCTGTGACCTACAAATAATCTGTGAGTCTAGAGGGATCGACACCAGATATAAAAAATCAGATGGACTGCATTAATGAGCTCAAAACCTCCGAAACGACCACAACTCCCAAACTGTATCCCAACCTGGATGACCTCAGATTGGATGGGGGCTGTGAGTGAGGTGATACGTCTCAGTCCTCCCATGAAGCCTCAATCTCTCAGATGTGTGCCCGGCTCGTTGCATGACCCCAGTCTGAGGCCTATCCAGTACGGGTACAACAGTACGAGGGACCACCCAACACACAAGGTAAGAGTGTATTTTGGAGAGGGTAGTGTGGAATGTCCCCTTTACCCTGCAGAAATCCGGACAATCCTGGCCGAGTTACCGGACTATAGGACCAACCCACGGGGGTTCGCGAGGATGTTCAGCCAGAACCAGTTTAGTTATGGCATGAGTGAACGGATTGTGCCCAGATTCTGCAGGCCAAGGTAGGCCCGGAGGTAACCAGTGTCATTATAGCAAGCTGTGACATCACCACCCACGAGCAGGCCACCTCAGGAGGTAAGGAGTTTTGTATAGCTCTTAAATCCACACTTCCAGAACTATATGGTGCTAATTCCACCATGGATATGAGAAGTTAAATCAAAACCCAGGAAGAGTGTGCTTGTTTCTGGCAGTGCCTAAAACAGGTGGCACTAGACGCGGACCTCGAGGTCGGTCCTGATGTACCACACGATGGCACGAAAGTCACTCCCACACATCTTTTGCTCAGGGCCAAATTCTTGGAGGGCATCAACATCAAGATTCGGGACCGGCTACTCCTAGCTAGACCTGAATACAGTGATATGTCCATGTCTGCAATTTTGTCCACTCTCTCCACTATAGAGAGAGAGATGGATAGAAGGAAGCAGGACAAGGCGGATAAGGTCCTTGTATCACAGGACCCTGAGAGAGAATGGAAGAGAAGGGATGTTCGGAGGCAAAGGTTTAGTAACTACAAGTGCCATAACTGTGGTTGAGAAGGCCACATCCGAAAGCACTGCCCGAAGCTTGTCGATAAACCAGGAGGCAGATGGCAGTTCATCCCAGACAACCCTTCAATGCCTGTCATAGGAATGGTAAGTGATGCCCATGAGTCATCATAGTACATTGGCAAATCGGTGTCAGCACACATCAACCTTTTTCTTGAGGAACTAAAACACCCCCTCCCTTGCCTCATTGACACTGGAGCAGCCAGAACTGTTTTGAGATCTCAGGATCTTCAAGGCAAGGTTCCCCTCTCTGGGGAGAGCACACCAACAGTAGGTCTCACAGGTCAGACAGTGTCATTACAGACCACCAAACCACTCCATTGCAGATTGGGTCAGCACACAGAAGCTATGCGGTCAGTATTGGTCTCGGATGACGTTCCCATCAACTTGCCGATGGGCGTTGTGGTGAGTAGTGCACTATCTGAAGAAAGATTGTGTACCATGGTAGCTTTATCCTACCTCACTGAGCCAACATGTTTTCTGGAGCTGGATGTATTGGCAGAGATTGATCCCAAAATCTGGGCAGTTGACAAATACGATGTGGGTCTCCTGCCGGTGCCACCGGCTACAGTCAACATTAGGCCAGGGAGCGTTTTGCCCAGACTTCAACAATACCCTTTGAGCGTAGCCCAAATGGACAGTCAGAAAATCCAGATAGACCGTTATCTACAGATAGGGGTCCTCACACCAACAAAATCGCCCTGCAACACCCCACTGTTCCCAGTAGCCAAAAAGGCAGCCAAAGGCCAAGAAACCACATACCGACTAGTACATGACCTAAGAGCTATAAACAAGATCATCATCAGCGACGCTCCCATGGTGCCCAACCCATCACACTCTACTGGCCTCAATACACCAAACTCAAAAATTTCTCTGTTATTGATCTAACAAACACATTTTTTTTCGGTACCACTGGATCCCCAGTGCCAATACATTTTTGCCTTTTCATTCCAGGGTCAGCAACTCACTTGGACACGTCTCCCTCAGGGGTCAGTGAGCAGTCCCTCAGAATACAGCTGCAAATTAAAAATCGTTTTTGGATCAGTGGACCCCGATGAATCCAGGGGTGATGTTGCTACAGTATGTGGACGACTTCCTAATTTGCTGTCCCACCTCAGAGGATTGTTATCAACATACTGTGTCACTGCTCAACCACCTGGCGGCAACGGGAAACAAGGCCAGTAAGGAAAAACTAAAGTTTTGCAGGGAGAAAGTTATCTTTTTGGGGCACTGTATCTCTCAGGGAACCCGACACCTGACCACCCAGAGAGTCCAGACTCTGAATGATCTGTAGAGACCGAAAAATCACCGGCAACTGAGGGCTGTCCTCGGACTGGTCAACTACTGCAGGGACTGGATACCAAACATCTCTTCTAAACTGGGACCCCTCTACGAGCTGACATCTAAAACACTGTTCCAAATGTCAGACAACGACTGGTCAATCCTCCAGAATCTGACCCAAGAACTCTCTAAAGCACCAGCCTTAGGTCTGCCCAACTATGACCTACCCTTTTACCTTTTATTCTACGAAAGCAAGGGCCACGCGACAGGAGTATTGACCCAACTACTGTACATGGGTCCAGGTACCGACCCATCATGTACCTGTCAACTGCCTTAGATCCAGTTATCCGAGGGTCACCGGGTTGTGTAAGGGCTGTGGCTGCCTGCGCTGTACTAGTACAGAAAGTTGGCAACATAGTTCTGGACTCCAGTCTCACTCTCTATTGTAACGGTCGCGTACACACACAGGGGGGAGTGAAATGACCACTGCGCTCCACCCTTACCCCTGGCCCTGCCTACTTGCCTCGCGAGTCCTAATGACAGGGGACAACTGGATGGCAATCCCTAGGTTGGACTAAGTGCAGGGATGACAGACAGACAAACAACAGAACGAGAACAGACCGAGTCAATACCAGGAAAGCTACAAAGTACAAATTTAGCAAGCAGAGAATTGTCAGGAGAAGTCGGGGTCATAAATACCAGGAGAGTCGTGTAGTACCAAAGGAGTCAGCAGAGGATCGTCAGGAGGAGGCCAGGGTCAGAATACCAGGAGAGCAGCAAAGTACACAAGGAGCAGGCAGAGGATCGTCAGGAATTCAGCAGGAAGTAAGTATGCCAGGAAAGACAAAACCACAGGTGGAACCTAAATTAACAAGCAACCTGTGGCAGCAGGCTGCCTGTATTTATAGTGGGGAGTGAGGGTCATGTGACGTTGCCAGCGTCACATGACCGACAGACCAACCAGTCGAGCACCGAGTGATCAGCTCGGCGCTCAAGGCAGACTTAGGAGCAGGGAGCCTGCCAGCTAGTAAAGCCGCCCTGGGAACGAGGTCAAACACAGATCCTCGCTCCTGAAGCTAAGCAGCAGGTCTGTGGCTAATGGGGGACCGAGTGCACCTTCGGAACTCCGTTACAGTACCCCCTCTTTTACGAGGGGCCACCGGACCCAAGACTTCAGGCGATGGCCTTTCAGGGTGTTCTAAATGAAATTTTCGAACAAGTCTAGGAGCATGAACCTCCCTGGCAGGTACCCAAGATCTCTCTTCAGGTCCATACCCCTTCCAGTGAATCAGGTACTACAAGGAATTACGCACCTTCCTGACATCCACTATTTTAGACACCACATACTCGACAGCATCATTAACCGCTTCACGTCCGCCCATAGACTATAACGTCCTATGGGTGGACGTCTATTTCTGACAGCACGTTTTAGAACGTCCTGTCAGAAATAGCAGCTGCACGCTAATCGTGCAGCTGCTGACGGGTTGCCCGCCTGTCAGTGACAGCAAGGCAACCCTAAGACAAGGCAGGGACAGTTCCCAGGTGTCCCTGCCTTCACGATCGCTGCAGACACAGCGCTCACCGAGCGCTGTGTCTGCAGAGAAGGAAGCGCTGTGCGCTTCCTGTTCTGGCCCGGCGGTCATGTGACCGCCGTGACCGGAGTGTGCAGGAGCTGTGTGAGGTCTCTCAGAGACCTCGATCAGGCCTGCTCTGAGGCTGTACAGCGCTGGATTGCTGCTGTACAGCCTCTCTAGGGGTGCATTTGTCCTGTAACTGGGGCTACTATGTCAGCCCCAGTTACAGGAGAAATCAACAGTGAAAAAAAAAAGAAAAAGTGAAGCAAATGTCCCCCAGAGGTCTTGTATGACCTTATGGGGGACGAAAAGTGTAAAAAAAAAATAAAAAAAATAAAGGGTTGAAAAAATAAATAAAATAAAGTTTCACATGTAAAAAAAAAAAAAGTTCCCAAGTAAGGAATAAAAAAAATAAAATTAAAAATAGAAAAAATAAAATAAAATAGACATATTTGGTATTTCGCGTCCGTAAAAACCAGCTCTATAAAAATATCACATGACCTAACCCCTCGGGTGAACACCGTAAAAAAAAAAAAACTGTCAAAACAAGCAATTTTTGTCACCTTGCATCACAAAAGGTGCAACACCAAGTGATCAAAAACGCGTATGTCCCACAAAATAGTACCAATAAAACCGTCACCTCATCCCGCAAAAAATGAGCCCCCTGCATAAGAAAATCTCTCAAAAAATAAAAAAACTATAGCTCTCAGAACATGGACACATTAAAACATAATTTTTTTGATTCAAAAATGCTATTATTGTGTAAAACTTTAATAAATGAGAAAAAGTATACTTATTAGGTATCGCCACGTCCGTAACCAATCTGCTCTATAAAAATGTCACTTGACTGAACCCCTCAGGTGAACGCTGTAAAAATAAATAAATAGAACTGTGCTAAAACAACCAATTTTTTGGTCACCTTGCCCCATAAAGTGTTATAATGAATGATCAAAAAATCATATGTACCAAAAATAGTACTAATAAAACTGGCACCTTATCCCCTAGTTTCCAAAATGGGGTCACTTCTTGGGAGTTTCTACTGTAAGGGTGCATCAGGGGGCTTCAAATGGGACATGGCATCTAAAAACCATGTGGAGTTCCTTTTCTTCTGCGCCCTGTCGTGTGCCCATACAGCAGTTTATGACCACATGTGGGGTGTTTCTGTAAACCGCAGAATCTGGGTAATAAATATTGAGTTTTGTTCGGCTGTTAACCATCGATGTGTTAAAGAAAAAAATTGATTAAAATGGAAAATCTGCAAAAAAGGGAAATTTAAAAATTTGATCTCCATTTTCCTTTAATCTTGTGGAACGCCTAAAGGGTTAACAAAGTTTGTAAAATCGGTTTTGAATACCTTGAGGGGTGTAGTTTCTACAATGGGGTCATTTATGGGGGTATCCACTATGTAGGCCCCACAAAGTGACTTCATACCTGAACTGGTCCTTAAAAAGTGGGTTTTGGCAATTTTCTTAAAAATTTGAAGAATTGCTTCTAAACTTCTAAGCCTTCTAACGTCCTAAAAAATAAAATGACATTTCCAAAATGATGCCAACATAAAGTAGACATATGGGGAATGTTAAATAATAAATATTTTTATGAGGTATCACTTTCTGTTTTAAAGCAGAGAAATTGAAATTTAGAAAATTGTGAATTTTTCAAATTTTTGGGTAAATTTGGGATTTTTTTTCATAAATAAAGGTGAAATATTTTGACTCAAATTTATGACTATCATGAAGTACAATGTGTCACGAGAAAACATTCTCTGAATGACTTGGATAAATAAAGGCGTTCCAAAGTTATTACCACATAAAGTGAGATATGTCAGTTTTGCCAAATTTGGCTGGTCAGGAAGGGGGCAAAGGACCCAGATGGGAAGTGGTTAACAAGAACCGGCGGAGGCGAGGCTTTCGATGGTACTACCGGTTCAAAATATTTTTTAAGTAGAGATTTATGGAACACATTATGAATGTGGAATGACTCGGGCAGCTCCAACCTAAATGATGCCGGGTTAATCACCATCTTATATGGTCCAATAAAACAAGGAGCAAACTTTTTAGAATCTACCTTAAGAGAGAGATTCTTGGAGGACAACCATACCTTATCCCCAACCTGAAAATTCACCCCCCTTGAACGTCTCCTATCGGCCTTGAGTTTCTGAGAACTTTGAGCCTTTTCTAAGTTCGATTGAACCCGGGCCCAAACTGTGCACAGTTCAGAGGAGAGTCTATCAGCCTCAGGGTTAGAGGAGGAGACAGATGACCCAGAATGAAAACGGGGATGGAAACCATGGTTACAAAAGAAGGTGAAACCCCAGCAGAAAAATTGACATGGTTATTCAAAGCAAATTCAGCCAATGGAAGAAATTTCACCCATAATTGCTGGTCATCAGCAACATACAACCTCAAGAATTGCTCCACAGACTGATTAGTCTGCCCATTACTCTCAGGGTGGTAGGCAGAGGAAAAAGACAATGAAATTTTACATTTTTGACAGAAGGCCCTCCAGAATTTGGACACAAACTGCACACCCCTGTTAGAAACAATATTTTCCAGGATACCATGCAATCGAACAATTTCTTTCACAAAAATAGACGCCAGAGTTTTGGCATTCGGGAGTTTAGACATGGGAATGAAATGGACCATCTTGCTAAGCCTATCGACCACTACCCAAACTACAGTCTTACCCTCCGCCGGCGGTAGGTCAGTTATAAAATCCATCGAGATATGGGACCAGGGTCTGCTGGGAATGGGTAGGGGTCGTAGGTTACCAGCAGGGCAAATCCTAGGTGTCTTGGACCTGGCACAAACCTCACAGGCTGACACGTAGGACTTGACATCCCTAGTTAGAGTGGGCCACCAATAAGATCTAGAAACCACATCCTTAGTGCCCTCAACACCCGGATGTCCACAAAAGGCAAAATCGTGACACTCACCCAACAGCTGGAGACGAAATTGTATGGGAACAAACAACTTATCTGTTGGGGTGGATACCGGTGCCAGATGTTGTTCAGACCTAATGCGAGCCGAGATATCCTGGGTAAGAGCTGCTATGAATATTTTTGCTGGGTAGGATGGATTCAGGTGGTACCTCAGTAGGTTGAAAAGCATGGAAGCTCGAGATAATGCGTCCGCCTTCACATTTTTACTTCCAGGCCTGAACGTAATGGATAAATCAAAACGAGGTAAAAAACAGAGCCCATCTGGCTTGACGGGGATTCAACCTCTTAGCAGACTCGAGAAACATAAGGTTTTTATGGTCAGTGACAACAGTTACACATGTCTTGCCCCCTCCAGAAAATGCCTCCACTCCTCAAATGCCCATTTAATAGCCAGCAGCTCCCTATTCCCTATGTCGTAGTTTCTCTCCATGGGAGAGAATTTCCTGGAGAAGAAGGCACATGGTCTCAGGTTAGTGAGGGTAGCAGGACCTTGTGAAAGGATTGCTCCTGCGCCGTCCTCGGATGCATCCACCTCCACAATAAAAGGTCTCTCCTGATCAGGCTGGATCAGAATGGGAGCGCTACTGAATGCCTTTTTTTATTTTTCAAATGAAGAAATGGCCTCAGTAGACCAATTCTCCAAATCCGCCCCTTTTTTAGTAAGGTCGGTCAACAGTTTAGCAATTACGGAAAAATTCATAATAAATTTACGATAGTAATTGGCGAAACCTAGGAACCGTTGTAAGGCCTTTAAGGATGAAGGTCTTACCTATTCCTTAATTGCTAGTACCTTACCAGGATCCATCTTGAAGGCGTGAGGAGTCAGAACATGCCCTAGAAACAGAATCTCCTGTACACCAAAGACACATTTCTTTTGCTTAGCGGATAGCTGATTCTCCCTCAACACCTCTAATACTTGTTTAACATGATACACATGGGATTCGAAGTCAGGAGAAAATATCAAAATGTCGTCAAGATAGACAATAACAAATTTACCTAAGAACTCCTCAGAATGTCATTCATGAAGTTTTGGAACACAGCTGGGGCATTGCTGAGTCCAAAAGGCATCACCTGATATTCAAAGTGTCCTACCGGAGTATTGAACGCCGTCTTGCATTCGTCTCCCTCCTTGATTCGGATTAGATTATATGCCCCTTTCAGGTCAATTTTGGAAAACCAGATTGCCCCCAGAACCTGGTTAAATAAATCCGGAATCAATGGGAGGGAGTATCTATTCTGGACAGTGATTTTATTTAATCTCCGGTAATCGATACATGGCCTAAGACCACCATCTTTTTTCTTAACGAAGAAAAACCCCACCCCCATAGGAGAGACAGAAGGTCTAATATGCCCTTTACCAGGCTCTCCTTAATATAATCTTCCATGGCCTTGCGTTCGGGCTTAGAAAGATTATAAATTTGCCCCTTAGGAACTTGGCCCCCCTCTACTAGCTCTATGGTACAATCATAAGGTCTATGGGGGGGGGGGGTAGAACCTCCTGGGTTGGTGATGAGAATACATCAGAATATTCCCTAACAACAGTGGGTAAGGTATCAGACTTTACTAAGCCCCAGCCTGTACCACGGACAAGCACGAGTCCACTTAGGCCCCCATCTCACCAACTCCCCACTGGACCAATCTATAGTGGGGTTATGTAGTCGGAGCCAAGGCAACCCTAAGACCACCTCAGCCAGTAGGTTCTCCAGGACTAAAGGGAACATCTCTCTGAGTGGCACACACCCACGGTTAGAGAAATCTCCGAGGTAAATGAGCTCACCGTACCACCAATAAGAGGAGTAGCATCAATAGCCATGACATGGATAGGAGTTGGTAAGGCGAACACAGGAATACCCAATCTTACAGCATACTCAGAGTCAATAAAGCTAGCGCTGAGCCAGAATCAATAAAGGCCTTACCCGGCCATTTGTCTACTCTCAGAGAAATCGTAATGGGTACCCAAAAGCTTACATTTAGAAAATTCAGGGTGTACCTGATCTTTAGGTTGCCTTGCCTTAGGAGCCTTGACAGAGAGGACCTTCTTAGGACACTGGTTGATCCAATGGTCAGGATCACCACAGTAAAAGCATTCTCACGTCTGCGGCGAAGATTCCCTCGGGTCATGCCAACCTGCATGGTCTTCCTCGTGGAGACCTCAGCATTGTCTCTGGGATAGGCCTCTGGCTGGACCACCATCTGGGAATAGAACTGTTGTTCCTGTCGTGTCTCTCTAACCCGTCGGACAACAAGGGTCATCATCTCCTCTAAGGTCTCTGGAAGTTGATAACTGACCAGAAGATCCTTTAAATTATCAGACAGACCTGACCTAACTGACTCTTCGGGCTGGTTCGTTCCACCCTGAGGGGACACACCACCTTCTGAATTGGGTGCAATAATCCTCCGCAGGTAGATTGCCCTAAACCAGTGCCTTTAAAGCCGTCTCTGCTACTAGAGCCCTGTCTGGTTCATCATAGAGGGTACCTAGGGCCTGAAAGAACCCCTCCACAGAAGATAAACAACTGGCGCCAGCAGGTAAAGAGAACGCCCAGTCCTGGGGATCACCCTGTAGTCGGGAAATGATAATGCCCACGCGTTGACTCTCGGGGCCAGAGGACACGGGGCGCAAACGGAAGTAAAGTTTGCAATTCTCCTTAAAAGAGAGAAACTTCTTCCGGTCTCCAGAAAAGGGTTCTGGGAGCTTAATCTGGGGCTCAAAATGCGGACTGGAGGCCTGAGGAGTGAAAGAACCTTGCCCTAACTCAAAAGAACTGAGTTTTTCCCCTAACTCCTGCACCATCTGCATCAGATTAGAGACATGGTCAGTCAGGGTCACCAGAGGATTCATTATACAGTGGTTATTGGGCCTGTTAATCTGTAACGGTCGCGTACACACACACACAGGGGGAAGGGAAGTGACCACTGCGCTCAACCCTTACCCCTGGCCCTGCCTACTTGCCTCGCGAGTCCTAATGACAGGGGACAACTGGACGGGCAATCCCTAGGTTGGACTAAGTGCAGGGATGACAGACAGACAAACAACAGAACGAGAACAGACCGAGTCAATACCAGGAAAGCTACAAGTACAAATGGAGCAAGCAGAGAATTGTCAGGAGAAGCCGGGGGTCATAAATACCAGGAGAGTCGTGTAGTACCAAAGGAGTCAGCAGAGGATCGTCAGGAGGAGGCCGGGGTCAGAATACCAGGAGAGCAGCAAAGTACACAAGGAGCAGGCAGAGGATCGTCAGGAATTCAGCAGGAGAGAAGTACGCCAGGAAAGACAAAACCACAGGTGGAACCTAAATTAACAGGCAACCTGTGGCCAGCAGGCTGCCTGTATTTATAGTGGGGAGTGAGGGTCATGTGACGTGGCCAGCGTCACATGACCGACAGACCAACCAGTCGAGCACCGAGTGATCAGCTCGGCGCTCAAGGCAGACTTAGGAGCAGGGAGCCACCCAGCTAGTAAAGCCGCCATGGGAACAAGGTCAAACACAGATCCTCGCTCCCGAAGCTAAGCAGCAGGTCTGCGTCTAATGGGGGACCGAGTGCACCTTTGGAACTCTGTTACATCTATATTCCCCATTTGGTGCAAGAGATCCTGAATCAAGTCCAAACCAAACATCTCTCTGCAGCCAGACTGACCAAGTACGAGGTAGCCCTCTTGACTCCTACTAACTTGACGATTAGACGGTGCGCCATTTTGAATCCGGCTTCTCTTCTTCCTGTTACCGAGGACGAAGAGAAGGGGGGGAAAAATGGTGCTAATGACCGACGGGACAATTTTTTTTTCAGGTAACCACGTCGAAGAACATCATGACTGCCTTTCTCTGATGGAACTTGAGTCAGCAGCTATCAGTCTGGTGAAGGAGACACCAATCCCAGATGCCAAAAATATTTTTGTCGATGGTTCCAGGTATTAAACCCCAGACGGTAAGCCACACACTGGGTATGCGGTGACAACGGTTAGCAAAGTGGTGGAAAAAGGCTCTTTGAGCTCACACATGTCGGCACAGGAAGTAGAGCTGTGGGCTTTGGCAAGGGCATGCGAGCTCCACCGAGGACGGAGGATTAATGTTTATACGGATTCAAGATATGCTTACGGGAAAGCTCATGATTTTGGGCCTATCTGGAGGGCAAGAGGGTTTCTGACCAGTTCAGGTAAGCCAGTAAAGCACGCAGAACTGATTGATAGGTTGTTCATTGCCTTTAGCGTGCCGCACAAAATGGCCACTTTGAAGGTTAAGGCCCATACTACGGAGACGACCATGGAGGCCACTGGGAACGCCTTGGCAGATTGTATATATAACACAATGCAACACTGCGCGCTACAATATAAATGAGTAGACAGCCAAACTAAACAAACACCTTCCTCCTTATCACGCAAATACACAGAAACGCTACAAACATATATATTTCTGTGTCTCGGTCCTACCTTAACCCAGGTCTGTCTGTTGCGATACAGTGTTATGCGGCGGTCCTTATGTCTTTTCTGTATATGGTACAGAGCAGGGAAAGCAGATCCAAGGGAGGATGGCTGTAGCATAGGCTGTCTAATATTATTAAAGTATTGGGAGTTCGCCCCGGCCGGTGGCGGAATACTCCCGTTACCTGTTTAGCTGACGCTCACGTCTGAGCAGGTGACGTCACCGCAGGTGAGCTACGGATAGCAGTGAGGGTCAAACTTCCTACTCGTTTTGAGTACAAGCGGTACTCTTCGTCAGGGAATGTTACACTCACTGCGTGTGTTCTCGTCATTTATAGTCTATGCTGTTCATCTCTCCCTCCCCCCTGTCTCCATTACTACTATTCAAAGCCAAATAATTTGATTTCTGAATTCAAGCCCCTTGGCAACATTGTGTCTAGGTTAAATATCCATCCCGTCTCTTTCTTTGATTGCTTCTTTATATAATCTCCACCCCGAGCATCCATTTCTACCTTTTCTATACCCATAAAAGACATACCTTTTAGTTGTCCTCTGTGTACCTCCGTGAAATGCCTAGATAAGGGATGTCCTATTGATTTTTTCTTTATATTGTTCATATGTTCACTGATGCGTTTTTTTAATTTTCTCTTTGTACGTCCAATATAAAGTTTATCACAGGGGCATTTGATCGCATAAATTACCCCTTCTGTAATGCAGGAGATATGTCCCCTTATCTTTTGTTCAAAACTGTCCTCATGGTTTTTTATATGCTGTATTTTTACTGTATTTTTTACTGTACTTCTACATGGGGCACATCTTTTACAGGGACAGAAGCCTTGTGGGAGATTTCCTTTAATATTGATCTTTTTACCTAATATTCCTGCTCCTTTACTAGTTGAAGCGATCTTATTGCCTATGTTAGTTGCCCTTTTGTATATAAAGGACTGGTGTTGCTGGTATGAGATTACCTACAATCTTGTCTTTCTTCAGTATGTCCAATATTTTCTTACAATTTTTCTAAGGATATAAGTTTGTGTGTTATACGGGATTATAATGGGTGGTATTTTATCTTTCATTTCTGTTTCCTTTTGTTTTTTATGTTCATTTTTCTTTGTTATTAATTTTTCTCTTTCTATCATTTTTACTTCTTTTTTTCTGAGCTTCTACTATGTCCTCATTATATCCCTTTGCTGTGAACTTTTTTCCTAAAATTTCTGCTCTTTCTCATATTCTTTGGTTTCAGTACAGTTTCTTCTTAAGGCGGAGGAATTGACTCCTAGGTATATTGTCTAACCATCTGGGCAATGGGCAGCTTTCTTATTAATATAGCTATTTGAATCTGTGGGTTTAGAATAGGTTTTTGTACTAATATGGGTCCCCTGTGCATAAATAGTGAGGTCTAAAAAATTTATTTCATAATTACTGTGAGCCAAAGTAAAATCCAGATAAAATTCATTTTTATTAATATCCTCTAAAAATAATTTAGTGCATTATCCCCTTTATCCCAGATAAAAATGACTTCATCAATGAAACGCCGCCAGAGGACGAGGCCCGCCCGGAGCTCGCCGTTGGGGTGTATGTGATCCGCCTCCCACCATCCAACGTATAGATTAGCGAACCCCGGTGCGAACCTCGTCCCCATCGCGGCCCCCCATGTCTGTAAATAAAATTCATCCTTATATTTAAAATAATTATTTTCTAATATAAATAAAATACATTCCCCTATATACTCAATTTGAACGCTATTAAGTTCCCCTTTTTGGTATAAAAAATGTTTCGGTGCTGCGCATCCTTTTTGATTTTCAATAATAAAATATAGAGATTTCACATCTAAAGTTTCTATTATACAGGAAGTGCAGAATTATTAGGCAAGTTGTATTTTTGAGGATTAATTTTATTATTGAACAACAACCATGTTCTCAATGAACCCAAAAAAACTCATTAATATCAAGCTGAATATTTTTGGAAGTAGTTTTTAGTTTGTTTTTAGTTTTAGCTATTTTAGGGGGATATCTGTGTGTGCAGGTGACTATTACTGTGCATAATTATTAGGCAACAAAAAAACAAATATATACCCATTTCAATTATTTATTTTACCAGTGAAACCAATATAACATCTCAACATTCACAAATATACATTTCTGACATTCAAAAACAAAACAAAAACAAATCAGTGACCAATATAGCCACCTTTCTTTGCAAGGACACTCAAAAGGCCTGCCATCCATTGATTCTGTCAGTGTTTTGATCTGTTCACCATCAACATTGCGTGCAGCAGCAACCACAGCCTCCAGAGAGGTTGTACTGTTTTCCCTCCTTGTAAATCTCACATTTGATGATGGACCACAGGTTCTCAATGGGGTCAGATCAGGTGAACAAGGAGGCCATGTCATTAGATTTTCTTCTTTTATACCCTTTCTTGCCAGCCACGCTGTGGAGTACTTGGCGCGTGTAATGAGCATTGTCCTGCAAGAAAATCATGTTGTTCTTGAAGGATGCAGACTTTCTTCCTGTACCACTGCTTGAAGAAGGTGTCTTCCAGAAATGGCAGTAGGACTGGGAGTTGAGCTTGACTCCATCCTCAAACCCGAAAAGGCCCCACAAGCTCATCTTTGATGATACCAGCCCAAACCAGTACTCCACCTCCACCCTTGCTGGCGTACTGAGACGGACTGGAGCTCTCTGCCCTTTACCAATCCAGCCACGGGCCCATCCATCTGGGCCCATCAAGACTCACTCTCATTTCATCAGTCCAATAAAACTTAGAAAAATCAGTCTTGAGATATTTCTTGGCCCAGTCTTGACGTTTCAGCTTGTGTGTCTTGTTCAGTGGTGGTCGTCTTTCAGCCTTTCTTACCTTGGCCATGTCTCTGAGTATTGCACACCTTGTGCTTTTGGGCACTCAGTGATGTTGCAGCTCTGAAATATGGCCAAACTGGTGGCAAGTGGCATCTTGGCAGCTGCACGCTTGACTTTTCTCAGTTCATGGGCAGTTATTTTGCGCCTTGGTTTTTCCACACGCTTCTTGCGGACCCTGTTGACTATTTTGAATGAAACGCTTGATTGTCTCGATGATCACGCTTCAGAAGCTTTGCAATTTAAGAGTGCTGCATCCCTCTGCAAGATATCTCACTATTTTTGACTTTTCTGAGCCTGTCAAGTCCTTCTTTTGACCCCTTTTGCCAAAGGAAAGGAAGTTGCCTAATAATTATGCACACCTAATATAGGGTGTTGATGTCATTAGAACCACACCCCTTCTCATTACAGAGATTGCACATCACCTAATATGCTTAATTGGTAGTAGGCTTTCGAACCTATCAGCTTGGAGTAAGACAACAATGCATAAAGAGGATGATGTGGTCAAAATACTCATTTGCCTAATAATTCTGCACGCAGTGTATATCCATCTTTCCATTCTATATCTTTTAAAATCTGCAGTACGTGGTTAGTGTCTTTTATAAATGATGGTAACATCTGTGCGCATGGTTGTAGGAACTGGTCTATATATTTAGATAGTGTACTGGTTGGGCTGCTAAGGAGGGTGCTTTGGATCCAGGGGGTGGGACCCTAATGCTTGCCATCCCTTCTGATATACCGTTAGAGGAGTTTAAAAAACTGCAGTCTCAGGCAAAAATGCAGGAAAAGAGGAGATGGACGGCATTGGGGGCCACCCTGGGACACAATGATATTTGGGGCCTTGACGGCAAATGGTGCCTGCCAAAGTCACTTTTTCCCATGATGGCCCACTCATCCCATTACCCTGGGCACCTGTCAAAAGCGGCTCTGTGTGCACAGGTGGAAGAGCATTGGATTGCACCTGGGTTTTGCACTGTGGCCACCATGTTTGCAGCATCTTGCCTGGTGTGTGCTCTGCACAACCCCGGTAGGACTGTAAAGCCACCACAGTGGCACTCACCCAAACCAGATTACCCTTTCCAGCGAATCCAGATAGACTACATTACGTTAACAAGGAGTGGGCCGTACGAGCATGCCCTGGTCTGTGTAGACATGTTCTCTGGTTGGCCTGAAGCGTGGCCCATCAAATGCGCCAATGCCACGACAATCGCAAAGAAGATCCTGTCCGAGATTGTGTGCCGTTGGGGCCTGCCTGAGGACTATCGAGTCGGATCGTGGCTCTCACTTCACCGGGCAGATCTTTGCAGAGTTATGTAGAGCTCTCCATATCAAGCAGGGTTTACATACTCCGTATCATCCTCAGAGCAGTGGTAAGGTTGAGCGTCTCAATGGGATCATTAAGACTCGGATTTCCAAAATTATGGCTGACACTCGGAAACCGTGGCCCAAATGTCTCCCTATTGCCTTTTATTCCATCAGGAGTGTCCCCAGGAAACCTCATGGGTTATCACCCTATGAGGTCTTGTTTGGAAGCCCTCCTAAGACAGGATTGTCATACCCCCAACAGCTGTCATCTCTACATTCTCAGCTGACAGGGTATGTGCAGTCTCTGCAAAGGAGCTTTAAAAGGTCCACCACCAGGTCCGGGAGTCTCTCCCAGACCCCGACTCAATAACCGGTGTTCATTCTATCCAACCAGGGGATTGGATTGTCTACAAGAAACATCAGAGGACGGGACTAGAACCAAGATATCTTGGGCCGTTCCAGGTACAGCTGACTACGCCAACCTCACTGAAGCTTGAAGGACGAGACAACTGGGTCCACGCCAGTCATTGCAAGAAGCTGCTGAACCACAGGCCAGAATGAGGTGTATCGTTTTTACTATCTTTCTTAGCTTTGTGTATTTTATCAATGGTAGTGATTATAAGCATCCTAATCTATTGTTTAAAATGCACCTCCAATTAGCTAAGGCAGCGAATAGGACCAATTGCTGGGTATGCTCGAACCCCCTCCTAGCCACTACACCCCAGCCATGGCGGCCGTTCATGCCATATATGATGTCCGTATTGCATGAAAAAGTACGAGAAGCTTGCCAAAACCACTATAAGACATGTATCTATAGAATTGAATGACACATTCCTGGAAGGGAACATCAGCTATAGTTTTAATGTTAGCTCTGATTCCTGCTTGTTGTTAGACAAACCTATATGGGTATCAGGACAGTTAGGCAGTCCCCAGATGTGCTTCAACCTTAAGACTTGGCACTGAGAGTAAATTCATAGGGACCACTACCTGTGAGACAGGTATAACAGTCAACCTGACCCAACCAAAACTCCCCAAGCTCTACCATGACACTACCAGGCCAGATTACATTTGCTGGAAGGAAGGCTGTGATGTCCAGACCAAGGGAGAAATTCCCCAATCCATCATACTCCTACTCAGCGCCGGTGACCGTCAGAAAAATTCATCATGCGCCAGTGCTGACAGTTCACTACTACTTTTTGTGTGGCTTTCAGCTTACAAGGTGATTCCCCCATAATGCTAGAGGTTCATGTGTGTTAGTGAAAGTCGTACCCGCTTCATATATTGCCGCTGATCGAGAGGATCTGCTATTGTGGAGGAGGGCAAGGATGCAGGCCAGGAATCGCAGAGAGCTGTTTTCCTCCCATGATCAGGTGTGGGCATGGTTCCCAGCTTGGACTGGGTGTGGTATCGAGTTAATGAAGCGACTGAACAACTTCTCATCCATTGTGGACCGAGACCGTTGCAGCAGTGCAGGAGATCACTGAAGAACAAAAGCAGATGAAAACCCTCGTCTTATAGGAGAAGATGGCGCTGGATTATCTTTTAGCTTCTAAGGGGGGTTTCTGTGAGTTTATAGGAGAGGACTGCTATACTATGCCAGTGATAAAGTCCAGGCCCATATGGATAAGGTCACTATGCTTCAGGGCAGAGCTAGGGCTATTGCTAATGAGGGATGGAATCCATTCACGGCTTTGGGTGGTTTTGGGGGATTTCCTGTTTTCCATAGGTAACTGGTTGAAGGAAGTAGGAGTATATATCCTCATGTTGTTCCTTTTTCTCTTTATCCTATATATCCTGGTGAGATGTTTCTGCTGTTTGAGTGATCGGATCGCCCAGGCACGTGCAGATGATCACATCCTTATCGCAGCTCAGGAATATATTACGGATGAACCTATGTCTTTGATGGAAAGGATGTCCAACTAAACGTCCATTGCCACACCACACCTCCCCACATCAGGACCTCCCTCAGACTCAACTCCCCGAAGAATCGAGCCGACGGATGGAGCATCATCATGGAGTCAATGACACCCAAGAAGCACCACAATCGACGAGGGCAAGCTAAGGAAACCGAAGATTCAGCAAGAGATTCAAAGAACACAGGGGACATATTACAAAGAGGAGGGAACTGTCGTGGAAATTTTTTATTAGCATAGGATGACTATAGTGGACTTTCTCTTTAGCTTAGGAATGTTATGTAGGTTTATTTTGTATATGCCTCCCTTTGTAAGGTCTGACCGGATTACGGTTATAAAGGAGCATGATCGGGTCACGACGTTACACGGGAAATTCTATAGATCAGCACTTGGGTTCCTGCGCCCCCCATGTGAAAGCCGCCACCATTGGTTTGAGCGGGATCTAATGGCTGCTGGCTCTGAGAGCAATGTTCTTAGTGAAAGCTGCCAGCGGATCCTCATCAGCAACGGTGGGGTATTGAACCATGGGGGCCCCAACATGCTACAAAATATTGGTTGGTGGGACTGGTGGCCATGTGAATGCTATATCACTTTTCTTGGTCGACCCTGTTTTTTTTTTTTTTTTCATTTTTAAAAGTTTTATTGAAATGATAGTTCAATGTTACATACATGGGTAAACAATACACAGCATGATATAAAGACATACTGCGAAGTTACAGAAACAGTAACTAAATGAACATAGTAGATGTCATCTCATATTTCATTAAGCAGTTAAAATCAGTCATTACTTATGTGCTGCAAAAAAATATAAATATCATAGCAGACATATTTAATGGGTTTTACTAGGTTGCCTAAAGACTTCCCAGGGTTTCCATAGGGTACAAAAGGCATCATGAGAACGAATTTTCCAAGCAGATATTTCCTCAAACCTGTAAATGGTATCCACTTTATTAGACCAGTGTTCCAGTGGAGGTAAGTCAGGGGAAAGCCAATAACGGGGGACTAAAAGATGGGCTGCCGAAATTAGCTTTTTAAACAATGGTGTGACTCTGGTGGATATGTAGGGGGGGAGAAGGCCAAGTAGTGCTAGTTGAGGAGAAAGTGGGCACTTGGTATTGCAGATTAGGTTACACTTCTTAAAGATCTCAGTCCACCAGTTGAACATAGGGGGACAGGACCACCAGATATGGAAAAACCTGCCCCCCACCACCCCACACCTCCAGCATGCGTCAGAACCCGTGGTATTGTATCTACAGGTGATATCAGGGGTTTTATACCACCTGGTAAGGATTTTATATCCATTTTCTTGTATCCTAACACACCTGGAGGATGTATGAGGTTCCTTGTATAGTCTCAGCTGATCTTCATGAGTAAATGTGGTGTTTAGGTCTTTCTCCCAAGCGCCAATGAAGGCCAGTTTGGGGGCACAAATAGGAGCATTAAGTCTTTTGTATAGCTGGGGGATCAATTTTTTTGGAGCAGGCTGTGAGTTAATGAGGCTTTCGAACCAAGTTAGGGGTCTAAGAAGGGCTTGATATGGTACGAACTTTGAAGTAGTGGCTTGGATAAATCGATATAGGGAAGGGTAAGATTTAGATTCAGGAAAGAGGGAGGTAAAACCTTCTCTATTTATCAGGGTACCGTCTTCTCCAAACAAGGAGAGTACTGGAGAGTGGGATTTACGAATGTATAAAGAGATGCTCGGCTTCAGTTCTGTGGGGGCTAGGTTTATCAGATCCCTTAATTGTATGAGTGGGGAGGGTAGTGGGATACCTTTAGTTGAATTCTGAAACTTATCCCAGGCTTCGAGTGTGGCTTTAATACTTGGGCTGATATTTTTAAGTTTTAGTGGGTCCTTATGAGAGTGAACCAGCAGGGTTCTAAAAGAGGATTGAACAAGGGATGTTTCCATGCCTACCCATGATTTATGTGGGGTCTCTCTAAACCAATCTATAACTCTGGTTAGCAGAGTAGCTGAATTGTAAGAGAGGGGTTTGGAAGGTTGATGCCACCAAAGTTTTGGGGTTTTGTAAAAACAGAGAGGCGTATTCGAGCTTTTTTGCGACACCATATAAAGGAGCGGATTTCTCTATTGAAGTATTTTAAAAGGAGTTAGGGATGGGAATGGGTAGAACTTGTTGCAGATAATTCAGTTTGGGGAGAACTAATGAAGTGAATATGTTTTTGCGTCCAAACCAAGATAGAGTTTGGAGGTGGAGATTGTCTAGTTGGCTTTGTATTGACTGAAAGAGTGGGGTAAAATTAAGTTGAAATAATTTGGTAAGGTCTGCTCCAATTTTGACACCCAAATAGGTAATATACGGGGTGTCCCAGTTGAAGGGGGAACTGGTTGCTAGGTCTCTTTTTGTTTTAGCACTCAGGCCTATGCTCAGTATGTGGGATTTTTTCATGTTTATTTTTAGATTAGATAGAGGACAAAATTTTTCTAAGATATCCAATATTATGGGAAGAGAGACTTTCGGATTAGATTTAAGAAGTAATAAGTCGTCCGCAAATGCCGCAATTTTATGACCATGATTTCCCATTCTTATTCCTTCAATCCTAGGATTTTGACAGGAAAGACTGAAGGAGGGGTTCCATAGTTAGCACGATACCAGGGGGGAGAGCGGGCCACCCCTGGCAGTGTTCCATTTCTGATAGGTAAGGGAGGGGAAAGTGGGTTTCATTCAACTAGCACCGACGCCGATGCAGTGTATACATGGAGAATATAGCCTCAATAAAGGGTTTGGAAAATCCAAATTTAACCAATGTTAGGCGTAAAAAGTCCCAGCTAATTCTGTCGAAAGCCTTTTCGGCGTCGGTGCTGAGAAGGACTAGGGGATGTGAGAATCTATTAGCATGATGTATGGCATTAAGGATTCTGACTGAGTTGTCCTTACCCTCCCTTCCAACCACGAAGCCTGTCTGATCGCCATGTACCAAAGATGGTAGGAGAGGGGAAAGATGGGTGGCCTCATCTTGGCAAAAGGTTTTAGGTCCAGATCTTAGTAAAGAGATAGGCCGATAGTTCACGCAGTGGAATGGGTCTTTTCCTTCTTTAGGAATGATGGTGATAAGAGCTCTAGTCATATCTTGGGAGAGAGGAAACCCTTTAAGTGATTGGTTGCATATATTCAAAAGATAGGGTGCTATATGTACTATAATAGACAGCTGAGAGACCATCAGGGCCTGGAGCTTTATTCTTTGGGAGTTGTTTGATTGTGTTTTTTAGCTCCTCCAACAAAAAGGGAGTTTCTAACATCTTTTGGTGAAGGGGGGAGAGTTTGGGGAGTGAGATTGAATCTAAGAAGCTATTGATGGCTTCAATGTTAGAAGGAGCTTCAGATAGGGAGGTAGTTTGTGGAAGGTTATACAATGATTGGTAGAAGGATTGGAATTGGGCGGCAATATCTTTAGAGTTAATAGCTGTCCCTCCATCTTCTTTTTGGATTTTGCATATGTAGTTGTGCGCCTTCCTTTGTTTTATTTTGTTTATTACAAATTTGGACGCCTTATCGCCATGTGCAAAATATTTGAATTGGGAGTTTAGGAAGAATTTGGCTGACATTGAGTTCAGGAGGTTTTTTAGTTCAAAGCGTAGTGAGTTAAGTTTGGATAGGTGGTGGTCAGAGAGGGATTTTTTTGTGGAGAGACTCTAAATTCCTTATCTCCAGTAGGAGGGTATCAATTTGGACTTTCTTAAGTTTTTTGAGATGGGATCCTAAACTAATGAGCTGTCCTCTGATATAGGCCTTGTGGACGTCCCAGAGGATTGGGGGGGGGGGGGGGTATCAGGAAGGGCATTCAGGGAGAAGAAGTTGTTGAGGGCATTTTGGATTAAAGTTTTATTCTTACATGAGGATATTAGCTGTTCATTGAGTCTCCAATTGGTTACTCTTGGTGATGCTTGAGGAAGAGACATAGTGATATATATTGGGGAGTGGTCTGACAAGTGAATAGAACCTATGAGGGCCTGTACACATTTGTAGGTGTTCTTTAGATACTAGTAAGTAATCTAATCTCTGGTAAGGGCCATGGGGGTTTGAGAAGAATGTGTAGTCTCTTACATTGGGATTAAATACTCTCCAAATGTCAACCAGGTTCAGGCTGTGAAGCTTGTCACAGAGGGAGTTAATAGATCTACGAGATAGGGCTGAGTTTTGTTTCGATGAATCTAAGGCAGGGTTTAGAGGAATCTATAATTGGAGAAATATCTTTAAACCAGGCAGCCTGATTGACGTTGGGAGCATACACATTGATAAGAGTATACATTTGATTAGCTATGGACCCTTTTAACATTATATACCTCCCTTCTGGGTCCTGAATATGTGACCCATATTGGAATGAGGTATTTTTATTGAAACCAATACTAACTCCCCTGGAGGAGGAGGAGTCCGAACCGCAGTGGAAGCACACAGGGAAGCTGGAGCGAGATAGGTCAGGATATTGATTGAACTTGAAATGAGTTTCTTGCAAAAATAATATGGAGGTGTCCCTTTTTTTTAATAACGAGAAAATTGGAAACCTTTTGGAAGGGGCAGTGAAGCCTTTAACATTAAATGATGCTATTGTTAGACTCGCCATATCGCTTCACTTTGTGTGCGGGACCACTGCAGTCCGGGAACCCAGCATTGGGAAAAATGCAATATGGGCATTATCCCTATGTACATGCAGTATAGCGGTATGTCAGCTATTATAAAGCAGTTTGACTGAGGGAATACGGTATAGTAAATCTGGAGACATCTACATAACAAGAATGTGGAACATAAACTAAAATAAAGAGAAAAAAATAAGAACCTTATGTTAGAGCATTGTAACGTTGATACGCAAAGTTTCAAGTATGTGAGTGAAGGGGGAATGTTAGAAACCTGTAGTTATCACCCTATGCCAGGATGCTGATCCAGGCAAGGACAAATCGGATCCAAAGACATGAGTAAAAGCAAGGAGGATTTGGTAAAGTATGGGGAAAGGATTACAGGTAAGAGGAGATAAAGGCAGAAGGATAAGTCTTGCTAGGAGGGGTGAGAGGAGGGATGTTAATAATTTTCGCATACACCTTACTAGAGGGAATAAACGGAGATGTGATGAAGCGATCCTATGAAAGAGGATGGGAGCGGGTGATCTTTTCAGTCTCCCATGGGTAGTCTCCTTGGAGTGGAGTATGAGGGTTCTCTTCTGGCTCTGGAATTTCATGGGGTGCGTTGTTTTTCCCATGGGATGGGAGCAGGTAGATCCGGAAGGGATGGTAAGACCTGGACCATATCCCAATTTTTGATGTCCAGGGGGCAATATTAAGCTGCTCATAGACTTTATCCAAATCTGTGAAGGAGGTGATGTTTATCCTGCGGCCTTCATAGAAAAAGGATAGTCCGAAGGGAAAGGACCATCTATATGGTGTATTATGCGAACAGAGCCAGTCTGTCAAGGGCTTCAGTGATCTCCTTTTTTTTAGCGTGGTCTGGGCCAGGTCTTGGAATATAGAGATATTGAATCCATCCCAGGAAATCTCCCTGGCAGATCGAGCTTTAGATAGTATTGCTTCTTTCACTTTCGTGTGTGGAATATCGCTTGCAGCTACTGCTTCTGGTATACCGCGGAATTGCAAATTGTTGCGTCTTCCTCCGATTTTCTTTATCCTCCACAGCACAATATAGTGAGTTCAAGTTACTCTGGATGGAGGTTTGATGATTCGCGACTTGCAACTGATGTTTCACCAGCACCGCCTGTGAGTCCTCTAGTGTCTCGACTTTCCTTCCGATTTGCCGGACATCTTGCTTGATTGCTGACAGGTCGGTGCTCAGGGGCTCCAGTGCGGCAGCAAGGGTAGAAGACAGGGCTTCTTTGAGGTAGGATCTAGAGATAGGGAGGCTATCTGAGGTGTCCTCATCCTCCGGTATTGATTCTGGATCTCTCTGTGTGCGGCCGGCGGCGCATGGAGAGACCGGCGCCATTTTGTTGTCTCGAGCCACATAGGCTGCGGCAGCTTTTTTGACAAATTTATCCATGTTACCTTTGTTTGCTGAATGCCTGTTCTGTTCCGATGTGTCACCGGCCTTTGAGCCACCGATCTTGACCATGTCTGAATCTGTAGGCGGATTATAAGTGCTGTTAGGGTGATGTTAAGCACGGAGCAGCAGCTTCAGGCAATCATCAGCTTCAGGCGCTAGCTCCGCCCCCCTGGTCGACCCTGTTTTAAAAGACCTTCCTCAGGGACTGATCCCCCCTTTCGGAACAATGTCTAACA
This sequence comes from Bufo bufo, assembly GCF_905171765.1. Taxonomy (NCBI): domain Eukaryota; kingdom Metazoa; phylum Chordata; class Amphibia; order Anura; family Bufonidae; genus Bufo; species Bufo bufo. The sequence goes on from NC_053393.1 coordinate 294,575,446, forward strand.
GAGGTTCACTTTGGGTCTGTAGGATATCTGTACCAAATTAAATAGATATTGTCCGATTAGGGCCATATCTGTTTAAATAAAAGGCTGATTCATTTGGAAGCATTTGCACGTGTTCTGGGTGTGGTAGTGGATGGTGAAAATGTTTGAGCTCCACCCACCGGCACTCTCAGGAAGTGTGCAAATGTGTACCTTTCAGTTCTGAAATGTATTCCTATTAGTCAAGGCATGAGGTGGATTGTACCTGCCTATCTGTAATATTATTGGGCGGCCATGTGCCATGGAGGGCGGGGTTAGCCCAGTAAAAAGGTCTAACAAAGGTTAACAGACACAGAATTTCTTGGACACGAAGCAGACTGTGCGCGAATCTTATTTCATCGGTGCTGGTTGCTTACACTTCAAGTCTCCATATATCTAAAAGAGCTAATAGTACTTCACAAGGATCAGGATCCGACGGTACCAGTTTCCAAATCTACCACTACACCCAGCAATAGAACAGAGGTTTTGAGAGATTTAGGCCCCTGTCACCCAGGCACAGCAGGGGTTTGTATACACCAAAAATGGTAAAATGTCACCCGACAATTGAAAATAAGAATTTTTTCAATTTACGGCACTAAAATTGGCACTTTTTTGCATTAAAATGGCTATAAAATAGTCCTTAAAAAGGCTAGAGGGATGTAAAAGGCAGTAAAATGTGCTTAAGAGCATGGCAACTGCTCTGCAAACAAATGTGGATAGGGAAATAACTTAAAATAAAATAACTAAAATTACAAATTATTAACCTGCAACTCAGAGAAGGAGGTGGCTATGGAGTCAGAGGTTGAGGAGGCGGTGAATGCGGTGTTGTAGGTGGCGGCAACCCCGCTGTCAGGTGGGAATGCCACCAGCAGCGCGTTGTCATGGCCGGCTCAGGCTATGTGCGGAGGTCTGCCAGATTAGCAGCACGTGTCTAGCCTTTTGTTTTGTTTTGGAGTCAAGCTAGATCCCCCTCCCTTCAGGTGCACTGGGTGCGGTCGTTGGTTTCAGTTTAAATCACACCCACTCCCAGTGTTCCCTGCGGGTTATAGCTTTTGTCTGGCTCTGTGTATGCAAGGAAGGAAGGATTGGCTGTTCCTGCTCAGAAAGATAAGTTGTTTTTTTTGTTCTCTTGTGGTTTGCTGTCTGGGCTGTTAGAGAGACGTCTGCCCCTCCAAGTTCTGAGGGAGCAGGCTGCCTCTATTCCCCTTTCACCATCTTAGGGTTTTTTATTTTCAGCCCAGGCACGAGGACACGTTATTCCCACCTTAAGGGTCTGAACGTGGGCATAGCAGAATAGGGAGAGCTGGTAGGGATTTGTCAGTAGGTGTCCTTGATCCCCAGCTTCTCGCCTAGAAACTTGTTTGTTCATCTTTCTGTGTACCTTATACCCTGTCCGCCGTGACATTATAACCCACCAATACTTTGACTGCCATTGCTCAGCGGTTGTGAGATGGAGTCAATTGATGCGCTAGTTGATTACATGCAGGGATTATCCCTGGAGGTTGCGGATCTGCGTAATTCGGTCACACGGTGTCAGAATGCTCTGGCATCAGGTGCAAGTCAAATTTATGGGGAGCCTAAAGTCGCTCTCCCTGATAGATTTGCAGGGGGTGTGGATGACTTTATCCACTTTAAAGAATCATGCAAGTTGTATTTTCAGCTGCATCCATCTTCATCTGGTGATGAGAGTCAGAGGGTTGGCATTGGTGATATTACATGTAACTCTGGGGTAGGGGAGGAACCCATGCAGCTGGGTCAGGTATCTTTCCGTTCTGGTAGTAGAGACTTTAGGAGGTTGCATAAACTTTGTTATTACTGTGGAAAAAGTAGTCATTTTATTTTTTTCTTGTCCTTTTGTTAAACCGCATGTTGATGAGAAAGAATCACAAAGAGGTTTACTTAAAGAGAAAAAGAAAACATGTCTCACTCTTGGTAGTGTGAATAGAGTGGTGGAGCAAGCAGGTATGCAAGCTCCCTGTAGTACTCGTTTTCTCCTTCCAGCTATGGTGGCGCTAGACTCAAGAATTTTTTGTTGTTGAAGTATTCATTGACTGTGGTGCTGGGGTAAACCTTATTGATTTTCTTTTTCTTTATAATCTGGGTCTAAATACTTGCACTTTAGAAAGAGAGATTCCGGTTTTTGCAATTGAATCTTCCCCTCTTTCTCAAAGGAGTCTCACTCATATTGCTCATGGTATTCTGTTAAGGGTGGGTGATTCACATGTTGAGATTATGTCTTGTTTTGTCATGAAGGACTTGCCCGCTCCTATAGTCTTAGGGTTACGGTGGTTGACAAAACATAACCTAATTATAGATTGGCAAGCAAGACAGATCATTGGTTGGAGTGAGTTTTGTTCGGATAATTGTCTTGGCACATCTATCTCTGGTGTGTCTACTACGGCTCTACCTCTGTATCTCTCAGATTTTGTGAATGTCTTTTCGGAAGGTGGGGCTCAGGAATTGCCCCCTCATCGTGACTATGATTGTCCAGTTAATCTCATCCCAGGGCTAGATTGCCAATGTCTCGGCTTTACAATCTTTCTCAACCTGAAAGAGAGGTCATGCGGAAGTATATGCTGAGAGTTTGGCAAAGGGTCATATTAGGCCATCTAAGTCTCCGTTGGCAGTGGGTTTATTCTTTGTAAAGAAAAAGGATGGATCGCTGAGACCTTGTTTGGATTTCCGGGAATTGAACCGTATTACGGTCCGTGATCCGTATCCCCTTCCTTTGATCTCCGATCTTTTTGATCAGATTGTTGGAGCCCAGGTGTTCTCCAAGTTGGATTTAAGAGGGGCCTACCAATCTGATCAGAATAAAGGAAGGGGATGAGTGGAAAACGGCCTTCAACATGCATGAGGGTCATTTCGAGAACCTGGTTATGCTTTTGGGTTAACGAACTCGCCAGCGGTATATCAGCGATTCGTCAAGACATTTTTCCATATTTTTTAATTCTTTTTGACAATCTTTATTTTCAGAATTTTTCAGTCAAGATACATACAAACAATGGCCTGTTGGCCATAAATTGGAAATACATCAAGCCAATGGTACAGATACATAAGCATAACAGATAACAACTACTTGAGGTAACATCGCATAGCTGTACATAGTAGCTCACTTTGTAACAATAAGTTCGGGCTCCTATATGACTCCTAGAGGCATAAGATATTGACCAAATGGTAGCCTAGTGGAGTGCCTAAGGAGCTATGGCTACCTGGATAATATGCATAATTATACATTACATTATAGAGGTGGAGAGGAGAAAGAAAGAAATGAAAGAAAGAAAGAAAGAAAGAAAGAAGAAAAGAAAAGAAGAAAATGGGGGTATAAATAGGAGAAGAAAAGGGAGAAGAGGGAAGGGTTGGGGGAGGGGGGAGAGGAAGAAGAGAAACTGTGTTCAAGTAGCTTCAGTACACAATAGGATTATATGCAGGCTGAAGGGCAAGTCCCTAGATTGAGGCGACGGTCAGGTGATGCCAACCCACCTCCTCTAATTTGTCATGTAGCTAATTCACATCACTGCCCATCGCCCATCGACCTCCAAGGGAGCCAGGTTTTCAGAAATTTCTCATGGTTTCTGTTAATCCAGCTTGTCATTTCTTCAAAATGACAGATTTGATTTACCTTCGCTATCCATGCCTTTACTGAGGGAGCATTGGTGTCTCTCCAGTGGAGAGGTATGTGGCGAAACCGACCTCGCCACTGGGTTTTGGAGAGGACTGGCTGCTGGCCTCTTGCCCCAGGATTATGGGCCATATACTAATTTTTAAACCCCTGAACCGATTCAAGTGAATTTTGGATAGGTTTGTCCCCAAGTTATACTGTTTAAATTGATGTAAGTTATATGTATGGCCAATGTAAACTCACAAAGTTGTAACAATTTATAATAAGTGTAACTTGTCAGCTTGGGAGGAAAATGCTGGGTGTGTTTCTATTGATGCCATTGTCCCATTGTGTGTTTAAATGGTGATGTCTGTTCTGTTGTCCTCACATGTGTATTGGCGATCTCCCTTTGTCCTCAGAGATAATTGGATTGCTCCTCAGGTTGTCTCCGGGATAGAGAGGAGGGGACCATGACTGCCTTTGTGGGGATAGTTGTCCTATGTCACAGTCTTCATTCTGGTCCTCTGGAGGCGTGAACGATTGGTTGCTGTTGTATCATTGTATGATTGTTGTAAATACTGATTGGTTATATTTCAAACCCCTGTGGGCAGTACTATGTTTGTGGTTTATGAATAAAAGAGGCTGTACGTGAAGTACAGTCAGACCACTGCTTGACCCTCAACCGGAGCCTTGTCTCGTTATTGGGGGATCCGCTGTATGCTGTTAGAAGACCCGTTGCCAGGATTGTAGCTGATTCCTGTTCGTCTGCTAGCAGCTATTCGTGAGGTTCCAGTTTGAGTGCTATTTTGTATCCAGTTCGGGAGTTTGGTGTATCCTGCAGTAGCTGTGCCTGTCTCTCAGAAAGGGGCTTATCGCCTAAACGGATTTTAACCCCTTGTCTGCTGAAACGGTCCGTTACAAGGTATGATGGCTTTGGCTGCTGCTATGAGATGGGTTACTAGGTTGTGTTTCGATGGCCTATAAAGGTCGGTTGGAAGTGAGAAAAATACCATTTCAAGTGTAATCTTAAGCTCAATAGGCGAGACTTTATTATGGTCTTGTTGACGCCTTCCAAAAAAGAGATGATTATAGGCATGTCCACCATATGTGGGATAGAGATCCTTCTCCTCCGCCCACATCTCAGCAAGACCGATCAGGGGATAGACCACATTTATGCAAGAACTCAGGAGTTGTGTACCATCTGGATAGGAGCTTGAAATTATTTTCCTGTAAGCGTGTGCACGGTTATGATCCATGCGAGAAAGCTAGGAGCTTTTTATGTTCATGCTCTGAGAAAACAACATCAAGCTCCCTCTCCCAGTCTCTGACATATAAAGGTTTTTTCGCCTCGTTCTCGGCTCCCACCAAGGTGTAAATCGCTGAGATTTTCCTCTGTTTACGAAGTGGGGACAAAAAGAGTCTTTTCAAACTCTGTCAGTTGCCTTGCTGAGTTGAGCTTCTCTCTCAGTCCTCCGCACATAGAACCTATATATGCTCTTGTGAGAAAAAAGCTAGGTGAGGTTATTATTCGTTCTGGAATCCTGCTTAATATTGACGTTTCTGTGTCTGGAGTTAACTCCCCCAGTCTGACCTGAGCTAGAAGTGACCATATTTCCTGATGGATATCTCCATTGTTTCCTAAGAGGTCTGGGATGAGGTTTGCAGGTGTTAGAGGGGACGGGTCAGGTGCTAGCTTCCTGCCTAGTTCCTTCCATGTCTCTCTTATCCCTTTCAATAAGGGGTCAGTAGTATCACTCTTATTTTGACCAGTGTCACTTAGCCAGAGAAGCCGTTGGAGTGTAGGTCCAACACTATATTTCATAAGCTCCAATACATCTGGTTGTCTCTGGGGGTCCACTGATTCCAACCATCTATTTAGTTGGATAGCTTTGTAATATCTCAAGACGTCTGGAAGTCCTAAGCCGCCACTCGCTCTACTCCTGACTAAGAGGTCATGTGCGAGCCTGTTTTTTTTTCCATTCCACAGGAATTTCAGGAAGAGTCTCCTAATTTCCAGAAAGAATGTTTTTGGTAGGTGTATCGGTACAAGTTGCATGACATATAGGATCTTGGGGAAGACATAAGCTTTGATCACATTCTTTCTACCGATCCAAGATAAATATGGCAGGTTATATTTCAGCAATAGTTGTGTGATATCCTTTTGGAGAGGAGTGTAATTACATTTAAATAAATAATCTAGATTTTTTTGGATCTTTATTCCTAGGTACTGTATTGGGCCTTTGGACCAGTGAAAAGGGAGACTGTTCTGTAAGGAGGTAGCTCTAGAGTTATTAAGTGAAATGTTCAGAATTTCGTATTTAGAGTGGTTGACCTTAAAGTCAGATATCTGGCTAAATATCTCAATCTTTTTATCCAGTTGGTCTAGTCCATTATCTGGGTTAGTCACCAGGAATAAAAGGTCGCCTGCGAAGGCGGTACATTTTAGTTCTCCCCTTATATGCTTGACGCCTTCAATTTCCTGCGTCTGTCTGACTAGCTGTATGAGTTTCTCTACAACTAGGATAAATAAGGAGGGTGATAATGGGCACCCTTGTCTGGTCCCATTTGATATTTCAAATGTTGGGGACAATGTTCCATTAACTTTCAGTCTGGTGTGTGGCTGTTGGTAAAGTGTGAATATTGAATGAATGAAGGGGTCAGGAATGGCAAATCTCTCTAAAGTCAGTTTCATGAAGTTCCAGTTGACCCTGTCAAACGCCTTTTCTGCGTCGATGCTCAGTAGGGTCAACGGGAACCCCTTTGTTTTGGCGGCGTGGATTGCGTGGAAGATCCGGTGTGTGTTGTCCTTCCCCTCTCTACCCTGGACAAATCCCGACTGTTCTGGGCCAATGAGATAGGGAAGAATTTTACTTAGTCTGGATGCCAATATTTTGGCCCAGATTTTCAGATCCAAATTTAGGAGAGAAATTGGCCTATAACTCCCACAGTTCTGGGGATCCTTGCCTTCTTTATGGATAAGTGTTACATACGATTCCTGTGTCTGTCTAGGCAACAAACCTCCTTGTAGTAATGTATTGCATACATCAGTGAACTGGGGAGTTAGGATATCCTGGAAGCTTCTGTAGTACAGTAGGGGCAGACCGTCTGGGCCTGGGCCCTTACCAGGGGGGAAACTGCGAATGATAGAGGACACCTCCTCCAGGGTAACAGGAGAAGTTAAAAGGTCTATGTCAGCTTGGCGGACTGTTGGGAGCTTGAGCGAGTTTAGAAATTCGCTAATATGTGTCTGTCTGGAGTCAGTTTGGTCTATAGACATTGGTTTATTTAGGTTGTATAACCCCTCATAGAATTGTTGGAAGGCTTTTGCTATTTCAGGTGTGTCCTGGGTAATTCTATTGTCAGACTGTTTTATTTTGGGAATATAAGTTACGTTTTTTGTCTTTTTTTAGCAGCGAGGACATCAACTTGCCTCCCTTATCCCCGTGTGCATTCACTTTATGTTGAAAGTTCAACATTTGTTTCCTCACTTTCTGAGCTAGGAGGTTTTTGAGTTGGAGTCTAAGTTCTGTTAGTTCCCCCTGTTTCTGTCTGCATGCAGCTATTTTGTCTAATTTCTCTAGCAACATTATCTGGGTTAGTATGGAGTCAACCTTCTTCTGATGTTCCTTCTTTACCCTAGTGCCAATAGAGATGAAGCAGCCTCTAATGTAAGCCTTATGTGCTTCCCACTCAATAGGTGAGGTGCTGTGTGCGGAGGAATTGATTCCGAAATACAACTCTAGTTGAGACCTAACCTGGTCGAGGTGCAGTCTGTTGTTCAACAGGGATTCATTGAGTCTCCAGTTCTATTCCCTCCTTGGTAGTGGGGCCAGGACGAGGGTCAGATGGCATGGTGCGTGGTCAGAGATGGTAATATTCCCAATCTTGGCATTACTGGAAACAGGTAAAAGAGAAGCAGATATTAAGATGTGATCAAGCCTCTGATATGAGCTGTGTGGGTTAGAAAAGAAGGAGTAATCCCTCACTGTCGGGTTGCTAATTCTCCATACGTCCATCAGTTGGAGATACTGCAATTTTCTGTGCAACCTACTTATGTGTTTCTGCGCTATGTGTGACTTGGATGTGGAAGAGTCGAGATCTCGGTCTAACACCAGGTTAAGGTCTGCCCCCAAGATCACCTGGCCTTCTGCAAAATGTTTGACTGTGTCTAGGGCCTTGAGGAGCCATTGTACAGTGGCTGTATTCGGGGCCATATAGGTTGGCTAGCGTATATTTTCTGGATGCTATCTCCCTTTTAAGATCAGGAGCCTCCCATTCTGCATCCGTAAGCTGTTGAGAAAGTGAAAAAAAGGTATGGACTGATGTATGGCTATGGAAAACACCCTTGGAGGCTGAGGTAGGGTGAGCGCTGTGAAACCACTGGTTGAATGGTTGGGATGGCAGCTTTGGTATCTTTTTTTGGTGCAGATGTGTCTCTTGTAAAAGACTATGTGGGTCCATTTTCTTCAAAGCTAGCATCACCTGACCTCTCTTTTGAGGTGATGTTGAAGCCTTAACATTATAAGTTGTTACTTTGACCTCTGCCATAATCCTACTGAGTGAAGGTACTCTCTACTAATGTACTGGAACAAGAAGTTCGTAAGCTGTCTGACAGGAAGGATAAGAGGGGTGGAGAAAAAACGTAGGGAGGAGTAAAGTGTAGATTGGCAGAAAAAGATAAATAGAGGGGGAGAGACAAAAAAGTACAAGTATTTAAACAATACAACAGTAGCACGTCCTACTAATATCGTAGGCTGGGATCTGCCAAGTCGAGGCAATACTGGAGGGGGGGGATAGAGGAAAAGGGAGTGAGGGTGGTTGTGAGAGTGGATGAGATCGGTGTAGCCCATACACTCATGTTCATAAACCAGATTGTGTCTAGCTATCAGGTTGGTGACCCTGCCACTTTATTCTAGTCTTGTCATCTTTTCTTTTTTCTGAATAAGCGCTATGGGGGAATAGGAAATAGGGGAGGGGGGTGGGGAGGGGGGGTACTAAGATAAATAAAATATATTTCTCTTGCTGGAGAATAGAAGCACGATAATGGGAGGATTGTAATAACTGCCTGGGTCCAGTGATGTTTATCAATTCTTACAATACAAGAGGACCGCATAGGATCAACACTAATATAATTACTGTTTTATGAGAGTATAATGAGACCCTAATATCTCTTTCCCCTAGATTTTTCCTGTTCTTTTATCTCTTAAGAATTAGATGAGATAGCTAGGGGAAAAGCAGGGCAGGGGGGAAATTGGGGGGGTGGAGAGGGGAAAAAGGATCGACAAAAGCCCATAGCTGGTAAATTGGGCTATTGGAGGGGGAGATAGAAGTATTATCTATGTAGGTAAGGAGAACCATAATCAGATCTAAAACATTTCGAGTTAAGACTGGGAAGCATGTAACGTATGCTCTTTTTTAGTATTGCATCAGAGATCTAGCAGCTCTTCCTTCTTTTTTTCCTTATCAGAATCGTTACTAACAGCTGGTAAATTATGTTGAGTCCCACAAGTCCCAAACATCAAACCTTGGAAATAACAAAGGATCTTTGTGGGTTGGAGAACAGCCATCGCTATTTCAGCTGCCCTTCAAGAAAACTGTAGCCCACAGTTCCTGGACCGTCTTCAGGGTGGTGGGGATCGCACTTCTGCTGCTTCTCTAGCCATCTTGGATTTCCCCTTAGGTACCTTCTTCCAGGGATCGACCTGGTAAGCCGCGGCAGATCTGTGGGTTGGACAATCGGCATCCATGAAGGCACCTCCAGCGGGGTGGATTCCTTTGACTTCCAAGCTCTTTCAAGATCATCTGGGGTATGTATCGCAATTCGTTTGCCGTTCTTTATAATCGCTATTACCGAAGGGGTATAACCAGGCATACTGTATTTTTTGAGCTCTCAGCGCATACCAGTAGGGGCTTAATAATGCGCAGTTTCGCAAGCGTGGAGAGCGCTATATCTTGGGTAGAGAGCAATGTCCGCCCCGTCGTATACAATCTGTCTTTTCTCTCTGGCTGCGGCCATTATTCGGCAGTGTCTACATACGATATAGACCACAGACACAATCCCTGGGTCTTTCATTCGGCCTCGGAGCTGGTCTTAGGGCCCTGTGGATACGTTCTATTATAATCGAAGCGCCGGACTCCTGGCCTAGTAGATCGGCAAAAAATTTCCATGGCCACTTTATGCAGGTGCTTCAGAGGCCCAGGATTCAGGTAGGCCCTTTTATACGGTTATTCCGTCGTCTACTTCTGTTTTCCTGATCTTCTAACATCAGCATTGCTTTGTTAAGCTCTGTGGTGTGGAAGTTCAGATACTCCTCCACTCCCGTGGAATGCGACACAAGTTCATGCGCTGCTGTTTCTAGGGATTCCACTCTGTGCCCCATTTGTGTTATTTCAGATTTTATATCTGAGAGTTCCACCAATACTGGTTTTATGGCCTTTTCTAGTGCTTGCCCCAGTACCTTGGTGAGAAAAGATTTCGAGAGTAAAATATAAACGCTATCTGGTATGAAAAATAAGGACAACAGCAGCGGTACCCTTAATGGAGTAGGTTCAGTCTCCTAAATAACAGAGTAAAACAATGGGTGCGGGGACCGCGCTATAAATCAGTAATTTATGTCAGTTTATTCAAGTCAGATCCTATAAAGACGGAGAACTGAAATTTCATCCAGCTTTCAGAAGCAACAGTCACAGGTACGTATTACTCATACAAGGAAACTGTCATACACCTCCTGCTGGTCCTCAGATTCCGTCATGAGCCACCGACCGCTGATTCCAAACACCGGATCGTAATACCTTCACAAAGGAACAGAAAAGATGGTGCAATACCCTCGATATCTTAAAGGTAACAGGGTTTTATTATACTCACAAACTAAAAGTTGTTTGCAATGCACATAGAAATGCCCGACCCGGTTTCGCTGTTAGCTTCCTTCAGGAGCTGCGGTACAAACACCGCTGCAGACCACGAGTAAAAAATAACTTCTACCCCGGAACTGAAACGGACTTCCGGTGTCATGTCAATCAATCAATTGATGTCAAATGCCATAAACATATACATGATGTGCAATATAGACAATTACATAAATCTTAAATAGCTTATAAATAGACGATATCATAAAAAGGCAATGTCATATAAAAACAATGTTATGAATTAAACTAAAAATGATAATATAATATAATATATATAAAATAACTATATGTATAAGAACAATAGTATCAAACAAATCAGACCATACAAACTGCTTTTATATCCCATTCGATATTAAGTCCTTGCGGCTGCCAAAGTATCCATTTTGAAAATCCATTGCACCTCTTTTTTTGTTTATTTGTGTAGCGGGATTACCTCCTCGCCAATGACGTTTAACTAGTTCAATGCCACAGAATTTTAAACCGGTGGGGTCCTTCTGATGAAATCTCTTAAGTGTGCTGAGACACTATGCGTCTCCAGCCCCTTTTTATATTCCTAATATGTTCATCCACCCGAACTTTCACTTCCTTAAAGTTCTACCTATATACTGAAGCCCACAAGGGAACTCCAGCATATATATGACTTACATAGATTCACATGAAAATATTACCTTTTTTTTTTAATATGGATGATTTGGAAGTAGACACAATTTCTTCTATTTTGGATTCTTTCTTATCATCCCTGGACCAATTTTTACAACAAGGGCAAAAACCGCACCAGGTAAAGACACTGCGAGGTTTAGATGTTGTTTGCTCGTCTTTCACATAGCTATGCACAATGCGGTTCCTACAGTGGGGGGCTCTTTTAAAAATAAATGTTTTTTTTTTTTGGAATAAGATCTCCAATACCTCGGTCGTTTTTTAGGACATTCCAATTTTGATGAATAATCTTCTTAATTTGAGGGCAGATAGTGGAATAAGAGGTGGAGAAAGCAAATTGGTATTTATCCCTAATCTGATTTGTATATTCACTAGGGTCCTTATTTTTATTTTAAAATAAGGACCCTAGTGAATATACAAATCAGATTAGGGATAAATACTAATTTGCTTTCTCCACCTCTTATTCCACTATCTGCCCTCAAATTAAGAAGATTATTCATCAAAATTGATTTGTTTGACCCTAGACCCCCCAGGGGTGCCTCGTGCTGCATATGGGCCTGGTCAAAAAACCCAGTGTCAGGCTGTACTGGAGTGGGGACGTCCTATACCAGGCCCCACTTTACAGTACAGCCATGACACGCTCCCGGTTTGAGGCCATCCGGAAATGTCTGCATTATTCCGATAATGCAGCATGTCCCCCCCGAGGTGATTCCTGCCCATGACCGTCTGTATAAGATCCGGCCGGTCATCGATCACTTTGGGGCCAAATTCATGGAGGCCTATGTACCTGGAAGGGAGGTCGCGGTTGATGAGTCTCTCATTGCGTTCAAGGGGAGACTCATTTTCCGCCAGTATGTGCCCTCCAAGCGGGCGAGGTATGGCGTGAAGCTATACAAAATTTGTGAGAGTTTTTCAGGGTACACTTACAAATTTCGTGTGTACGAGGGGCGAGATTCCCGGATTCAACCCCCAGAATGTCCCCTCACTCTGGGTGTTACCGGGAAACTTGTGTGGGACCTTATGTACCCACTGCTGGATAAGGGTTACCACCTTTACGTGGATAACTTTTATACAGTATCCCCTTGTTCCAGTCCCTTGCCCGCCAGATCCACGTCCGCTTGTGGGACCGTGCGGAAAAATCAACGTGGCCTCCCTGCCCACCCCCTCCAGGTACCAATCCCCAGGGGTGAGACCCGTGCCCTTACCACTGGAAACCTGTTGCTTGTCAGGTATAAGGACAAGAGGGATGTCCTTATGCTGTCCACAATTCATGGTAACGGCATCACCCCCTGTCCCTGTGCGAGGTACCGCGGCAACGGTCCTCAAGCCCGATTGTATCGTCGCCTACAATCGGTATATGGGAGGAGTTGATCTCTTTGATCAAGTCCTCAAGCCATATAATGCCATGCGCAAAACCCGGGCATGGTACAAAAAAGTTGCGGTCTACTTGGTGCAGGTTGCCATGTACAACTCTTTTGTACTATCCCGAAGCGCTGGCAGCACAGGGACATTCCTCCAGTTCTATGAGGCAGTCCTCAAGGCCCTGATCTTTTCGGACCGGGAAAGAGCAGGCCGGAGTACCTCGGGAACTGTAGGTGCCCGGATCGTCCCTGGCCAACACTTTCCAGGTGTGGTCCCCCATACTGGAAAGAAGGGACGACCCAAAAAAAGTGCAGAGTGTGTCGCAGGAGGGGGATACGGAAGGACACGACTACTCAGTGCGACACGTGCCCCGATCATCCAGGCCTCTGCATTGACGGTTTGCTTCAGGGAGTATCACACTTCCATGGAGTACTAAATTTATATCCCAATTTAGCACTGACATCGGATAAAAAAAAATGGTTCTCAGACCTGAGACACCCAAAAAAACTAAAATAATTTATTAAAAGTAGACATATTAGGTATCGCCGCGTCGGTAATAATCTCCTCTATAAAACTACCCCATGACCAACCCCCCCAGATTAACACGGTCAAGAAAAAAAAAAAAAAAAGTGCAAAAAAAGTTTTTTTTTTGTCACCTTACATAATAAAAAGTTTAATAGAAAGCGATCAAAAAGTCATATAGCCCCCAAAATAGTGCCAATAAAACCGTCCGCTCATCCCGCAAAAAAAAAGAGCCCCCACATGAGATAATTGGATAAAAAAATTTTAAAAAAAAATGACCCTTAGACTTTAGAGATACCCAAAAAATAATTTGTATCAAAAAGATAATATAGTCTAAAACCTAAATAATTGTAAAAAAAGTAGACTTATTAGGTAAGAATCTCCTCTATAAAAATACCCCATTACCCAACCCCCCAGATTAACATGGTCAAAAAATAAAAAATAAATAGGTGCAAAAAAGAATTTTTTTGTCACCTTACATAACAAAAACTTTAATAGCAAGCGAAAAAAAAGTCATATAGCCCCCAAAATAGTGCCAATAAAACCGTCCGCTCATCCCGCAAAAAATGAGCCCCCACATGAGATAATTGGATAAAAAAAAAAAATGACCCTTAGACTTTAGAGATATCCAAAAAAAAGATTTGTTTTAAAAAAGATAATATAGTCAAAAACCTAAATAATTGTAAAAAAGAAGTAGACTTATTAGGTATTGTCACGTCCATAAGAATCTCCTCTATAAAAATATGCCATTACCTAACCCCCCAGATTAACACGGTTAAAAAAAAAAAAAAAAACGGTGCCAAAATCGCTATTTTTGGCACTTTTCCATTTTAATCCGTTTTTTCCGGTAACAAAACAAGGGTTAACAACCAAACAAAACTTAATATTTATTACCCTGATACTGCAGTTTACAGAAACACCACATTTGTGGTCGTAAACTGCTGTATCAGTAAAAGGGAGGCCGCAAAAGGAAAGGACTGACATGGTTTCTGGAAGGCCGATTTTGATGGCCTTTTTTTATTGACACCATGTCCCTTTTGAAGCCCCCCTGATGCACTCTAGAGTAAAAACTCCCCAAAACTGACCCCATCTAAGAAACTACACCCCTCAAGGTATTCAAAACTGATTATACAAACCTTATTAACCCTTTAGGTGTTCCTCAACAGTTAATGGCAAATGGAGATGAAATTCAGAATTAAAATTTTTGGTAACCTTGCCTCACAAAAATGTAATATAGAGCAACCAAAAATCATATTTACCCTAAAAATAGTCCCCAAAAAAATGCCACCTTATCTCGTAGTTTCCAAAATGGGGTCACTTTTAGGGAGTTTCTACTCCAGGGGTGCATCAGAGGGGTTGAAACAGGACACGGTGTAAATAAACCAGTCCATAAAAATCAGCCCTCCAAAAACCAAACGGCGCACCTTTCACTCTACGCCCCGCTGTGTGGTCGTACATTAGTTTACGGCCACATATTGGGTGTTTCTGTAAACGGCAGAGTCAGGGCAATAAAGATACAGTCTTGTTTGGCTGTTAACCCTTGCTTTGTTAGTGGAAAAAATGGGTTAAAATGGAAAATAAGGCAAAAAATGAAATTTTCAAATTTCATCCCCATTTGCCAATAACTCTTGTGCAACACCTAAAGGGTTAACGACGTATGTAAAATCAGCTTTGAATACCTTGAGGGGTGTAGTTTCTTAGATGGGGTCACTTTTAGGGAGTTTCTACTCTAGGGGTGCATCAGGGGGCTTCAAATGGGACATGGTGTAAATAAACCAGTCCATAAAATCAGCCCTCCATAAACCAAACGGCGCACCTTTCCCCTCTACGCCCCGCTGTGTGGCCGTACAGTAGTTTACGGCCACATATTGGGTGTTTCTGTAAACGGCAGAGTCAGGGCAATAAAGATACAGTCTTGTTTGGCTGTTAACCCTTGCTTTGTTAGTGGAAAAAATGGGTTAAAATGGAAAATTAGACAAAAAAATGAAATTCTCAAATTTCATCCCCATTTGCCAATAACTCTTGTGCAACACCTAAAGGGTTAACGACGTATGTAAAATCAGTTTTGAATACCTTGAGGGGTGTAGTTTCTTAGATGGGGTCATTTTTGGGTGGTTTCTATTATGTAAGCCTCGCAAAGTGACTTCAGACCTGAACTGGTCCCTAAAAATTTTGTTTTTGTAATTTGCTTCTAAACTTCTAAGCCTTATAACATCCCCAAAAAATAAAATATCATTCCCAAAACAATTCAAACATGAAGTAGACATATGGGGAATGTAAAGTCATCACAATTTTTGGGGGTATTACTATGTATTACAGAAGTAGAGAAACGAAAACTTTGAAATTTGCTAAATTTTTCCAAATTTTTGTTAAATTAGGTATTTTTTGGTGCAAAAAAAAAAAATTTTTTTACTTCATTTTACCAGTGTCATGAAGTACAATATGTGACGAAAAAACAATCTCAGAACGGCCTGGATAAGTCAAAGCGTTTTAAAGTTATCAGCACTTAAAGGGACTCTGGTCAGATTTGCAAAAAATGGCCTGGTCCTAAGGTGTAAAAGGCTGTGTCCTTAAGGGGTTAAGATATCGAGGGTATTGCACCATCTTTTCTTTTTTTTTTATTATCAAATATCTGTTTTATTGATTTTTCAGAATGAAAATAAAAGTATATTACACTGTCATACAAGATAATGCAAAGTTACAAATTCACTTCTTACATATTTGCAAATATTGGCAGAGCATAGGGTTAACATATTCATATCAAAGCTTTCGGTTAAGGCAATGTTTAGAAATGCGGTATACATTTCTCTGGATGCTTTGTCTAGTCTTACAGCATCTCAAGTGTTGCATTTAACTTCGAATGATGATTGACAGGCATTGACAGGTGTTTAACATCAAAAAACTGAAAATTATAAGTACCCCACAGAGGGTTAGGAAGTCCTCCGAGTGATACGAAAACAAAACACAAAAATATAAATAAGTAACATAGGTTGCTCTCAGTGCAGCTCGTCATAAGTTACTAAAATGTGGTTTTTTATGTTTGAAGGTTTAAGGTTAAAGGCATCTCCATCAACTTTATATTCATTTAAGTTTTCTTATATTTAATCCAGGGTTTCCATAGGTCTAGAAATTTAGAATGGGATCTATTAGCCCAACTACTGAGTTCTTCCATGAGATATAATTGGTCTACTTTTAATTCCCATTGGTGAACGGAAGGAGGGGTTGGGTCAAGCCAATGCAGTGGGATTAGTGACCTAGCTGCTTGAACAAACCAAGTGGGAAGGTCAAAAGGTTTAGGAGACCAGCTCTTGGATGGTAGCCATAATAGAACTGAGGTAGGGGTGAGTTGGAGGGAGGTTCCACATATTTGGTTTATTTTGGTTTCAATAGAGGACCAGAAATTGGTAATCAATGGGCAGAACCAGAATATGTGGCCTAGGGTGCCTGTATCTCTGTTGCATCGCCAACATGTATTTGTTATTGATAAGCCCATTATATGGAGTTTACTGGGATCGTTGTACCATCTGACCATCGTTTTGTAGGAATGTTCTTGTATTTTTACGCATCTAGAGAATCCATGGGATCTTAAATGAATCTGGTCAATTTCCGCTGCATTGAATGTTGTCCCCAGTTCCTTCTCCCATTGAAAGATATATGCAGGTTTACTAACTTTCTGTAAACTCAACAAGTTCTTATAAATATTAGACACCGCACGTTTAGTTGTAGTTTGTCCTTGAATAAGTTTTTCGAACCAGGTACTTTCTTTATTTGTTCTATATTTATCTTGTAGTTTTGAACATGTGTCTTTGAATATCTTTAAGTCTAGGAAACTGGCTTGATTTAAGCGGAGAGCACAAAATGTGTCTATTGCTAAATTTGTATCCATCTGAGACAGTAGTTCCTCTGTATTTAGGTCTTTGAATGCATTCCAAAAGTCAGGGGGATTGGGGATGTTGGGGTAGATCAAATACGGGCATAATGTCGAAGGTAACAATTTTGGGGGATCAGAGAGTAAGTGCGCACTTTTGGATAGGGTCTTAAACACCGAATAAGTCCCTCTGGCTAGTCCTTCTATTGGGGGTGTAGGCTTCCCAATGCCCCATAAGCCCGTTAGTTGACGATTAGATAGAGTGAGTAGCTCAATGTCTGAGCCTAATATCTAAATTGTGGGATGCATAGTTGTAGTCATCTTCTCAGTTGGATCGCTCTATATAGGTTTGTGCATCTGGGAGGCCCATACCACCATGTGGACGGGCTCTAATTAATTTATCATATGCTAATCGTAACTTTTTTCCTTTCCAGAGGAAGGATGAAAATGTAGAGCGTATATTCTTAAAAAAGTATTGCGGAAGGTAGATGGGTATCATTTGGAGAAGGTATAATAGTTTTGGCATGATATATGTTTGCAGGAGGTTCTTTCTACCTAGCCAAGATATATATGGGAGGGATAGTGAGTTTAGTTGGTCTCTGATTTTCTTCAGCAGGGGAATGTAATTCATGGGATATAGGTTAGCTAGTGTGTTTGTTAAGAAAATACCTAGGTATTTAATTTTTTTCCTGTTGCCATGTGAAGGGGTAGGAAGATTTTAGGTTTTGGATTTGTGTCGTTGGGACCGAGATGTTGAGCGCTTCAGATTTGAGTAATTGATTTTAAAATTGATAAAGAGCCGAATTGTTCGAATAATGACATTAACGGTGGAAAGCCTGGATTGGATTTGTGATCAGGGGTAAAAGATCGTCCGCAAAAGCGGCACATTTATGCTCAGTTAGGTTAGTTTTTATCCCCTTATCAGTGGTTCATCTCTTATCGCATGTAACAGAGTTTCCATGGTGATGATGAAAAGGGTTGGGGGATAATGGACAACCGTGACGAGTGCCATTTACTTATGTTGAAGGGATTAGATAATATGCCATTAACCCTTACTCTAGCGCTTGGAAGTTGATAAAGGGTCATAACCGCAACCGATGAAGGAGGGTTGGAATTCCAAACCTATGCAGAGCTCTTTGCATATATAACCAAATCACACGATCGTACCCCTTCTCTCGTCTGTACTAAGGAGAATGAGAGGGCGTTTTTTTTCTTTAGCTAATTTGATCGCGTGAATAACTTTGCAGGAGTGAAAGTTGCCTTCTCTACCTGTCACAAATCCAGCTTGGTCTGGGTGGATTATTTTTGGGACAATTTTATTCAGTCTGTTCGCTAAAAATCTTTGCCCAAATCTTTACGTCAAGGTTAAGGAGAGAATGGGTCTGTAACTACCACATTCTGTTTCGTTTTTTCCTTCTTTTGCTATTATTGTAATATTAGCTTCTAGGGTTTGTTTTCGGGGGGGGGGGGGGGGGGGGAGGAGCGCCAACATCAAGGCCCCACCACAGTTTGTAATGTGAGGGAGTAGAACTGGCAAAAGTTTTATATAGTATCCTGCGGAAGGTCCATCTGGTCCTGGTGCTTTCCATTTGGAAGGGATCTTAATGATGACTGAGATTTCATCTGTCGTTATAGGAGCTAATAAAGATAGGCTATCTGCTTCAGGGATAGTAGGTAAGTTAAGTTTAGAGAGGAATTCATCAATTTTCTTTTGATTTGTGTTTGTTTGTGGGTCTGAAGGGAGGTTATATAATTGGCTATAGAAATAGCTAAACTCAGTAGCAATGTCTTTTGTGTCATTAGTTAATATGCCAGAATGGGTTTTAATGCTTTTAATAAATTGGGCCTCTTTTCTCTTATTAATTAAGTGGGATGTCAACTTACTACCTCTGTCTCCATGCGCATAGTATTTGAATTGTGCATACTGATATGCTTTAGCACATCTGATATTGAGTAAGTCCTTTAATTTGTGTCGTAGCGCAGTTAAGTCATCTTGCATAATTCTCGCTTTTGACTGTTTTTGGATAGTTTCTAGAGCAGCTATTTGTGTTAGTATTGAGTTTAACATCTTCTGTCTGTCTTTCTTAACTTTTGTACCTAATGCTTGAGCTCACCCTCTAATGAAGGCTTTGTGTGCTTCCCAGACTATGGTCTGGGAGGTGTCAGAAGGTTTATTGTCTTGAAAGTACAAAGCTAGTTTTTTAGAAATATCAGCTAGAGAATAGAGTTGAGCGAACACCTGGATGTTCGGGTTCGAGAAGTTCGGCCGAACTTCCCGTAAATGTTCGGGTTCGGGATCCGAACCCGAACCGAACTTCGTCCGAACCCGAACCCCATTGAAGTCAATGGGGACCCGACACTTTTGGGCACTAAAAAGGCTGTAAAACAGCCCAGGAAAGAGCTAGAGGGCTGCAAAAGGCAGCAACATGTAGGTAAATCCCCTGCAAACAAATGTGGATAGGGAAATGAATTAAAATTAAAATTAAAAAAATAAAAATGAACCATATCAATTGGACAGAGGTCCCATAGCAGAGAATCTGGCTTCACGTCAGCAGAGAATCAGTCTCTTCATGCCATAGCAAAGAATCTGGCTTCATGTCAGCAGAGAATCAGTCTCTTCATGCCATAGCAGAGAATCTGGCTTCATGTCAGCGCAGAATCAGTCTTCATGTCATAGCAGAGAATCAGGGTTCACGTCACCCACCACTGGAACAGGCCACTGTCACACATTTAGGCCCCGGCACCCAGACAGAGGAGAGCGGTCCCGTAACAGAGAATCTGGCCTTATGTCAGCGCAGAATCTGTCTTCATGTCATAGCAGAGAATCAGGCTTCACGTCACCCACCACTGGAACAGGCCACTGTCACACATTTAGGCCCAGGCACCCAGGCAGAGGAGAGAGGTCCCGTAACAGAGAATCTGGCCTTATGTCAGCGCAGAATCTGTCTTCATGTCATAGCAGAGAATCAGGCTTCACGTCAGCCACCACTGGAACAGGCCACTGTCACACATTTAGGCCCAGGCACCCAGGCAGAGGAGAGCGGTCCCGTAACAGAGAATCTGGCCTTATGTCAGCGCAGAATCTGTCTTCATGTCATAGCAGAGAATCAGGCTTCACGTCAGCCACCACTGGAACAGGCCACTGTCACACATTTAGGCCCAGGGCACCCAGGCAGAGGAGAGAGGTCCCGTAACAGAGAATCTGGCCTTATGTCAGTGCAGAATCTGTCTTCATGTCATAGCAGAGAATCAGGCTTCACGTCACCCACCACTGGAACAGGCCACTGTCACACATTTAGGCCCAGGCACCCAGCAGAGGAGAGCGGTCCCGTAACAGAGAATCTGGCCTTATGTCAGCGCAGAATCTGTCTTCATGTCATAGCAAAGAATCAGGCTTCACGTCACCCACCACTGGAACAGGCCACTGTCACACATTTAGGCCCAGGCACCCAGGCAGAGGAGAGAGGTCCCCGTAACAGAGAATCTGGCCTTATGTCAGCACAGAATCTGTCTTCATGTCATAGCAGAGAATCAGGCTTCACGTCATCCCACCACTGGAACAGGCCACTGTCACACATTAGGCCCAGGCACCCAGGCAGAGGAGAGAGGTCCCGTAACAGAGAATCTGGCCTTATGTCAGCGCAGAATCTGTCTCATGTCATAGCAGAGAATCAGGCTTCACGTCACCCACCACTGGAACAGGCCACTGTCACACATTTAGGCCCCGGCACCCAGACAGAGGAGAGCGGTCCCGTAACAGAGAATCTGGCTTTATGTCAGCGCAGAATCTGTATTCATGTCATAGCAGAGAATCAGGCTTCACAACACCCACCACTGGAACAGGCCACCTTCACACATTTAGGCCCAGGCACCAGGCAGAGGAGAGAGTCCCCGTAACAGAGAATCTGGCCTTATGTCAGCGCAGAATCTGTATTCATGTCTAGCAGAGAATCAGGCTTCACGTCACCACCACTGGAACAGGCCACTGTCACACATTTAGGCCCCCGGCACCCAGACAGAGGAGAGCGGTCCCCGTAACAGAGAATCTGGCCTTATGTCAGCGCAGAATCTGTATTCATGTCATAGCAGAGAATCAGGCTTCACGTCACCCACCACTGGAAACAGGCCACTGTCAACACATTTAGGCCCAGGCACCCAGGCAGTGGAGAGGTCCCGTAACAGAGAATCTGGCCTTATGTCAGCGCAGAATCTGTATTTATGTCATAGCAGAGAATCAGGCTTCACGTCACCCACCACTGGAACAGGCCACGTCTGAATGGAGCTTTACAGGGGGGTAATCAATGACAGGGGTGTAATCAATGACAGGGGGGGTGATCAGGGAGTCTATATGGGGTGATCACCACAGTCATTGATTACGCCCCTGTAAGGCTTCATTCAGACGTCCGGATGCGTTTTGCGGATCCGATCCATCTATCAGTGGATCCGTAAAAATCATGCAGACGTCTGAATGGAGCTTTACAGGGGGGGTAATCAATGACAGGGGGGTAACAATGACAGGGGGGGTGATCAGGGAGTCTATATGGGGTGATCACCACAGTCATTGTTCACGCCCCTGTAAGGCTTCATTCAGACGTCCGGATGCGTTTTGCGGATCCGATCCATCTATCAGTGGATCCGTAAAAATCATGCAGACGTCTGAATAGAGCTTTACAAGGTTTGATCAATGACAGGGGGGTAATCAATGACAGGGGGGTGATCAGGGAGTCTATATGGGGTGATCAGGGGTGATCAGGGGCTAATAAGGGGTTAATAAGTGAAGGGGGGGGGGGTGTAGTGTAGTGTAGTGGTGCTTGGTGCTACTTTACTGAGCTACCTGTGTCCTCTGGTGGTCGATCCAAACAAAGGGGACCACCAGAGGACCAGGTAGCAGGTATATAGACGCTGTTATCAAAACAGCGTCTAATATACCTGTTAGGGGTTAAAAAAAAAACACATCTCCAGCCTGCCAGTGAACGATCGCCGCTGGCAGGCTGGAGATCAACTCTCTTACCTTCCGTTCCTGTGAGCGCGCGCGCCTGTGTGCGCGCGTTCACAGGAAAGTCTCGCGTCTCGCGAGATGACGCATATATGCGTGACTGTGCGCAGCGCTGCCACCTCCGGAACGCGATCCTGCGTTAGGCGGTCCGGAGGTGGTTAATTCTATTTATTGTCCAACTATCACTATTTTATTCGTTTTAGGTACTTCTATTGCACTATTCTATTCCAATGATATTGTATTGACTTTTAGATAGTTAAGCCATTGTATTGTATTTTATTGTATTTATTTATTAACCAAGCGTTCAGCTATACCAATAAATCTTTATTCAGTCATCAACATCGTTTCTAATCGTGGTTCTGCCTATAGTGTGAGTGCCAGTATACCACTTTTATATTAAATGAAATAGATGAAATATACCTGTGCAAAGCGGGTCCTTCTGCTAATATACAGTGTATATATATATATATATATACAGCCAGGTCCATAAATATTGGGACATCGATACAATTCTAAAAATTTTGGCTCTATACACCTCCACAATGGATTTGAAATGAAACGAACAAGATGTGAGTTTACTGCAGACTGTCAGCTTTAATTGAGGGTATTTGCATCCAAATCAGGTGAACGGTGTAGGAATTACAACAATTTGCATATGTGCCTCCCATTTGTTAAGGGACCAAAAGTAATGGGACAATTGGCTTCTCAGCTGTTCCATGGCCAGGTGTGTGTTATTCCCTCATTATCCCAATTACAATGAGCAGATAAAAGGTCCAGAGTTCATTTCAAGTGTGTTATTTGCATTTGGAATCTATTGCTGTCAACTCTCAAGATGAGATCCAAAGAGCTGTCACTATCAGTGAAGCAAGCCATCTTTAGGCTGAAAAAACAAAACAAACACATCAGAGAGATAGCAAAATCATTAGGCGACTGTTTGGAACATTCTTAAAAAGAAGAAACTGTCACGACCATGTCATGGTTGTGACTCCCCGCATGCAGTTGCCTGCGGTTTGGTCTTATGTTCAACCACTGGTGAGTGCTGTTAATATGTTGCCTCACGTGTGGTTGCCGCTGGCAACATGATGTTTTGGCAGTATAGCGGCCTGAGCGGTTGCTAGGCAGCTTGCTGTCAAGTGCATGTGGTTGACACCTGCTTGGTGTGTTTGTATGTGTGCACATTCCCGGTTTGTTGTGCACGAGGTTTTGTATGTGTGTATTGTGACACTTTTCGTCACCTTCGGTTGTCCTCGGCAACGTCGTGGTCTTGTGTGCATGTGGTGGCAGTGTCTCGGCCTGCTGGCTGTTCCCCAGTACATGGTTGCCACGCATGCCGTTGCCGGCGGTAACAGGTGAGTGTGTTGTTTTATGTGCTTTTCCCTTTAAGTGGCTTCACTACCCTGCCCTGGTGTCGGAAGGGTTAACTCCCTTCTTAGTGTGTGAACACTGGGTGTGTCTGTGTGTGGGTGTGGCTACTTGGGCTATTAGCTTCCGCTGGATGCCTGTTATCTGAGGGGTACTTCAGCCATGGTTTGCTGGAGTCATCCTCCTGGTATTATACCATCTTCCAGTGAGGGCCACCCTTGTGGTCATAAAACCATCTATGATGTCAAGTTGATCTGTTTATCCTTTCCGTGTTTATTACAGCTATGGATGTCCTGGTTACCTGTGTGTTTTGTGTGCGCTGTCTCCTTGATGTTTGTGTGGACAGCAATACTGGTGCATGGGTTCCAGTCAGCAAGGCTGTGGCAGGTAGGTTTGGAACTAGTGTTGTTCACCTGCCATATCCATATATCTGTATGTGTTTCCCCTTCCTTGCAGCTTGGCCAGTGAGACTCCTGTTCCTCCGTGTCCTGGAGGAACAGGTCGTCTTACCCAGCTCCTAGTTCAGGGCCACCCATAGGGCTAGTAGGGACCCCCAAGGTTTCCGGTGTATGAGCCCTCCCACCATCAGGGTTGGCTTATACGGCTAGGAGTCAGGGTCAGTATTAGGGACGCGATAGGAGAGACATGCTCCCTGATCCTGTGGTCCTGGCCGAGCAGCGACCAAACATCTTCTGGCATCGCACAACTGAGGGTTTCCCCCATCCTCAGCCGTGACAGGAACAGTGCGGTGAGCTCAGCCAGCACCAAAAGACCCGGAAGAACCATGGAAAACAACTGTGGTGGATGACGAAGAATTATTCCCTGGTGAAGAAAACACCCTTTACAACAGTTGGCTAGATCAAGAACACTCTCCAGGGAGGTAGGTGTATGTGTGTAAAAGTTAGCAATCAAGAGAAGACTTCACCAGAGTGAATACAGAGGTTTCACCACAAGATGTAAACCATTAGTGAGCCTCAAAAACAGGAAGGCCAGATTAGAGTTTGCCAAACGACATCTAAAAAAGTCTCTTCACGGTTCTGGAACAACATCCTATGGACAAATGAGACCAAGATCAGCTTGTACCAGAGTGATGGGAAGAGAAGAGTATGGAGAAGGAAAGGAACTGCTCATTAACCTAAGCATACCACCTCATCAGTGATGCATGGTGGTGGTAGTGTTATTGTGTGTGGGCATGTTTGGCTGCCAATGGAACTGGTTCTCTTGTATTTATTGATGATGTGATGCTGACAAAAGCAGCAGGATGAATTCTGAAGTGTTTCAGGAAATATTATCAGCTCATATTCAGCCAAATGCTTCAGAACTCATTGGACGGCGCTTCACAGTGCAGATAAACAATGACCCAAAGAATATAGCAAAGCAACCAAAGAGTTTTTAAAGGGAAAAAAGTAGAATGTTATGCAATGGCCAAGTCAATCACCTGACCAGAATCGATTGAGCATGCATTTCACTAGCTGAGGACAAAACTGAAGGGGAAATGCCCCAAGAACAAGCAGGAACTGAAGACAGTTGCAGTAGAGGCACGGCAGAGCATCACCAGGGATGAAACCAGCGTCTGCTGATGTCTATATGTTCCAGACTTCAGGTTGTAATTGACTGCAAAGGATTTGCAACCAAGTATTAAAAAGTGAAAGTTTGATTTTAATTATTATGTCCCATTCCTTTTGGTTCCTTAAAAGTGGGAGGCACATATGCAAACTGTTTGTAATTCCTACATCGTTCACGTGATTTGAATGTAAATACCCTCAAATTAAAGCTGACAGTCTGAGTTAAAGCACATCTTGTTTATTTTATTTCAATCCTTTGTGGTGTTGCGGTGGTGTAAAGAGCCAAAATTTTTAGAATTGTGTTGATGTCCCAATATTTATGGACCTGACTGCATATATATATATATATATATATATACAGTACAGACCAAAAGTTTGTACACACCTTCTCATTCAAAGAGTTTTCTTTATTTTCATGACTATGAAGGCATCAAAACTATGAATTAACACATGTGGAATTATATACATAACAAACAAGTGTGAAACAACAGAAATATGTCATATTCTAGGTTCTTCAAAGTAGCCACCTTTTGCTTTGATTACTGCTATGCACACTCTTGGCATTCTCTTGATGAGCTTCAAGAGGTAGTCCCCTGAAATGGTCTTCCAACAGTCTTGAAGGAGTTCCAGAGATGCTAGCACTTGTTGGCCCTTTTGCCTTCACTCTGCGGTCCAGCTCACCCCAACCATCTCGATTGGTTCAGGTCCGGTGACTGTGGAGGCCAGGTCATTGGCCACAGCACCCCATAACTCTCCTTCATGGTCAATAGCCTATTTGACCATGAAGGAGAGTGATGGGGTGCTGCGCCAGATGACCTGGCCTCCACAGTCACCGACCTGAACCAATCGAGATGGTTTGTGCTGTAGAGGTCACTGTTAAGGGGGTGGGGTGTTGTGGAGGTCACATTTTAAGGGAACAGCGCTCTGTGGAGGTGGTAAGTCATTGTTAAGGGGTCAGGTTATTGTGGAAATCACTTTTAACGAGGACAGGGTACTGTGGAGTGTATCTAATAAAGGGGCGGCCGCTGTGGAGGTCACTGTCAAAGGGGAGGGCACTGTGGATGTTACTGTTAAGGGGGAAGGCTGCTGTGGAGGTCACTGTTAAAGGGGCGGGGTACTGTAGATGTCACTGTTATAGTGGACACTGTCGATATCTTAACGACACACACAAACTTTAAATGAAATAGATGAAATATACCTGTGCAAAGCCGGGTCCTTCTGCTAATATACAGTATATATATATATATATATATATATACAGTCAGGTCCATAAATATTGGGACATCGATACAATTCTAAAAAATTTGGCTCTATACACCACCACAATGGATTTGAAATGAAACGAACAAGATGTGAGTTTACTGCAGACTGTCAGCTTTAATTTGAGGGTATTTGCATCCAAATCAGGTGAACGGTGTAGGAATTACAACAATTTGCATATGTGCCTCCCATTTGTTAATGGACCAAAAGTAATGGGACAATTGGCTTCTCAGCTGTTCCATGGCCAGGTGTGTGTTATTTCCTCATTATCCCAATTACAATGAGCAGATAAAAGGTCCAGAGTTCATTTCAAGTGTGCTATTTGCATTTGGAATCTATTGCTGTCAACTCTCAAGATGAGATCCAAAGAGCTGTCACTATCAGTGAAGCAAGCCATCATTAGGCTGAAAAAACAAAACAAACACATCAGAGAGATAGCAAAAACATTAGGCGACTGTTTGGAACATTCTTAAAAAGAAGGAACTGTCACGACCATGGTCATGGTCGTGACTCCCCCGCATGCAGTTGCCTGCGGTTTGGTCTTATTGTTCAACCACTGGTGAGTGCTGTTAATATGTTGCCTCACGTGTGGTTGCCGCTGGCAACATGATGTTTTGGCAGTATAGCGGCCTGAGCGGTTGCTAGGCAGTTTGCTGTCAAGTGCATGTGGTTGCACCTGGCTTGGTGTGTTTGTATGTGTGCACTTTCCCGGTTTGTTGTGCACGAGGTTTTGTATGTGTGTTTTGTGACACTTTTCGTCACCTTCGGTTGTCCTCGGCAACGTGTGGTCTTGTGTGCATGTGGTGGCAGTGTCTCGGCCTGCTGGCTGTTCCCCAGGACATGGTTGCCACGCATGCCATTGCCGGCGGTAACAGGTGAGTCTCTTGATGAGCTTCAAGAGGTAGTCCCCTGAAATGGTCTTCCAACAGTCTTGAAGGAGTTCCCAGAGATGCTTAGCACTTGTTGGCCCTTTTGCCTTCACTCTGCGGTCTAGCTCACCCCAAACCATCTCGATTGCGTTCAGGTCCGGTGACTGTGGAGGCCAGGTCATCTGGTGCAGCACCCCATCACTCTCCTTCATGGTCAAATAGCCCTTACTTTCAAAGTTTTCCCAATTTTTCGGCTGACTGACTGACCTTCATTTCTTAAAGTAATGATGGCCACTCGTTTTTCTTTACTTAGCTGCTTTTTTCTTGCCATAATACAAATTCTAACAGTCTATTCAGTAGGACTATCAGCTGTGTATCCACCTGACTTCTCCTCAACGCAACAAATGGTCCCAACCCCATTTATAAGGCCAGAAATCCCACTTATTAAACCTGACAGGGCACACCTGTAAAGTGAAAACCATTTCAGGGGTCTACCTCTTGAAGCTCATCAAGAGAATGCCAAGAGTGTGCAAAGCAGTAATCAAAGCAAAAGGTGGCTACTTTGAAGAACCTAGAATATGACATATTTTCAGTTGTTTCACACTTGTTTGTTATGTACACTCACCTAAAGAATTATTAGGAACACCTGTTCTATTTCTCATTAATGCAATTATCTAGTCAACCAATCACATGGCAGTTGCTTCAATGCATTTAGGGGGGTGGTCCTGGTCAAGACAATCTCCTGAACTCCAAACTGAATGTCAGAATGGGAAAGAAAGGTGATTTAAGCAATTTTGAGCGTGGCATGGTTGTTGGTGCCAGACGGGCCGGTCTGAGTATTTCACAATCTGCTCAGTTACTGGGATTTTCACGCACAACCATTTCTAGGGTTTACAAAGAATGGTGTGAAAAGGGAAAAACATCCAGTATGCGGAAGTCCTGTGGGAAAAAATGCCTTGTGGATGCTAGAGGTCAGAGGAGAATGGGCCGACTGATTCAAGCTGATAGAAGAGCAACGTTGACTGAAATAACCACTCGTTACAACCGAGGTATGCAGCAAAGCATTTGGAAGCCACAACACGCACAACCTTGAGGCGGATGGGCTACAACAGCAGAAGACCCCACCGGGTACCACTCATCTCCACTACAAATAATAAAAAAGAGGCTACAATTTGCACGAGCTCACCAAAATTGGACTGTTGAAGACTGGAAAAATGTTGCCTGGTCTAGAGTCTCGATTTCTGTTGAGACATTCAAAATGGTAGAGTCCGAATTTGGCGTAAACAGAATGAGAACATGTATCCATCCTCTGATGGCTACTTCCAGCAGGATAATGCACCATGTCACAAAGCTTGAATCATTTCAAATTGGTTTCTTGAACATGACAATGAGTTCACTGTACTAAAATGGCCCCCACAGTCACCAGATCTCAACCCAATAGAGCATCTTTGGGATGTGGTGGAACGGGAGCTTCGTGCCCTGGATGTGCATCCCTCAAATCTCCATCAACTGCAAGATGCTATCCTATCAATATGGGCCAACATTTCTAAAGAATGCTATCAGCACCTTGTTGAATCAATGCCACGTAGAATTAAGGCAGTTCTGAAGGCAAAAGGGGGTCCAACATCGTATTAGTATGGTGTTCCTAATAATTCTTTAGGTGAGTGTATATAATTCCACATGTGTTAATTCATAGTTTTGATGCCTTCAGTGTGAATCTACAATTTTCATAGTCATGAAAATAAAGAAAATTCTTTGAATGAGAAGGTGTGTCTAAACTTTTGGTCTGAACTGTATATTGTAGGAAGGCGCAAGGGTCCATCATTGACGGAAGGTATGTGTCACCGAGATTCCTGACCTCGGTGAGGTGAAAAACTGCTAACCAGGTGAATGTTTGTGTTCTGTGGACTTTCCATAGTGTGATCATACACCAATACTGCGAACTGTTATTTTATTTTTCCTTTTGTGTGAATAAACACTGAACTATTTAAGTTAAAGACTTTGTGATTGCCTCTATACTGCGTCCTCTAAACTGCCTACCAGAGCAAATCCCCACATTTGGTGTCGGATGCGGGCAAACGCAGTGAGGCTGGCCTAAAGGCCAAAAAGTTTGTTTTTTCCCCGGGCACGGGTGTATGTCTTTTATCAAGCTGGCAAGGTTACGACCCATATCCCCTGACAAAATGGAGGCGGTCGTGAAAGCCCTCATGGAGGCTAACTTGCAGCAGCGGGAGGCAAACAAGTAGCAGCAGGAAACCAACCAGCTGCTATTACAGCATGTGATGGCATTACAAGCGGCATGAGCGTCCCAGAATGTCCACGATGCCCGGAAAGCTGTTCGTGTGGCAATCCCTAATATGACCCAATCAGACGACGTCGAGGCGTATCTGGCGGTGTTCAAAATGGTGGCTAGAGATGGTCGACCTGGTGGAGCGCTACGAGACCACCTGAAATCTGCAGGGGAGCTCTTTTGGGAGGGGGCCAGTCAAACCCCGGAAATCTCCACCCCAGGCCTGGTGGCTGGTGCCAGCCAAACCCGCTCAGGACGTACCCCCTGCAGACCCAGCCCCGGTGGTCTGCTGGTGGTGTCACGAGCCTGGACACATATGGGTTGACTGTCCCCATCGGAGGGAACCCATGGACACTAACTTTGGCTACCGCCCCTCAATGTATGCCAGTAGGCTGTGTGCATTCGGTAACCCTGAGACAATAGACAATAGTCACCTGTGCCAGGTGCAAGTGGGAGATACCCTGGCAATGGTGCTGCTGGACTCAGGGAGCCTGACGTCCCTGGTAAGAGCTGTCCTGGTGCGGCCCGCCAAGTATACTGGCCGAAAAGTAGGCTTAGTGTGCATCCATGGAGACTTAAAGGACTATCCCACCACCCTGGTGTCACTATCCACGTCGGTCGGCACGTGGACTCTATGAACTAATAATTGGAAGAGACTTCCCCGGTTTTCCCGGAACTATGGCTGGATACGAAAGTTACTGATACCTGGGAGACATATGTGACCCTATCAGAGTGGCCCGGCTCAGGGGGAAGACCAGAACCCTGGGAACCTGAGTCCTAAGGGCCAGGAGTAGGGGTGACAACTACTTTGGTGGTAGAGGGGGAGACAACCCCACTAAGTGTGATGGTGGGAGACGTGAAGGACTTGCCGCCGGGTCCGGAGTTGGCAGACCCCAACGTCTCCGGAGATAACTTTGGTACAGCACTGCACCAGGACCCGACTCTATCTCGAGCCTGGGAAAATGTGGTAGTAGTTGAGGGTGAGCTGCAACAACTTGCTGCTGTGTCTATGTTCCCCCGTTTTGCGGTTCAACAGGAGATGCTGTATCGGGTAAATCAACTTCGGGGTGTGCATATTGAACAGCTGGTGGTGCCCAAGGCGTATTGCAAGCTCGTGTTGGAGTTAGCCCACCAACATGTTCTTGGGGAACACCTGGGCCAGCAGAAAATGGAGGAACGGATACTACAGTGGTTCTACTGGCCCAGTGTGTTCAGAGAGGTGGAAGAGTATTGCAAGTCTTGCCCAACTTGCCAGATAACCAGCCCCCAGCCACATTTCCGTAGTCCCCTGGTTCCTCTCCGGATTATTGAGATTCCATTCGAGCGGATCGCTATTGATCTCATAGGACCAGTACCGAAGTCCGCTAGAGGGCACCAACACATCTTAGTCGTCCTCGACCACGCCACTCGGTACCCGGAAGAGGTGCCGCTGCGTCATAAATCAGCCAAACTCATAGCTAAGGAGTTAATGGAGATGTTTTCTCAAATGGGTCTGCTTAAGGGACCCCGTTTATGTCCAAGGTCATGAGGGAACTCTGTAAGTTGCTCCACATAAAATAGCTACGGACGTCCATGTATCATCCGCAAAATGATGGCCTGGTAGAGAGGTTTAATTAAACACTAAAAAATATGTTAAAAAGAGTGGTGTCTAAGGATGGGAGGGACTGAGACCTTCTTCTGCCCTATCTCATGTTCGCAGTGCAAGAAGTGCCCTAGGCCTCTACTGGGTTCTCGCCCTTCAAAATGCAGACACCCTCGTGGTATGTTTGACATTGCCAAAGAGGCGTGGGAACAACAGCCCACACCGCACAAAAGTGTTGTTGAGTACGTCACCCAGATGCGGGGATGGATGGAAACAGTGTTGCCTCTGGTTAGGGAGCATATGGAGGCAGCACAGCGAGCCCAGAGTAGGGTCTATAATAGGCAGGCTCGGGTCCGGAACTTTAACCCGGGTGATCGGGTGTTGGTTCTGGTACCGACCGTAAACAGTAAGTTCCTAGCTAGGTAGCAGGGGCCCTACGAGGTACTTGAAAAAATTGGAGAGGTAGATTACAAGGTACACCAGCCATGGAGACGAAAGCCGTAGCAGGTGTACCATGTGAATCTGCTCAAACACTGGAAAGATAGGGAAACCTGTACGGAAGACAGTTCATGACCAGGGTTCCTAAGGGAAGCGGTATCGGCTCCTCTGTCTGAAGCAAGGGAAGCGGCTGCCACAGTGAAAATTGCTGACAGCTTCCCCTCTAAACAGGCTCAGGAAGCCAGGGAGTTTATTAGTCTGAAGACGGATGTGTTCTCGGACCTCCCTGGACGCACGTCCATAATCCCGCATGTCATTGTCACTGAGCCTCAGGCAAAAGTTCGGTTAAAACCCTGCCGGGTACCCGAAGCTCGGCGACAAGCCATTGCGGAGGAAGTGCAGCTAATGCTCCAGCTAGGTGTCATCGAGGAATCATAAAGTGAATGGGCCAGTCCGATAGTCTTAATACCCAAGCTGGACGGGACATTGCGGTTCTGTAACGATTTCCACAAACTGAATGAGGTGTCTAAGTTTGACGCGTATCCCATGCCCCGAGTAGATGAGCTTATTGAGAAGTTAGGCCAAGCCCAGTATTTTTCTGTGTTGGACCTCACCAAAGGGTACTGGCATGTACCCTTGACGGAGGCTGCCAAGGAAAATCGGCTTTCATCACGCGAGAGTGGCTGTATCAGTACAAGTTATTACTGTTTGGTCTAACTGGCGCTCCCGCCACGTTTCAAAGGCTAATGGAGATTGTACTCCGCCCACAACGTCGGTATGCTTCGGCATACCTGGACGATATTGTTGTTCATGGCACCACCTGGGAAAGTCACCTACCTAAAGTGCAGGCTGTAGTTGACTCCCTTAGGAAGGCTGGCTTAACCGCCAACCTAAAAAAGTGCACAATAGAGTTAGAAGAGACCAAGTACCTGGGGTATGTAATTGGGCTCGGAATGATCAAACCTCAGGTGAACAAAATTGAGGCAATTAGGAATTTGCCCCGACCTGTCACTACTCGGCAAGTTCAGTCGTTCCTGGGTATGGTGGGGTACTATATGAGGTTTGTCCTCAATTTTGCTACAGTCGTCGCACCATTTACAGGCCTTTTGAAGCGACGCAAGTCAGTGATGGTCCAGTGGAATGAGCAGGCAGAAAGGGCTTTTTCCGCTTTCAAGTCGGCCTGTGTGGGTCCCCGGTATTGGTGACGCCCGACTTCAGAAGGGAGTTTGTGGTACAGACCGATGCCTCTGAAGTAGGCCTCGGAGCTGTACTCTCTCAGGGCATCAATGGGGAGGAACATCCCGTTGTTTTCCAGAGCCAAAAGCTTACCCCAGCCGAGACTAGGTACAGTACACTGCGTGCAGAATTATTAGGCAAATGAGTATTTTGACCACATCATCCTCTTTATGCATGTTGTCTTACTCCAAGCTGTATAGGCTCGAAAGCCTACTACCAATTAAGCATATTAGGTGATGTGCATCTCTGTAATGAGAAGGGGTGTGGTCTAATGACATCAACACCCTATATTAGGTGTGCATAATTATTAGGCAACTTCCTTTTCTTTGGCAAAATGGGTCAAAAGAAGGACTTGACAGGCTCAGAAAAGTCAAAAATAGTGAGATATCTTGCAGAGGGATGCAGCACTCTTAAAATTGCAAAGCTTCTGAAGCGTGATCATCGAACAATCAAGCGTTTCATTCAAAATAGTCAACAGGGTCGCAAGAAGAGTGTGGAAAAACCAAGGCGCAAAATAACTGCCCATGAACTGAGAAAAGTCAAGCGTGCAGCTGCCAAGATGCCACTTGCCACCAGTTTGGCCATATTTCAGAGCTGCAACATCACTGGAGTGCCCAAAAGCACAAGGTGTGCAATACTCAGAGACATGGCCAAGGTAAGAAAGGCTGAAAGACGACCACCACTGAACAAGACACACAAGCTGAAACGTCAAGACTGGGCCAAGAAATATCTCAAGACTGATTTTTCTAAGGTTTTATGGACTGATGAAATGAGAGTGAGCCTTGATGGGCTAGATGGATGGGCCCGTGGCTGGATTGGTAAAGGGCAGAGAGCTCCAGTCCGACTCAGACGCCAGCAAGGTGGAGGTGGAGTACTGGTTTGGGCTGGTATCATCAAAGATGAGCTTGTGGGGCCTTTTCGGGTTGAGGATGGAGTCAAGCTCAACTCCCAGTCCTACTGCCAGTTTCTGGAAGACACCTTCTTCAAGCAGTGGTACAGGAAGAAGTCTGCATCCTTCAAGAAAAACATGATTTTCATGCAGGACAATGCTCCATCACACGCGTCCAAGTACTCCACAGCGTGGCTGGCAAGAAAGGGTATAAAAGAAGAAAATCTAATGACATGGCCTCCTTGTTCACCTCATCTGAACCCCATTGAGAACCTGTGGTCCATCATCAAATGTGAGATTTACAAGGGGGGAAAACAGTACACCTCTCTGAACAGTGTCTGGGAGGCTGTGGTTGCTGCTGCACGCAATGTTGATGGTGAACAGATCAAAACACTGACAGAATCCATGGATGGCAGGCTTTTGAGTGTCCTTGCAAAGAAAGGTGGCTATATTGGTCACTGATTTGTTTTTGTTTTGTTTTTGAATGTCAGAAATGTATATTTGTGAATGTTGAGATGTTATATTGGTTTCACTGGTAAAAATAAATAATTGAAATGGGTATATATTTGTTTTTTGTTAAGTTGCCTAATAATTATGCACAGTAATAGTCACCTGCACACACAGATATCCCCCTAAAATAGCTAAAACTAAAAACAAACTAAAAACTACTTCCAAAAATATTCAGCTTTGATATTAATGAGTTTTTTGGGTTCATTGAGAACATGGTTGTTGTTCAATAATAAAATTAATCCTCAAAAATACAACTTGCCTAATAATTCTGCACTCCCTGTATAGTGGAGAGAGAGTGCCTGGCCATCAAGATGAGCCAAGCCAAAGAGAGGAATGCTCGGGTCACCAGGTGGTTCTTGTCTTTACAAAACTTTAAGTTTTCTGTGGAACATAGGGCAGGCAGGTTACAGGGAAACGCGGATGCCCTGTCCCGCGTACACTGTCTGGCAAGTGTTCACCCCCTCATGGTTGAACAAAGGGGGGAGGTATGTAGGAAGGTGCAAGGGTCCGTCATTGATGGAAGGTATTTGTCACCAAGATTCCTGGCCTCGGTGAGGTAAGAGCTGGTAATTTTAAGTGTCAGTGGCAGTTAGTACTGACTGACACTATTTGTTATTTAGTATGGCTGCAGAGCCTATCCGGGCCGGCTCTTACTGGGAGCAGCCAAAGTGCAGGGTGGGTGGCTTCTCCCCACGTTCCAGGCCAGGTTTTGGTTTGGGATATAAAAACCCCGCCAGCAGTCTCAGCTGTGTGAATTATTCTCCACTTCACAGTGAAGCTGTGGAGACGCTGTGGTTTTGGGATCTGCATGAGGTGTGCCGTGTTAGAGGGCTGAGAGCCGCATTGCTGGAAAACAGGCCCCCTAAAGCCTGCTTTGGATGGCTGATGAAAAACTGCTAACCAGGTGAACGTTTGTGTTCTGTGGACTTTCCATGGTGTGAACATACACCAATACTGCGAACTGTTATTTTGTTTTGCCTTTTGTGTGAATAAACACTGAACTATTTAAGTTAAAGACTTGTGATTGCCTCTATACTGCATCCACTAAGCTGCCTACCAGAGTAAATCCACACAATATATATAAAAACACACACTTATTATTAGGGAACGTCCAAAAAGAATCAAAATTGATATGAACATGTGGAATAATATAACAGTATACTGTAGAGTCATTGTAAAATAAATGGGACTTTAGTATGAGTTCATTTTGTTATAGTATCATAATTCATCTATCTCATTCTGGCTTTAAAATATACATATCAGTAATAAACTAAATTATTTTGACAAATCCATGCTGATGATTGCCTAGCCCATATTTCATATAATATGTAAAATATTTTCATGATATATTAGTCAATGCCTCTATCAAATTGTGTGCCGAGCTTAGCCAATAAAGTTATCATGTAATTATTATTAACTTGTATTAAATTATTAATTCTTTCCTCAAGGAATTTCTGTGGACTAAGTATCTCATCTAAACGGGAAGGCTAGGATCGCAAGTAAGGGTAGAGGTAATCATTGCCCGTATGAATAATTGAAGTTTAATAATTTTGACTGCAGTTAGAAATCATTTCCCACACTTGCTACATGACCAAAGTGCCTGCAGCTCAAAAGTCGATCAGTTCTCTTTCTTGTTCATCAAACTCTATATAAAAGGGGAAAGAAGGAACTGAATATTTTACATTTCATCACAAAAGTGATAGTGATTATGAAAAATATGACAACCCTTCTATTAAATCAACACAAAATCTGAGAATGATTGTATTTATAAAGTTAGTGACTGTTTATTATGTACATAATTTTTTATGGTCTTGTTCATCTGTGTCGTTACCTGTTTCATCTTTTTAGTGCTGAATAGGAGTCTCCTTTTGTACTTTAGAATGGAAAGGATTCAAAGACATTCCAATCAATGTTAAATGATAGCATCACACAGGTGTTACAGACTTGAACTATACACATTTATGTCCCATTCCACTAGATGCCAAAGGCACTCTGATATATTGACATTTAATTGCTGTGCTTGTCATATACACTGAATTTATTAGCATATTTTAGTGCCAGCTTGGAATTATATGAGTGTTGTGAACACAAAGCTTCATCCAACCTAAGGATTATCCCTGACTGTGGCCATAATGGGCTGCATATGGTCATTTATAATAGTTAGGTAGTGTTGATTGCGAATATTCTAATTGCAAATTTTTATCGCAAATATTGGCACTTCGAGAATTTGCGAATATCTAGAATATAGTGCTATATCTTCGTAATCGCAAATATTTACAATTTTTTTTCATCAGTACCCATGATCCTTCACTGCTTCTTGCTTAAGAAGGCTACAATATCTTTGACTTTATGAGTAGTGTCGATCGCAAATTTTCGTATCATAAATTTTTATCACTAAATTTATCACAAATTTTCCAATTGCCGATTTTCGCAATCAAGAAAATAATGACTGGAGATGACGAATTCTCGAATTCGAGAATATATGATGAATATTTGACCAAATATTCATGAAATATTGCGTATTCGAATATTGCCCCTGCTACTCATCACTGTACTCAGGTAGATGGTAACTTCTAGACAGTGTGTTAATAGACCTAATCTGTGCTAAGAAGACATTTTCTACACTGTTCCATTACCATTAAATATAACCTTTGACACAAGGTTGGGTGGGACCAAGAACTCATGTGGTTTTTAGCAAATTTAAACCCTATTATTTGCAAACCTAAAGCTGTCCATACACATTCGATGATTGTTAGATCGACAGCCCTCTCTTTTGTATTCCTACAGATGTAGCAGAGTTACCACTCAAACTATTAAATTAGATTTCTTAAAGGAAACCTTTCACTGGGATTTTGTGTATAGAGCTGAGGACATTTGTTGCTAGATGGCCGCTAACACATCCGCAATACCCAGTCCCCATAGCTCTGTGTGCTTTTATTGTGTAAAAAAAACGATTTGATACATATGCAAATTAACCTGAGATGAGTCCTGTCCCTGAGATGAGTCCAGCGTGAAGGAGCCCAGCACCGCCCCGCATCCTCAGAATCTCCTCCTTGCTCCCCGACGTCAGAAAGCTAGAGCGCCGTAATCTTGCGATGCGCAAGCTAGCGCATGCGCAGTGTCGTCAAAGTGTTCCTTCCCTGTGCTGGCATCAGCCTCAGGGAAGGAACTGTGCATGCGCTAGCTCGCGCATCGCATCTAGTTAAGCATATGTGTTAAGTCTACTACATCTGTACCAAATTCCTCATAAACATACACATTTAGTATAGCCATACTGTACGTGGATATCATCTTATCTGGTTTGTCTGACAATACACTAATGAATGGGGGCCTTTAGAATTTAAGATTCATTAGATCATAATTTGCTAACTTTTAACTGTAAAGTTCTGATGAGGTTGTGCCCATTGTTGCCTCATAAACTTTTTATAGAGTAACATCGCTCATGTGAATTGTGTGAAAGACTTGCATTTCATAGAAATACTTTGGATTGCATGTAAGTGACAGATTCTTTTGATTTTACACATTTTTTTTAAGATAAAAAATATCAAAGAGAAAGATGAATAAAACAAATATATCATAATAACTGTCATGACAAAGGTATTAGATGAAACTTGTTGTATACAAAAGTAATTTTTTTAATGCAAAAATAAAAGATGAGGGAAGTTTTATACATTTAAATACGGATGCTTCGCTGAACTTTCCAAAAATGTTATTTGATCCAAATTTATTTGTGATGAAGCGTGATAAAAATCAGCTATTTCCCGGCTGCATAAAGCCTGTTTATTGGTGTACAACACTCTGCCTTGCAGAAACATGCATAGGGAGTCTGCTGTGCTAGTGAAACAGTACTGTGAGTCAGTATGACCTGCAGATGTGAGGTGTCACTCTTAGAATCACTTCACTCTTCAATTATTTGGTCAGTTACAGGGCCAAAACTGACTAAATAACTCAAGTGTAAACTTAATCTTACAGGTCACTGATAGCGTCAGGTACATAAAAAAAAGTGCAGTGAGTCTAGATTGTACTATAGAGTGAAAGAGTGCACTCCTTTTACACGGTCATATGATTCCACATAGATTTCTACAGAAACTGTTCTGTTACACGCTGATACAAGTAGTGGGCCCATGACACAGTGGAGAGGGTTTCAGCAGTAAGTTTGTGTTGAAGTCACTGTTTATTTTTCCCTTTATCTGATCTGTCACAAGAACAAAAAATGCATCCTGTCAGTATTGCTAAGGCAAAAAAAAAACAGCAGAGGATCCAAAACAGAGATAACACATGATTGGAAACAATTTGCATGACTTCTGTGTTTTGTACCCACTCCTGCTTTTGATTTCCAAATTAAGAGCATATCCTGATGCAAAATCGGGACCGTGTGATGCAGGCAGGATGCTCCAAAGACAGGATTCGTTATGTTTGTCATTTTGCCATCCTTCTGACAGATCAGAAGAAGGGTAAAATAAATGATGATGTCAACAAGGCCAAACAGGGACACTAGTGGCCCCATCACAGAGTGGGGAGGGTTGCAACCACATGAGGAGTCAACACAGTAGCCCAGTTACAGTGTGGATAAGGTGGCAACCGCATGAGGAATCAACATAATGGCCCAATCACAGAGTAGTGAGGTGGCAACCGCATGAGGAGTCAATACAGTGGCTCAGTAAGGGTCCATTCACACGTCCGTAGAATGGGTCCGCATCCATTCTTCAAATTGCGGAACGGGTGCGGACCTATTCATTCTCTATGGGGCAGGAATGGATGCAGACAGCACACAGTATGCTGTCCGCATCCGCATTTCCGGAGCACGCCCCAAACCTTCCGATCCGTGGCTCCGGAAATAAATAGAACATGTCCTATTCATGTTTGCAGTTTCAGACAAAAATAGGCAGTTCTATGGGGGTGCCGGCCAGGTGTATTGCGGATCCGCAATTCACTACGGACGTGTGAATGGACCCTTATAGTCTGGATAGTGTGGCAACCGCATGAAGATGTCGGAATATTTATGCTGTCTCCGATTAACAGTCTATATTATTTATGTAAATAAATTTAAATCTGTAATGAAGGAGATTCTAGTCTATTATCATAAATACCAAGCTAAAACGAGCTTGTGATCTGCGCTAAGTTAGACGACAAAAATTAAGCGGTGGTAAATCAAAATATATATTTATTAAATAACAATAATACAGTGCAAACTAATATAGAAGAAAATGGGTGACAATTGAAATTCAATCAATAATATGCAAGACAGTAAGAAAGTCAAAATAATCGAGAGTATATATATATATATATATATATTCACTACTACGCCTTAGTATAACAATACCCCTCAATTTATATTTTAAATCAATTTGATTCCTGATTTCTCTCAGCCGACAAATGTCTGATTAAACCCAAATCTGGTTTATCTTTTATCTATACAGATATATACAGGGTGGGCCATTTATATGGATACACCTTAATAAAATGGGAATGGTTGGTGATATTAACTTCCTGTTTGTGGCACATTAGTATATGTGAGGGGGGGAAACTTTTCAAGATGGGTGGTGACCATGGCGGCCATTTTTAAGTCGGACATTTTGAATCCAACTTTAGTTTTTTCAATAGGAAGAGGGTCATTTGACACATCAAACTTATTGGGAATTGAACAAGGAAAGCAATGGTGTGCTTGGTTTTAATGTAACTTTATTCTTTCATGAGTTATTTACAAGTTTCTGACCACTTATAAAATGTGTTCAATGTGCTACCCATTGTGTTGAATTGTCAATGCAACCCTCTTCTCCCACTCTTCACACACTGATAGCAACACCGCAGGAGAAATGCTAGCACAGGCTTCCAGTATCCGTAGTTTCAGGTGCTGCACATCTCGGATCTTCACAGCATAGACAATTGCCTTCAGAAGACCCCAAAGATAAAAGTCTAAGGGGGTCAGATCGGGAGACCTTGGGGGCCTGCGGTGTTGCTATCAGTGTGTGAAGAGTGGGAGAAGAGGGTTGCATTGACAATCCAGTTGTTCCAAATGTATACCCTACACATGTAGAGGCACTTATAACTCTATTTTCATATAGTACTGGACTACTTGACATGTGTATACTAGATTATGGCATTAAAATATAACTTTTATTGATCACTTATTAAATCATAAATATTACTATCTAACCTACTATTAAAACTATCTAATAGAACCTCTAGTGTGCTATATTGCTTGCTAGCATTGCTGTTGTTTTAGTGGCCTGGTAGCGGCGCGCTTGCTCCAGTCACTACTTGTTTGTTTTGATCAGCGTCTGATTTCTCACATGCAGAGGTCTATATAGTCTAAAACCTTATACACTGCCCCCCGACATGTTTCGCCATGTACATGGCGTCTTCAGGGGCACGGGCAGTCTACAATAAGATAGGAGTGGCGCGATCTATTTATTACCTCCTCTTTCGTGACGCAATCCGTTACTAACTTGTTATTTTGTTCCTTGTTGGATTGTTTTTAGTACCGGGTCACTCGATTCGTTCGTTTTTCTTGTGGATCTTCCTTGTTTCAGTGACACTGCACTTACATTTTTTGAACTATTATCGATCGATAGTTCCCTAATATAATTATAGCCGATTTCAATTTCGTATGCGCTGAAGGTACTTATAATATTCCTAAAGGTTTGCTTTTTGTTCGGATTGTCCATCCTTACTGCGCTGCATGTATTGAAACTCGCGTATGTCTACCTTCTGAGACTAGATTTCGGCTTCTCTACAGTTCTGCGCATGCTCCCGTCCTTATATAATTATTTGACGAATATTGAGTCATCACTGGTGAGCTTTTTCCTCGGCTCTCCTGCGCTTGCTCAGACACTTAGTCTTTGGTATGTTGTTTTAGCTAGCTAGTATTTTACTTAGTATTACCATGCATTCTTGACTTTGTATCTTATACAATATTGAAATTATTCTAATTAACACCAAAAACAATACTTCAATGATAACAGTAACATCATTATCACCAAAATATTGTTTCCACGCTTGTTTTTGATATTATTTTGTATTTGAATTTTTATTTTATTATTTTGGTAATTTATTTTTGTATTTTTCTTTTTCTTTTTCTTTTTTGTATTATTTAATATTTATTTTGATATGCATTACAATTTTTTTTTTCTTTTTTTTTTCTTTTTTAGGTTGGATTGGATCTACTGGGAGGTAATTTATTTTATTTATTTATTTATTAGTTATTACTTTGTTTATTATTTGTTCATAGTTTGTCACTCATCTATTATTGTATAAAGAATGGTCAGATTTTGGTTTTCTGTTTTTTATTATTTTATTAATTTTTTATTATTATTAACGGAAATTATTTTTATTAATAATGTCACTTTTATAGGAAGGATGCATAGGTAAATCCTTCATTAAGTCCCATGGGTGAGAGACTTTTTAGTCTGTATATCCAGCGTGTTTCTTGCCGCTGTAATTTTTTGTCTAGGTCTCCCTGTCTTGGGCCAGGCTTAAGTTTTGTTATTTTTAAACTGTCACTTTTACCATTATGCTCTACTTGTATATGTCTGGATAGTGTGGTATCTGCTTTGAGGTTTATGTCACTGAGATGTTTTGAGACTCTTCTACGGAGTTCTTGTATGGTTTTCCCCACATATATTTTGGGGCAGCCACATTCAATAGCATAGACTACTCCTGCAGTTTTACAGTTGATATATTGGGTGATTTTGTAAATTTTGTTATCAACTGGATTTTGAAACTCCTTACATGCCCTCATCTTATTACAGAACTGACAATTCCCACATGGGTAGGACCCTTTGGTGGTTAGCCATGTTGTTTTTGCTTCTGTTTTTTGATAATTTTCCTGAAAATGGCTGTGTACAAGCTGTTCCTTTAAATTGGGTCCTCTTCTATATGTTATTGTGGGATGTTCAGAAATAACATTTTTTATGTCTTCATCTAATTTTAGGATATTCCAATATTTATTTAAGATTTTACTAACTTCTTGATGTTTTATATCAAAGGTGCCAATGCACCGTACTATTTTTTTGGTAATTGGAATTTTGTTGTTATGTAAAAGGTCAGTCCTGTCTCTTGCCTTCGCCTTCCGATATGCCTTATGTAGCACTTTTTTTGGATACCCGCGTTCTATAAATCTTTGGATAGGGTTCGACTCTCACGTTCAAAAGCTTCCTCAGTGGAACAATTTATTCTTGCTCTCAAGTACTGGCCTATTGGGATACCTCTTTTCAGAGGCATAGGATGGTAGCTTGACCAGTGGAGGAGGCTATTACTTGATGTTGGCTTTCTATATATTTCTGTCATTATGATTCCATCTGATAGGCTGAGAGTGATATCTAAAAAATTAAGTTTGTGTTAATCAATTTCTCCAGTGAATGTGAGTCCTATGGTGTTGATGTTGAGAATTTTTACAAATTCGTGAAATTCTTTCTTGGTGCCTTCCCACAGTATGATGATGTTGTCAATATAACGACCCCAATATGTAATATACTTAGTGAATTGACTATGTGCTTCAGTGAAAACTATTCTATCTTCCCACCACCCTAAAAAAAGATTTTCAAAATTCGGTGCACATTTCGTACCCATTGCGGTACCAGTGATCTGCAAATAATAATCACCATTGAAAATAAAATAATTGTGTGTAAGTAGAAATTGTAGTATTGACAGGACAAATTCATTATGTTCTTTATATTGAGTTCCTCTGGTATCTAGATAATATTTTATTGCTACTAGGCCTTTTGAATGTTGTATGCTAGTATATAGCGCCTCAACGTCTAGACTTGCTAATAGCATCTCTTTTTCGACATATATATTTTGTAGTTTTGACAGCACATCTTTGGTGTCTTTTAGATATGATGTCAGACTAGGGATAAATGTGGATATCACCTCATCAAAATAGCCACTTATACCCTCACATAGACTTTCGTTTCCTGATACAATTGGTCTCCCTGGAATAGGGAGTCGTTTTTTATGTATCTTTGGAATAGCATAAAATGTTACCATTACTGGATTTGGTTTGAACATCACTTTAAACTCTTCTTTAGTGATGAGATTTTTTTCTTTGGCTCGTTGTAGAATATTTTTTAGTTCAAGAACATATTTAGTAGTTGGATTGGTCTGTAATTTTTTATATGTGTTTTTATCTTGTAGGAGATCCATGACCATGCTTTTATACTCTTTTTTTCTCCATTATTACTATGTTCCCCCCTTTGTCTGATGGCTTTATTTCTAAATTTTAGTTCTTGATTACTTCTTGTAAAGCTGTCTTTTCTTTTACTGTAAGATTGCTATTAATATCAGATTTTTTTGCTTTCATTTTTTGCAATTCTATAGTTACCAAATCTACAAATGTTTGTATATTATTGTATTTGGTGAAAGGTGGTGTAAATTTTGACTGGGGGCTCATAGTAGTAAATGGTGCTTTGTATACTTGGATTTGACCTAGATGTTCCTGTTGTAATTCTTCCAATATTTGGATTGCTTCTTGTTCTCGTCTTATTATCTCTTGGGTGTCTTTTTCTTTATTTTTGAATTCTTTATGTAGAGCCAATTTTCTGGCAAATAGGTTTATATCTTTCACCCATGTGAAGCAATCAAAATATGGTGCTGGTGTATATGAGAGTCCTTTTTGTATGAGTTTTTCATGTTCTGAATCCAGGAGAGTGTTTGATAGATTAATTATTTGCATCTCAGAAGTGCTTGGAGGGGGTACTATGTCTTTGGTTGATATCCCCACTTGTCCCGGTCTCTTAGCTGTGCTCCCGATGCTAAAAAAGACGTTGGGGTTGGGGTTGACGGAGGCAGATATGGGGCTGTATTTTGCGTTCCTATTGGCATCTGTGTGGTCGCAAATGGAAAGGACAAGGCTGAGGAAAATAATGATGATGGAACTGTTTCGGTTCCTCTTTCTATACTCTGTGCTGACCTTCTCTCTGCGCTCTGTGCTGAATATCCTTCAGATCTGCTTTGTTGATTTTCTGCGCATTTTGATGCACTATTATAATTGTATCTTTTTTGATACGGTCCTGCTTTGTTCTTACCTTTCCTCTTAGTGCCTAATTTTGAAGTGCTGGAGCCTGAATCTGATTCAGAGATTTCTGACTCTGATATATCTGTATATTGGGTTGGTTTACGGTAACTAAAGTTACCACTTCTGTAACCAGTATTTTTCTTATTATACTGTATATATTACCAGATTCAAAGTCGTTTTTGTCTCGATTATATTTACGATGTTTTCTCTCCTTAATCTCACTTTGTAGATTCTCTATATTCTTCTGTAATTTACTTTCTAGTTGTATATATTCAGGGTGTGTTTGAAATGTTTTATTATGAGCTATTTCTTTTTCTAGCTGTTGGGAGATTTTTATCATTTGTTTCTTTTCATAATCTAACAGGTATGCTTGCATGCGCAGCGAATTCTCCGTCAGAAGAGTCTCCCACCCTTTGGTAAACTCTGGATCTTCCTGATGTGAGTTAGGTGTTATATTTATACGTATACCTCTGTATACCAGTTTTTGTTGTAAATACGTATCTAGGCTCCTGACTTCCCAGATGGACCGCACATAATTTTTATAGGTTTTGTTCAGCTCTCTGAACGCTTGGTTTATATCAAGAAGAGTTATTGGTAAGCTTTCAGTAGAAAAAACTAGACTAGCTTCAGCTAGTGTTATTTGTGTGGAGTGATGGCTTGATAGAAAACTGGCCATGCTTAGCTAAATTTATAGCATCCGTTTTATTCCTATGCTCGTTTTGGGATATTTGTAGGGTTTCCCCCTATTGTTTGAACAGTTGTTCCAAATATATACCCTATACATGTAGAGGCACTTATAACTC
This sequence comes from Bufo bufo, assembly GCF_905171765.1. Taxonomy (NCBI): domain Eukaryota; kingdom Metazoa; phylum Chordata; class Amphibia; order Anura; family Bufonidae; genus Bufo; species Bufo bufo. The sequence continues at coordinate 294,620,192 of NC_053393.1, forward strand.
TATTTTCATATAGTACTGGACTACTGGTTGCCTGCTCTTGACATGTGTATACTAGATTATGGCATTAAAATATAACTTTTATTGATCACATATTAAATCTTAAATATTACTATCTAACCTACTATTAAAACTATCTAATAGAACCTCTAGTGTGCTATATTGTTTGCTAGCATTGCTGTTGTTTTAGTGGCCTGGTAGCGGCTCGCTTGCTCCAGTCACTACTTGTTTGTTTTGAAGAGCGTCTGATCTCTCACATGCAGAGGTCTTTATAGTCTAAAACCTTATACACTGCCCTCCGACATGTTTCGCCATGTACATGGTGTCTTCAGGGGCACGGGCAGTCTACAATAAGATAGGAGTGACGCGATCTATTTATTACCTCCTCTTTCGTGACGCAATCCGTTACTAACTTGTTATTTTGTTCCTTGTTGGATTGTTTTTAGTACCGGGTCACTCGATTCGTTAGTTTTTCTTGTGGATCTTCCTTGTTTCAGTGACGTCTATGATCTCGCGTTATGATGCAGGATCTCGCGCATGTCACTGCACTTAAATTTTTTGAACTATTATCGATCGATAGTTCCCTAATATAATTATAGCCGATCTTGTCAATTTTGTATGCGCTGAAGGTACTTATAATATTCCTAAAGGTTTGCTTTTTTTTCGGATTGTCCATCCTTACTGCGCTGCATGTATTGAAACTTGCGTATGTCTACCTTCTGAGACTAGATTTCGGCTTCTCTACAGTTCTGCGCATGCTCCCGTCCTTATATAATTATTCGACGAATATTGAGTCATCACTGGTGAGCTTTTTCCTCGGCTCTCCTGCGCTTGCTCAGACACTTAGTCTTTGGTATGCTGTTTTAGCTAGCTAGTATTTTACTTAGTATTACCATGCATTCTTGACTTTGTATCTTATACAATATTGAAATTATTCTAATTAACACCAAAAACAATACTTCAATGATAACAGTAACATCATTATCACCAAAATATTGTTTCCACGCTTGTTTTTTATATTATATATATATTAATGCCATAATCTAGTATACACATGTCAAGAGCAGGCAACCAGTAGTCCAGTACTATATAAAAATAGAGCATTGACAATCCAACACAATGGGCAGCACATTGAACACATTTTATAATGGTCAGAAACTTGTAAATAACTCATGAAAGAATAAAGTTATGTTAAAACCAAGCACACCATTGTTTTTCTTGTGAAATTCCCAATAAGTTTGATGTGTCACATGACCCTCTTCCTATTGAAAAAACTAAAGTTGGATTCAAAATGGCCAACTTCAAAATGGCCGCCATGGTAACCACCCATCTTGAAAAGTTTCCCCCCTCACATATACTAATGTGCCACAAACAGGAAGTTAATATCACCAACCATTCCCATTTTATTAAGGTGTATCCATATAAATGGCCCACCCTGTATATACATAATCAACCATACCGGTCTACAACTGAATTCAGTTCCTTGGAGATGATACCGTGTTTTCACCAGTATATTTTCAATCTCCCTGGATTGGATTAAGTTTTAGGATGATGCTGCAGGTACACTCCAATCTTATTCCAAAACAGATACTATACACAAAGTATGGTTAATTGAATATATATAGATATATATTATATTAATTAATTATCCTATAAAATATAGGTAAGGTTATACTATACCAAAATGTCAGCTAGCAGAAATCAGTTTCAATGGTCCTAAGATGGCTGCCTCCAATGGCTGAAAAGGTGGTCAAGTGGCTGGATTTAATGGATCAAGATGTCTTCAGGTCTCAAGAAGTTTTCTTTCAGATGACCATCCCCAGCTGATTCAAGAAGACCTGCCTCCTCTCTGTCAGCCCATACCATCTTTTTATCCTATCTAAAATGGGACTGGTCTAGTTTAATCAACAACTAGTGGCATCACTTTATAACTAATAGGACCTCCCCTGGGGATTTCACAATAAATTCCTTAATTTTATCCTAACACTAGGTGGCACTAAGGCTCCATATAAAAGTATTTGGCAATTATATCTATTTCCAGTATATATTCTTTTAATTTAAAGAAGGGATACATTTTAACTAAAGTTTCATATAGACCTTGAAGAGACCGAAAAAAGACAATGAAGTTAATCTTTTGTCAAACATTGAGTCTCTTTCTAAATCTCTGAAATCTCTGACTAAACCTAATTCTTTCCAAACACACACTACAATACTTGTGGTCATTGTTTGGTAAAAATACAGGGTTTGTTTATGATCACCTGTGTCAACATTTCTCCATTCAAGAACTATTCTAGGAAATAGATCATTAACTTAGACTGTTCTCTGTGAGACATTCTGAAATTGCATAGGAATTTATACCTCAATTCTAACCTTAAAATGAATATATCTATAATTACCACACTCTTAGTTATATAAAACACACATATTTAAATCGATTATATAAAAAATTAAATCCACTCATGCATTGATTAATATAAAAAACCCAAAGAAAATTACAGTCTCTTTCTATTTATTTCAACTAACCTAAAACCCACACATTTCTACTTCAGTGTCTTATCTGGGTAAATACATTTTATTAGACCTGTTAAAAAAAATTCTCACACAAGAGCAGACTATGCAAACCCTCCTAAGTTTTATAAACAAAAGTCTATACACACATCTAATCTCGAGTTAGTGATTCTAAGTTCACAAGGGTTTGAACTTATATTAACCTCTTGAATAAGACAAAATCACATCAAAATGGCTTTTCTTAATGTTCCTATTCATATACCTGTATAGGCCTTATATGATGGACTCTTTTTATACTCAAAAGTTCTGACAAGGAGTCAACATAGTGGTCAGTAGAGATGGCCTTGCAGTTCACCTGGCGGTCGTTTCGCGCCAAACTTTGCTCACGATTCGCCGAATGGGCGAACATATGGCGATGTCCTCCGGTGCCATATTCTTTTACATTGTGAAGAACTTTGACCCATGAGACATCCATCAGGTGGTACAGGACAGCCAATTGAGACATTTCAGCACATGGAAATACCCCTTACCTTATAAATAAACCTGATCTGGCCACCATTTTACATTCAGTCTTTTGCCAGTGTAGGGAGAGGTTGCTGTGTGGAGCAAGGACAGACTGTTAGGGACACTAAATGCTAGCTTATATGGCCACACTTACTGAGGGGTGTAATATACTTAATGTATACTTTCTAACATAGAAAGTATATTATAGTGCATTTGTATTGTGCAGCATTTGTTTGCAGTTCTTCTGCGATACTGCAGCTGCAGAGTGCCAAACGCTATTGGAACAAATCATTTCTACTGGTGTGATATACCAGTTGCCCCCCAAAAAAACTGATTTAAGCAGGGGTGTTATATACCTTACCAATAATATACTTTCTATATAGTGCATTTAGGTAGTGCAGCATTTGTTTGCGGTTTTGCTGCGTTACCTCAGCTACAGATAGTGCCAAACGACATTGGAACAAATAATTTCTACTGGTGTGATATACCAGTTCCCCCCCCCCAAAAAAACTGATTGAAGCAGGGGTGTTATATACCAATAATATACTTTCTATATAGTGCATTTGGGTAGTGCATTATTTGTTTGCGGTTTAGCTGCGTTACCTCAGCTACACAGAGTGACAAACGCCATTGGAACAAATAATTTCTACTGGTGTGATATACCAGTTGCCCCCCAAAAAAACTGATTGAAGCAGGGGTGTTATATACCAATAATATACTTTATATATAGTGCATTTGGGTAGTGCAGCATTTGTTTGCGGTTTAGCTGCGTTACCTCAGCTACAGATAGTGACAAACGACATTGGAAAAAATAATTTCTACTGGTGTGAAATACCAATTGCCCCCCAAAAAAACTGATTGAAGCAGGGGTGTTATATACCAATTATATACTTTCTATATAGTGCATTTTGGTAGTACAGCATTTGTTTGCGGTTTAGCTGTGCTACCTTAGCTACACAGAGTGACAAACGCCATTGGAATCAATAATTTCTACTGTTGTGATATACCAGTTGCCCCCCCCAAAAAAACTGATTGAATCAGGGGTGTTATATACCAATTATATACTTTCTATATAGTGCATTTGGGTAGTGCAGCATTTGTTTGCGTTTGTTTGCAGTTTTGCTGCATTACCACAGCTACACAGAGTGACAAATGCTATTGGAACAAATAATTTCTTTTATGTACGCTGAATGCATAATTTTTGGGACCTGTAGTACACTGGCCTGCTGTAAAATTGATATCCAATGACCGTGTAATCTACCTCCAGCCACATACTTGTTCTTTTATGTACGCTGAATGAATAATTGTTGCGGCCTCTGAGGAATTCAACACCAGTGACGACCACGTGTTATCAAATTTCAACTATTATCATTAGTTTTTTTTTCAAGAGGGAGTATTTCGTTTTAGTTTTTTTAAACATATATATTTGACCTGTATTTGTACTGGCCTGCAGTAAAATTGATATCCATTGACCGTGTAATATACCTCTGGCCACATAATCGCTTGATCTTTTCTGTGTGGTGAATGCCTAATGTTTGGGGCCTGTAGTCCAGTGGCCTACAGTAAAACTTTTATCCATTGACCGCATAATGTACCTCGAGTCACATAATCAGAATTTCTTTTATGTCAGGTGAATGCCTAATTTTTAAGGCCCGTACTCCTCTAGCCTAAAATAAAAAATTTCTAGGCTCCAACAGGGAACATTTTTTGAGAATTTCCCTTTAAGACGCATAAAAATGTCTTCTGATTAAGATACATATTTTTTGTTGAAATTTTTGTCATTGATACCCCTCTAGTATGTCACTGTCCATGTTGTGGGACTATTTGTACACTTCTACTTAGTATTTGGTGGTTGCAAATATGAGCTGAAAGTTTTTCAGGTTCGCCTGCCATTAAAGTGAATGGGGCCCGTTCGCGAACCGTCCTGGCCGATGTTCGTCCATCACTAGTGGTCAATCACAGAGTGCTGAGGGTGGCAAACGCATGAGGATTCAACACCGTGGCTCAGTTAAAGTGAGGTGGCAACTGCATTAGGAGTCAACACAGTAACATATAGTAACATAGTTTATAAGACTGAAAAAAGACATCTGTCCATCTAATTCAACCTGTTTGTAATGACCGGCGACACGCACAGGGAGGGAAAAGGGAAAGTCCTGCCCAAGGGAGAGGGAAAGGTGGTGACCCCTAACTCACCTTGCGGCTGGCACCTGACTGCCCTGACGTCCCTAAACAGGTTCCTCACCCGTGCGGCGATCACGTGCCTAAACCCTGGCTTTCCCTAAAATGAGCCCTAGATAGTGAACGGGCCGGTGGGATCGCTAGTCCGCACCACTATCACTAAGAGGGAAACACCAGGGAGAGTACAGACAAACACATACACCCAGGTGGGCGATCACAATAGACCACAAAGGTCCAACAGGGATCCGGAGGGTAGCGTTCTGGACCAACTACCAGAGAACGCAGCAACACAGCTCCAGAAGGTCAGAATAGATGTCCAGGCAGGAAGTTCTATCTCTGGCAACCAGAGAAGTGTGAGAGAGGAATATAAGGAGGATTGGGAGTGCTGGACAAGGAACAGCTGAGGAGAAAGAGCTACGGATCCCTGAGTGAGCCAAAAGGGTTTGCAAAGCAAACCCAGAAAGCTACCATAAGGAAAACAGCCCTATCTTAAATAGAGCATGCACCGAGTGGCAGCATCCGAATAGTGGGTGAAGCAGGTGGCCAGAAGAAACAGGTCTCTTTTCACAAAGTTTTGTTGTGGCGCCCAGAATGGTGTTGTCTGATGCCTCAGGCACTGCAATGTGGAAATCCTGGTTGATCCACGCCTGATTCAACTGATGTGTGGTGGCAAGGTGCAGTCCAAGTATGCCACCACCTGCTGGTTCAGGTTATGCTCCATGTCTTGCTGCTGCTGGTATATGGTTTCTTCAGTAGGCTGGTGAAGAAAAGTGATCATTAGAGACTCCAGACTTAGGTTGCTGATGATGGAGCTGCTCCTGCCACCCTACCCCCTCCAGCAGTCATGGCAGTGAAACGTGAATGCAGAGCCCCCTTCTTGGTCAGACCTTCATGACCATAACCCTGTAGCTCTTTGTAACAGCGGCTGTACGCCGCTGTTCCCCCGCTTAACGATGTGGTCCTGGGCACCGTGCTCAGCGGTGACCCTTTCCGTACACCGCTACAGTCCTGAGCTCTGTCGGTGTACATGCTGTGGTTCTGAGGATTCCGCTCCACAGTTTCCACTCAGCCCTGGCCACAGCATGCTTGCTGCTGGTTTCTTGTTACACTGCCCTAGGGGCAGCGCGCATCACTCCCTGGGCTGCATGGGTTGTGTGACCTCGATGACCAATCCTGGCTCTCCTGCAGGTACTAAAGTGTCTCAGCCCCGTTCCCAGATGCCTCAGTGTCAAGGTCCTTGTGTTTTCTAAGCTCCTGATACTCACATGTGCTCCTGACTTATACCTCATTCCTGGATTCTGCTACTTGTCTGGACTCTGCCTGCTAGCCTTGACTCTCCTGTTGACAATCCGGATTTCCTGACCTGTTCCTCTGCCGCCTGCCCTAACCTTTTGCCACTCTGACTACGCCTCTGCCTCATCCTTCGGTCCTGCACTGTTGCTCCTGGTTACAACTCTGCTTGCCTGACTACACTTGTAATTCTGGTACCTACTCTGTTACCTCTTGGTTCGTCTGGACCAGCTGCCTCGTGTGCCTACCCTCCTCAAGAGGTAGCGACCTGGTGTTCCCCTCGGGAAAGTCTATCCCCTCCATCAGGGGTACTGTGAAGAATCGAGGGGTACACTTAAACAACTCCCTTTGAGGAGGTGAGACACGTGGCACAGTGGGTTCACACCCGCTGATTTGTGACACTCTTCCTGTTCATCTCCTGTCACTTGTGCAGAAAAACCACCCATTTCTGTATACATTGTTTGTGCGTGAATGTCCTCCTCCTCCACATCCAGTTAAGCTCAAACAGGGCTCAGGTGGCCGTGAAATCTAGTATCCTGTCCCCTGGCCAGCCAGATTTATCAGCTCTGCTCCGTGATGTGAAGGAGTGGAATGACATTGTTCATCCCGTAGTCCTGGCAACTTTCAAATAAAGTGGCCTCCTCAAAGGGCCTGAGAAAATGGAAGGTGTTACAAATGAACTGCCACTAGCTAACATTGAAGGTACACAGGGGGTGTGTCACGGCCTATGGTCGTGACTCTTTGTGTTGCATGCAGTTGCCAGCGGTCTGCTTGTTGTCTACCGCAGGTGAGGACAGTTTGTATGTTTGTCTCACGTGTGGTTGCCGCTGGCAACATAATGAGGTTTGGTAGTGTAGCAGCCTGAGCTGGTTGCTAGGCGGCTCGCTGTCAAGGCATGCGGTTGCATCTGGCAACATATGTACAGTTGCAAGAAAAAGTATGTGAACCCTTTGGAATTATATGGATTTCTGCACAAATTGGTCATAAAATGTGATCTGATCTTCATCTAAGTCACAACAATAGACAATCACAGTCTGCTTAAACTAATAACACACAAAGAATTAAATGTTACCATGTTTTTATTGAACACACCATGTAAACATTCACAGTGCAGGTGGAAAAAGTATGTGAACCCCTAGACTAATGACATCTCCAAGAGCTAATTGGAGTGAGGTGTCAGCCAGCTGGAGTCCAATCAATGAGATGAGATTGATGAGATTGGAGGTGTTGGTTACAGCTGCCCTGCCCTATGAAAAACACACACCAGTTCTGGGTTTGCTTTTCTCAAGAAGCATTGCCTGATGTGAATGATGCCTCACACAAAAGAGCTCTCAGAAGACCTAAGATTAAGAATTGTTGACTTGCATAAAGCTGGAAAGGGTTATAAAAGTATCTCCAAAAGCCTTGCTGTTCATCAGTCCACGATAAGACAAATTTTCTATAAATGGAGAAAGTTCAGCACTGCTGCTACTCTCCCTAGGAGTGGCCATCCTGTAAAGATGACTGCAAGAGCACAGCGCAGACTGCTCAATGAGGTGAACAAAAATCCTAGAGTGTCAGCTAAAGACTTACAGAAGTCTCTGGCATATGCTAACATCCCTGTTAGCGAATCTAGGATACGTAAAACACTAAACAAGAATGGATTTCATGAGAGGATACCACAGAGGAAGCCACTGTTGTCCAAAAAAACAACAGTTTGCACAAGAGCACCTGGATGTTCCACATCAGTACTGGCAAAATATTCTGTTGCCAGATGAAACCAAAGTTGAGTTGTTTGGAAGAAACACACAACACTATGTGTGGAGAAAAAGAGGCACAGCACACCAACATCAAAACCTCATCCCAACTGTGAAGTATGGTGGTGGGGGCATCATCGTTTGGGGCTGCTTTGCTGTGTCAGGGCCTGGGCGGATTGCTATCATCGAAGGAAAAATGAATTCCCAAGTTTATCAAGACATTTTGCAGGGAACTTAAGGCCATCTGTCCACCAGCTGAAGCTCAACAGAAGATGGGTGTTGCAACAGGACAATGACCCAAAGCATAGAAGTAAATCAACAACAGAATGGCTTAAACAGAAGAAAATACGCCTTCTGGAGTGGCCCAGGCAGAGTCCTGACCTCAACCCAATTGAGATGCTGTGACATGACCTCAAGAAAGCGATTCACACCAGACATCCCAAGAATATTGCTGAACTGAAACAGTTCTGTAAAGAGGAATGGTCAAACATTACTCCTGACCGTTGTGCACGTCTGATCTGCAACTACAGGCAACGTTTGGTTGAAGTTATTGCTGCCAAAGGAGGTTCAACCAGTTATTAAATCCAAGGGTTCACATACTTTTTCCACCTGCACTGTGAATGTTTACATGGTGTGTTCAATAAAAACATGGTAACATGTAATTCTGTGTGTGTTATTAGTTTAAGCAGACTGTGATTGTCTATTGTTGTGACTTAGATGAAGATCAGATCACATTTTATGACCAATTTGTGCAGAAATCCATATCATTCCAGAGGGTTCACATACTTTTTCTTGCAACTGTATGTATGTGTTCACTTTCCCTGTTTGGTGTGCACGGGATTTATGTTATGTGTGCATTTCCCCTTTAAGTGACTCTTACCTTGTCTGGTGTTGGAAGGGTTAACTCCTTTCCTAGTTTGTGTGTGTGGGTGTGGCTTCTTGGGTTATTTGGCCTCTGCTGGATCCCTGTAGCTGATGGGTACTCCAGCCATGTCTTATCCTCCTGGTCTTATACCATCTGTCCAGTGAGGGCCACCCTTGTGGTCATAAAACTAATGTATTGATGTTAAGCTTATGTTTGTGTGGAGTCTCACCTTATTGCAGTTATGGATCTGGTTTCCTGTGTGAGTTTGTTGTGTGCTGTGTCCTTTGTGTTTGGTGTGGATAACAGCTATTGAGCACGGGTTCCAGTCAGTGTGTCTGTGACAGGTAGGTGTGGAAGTGGTTTCACTCACCTGCCATATCCATATGCTGTTGATTTTCCCCTTTCCTTGCAGCTTGGACAGTGAGACTCCTGTTCCTCAGTGTCTAGGAGGAACAGGTCGTCTTACCCTGCTCCTAGTCCAGGGATCTCTTGAGGGCTAGTAGGGACTCGAGGTTCCTGAGTATGAGCCCTCCTACCATCTGGGTTGGCTCATACAGTTAGGAGTCAGGGTCAGAGTTAGGGACGCTTTAGGAGGTGACCTGCTCCCTTATTCTGTTGTCCAGGCCTAGCAGCTTCCTTATCCTTAACATCGCATGGATGAGGGTTTCCCCCACTCTCATCCGTGACAGGGTGCTCCTGTCTGCCTGCATCATCAATAAATCCTTTTCGGTCTTCCTCTGCTCATATAGTCAGTCCAACATATGGAGAGTGGAGTTCCAACGGGTGGAAACATCGCATATCAGGCAATGTTGGAGAACATTATTCTGCCTTTGCAGCTCAAGGAGGACATGTTTTGCAGTGTAAGAGTGTCTGAAGTGCATGCACAGTTTCCTGGTTATTTTCAGGATGTCTTGCAGTTGGGTGGAAGACTTCAGTAACCACTTTACAACCAGATTAAAGACTCCCTCCTTTACGCAGCGCTAACACAATGTTCTTCACGTTGTTCCGATTTTCAGTTTGCGAGGAGAGAGCCATGATTGGATTTCCTCTTGAAGGACGCAGAGCAGTTCCTCCTTGATGTGACTTCGTTGGCAAAAGCAAACCAGGTAAATAACAGCGTGACACTGTCGTTCTCTGCATAGGTGGTATTCTGGAGTAGCACTCTGAATTGTGCCTGCAGTGGAGGCTGAGGACATTGTGGAGGATGAGGAGGCAGAGGAGGACTTTGGCGCATGACTCACAGTTGAGAACTCAGAGAAGTGTCACCTGGCCAAGTTGCTGGTGTGGCTGGGCAGGAACCACATTTACTCAGTGGGCTGTAAAGGACATTGTCACGGCTGTATGTGAGCAACAATAGTATACACAGTAAAAGAGCTACTGACCGGACCCAAACTAGGGAGGATAAAGGGTGACCCCTGTCAGACCCTCAAAGCTCTCCCTATTCTGCTAAAGCACATGACCGGATCCAAATGGCGGAACGAGGCATGCCCACGTGCCTAAGACTGATGACCACTGTAACCCCTACAATAGTGGAAGGGGCACGGCCACCGGTGCCCTACTCAGTATATGGAGGGAACCGTGGCCACCTCAGATCCAGTCAGAAAATAATCAGGTACACAACAATGTCTGTACACTTAGCTGAAGGTGTTGCAGCCGCAGAGAAGACGGATCCAAGGACAGCTGGCAATATCCGGAGTGCTTGCTGCAGCAGAACACAGGTCCAGTGAACTGATAGCTACAAGTGAAGATACTAAAGCAAGAGCTACTACTAAAATGAGAACTATAATCCGCGCCCTACAATAGGAGGAGGGGTGATATAAAGAGAGGGAAATCAAACCCATGAGGAACAGCTGGGAGGAAGGAAACCAAAAGTAAACAGAGCAGTGAGAACTCCTCCCAGCTCTAGTAGTGACATCATCACAGGGGTGGAGAAACAGAGCTGTGAGAACGTCCCAAAGCTCTGGTAGTGACAGTACCCCCCCCCTCTACGGGTGGACTCCGGACACCCAGGACCCACCTTCTCAGGATGAGCCCTATGAAATGCCCTAATGAGGCGAGTGGCTTTAATGTCCGACACCGGAACCCACATCCTCTCCTCAGGACCATAACCCTTCCAATGAACGAGGTACTGAAGAGAACCGCAGACAATGCGAGAGTCCACAATTCTGGAAACCTCAAACTCCAGATTGCCATCAACCAAAATTGGAGGAGGAGGCAAAGAGGAGGGTACCGTGGGCTGGACATATGGTTTTAAGAGAGATCTGTGAAATACATTATGTATCTTCCAAACCCGTGGAAGATCAAGACGGAAGGCAACAGGATTGATGACTGACAAGATTTTATAAGGCCCAATAAACTTGGGACCCAATTTCCAGGAGGGAACCTTCAGTTTAATATTTCTTGTAGACAACCACACCAGATCACCCACATTCAGGTCCGGACCAGGCACACGTCTCTTATCAGCCACACGCCTATACCTCTCACTCATCTTTTTAAGATTACTCTGAATCTTTTGCCAAATGGTAGACAAAGACGAGGAAAATCTCTCCTCCTCAGGTAAACCAGAAAGAGCCCCTCCCGAGAATGTCCCAAACTGCGGATGGAACCCATATGCACCAAAGAATGGTGACTTATCAGAAGATTCCTGACGACGGTTGTTCAGAGCAAACTCAGCAAGAGGGAGAAATGAACACCAATCCTCCTGGTTCTCTGCCACAAAACAGCGCAAATATGTCTCCAGATTCTGATTGAGGCGCTCAGTCTGACCATTCGACTGCGGGTGAAAAGCAGAAGAGAAGGACAGCCGAACCCCCAGGTGAGAGCAGAAAGCCTTCCAGAACCTGGACACAAACTGCGTGCCTCTATCGGAAACAATATCAGAGGGAATGCCGTGCAATTTAACAATATGGTCGACAAAAGCTTGCGCCAACGTTTTAGCATTGGGTAAACCAGGGAAAGGTACGAAATGAGCCATCTTGCTAAAACGGTCCACCACCACCAGGATCACCGACTTCCCCGAGGAACGAGGAAGATCCGTGATAAAGTCCATGGACAGGTGTGTCCAAGGACGGGAAGGTATGGGTAACGGGAGAAGGAAACCTGAAGGCCGTGAACGAGGGACCTTAGCGCGAGCGCACGTCTCACAAGCAGCCACAAAACCCTCCACCGACTTACGAAGAGCCGGCCACCAAAATCTCCGAGCAATGAGATCTACCGTGGCTCTACTCCCGGGGTGACCAGCAAGAACCGTATCATGATGCTCCTTAAAGAGTTTGTGACGTAGCTCAGGAGGCACGAACAACTTCCCAGAAGGACAACGGGCAGGTGCCTCAGTCTGGGCAGCCTGGACCTCGGCCTCCAAATCGGAATATAGAGCAGAAACAACTACCCCCTCCGCCAAAATGGGACCCGGGTCCTCGGAGTTTCCTCCTCCCGGAAAACAGCGAGAGAGAGCATCAGCCTTCACATTTTTTATCCCAGGTTGGAATGTAACAACAAAATTGAATCTGGAGAAGAACAGAGACCATCTGGCCTGTCTCGGATTCATACGCCTGGCCGACTCTAAGTATGCCAGATTCTTATGGTCGGTAAAAACGGTGATAGGGTGCCTGGCCCCCTCCAACCAATGGCGCCATTCCTCGAAAGCCAACTTGATGGCCAACAACTCCCTATCTCCCACATCATATTTTCTCTCTGCCGGGGAGAGTTTTTTTAGAGAAAAAGGCACAGGGTCGCCATTTGGCAGGAGAAGGGCCCTGGGACAAAACCGCACCCACACCCACCTCGGAAGCATCCACCTCAACAATAAAAGGTAAGGAAACATCGGGATGCACCAAGACGGGAGCAGACGCAAAACTCTCTTTAATCTTAGAAAAGGCTGCAAGCGCCTCCTCCGACCAAGAGGAAAAATCCGCCCCCTTTTTTGTCATGTCAGTAAGGGGTTTGACAACAGAGGAATAATTCTAAATGAACTTTCTGTAATAGTTCGCAAAACCCAGAAAGCGCATCAATGCCTTCTGATTCTTAGGAAGCTCCCACTCAAGTACAGCACGGACCTTCTCCGGATCCATGCGAAAACCAGAAGCAGAGAGGAGAAAACCCAGAAATTGAATCTCCATTACCATAAAAAGACATTTCTCCAGCTTGGCGTACAATTTATTTTCCCGCAGAATCTGCAGAACCTGAAAAAGATGATCCTGATGGGTCTGAACATCAGGGGAAAAAATCAAAATATCATCAAGATACACCAATACAAATTTCCCCATTAAATGGTAGAAAATACTATTAACAAAATGCTGAAAGACGGCCGGAGCATTCATCAGGCCGAAAGGCATAACGAGATTCTCGAAATGCCCGTTAGGGGTATTAAAGGCCGTTTTCCATTCATCCCCCTCTCTGACCCTGACCAGGTTGTACGCGCCTCTCAAATCCAATTTGGAAAACACCTTGGCCCAACAATTTGATTGAAGAGGTCCGGGAACAGAGGAAGGGATAGGGATTGCGAATCGTGATACGGTTCAGCTCCCTAAATCTAGGCTAAGGTCCTCAGAGAGCCATCTTTTTTTTTAAACAAAAAAAAAAAGCCCGCGGCTAGCAGGTGACTTAGGGACGAATATGCCCCCTTCTCGACTCTCGGAGATATAAGTTCGCATTGCGATTCTTTCCGGTTGTGAGAGATTGTAGAGCGTGCTTTTGGCAGCTTGGCGCCGGGAATGAGGTTAATGGGACAGTCAAACTCCCGGTGAGGAGGTAGCTCCTGAACACCGCTCTCGGAAAACACGTCCGAGAAATCAGAGAGAAATGATGGCACAGTTTTAGTAGACACCTCTGCAAAAGTCGCTGTGAGACAATTCTCTCTACAAAAGTCACTCCACTCATTTATTTGCCTTCCTTGCCAATCAATAGTGGGGTTATGTCTAGTGAGCCAGGGTAACCCCAAAACTAGAGGAGAAGGCATCCGTTAAGGACAAAACAAGATATATCCTCCACATGAGTGTCACCTACAGCTAGCCGGATATTGTGAACAATGCCCTTCAGAGATCTCTGTGAGAGTGGAGCAGAGTCAATAGCAAAAATAGGTATATCCTTTTCTAATGTGCAAACCTGAAAACCATGCATGGCTACAAATTGAGTGTCAATAAGATTGACGGCCGCTCCACTATCGACAAAAATCTCACAAGAAATGACTTTGCTCTCTAGCGCCACCCTGGCAGACAGGAGAAAACGGGAACTGCAGGTCAGAGGAAAAGCATCAATTCCTACATCAACTTTGCCCAAAGTAGCATAGCAGATGAAGCAGAATTTGATGATTTACCTTTTGAGGTTTTTCTCTTATTATCGCTCTTAGTACAGTTCAAGAATCTCCTAGAGGGACAAACATTTGCCAAATGACCTATGCCCCCACAACAAAAACACACCATACTCTGAGGACTAAATCCTCTTTTATCAGGGGCAAGTCGACCTAGCTGCATGGGCTCCTCCTCAGAGGGAAGCGAGACAGGATGAGGCCCCTGCACACTGAATGAGTCCGCACCACTTGCCCCTAGACTGACAATGGCTGGACAGAGAGGTCTCGTTTCTTTCTCTTAGACGCCTGTCAAGGCGTACCGCCAATGACATGGCAGACTCTAAGGACGTTGGTCTCTCATGGAAAGCAAACGCATCTTTCAATCTCTCTGAGAGACCATGACAGAACTGACTCCGGAGTGCAGCATCATTCCAACCCGAATCAGCTGCCTATCTCCGAAATTCAGAACAATAAAGCTCCGCAGACAGTTTGTTCTAGCATAAAACACGTAAGTTAGATTCGGCCAGAGCAACACGATCCGGGTCATCATAAATCTGCCCCAGGGCCACAAAAAATCTTTCCACGGATCGAAGGAGGGATCCCCTGATGGCAGCGAAAAAACCCAAGTCTGAGCATTACCCCTGAGCAGGGAGATGACAATCCTCACCCTCTGCTCCTCCTTACCAGAGGAGTGGGGACACAAGCAAAAATGGAGTTTGCATGCCTCTCTGAAGCGAACAAAATTCTCACTGCCCCCGGAGAACGTTTCCAGAAGTGAGACCTTTGGCTCGCAACAGACTCCATGAGCCGGAGCAGAGCCCAATGCTTGAAGCTGAGTCATAGATTTACGGAGATCCGCTACTTCCAAAGAAAGACCCTGCATGCGGTCAACCAGGCCAGAAAGCGGATCCATGTCAAAAAAAGGACGGTTTTGGTGGATTATAATGTCACGACTGTTGTGAGCAACAATAGTATACACAGTAAAAGAGCTACTGACCGGACCCAAACTAGGGAGGATAAAGGGTGACCCCTGTCAGACCCTCAAAGCTCTCCCTATTCTGCTAAAGCACATGACCGGATCCAAATGGCAGAACGAGGCATGCCCACGTGCCTAAGACTGATGACCACTGTAACCCCTACAATAGTGGAAGGGGCACGGCCACCGGTGCCCTACTCAGTATATGGAGGGAACCGTGGCCACCTCAGATCCAGTCAGAAAATAATCAGGTACACAACAATGTCTGTACACTTAGCTGAAGGTGTTGCAGCCGCAGAGAAGACGGATCCAAGGACAGCTGGCAATATCCGGTGTGCTTGCTGCAGCAGAACACAGGTCCAGTGAACTGATAGCTACAAGTGAAGATACTAAAGCAAGAGCTACTACTGAAATGAGAACTATAATCCACGCCCTACAATAGGAGGAGGGGTGATATAAAGAGAGGGAAATCAAACGCATGAGGAACAGCTGGGAGGAAGGAAACCAAAAGTAAACAGAGCAGTGAGAACTCCTCCCAGCTCTAGTAGTGACATCATCACAGGGGTGGAGAAACAGAGCTGTGAGAACGTCCCAAAGCTCTGGTAGTGACAGACATATAGTGTCCTTGACCGTAGTTACAGCTCCACCTGTCAGCGCTGCTGTGTACTTAGCAAACACTTCAGCAAAGCTATTAATTTTTTTTTTACTCCACTGTATTCACTGAAGAAAATAAACTGTGAGATGAAATGCAGAATGTAAAAGTGCCCTGTCTGAATCAGGAAGAAGTAAAGCGGCGTCCTAAAAGGATTAAAACAGACAAATTGACGGGACCAGAAGGCACGCACCCCGTTATCCTAAGAGAATTAAGTAATGTTATAGCCAGAACCTTATTTCTGATATTTAAGGACTCTATACTGACAGGGAGTGTTCTACAGGATTGGCGCTTTGCAAATGTGGTGCCAATATTCAAAAAGGGTCTAAAAACAGAGCCGAAAACTATAGGCCGGTAAGTTTAAACATCTGTCATGGGTAAACTGTTTGAAGGTTTACTAAGGGATGCTATCTTGGAGTACCTCATGAGGGATCGGTCATGTCAAACTAATTTAATCAGTTTCAATTAGGGGGTAAGTTCTAGACTTGACCGCGGCGAATCAATGGATGGCGTATATCTTGACTTCTCCAAAGCATTTGGCACTGTACCACATAAAAGGTTAGTATATAAAATTAGAATGCTTGGACTGGGGAAAAATGTCTGTATGTGGGTAACTGGCTCAGTGATAGAAAATAGAGGGTGGCTATTAATGGCACACTGATTGGGTCACTGTCACTAGTTGGGTACCACAGGGGTCAGTATTGGGCCCTATTCTCTTCAATATATTTATTAATGATCTTGTAGAAGTCCTGCACAGTAAAATATAAATTTTTTTCATATTACACTAAACTGTGTATAGTAATTAACTCGGAAGAGGACAGTATACTTCTACAGATGGATCTAGACAGATTGGAGGCTTGGGCAGAGAAGTGGCAGATGAGCTTTAACACTATAACTAACAATATAAGGTTATGCACTGGGGCAAGTCACCAGTACATACTAAATGCTAAAACACTGGGTAACACTGACATGGAAAAGGACCTAGGAATTTTAGTGAACAGCAAACTAAGCTGTAGAAAGCAGTGTCAGGCAGCTGCTGCCAAGGCCAATAAGATAATGGGTTGCATCAAAAGGGGCATAGATGCACGTGATGAGAACATAGTCCTGCCACTTTACAAATCACTAGTCAGACCACACATGGAGTATTGTGTACAGCTCTGGGCTCCTGTGAACAAAGCAGACATAGCAAAGCTGGAGAGGGTTTAGAGGAGGGCAACTAAAGTAATAACTGGAATGGGTGGACTACAGTACCCTGAAAGATTATCAAAATTAGGGTTATTCACTTCTAAAAAAAAAAAAAAGACGACTCAGGGGAGTTCTAATAACTATGTATAATTTAGGCGTGTCAATTTAGAGGATAAAAAAAAAAGATTTATGTAAATAAGGGGTCCTCATCAAATGTGCCTTTTGATGTGTAATATCCTAATTTAAAAGGTTTTTCGTTATTGATAAACATTTATCTTGGTAAATTTGTGCTTGATTATAATGTATATTGACATTTCCAAAAAAAGGGAATAAATTAATTTTAACGGGGTTCCGAAGGTGCACTCGGTCCCCCATTGCCCGCAGAACTGTTGCTTAGCTTTGGGAATGAGGATCTGTGTTTGACCTCATTTCCAGGGAGGCTTTACTAGCTGGATGGCTCCCTGCTCCTTGTCTGCCTTGAGCGCTGAGCTGATCACTCGGTGCTCGACTGGTTGGTCTGTTGGTCATGAGACGCTGGCCACGTCACATGACCCTCACTACCCATTATAAATACAGGCAGCCTGCTGGCCACAGGTTGCCTGTTAATTTAGGTTCCACCTGTGATTTGGTCTTTCCTGGCGTACTTACCTCCTGCTGAATTCCTGACGATCCTCTGCCTGCTCCTTGTGTACTTTGCTGCTCTCCTGGTATTTGACCCCGGCCTCCTCCTGATGATCCTCTGCTGACTCCTTTGGTACTTCACGTCTCTCCTGGTATTTATGACCCCGGCTTTTCCTGACAATTCTCTGCTTCCTCCATTTGTACTTTGTAGCTTTCCTGGTATTGACTCGGTCCGTTCACGTCCTGTTGTTTGTCTGTCTGTCATCCCTGCACTTATTCCAAGTTAGGGATTGCCGTCCAGTTGTCCCCTGTCATTAGTACTCGCGAGGCAAGTAGGTAGGGCCAGGGGTAAGGGTGGAGCGCAGTGGTCACTTCCCTCCCCCCTGTGTATGTGTGTGTACGCGACCTTTACATTAATATAAACTCCACAAAAATTTGCTCAAAAAGTTGTTTAACCACCTCAGCCCCCAGTGCTTAAACACCCTGAAAGACCAGGCCACTTTTTACACTTCTGACCTACACTACTTTCACCGTTTATTGCTCGGTCATGCAACTTACCACCCAAATGAATTTTACCTCCTTTTCTTCTCACTAATAGAGCTTTCATTTGGTGGTATTTCATTGCTGCTGACATTTTTACTTTTTTTTGTTATTAATCGAAATTTAACGATTTTTTTGCAAAAAAATGACATTTTTCACTTTCAGTTGTAAAATTTTGCAAAAAAAACGAGATCCATATATAAATTTTGCTCTAAATTTATTGTTCTACATGTCTTTGATAAAAAAAAAAAATGTTTGGGTAAAAAAAAAAAAATGGTTTGGGTAAAAGTTATAGTGTTTACAAACTATGGTACAAAAATGTGAATTTCCGCTTTTTGAAGCAGATCTGACTTTCTGAGCACCTGTCATGTTTCCTGAGGTTCTACAATGGCCAGACAGTACAAAACACCCACAAATGACCCCATTTCGGAAAGTACACACCCTAAGGTATTCGCTGATGGGCATAGTGAGTTCATAGAACTTTTTATTTTTTGTCACAAGTTAGTGGAAAATTATGATTTTATTTTTTTTTTTCTTTTCTTACAAAGTCTCATATTCCACTAACTTGTGACAAAAAATAAAAACTTCTATGAACTCACTATGCCCATCACGAAATACCTTGGGGTCTCTTCTTTCCAAAATAGGGTCACTTGTGGGGTGGTTATACTGCCCTGGCATTCTAGGGGCCCAAATGTGTGGTAAGGAGTTTGAAATCAAATTCTGTAAAAAATGACCTGTGAAATCCGAAAGGTGCTCTTTGGAATATGGGCCCCTTTGCCCACCTAGGCTGCAAAAAAGTGTCACACATCTGGTATCTCCGTACTCAGGAGAAAGTGGGGAATGTGTTTTGGGGTGTCATTTTATATATACCCATGCTGGGTGAGAGAAATATCTTGGTCAAATGCCAACTTTGTATAAAAAAATGGGAAAAGTTGTCTTTTGCCAAGATATTTCTCTCACCCCAGCATGGGTATATGTAAAATGACACCCCAAAACACATTCCCCAACTTCTCCTGAGTACGGAGATACCAGATGTGTGACACTTTTTTTGCAGCCTAGGTGGGCAAAGGGGCCCATATTCCAAAGAGCACCTTTCGGATTTCACAGGTCATTTTTACAGAATTTGATTTCAAACTCCTTACCACACATTTGGGCCCCTAGAATGCCAGGGCAGTATAACTACCCCACAAGTGACCCCATTTTGGAAAGAAGAGACGCCAAGGTATTCGCTGATGGGCATAGTGAGTTTATGGAAGTTTTTATTTTTTGTCACAAGTTAGTGGAATATGAGACTTTGTATGAAAAAAAAAACAAAAAAACAGCATTTTCCACTAACTTGTGACAAAAAATAAAAAATTCTAGGAACTCGCCATGCCCCTCACGGAATACCTTGGGGTGTCTTCTTTCCAAAATGGGGTCACTTGTGGGGTAGTTATACTGCCCTGGCATTTTCCAGGGGCCCTAATATGTGGTAAGTAGGTAAATGACCTGTGAAATCCTAAAGGTGCTCTTTGGAATATGGGCCCCTTTGCCCACCTAGGCTGCAAAAAAGTGTCACACATGTGGTATCGCCGTATTCAGGAGAAGTTGGGGAATGTGTTTTGGGGTGTCATTTTACATATACCCTTGCTGGGTGAGAGAAATATCTTGACAAAAGACAACTTTTCCCATTTTTTTATACAAAGTTGGCATTTGACCAAGATATTTCTCTCACCCAGCATGGGTATATGTAAAATGACACCCCAAAACACATTCCCCAGCTTCTCCTGAGTACGGCGATACCAGATGTGTGACACTTTTTTGCAGCCTAGATGCGCAAAGGTGCCCAAATTCCTTTTAGGAGGGCATTTTTAGACATTTGGATACCAGACTTCTTCTCACGCTTTGGGGCCCCTAGAATGCCAGGGCAGTATAAATACCCCACATGTGACCCCATTTTGGAAAGAAGACACCCCAAGGTATTCAATGAGGGGCATGGCGAGTTCATAGAAATTTTTTTTTTTTTGGCACAAGTTAGCGGAAATTGATATTTTTAATTTTTTTTCTCACAAAGTCTCCCGTTCCGCTAACTTGGGACAAAAATTTCAATCTTTCATGGACTCAATATGCCCTCACGGAATACCTGGGGGTGTCTTCTTTCCGAAATGGGGTCACATGTGGGGTATTTATACTGCCCTGGCATTCTAGGGGCCCTAAAGCGTGAGAAGAAGTCTGGAATATAAATGTCTAAAAAATTTACGCATTTGGATTCCGTGAGGGGGTATGGTGAGTTCATGTGAGATTTTATTTTTGACACAAGTTAGTGGAATATGAGACTTTGTAGAAAAAAAAAATAATAATTCCGCTAACTTGGGCCAAAAAAATGTCTGAATGGAGCCTTACAGAGGGGTGATCAATGACAGGGGGGGTGATCAATGACAGGGGGGGTGATCAATGACAGGGGGGGTGATCAATGACAGGGGGGGTGATCAATGACAGGGGGGTGATCAATGACAGGGGGGTGATCAGGGAGTCTATATGGGTGATCACCACAGTCATTGATCACGCCCCTGTAAGGCTTCATTCAGACGTCCGGATGCGTTTTGCGGATCCGATCCATCTATCAGTGCATCCGTAAAAATCATGCGGACATCTGAATGGAGCTTTACAGGGGGCATGATCAATGACTGGGGTGATCAGGGAGTCTATATGGGGTGATCACCACAGTCATTGATCATGCCCCTGTAAGGCTTCATTCAGACGTCCGGATGCGTTTTGCGGATCCGATCCATCTATCAGTGGATCCGTAAAAATCATGCGGACATCTGAATGGAGCTTTACAGGGGGGTGATCAGGGAGTCTATATGGGGTGATCACCACAGTCATTGATCATGCCCCTGTAAGGCTTCATTCAGACGTCCGGATGCGTTTTGCGGATCCGATCCATCTATCAGTGGATCCGTAAAAATCATGCGGACGTCTGAATGGAGCTTTACAGGGGGGTGATCAATGACAGGGGGGTGATCAATGACAGGGGGGTAATCAATGACAGGGGGGTAATCAATGACAGGGGGGTGATCAGGGAGTCTATATGGGGGTGATCAGGGGTGATCAGGGCTAATAAGGGGTTAATAAGTGACGGGGGGGGGGGTGTAGTGTAGTGTAGTGGTGCTTGGTGCTACTTTACTGAGCTACCTGTGTCCTCTGGTGGTCGATCCAAACAAAGGGGACCACCAGAGGACCAGGTAGCAGGTATATTAGACGCTGCTATCAAAACAGCGTCTAATATACCTGTTAGGGGTTAAAAAAAACACATCTCCAGCCTGCCAGCGAACGATCGCCGCTGGCAGGCTGGAGATCAACTCTCTTACCTTCCGTTCCTGTGAGCGCGCGCGCCTGTGTGCGCGCGTTCACAGGAAATCTCGCGTCTCGCGAGAGGACGCGCCGGCGCGTCCAGGAGGAATGAATCAACCACCTCCAGGACGCGTCTGTGCGTACAGCGGTCCGGAGGTGGTTAATGAAGTAAAGCAATTTTATTTATAGTCTGTCTCTATTATCAAACACTGAAAACACATTGTAAAAAAAATTAAAAAGCTTCAACCAACAATATTCATCAAATCTTGCTTCGATTCATTCCTAGACATCATTCTTCTGCTGGCTTCCTGGCCTCTAATAAATCCTTCTCATTTCTCATGAGTATACATTTTTCCAGAAGCCTCTGTTACTTGTTTCACACACCTCTATATGGACTGTCCATGTCATGGCCACTTTGGAACTTGCATTGGCTCTTGTACAAACTTTCGTATTTCTGATATTTTGAGTTTACAAGTAAGTGGAGGTTCATATACTTTTTCTGACCAGTCTATCAGTTCCAAAAGTGATGTTGCATTTGGATTTACTGCAGGTGTTTTCCTAGGCTGAACAGAATGGTCTCCTGGTGTATCATCATCTTCATTCCTTAATTCAGTTATCTTCTGGACCTCTGCTTTCCTTTCTTCTTGGTCTTCCGAGCATAAAAGTGTCTGAAACACCATTTCACTAAATGCGAACCACGATGAACGTTGGATTGTTTGCAAAACAATATCTGCTACTGCCTTCTTCTGGAATTTTAGGAGCTTCAAAAAAAAAAAAAGATAATTTTGATTTGATTGTAAACCAGCAGGGATAGTATATGCCAACAATGTATTCCACAAGCAGTTGCAACATCTTCAAGTTGTTGCCTTTAAGGCCATGTTTTGAAACCCATATGCGACAAATCATATTTGCAGTTGTTAACCACCGAGAGTGGCTTACAGGACCAATTTCTAATAATGCCAGATCAGTTGGAAGTACACCTGTCCTTATGGCCTGAGTTATCCTGTAACCATAAGCCTGATCTGTAGATAAACAACAGTGTCACTCAATGGAACCAAAGGCTCTGGAAAGGATATTCTGACAAATGAGGGATTGATTTCAAGTTCAGTTGCACTATCAAGCATGTTGCCAATTTTACCACTCCACTTGTTAGACAAAGTTTTACCATCCAACTGTTTGATCAAGTGCCGCAAAGGTAGCTCATTAGTATGAAGAATACAAACCAACCAGATGAGTTTACAATTCAGCTTTACCTCAACCCAATGCATGACTCCTCCTTAATAACCAGTGTTAACATTCGTTGAGTCACCACCAATAGCCTGCAAACTTTTATCAATGCTTTTTTTCTTAAAAAAATCCACAAGATGGTTAGCAATAAATTCAGCAGGTTTCTTTTTTGTTAAGTCTTTCTCTGTAGTAAAATGGCAAAGATACCTTCCACCTGGCTCACTGCAAACAGGGTAATTTCTGACATTCTCTCCCCTCTGCTCTCTTAGCAGAAGGCCATATCTTAGAACATCACACAGAGTTGGGAGTTCAGAAGGCAGAATTTCTCGACCAGTTCCAATGAAGTTACTCATGTGAGTGGAAGTTGCCAGTCTTGTCTTCCTTTTACTAGCCATGGTTCCAAATTTTCAGATTGTGCAAGTGTGCTATTCGTGCCTGGAAAAAGACAAGAAAATGTTACTATTTGTATGATGCTATGATAAAAATTGATAAAGTATGACATAAGGCCTCTTTCACACTTGCGTTGTCCGGATCCGGCGTGTACTCCACTTGCCGGAATTACACGTAGGATCCGGAAAAACGCAAGTGAACTGAAAGCATTTGAAGACGCATCCGTCTTCAAAATGTGTTCAGTGTTACTATGGCACCCAGGACGCTATTAAAGTCCTGGTTGCCATAGTAGGAGCGGGGGAGCGGTATACTTACAGTCCGTGCGGCTCCCGAGGCGCTCCAGAATGACGACAGAGCAGACCATGCGCATGGATGACGTGATCCATGTGATCACGTCATCCATGCGCCTGGGGCGCCCTGACGTCACTCTGGAGCGCCCGGGGAGCCGCACGGACGGTAAGTATGCTGCTCCCCGATACACTTTACCATGGCTGCCAGGACTTTAGCGTCCCGGCAGCCATGGTAACCATTCAGAAAAAGCTAAACGTCGGATCCGGCAATGCGCCAAAACGACGTTTAGCTTAAGGCCGGATCCGGATCAATGCCTTTCAATGGGCATTCATTCCGGATCCGGCCTTGCGGCAAGTTTTCCGGATTTTTGGCCGGAGCAAAAAGCGCAGCATGCTGCGGTATTTTCTCCGGCCAAAAAACGTTCCGTTCCGGAACTGAAGACATCCTGATGCATCCTGAATGGATTTCTCTCCATTCAGAATGCATTAGGATAATCCTGATCAGGATTCTTCCGGCATAGAGCCCCGACGACGGAACTCTATGCCGGAAGAAAAGAACGCAAGTGTGAAAGAGCCCTTAGTAAAAATTATTAAAAAGACACTCTGCTGCAAATGAGTATTGCTAGTTAAAACTTTTACGAATGGCATACATTTTTTTTACATATTTTATACTATAATATAAGTATATTCTTAACCTTAGAGCATAAGTACAGACTGAAATAATGAGAAGAAGGCACTTCTTCAAAGAAGACAGTTTGCTGTGAATTTTACATAAAACTTCAAAATATCAGAAAATTGAATTAGCTATTTACCAAGCAAAACAATGTAATTGCCATTTCTTGTAAATATTTTTGTGAATTGCTAACCAAAAACACAACTTTTTGACCACCCTCATTTTTTGAAAAACAAAGTAAAAAAATTTGACACGCCCTGTATAAATATATCAAGGATCAGTATAGAGATCTCTCCCATCATCTATTTACCCCCAGGACTGTGACTGTGAGGAGGGTACATCCTCTGATTCATAGAAGATGATTATTTAGGGTAAGAGCAGTGAGACTATGGAACTCTCTGTCTGAGGAAGTGGTAATCGTGAGTTCACTAAAAGAGTTCAAGAGGGGCCTGGATGTATTTCTGGATTGTAATAATATTACAAGCTATAGCTACTAGAGAGGGGTCGTTGATCCAGGGAGTTACTCTGATTGCCTGATTGGAGTCGAGAAAGAATTTTATTTCCCCTAAAGTTGGGGAAAATTGGCTTCTAACTCATTTTTTTTTTCTTCCTCTGGATTAACCTGCAGGATAACAGGCTGAACTGGATGGACAGATGTCTTTTTTCAGCTTTATAAACTATGGTACCAACAGTTTCAAGCACTGGTCCACCTTCTAATCAACATACGTGTGCAGGGCTAGTACAGCCTTTTTGGAGAAGTAATGACGACTTGGAACTCTCCACCTTAGCTCGGCACAAGCGATCAGTTCTCTGAATGGTGCAGAGTCAACCACATGGAAAGGGAGGGACTGTGGTACCAGAAACTTGGCCAGGAGCATGTTCAGCTTCTGTGCCGTTGGATGAGTGCACGCATACTGTTGTCTTTTTGCAATTGACTTGTGATCAATTGCTGACAAAATGAGTGATGAGGAGTAGCAGTAGGAGCATCAGGAATAGTAGATGATGGGAAGGAAACACAGCTCCTTTCTACTAAAATGGTGGAGCAAGGACTGCTGGAGAAGAGGTGTGGGGCACTGGGTGAAGCAACGATTGTTGTCAGGCTGTACCACTACATTAGCACCACAGTTTTCCCAGGCCACTTTATGGTGACACTGCATGTTTTGACGCAGGGCTGCGGTGCCAACAGTGGCCATGGTATACAGTACTTCCCGAGCAGAAGGAAAAGAAAATGAAAGAGGCAGCTTCAAGACAGGTGGGGGCACAGAGCTTGTTTCTGGGCCATGCCAACTAAGTGTGGTGTCAGAGCAACCCACCAACTCCTGGCTGGGGGTGTCTGATGTCACTTGAGATGATGTTGAATACCTAGTCAACCATTCAAGGACAGCTGGGTTGCTGGTTAAAACACGACTGCTGGATGACACTGGCAGCTGTGGCCTGTCGCTGAAACTGCAGCTTCCACCCTTCCTTCTTATGCTGCTACTTCTGCCAGCTCCAGAAACATTTTGGCCACTGACCATTCCCTTAAAAGGGTCTGTCACCTGTTTGTCAGACATACTGTACTGAAACTGTAAGAGTATAAGCAGTAGTATCAGGCCGCAATTTTACACCAATTCCACAATTAGGGATTAACGTATATAGTTATGTATAAAAGAACATAAACATCCTAAAATTTGTAGTATCAAGTCGCAATTTCAACCCCGAAACAAGGATAAATGGATGTCCTTATATATATGAGTATACACTCACCTAAAGAATTATTAGGAACACCTGTTCTATTTCTCATTAATGCAATCATCTAGTCAACCAATCACATGGCAGTTGCTTCAATGCATTTAGGGGTGTGGTCCTGGGCAATGACAATCTCCTGAAACTCCAAACTGATTGTCAGAATGGGAAAGAAAGGTGATTTAAAGCAATTTGAGCGTGGCATGGTTGTTGGTTCCAGACGGGCCGGTCTGAGTATTTCACAATCTGCTCAGTTACTGGGATTTTCACGCACAACCATTTCTAGGGTTACAAAAGAATGGTGTGAAAAGGGAAAAACATCCAGTATGCGGCAGTCCTGTGGGCAAAAATTGCCTTGTGATGCTAGAGGTCAGAGGAGAATGGGCCGACTGATTCAAGCTGATGGAAGAGCAAACGTTGACTGAAATAAACCACTCGTTACAACCGAGGTATGCAGCAAAGCATTTGTGAAGCCACAACACGCACAACCTTGAGGCGGATGGGCTACAACAGCGAAGACCCCACCGGGTACCACTCATCTCCACTACAAATAGGAAAAAGAGGCTACAATTCTGCACGAGCTCACCAAATTGGACTGTTGAAGACTAGAAAAATGTTGCCTGGTCTGATGAGTCTCGATTTCTGTTGAGACATTCAAATGGTAGAGTCCGAATTTGGCGATAAACAGAATGATAACATGTATCCATCCTCTGATGGCTACTTCCAGCAGGATAATGCACCATGTCACAAAGCTTGAATCATTTCAAATTGGTTTCTTGAACATGACAATGAGTTCACTGTACTAAAATGGCCCCACAGTCACCAGATCTCAACCCAATAGAGCATCTTTGGGATGTTGGTGGAACGGGAGCTTCGTGCCCTGGATGTGCATCCCTCAAATCTCATCAACTGCAAGATGCTATCCTATCAATATGGGCCAACATTTCTAAAGAATGCTATCAGCACCTTGTTGAATCAATGCCACGTAGAATTAAGGCAGTTCTGAAGGCAAAAGGGGGTCCAACAGCGTATTAGTATGGTGTTCCTAATAATTCTTTAGGTGAGTGTATATATAAGAGTACCCTAAAATCTGTAGAATCAGGCAGCAATTTCACCCCAATTACACTATAAAGGGATAAAAAGATATAATCTAATATTTAAAGCTGAGTGTATGTGTGTGTGTATGTCCGCTAAAGGAATCCGCACCGTCGCATTTACAATCACGAAATTTGGCACACAGGTAATTCAGGTTTTAGACCAGGTCTCAGCTCTTTAGGACGTACCGTTCCTGAGATATTCCCAAAAAATGCATTAGCCAATTAAAGCTTGGTCACATGACCCTTATCAGCCAATATAAGCTCACAGGTCCTCCAGCCTCCACATACACAGTTTTACTCCAGGTTTCCATAACAACCCAGGTATTTTTCTTCACTGCTATAGAAGAGCTTTAAAGGAAATCTGTCACAAGGATAGTTGCTATTGAAGTAAAGCCATGGCCTAATAGCACTTAGTACATTATTTCCAGATTTGCCTTTGTTTCAGCAATAGATGTTTTTAGCCTCTGAAAATCCAGTTTATTTGGTATGCAAATGAGCCAAAAAGATGCCCAGAGGGGCGTCACTCTTATAGGAAGGAGCACAGACACACCCCCTGACACAATGTCTCCTCCTTCAAAATACTTAAAACCCCGCCCCCAGGTCCCACTAAGCCACATCCCTGATCTGTTTAGGCCACGCCCCTCCCACTCCTGAGCCAACGGGGATTGAAAAAATTAAGGTAAAAATCCACTTCTGTCAGCTGCAGGGGTGGGAGGGAGGGTAACTTTCTCCCTGCAGCTTACACTCAGACGCTCCTGATTCAGTTAGGCCACAGCCCCTCCCACTCCTCAGCCAACTGAGATTGACAAAATGAAGTTAAAAATCAACTTCTAGGTGCTGCTAAGCCACGCCCAGATCTGGTTAGACCACGCCCCCTCCACTCCTCAGCCAACAGGGATTGAAAAAATGAAGGTAAAAATCTACTTCTGTCAGCTGCAGAGGTGGGCGGGAGGGTGACTTTCTCCCTGCAGCTCACACTCAGACAGTACAGTGCTGCTGTCTTAGAGTGAGCTGTTCAAAAGGACACACCCCTGATCCAGTAAAGGCCACTGTTAAGGGGACGGGCCCCTGTTGAGGTCACTGTCAAGAGGGTGGTATGATGTGAAAGTCACCTTTTAAAGTGGAAGGCTGCTGTAAAGGTCAAAGTTAAGGGGTTGGCTGCTGTGGAGGTCAGTGTTAAGGTGTGGGGGGCTGTGGAGGTCACTGTTTTGGGGGCAGTGTGCTGTAGATGTCACTGTTATAGTGGATAGTGTTGCTATCTTTTAATGACACACTAGAGTTGAGCGGACACCTGGATGTTTGGTTTCGACGGGTTCGGCAGAACTTCACAAAAAAGTTCTAGTTTGGGACCCGAACTTGACCCCGAACCCGTACCCCATTGAAGTCAATAGGGACCCAAACTTTTGAGCACTAAAATGGCTCTAAAAATGTCATGGAAAGGGCTAGAGGGCTGCAAATGCCAGCAAAATGTGGTTAAGGGCTTGGCAAGTGCTCTGCAAACAAATGTAGATAGGGAAATGACTTCAAATAACATAAAATACAAAAAATAAAATAAAAAATAATCAACGGGGGAGGAGGAGGAGGTAGCCTACACTGTTTTTTTGTTTTCAATTTATTATTTTTTTTTTATTAGGGTACACCCCAAAACATTGGGAAATATAACTTGTGATAACCCCCTCCAGCCATGCTAAACAAACGTTATGACAAAACACTGGCTGCAGGGCAGGCCAGCATCTCCAAGGCGTAAAGGGCAAGCTCAGGCCATGTGCCCAATTTGGAGACCCAGAAGTTGAAGGGGGCAGACCCGTCATTCAGTACGTGTAGGCGTGTGCACACTTACTGCCCCACCATGTTGGTGAAATGCTGCCTCCTGCTAAGATGTTACATATCAGCTGGTGGTGCTGGTTGTTGTGGCGTGCTGACAAAGCTTTTCCGCATTTCGGCCCTGCTAACCCTGCCTTCTGAGGTGCTGGCAGTGCCCCAGCTGCGTTGGCGACCTCTTCCTCCTCCTCTGCCTTCGCCTTGTGCTTCCTCTGTGCCCCGCTGTCAGGTGGGAATGCCACCAGCAGCGCGTCTACCAGCGTGCGCTTGTTCTCACGCATTGTACGATCACGTTCCAGTGATGGAATTAACGACTGTACGAGGTCCTTGTAATGGGGATCCAGCAGCGTGGCCACCCAGTAATCAACACAAGTTAGAATGTGGGTAACTCAGCGGTAATTGCGGAGACACGGCAGCAGGTAATCGCTCATGTGTGCCAGGCTGCCCAGAGGCAATGGAAAGTTGTCCTCTGTGGGAGGTGTATCGTCTGTGTCCTCTGTATCCCCCCAGCCACGCACCAGTGATGGCTATGAGCTGGTTTGGGTGCCACCCTGCTGTGAACACGGTTCCTCCTCCTCCATCTCATCCTCCTCATCCTCCACCTCATCATCCTCCAGAACTGTGCCCTGGCTGGACAATTGTGTACCTGGCGTTTATGGGTGCAGGAACCCACCCTCGGAGCCACTTGTGAATGACTGGTCGGAAACCCTATGAAATGATCCCTTTTCCTCCTCCTTCTCCTGTGCCACATCCTCTTCCATCATCGCCAGAAGCGTTTTTTCAAGGAGGCAAAGAAGCGGGATAGTAACGCTGAGAACGGCGTTATCTGCACTGGCCATGTTGGTGGAGTACTCGAAACAGCACAACAAGGAACACAGGTCTCGCATGGAGGCCCAGTCATTGGTGGTGAAGTAGTGCTGTTCCACATAGCGACTCACCCATGCGTGCTGCAGCTGAAACTCCACTAACACCTGCTGCTGCTCCCACAGTCTGGCCAGCATGTGCAAGGTGGAGTTCCACCTTGTGGGCACGTCGCATATGAGCTGGAAGGCCGAAGTTACGCTGCAGCGCTGACAGGCAAGCAGCAGCAGGGTGAGAACGCCAAAAGCGCGCACAGACAGCACGCACTTTCTGCAGCAGATCTGACATATCTGAGTAATTTATAAGGAACCTCTGCACCACCAAATTCAGCACATGTGCCAGGCAAGGGATGTGCGTCAAACCGGCTAGTTCCAGAGCTGCTACGTGATTTCGCCCATTATCGCACACCACCAGGCCGGGCTTGAGGCTCACTGGCACCAATCACTCATCGGTCTGTTGTTCAAGGCCCGTCCACAGCTCCTGCGCGGTGTGGGGTTTGTCCCCAAAACAGATAAGTTTTGAAACAGCCTGCTGTCGTTTACCCCTGGCTGTGCTGAAGTTGGTGGTGAAGCTGTTACGCTGACCGGATGAGGAGCCGGTAGAGGATGAGGAAGCGGAGTAGGAGGAGGAAGCAACAGGAGGCCTACTGAAGCACCCTGCAATCCTCGGTGGTGGAAGGACATGCGCCAAACTGCTATCCGCCTCAGGCCCAGCTGCCACTGCATGTACCCAGTGTTCTGTTAGGGAGACATAACGTCCCTGACCGTGCTTACTACTCCACGTATCCGTAGTTAGGTGGACCTTGCCACAGATGGCGTTGCACAGTGCACACCTAATTTTGTCCCCCATTTGGTTGGGCAGGGAAGGGATGGCAAGCCTGGAAAAGTAGAGGCGGCTGGGCACAACATACTGCGAGACAGCCACCACCATAAGGCTTTTAAAACCCTCTGTCTCAGACGGAATGACAGCATTTCAAAGGCCAGTAATTTTGAAATGCTGGCATTCAGGGCCAGGGATCACGTGTGGGTAGGGGGGGTACTTCCTCTTACGCTCCAGTGTTTGGGAGATGGAGAGCTGAATGCTTCCGTAGGACATTGTGGAGATGCTTGGTGACCCAGGTGGTGGTGTTGCTGGCAGATACTCTGTTTGCGGGGTGGCAGGTGGCACTGTCACTCCAGAGGTGGATGAAAAGGTCGAGACTGCAGCAGAAGAGGAAGCAGGAGGAGCCAGAGATGTTTCTTGGTTTTTGAGGTGTCTACTCCACTGCAGCTCATGCTTTGCACTTAGATACCTGGTCATGCAGGTTGTGCTCAGTTTGAGAACGTTTATGCCTCTGATTGCACAGCGTGCAAACCACTCGTGTCTTGTCATCAGCACATTGTCTGAAGTACTGCCATGCGAGGGAACTTCTTGGAGCTGGCTTTGGTGTGCTCGGTCCCTTGATGTGGTGGGCAGTAGCAGGCGTACTGCCTAGGGCACGACCGCTCTACTTTTGCTCTGTGCGACAACCGCCTCTTACTCCGAACTACACAGGTCACTCGCATGACCTTGATTCCATGTGGGGTCGAGGACCTCATAGTCCTCCACCTCATCTTCCACCCAGTCTTCACCCCTGCCCTCCTTGTCGGTCTGCACACTTTCGAAAGCCACAGCAGTTGTCACCTGTGTTTCGTCATCATCCGAGACGTGCTGCGGTGGGCCTCCCATGTACTCATCTTGAAAGATAAGTGGTTGGGCATCGGTGCACTCAATCTCTTCCACTTCTGGGGCAGGGCTAGGTGGATGGCCCTGGGAAACCCTGCTTCCAGAGTCATCAAAAAGCATAAGAAACAGCTGCATGACTTGTGGCTCAGACTGCTTGGCTGATTTGCAAGGGGGTGAGGTGAAAGACTGATGGACATCGGCTGCAGGTGCCAACTCTGATCTTTCACCAGGAGACTGGGTGGGAGACGATGTAAAGGAACTGGAGGCACTGTCAGCAACCCAATCTACTATTGCCTGTACTTGTTCTGGCCTCACCATTCGTAGAGCCGCATTAGGCCCGACCAAATAACGCTGAAGGTTCTGTCGCCTACTTGCACTTGAGGAAGATGTTTCACTTGTGTGTGTAGCTGGCACAGATCGACCACATCCTCTCCCTGCAACAGGAGCTCCACCAGCAGCACCACGACCGGGGCCACATCCCTTATTTGACGCATCTCATATTTCTCAAATTTACAATCTTGCCCAAAATGGGTGTTTTATTAAACCCAGAATATTATTGCAGTATTTAAAGGTTGTATCTCACACTAACAAATGCAGCATAGGCCCCAGATGTAGGGGATTGCCAAAAATGGGTGTTTTTTTTAAACCCAGAATATTATTGCAGTATTTCAAGCTTGTATCTCACACTGACAGTTCCAGTATAGGCTGCAAAATTAAGTATTTTGCCCAAAATGTTTTTTTTTGTAAAAGAATAGAACACCAGTATCTAATGCATGTATCTCACACTGACAGATGCAGCAAAGGCTGCAAATTGAGTTTTTTGCCCAAAATGGGTGTTTTTTTAAACCCAGAAAATTATTGAAGTATTTCAAGCTTGTCTTTCACACTGACAAATGCTGCAAAGGCACCAGATGTAGGATATTGCGCAAAATTTGTGTTTTTTTAAACCCAGATTATTATTGCAGTATTTCAAGCTTATATTTCACACAAAAAAATGTTAGCATAGGCCTCAGATGTAGGGTATTGCCAAAAATGGGTGTTTTTTAAACCCAGAAAATTATTGCAGTATTTCAAGATCGGATTTCACACTGACAAATGCTGCAAAGGCCCCAGATGTAGGGTTTTGCAAAAAATGGTTGATTTTTTAAACCCAGAAAATTATTGAAGTATTGCAAGCTTCTGTTTCACACTGACACGTGCTGCAAAGGCACCATATGTAGGATATTGCCAAAATTTTGTGTTTTTTTTAAACCCAGATTATTATTGCAGTATTTCAAGCTTGGATTTGAATGTCACAAAAGCACATATGCTGTGCTGTTGCACTGAGCTTGTATAAAATGGCCGCCGCCGCCCACCTAACTAACAGACGGATAAAAGTTATTTTTCTGTGTCACTGGACTCAGGGCAGGGTAAAAAGATTGTGCACTGCACCCACACAACTAAATCTATGTAGATCTCTGAGTTAACAAGCACTTCTGATTAAAGATTCCTTCCTATTCTCTCCCTCACAGCAGCAGCATTCTCTCCCTACACTAGTAACAGCAGAGTGACGTTCTGTGCTACGTGACTCCAGCTTATATAGAGGCTGGGTCACATGCTGCACTGGCCAATCACAGCCATGCCATTAGTAGGCATGGCTGTGATGGCTTCTAAGGGCACAGAGTTAAACGCTTGTTGATTGGATGCTCTGCAGCCTTTCAAAAAGCGCCATTAACTCGCTGAACACCGAACCTGAACCCAAACTTTTACAGAAAAGTTTGGGTTCGGGTCCGGGTCCAAAAACCTTTACAGTTCGGGTTCGCTCAACCCTATGACACACACAAACATTAAAAGAAATAGATTAATATACACCGAGCGAAGCCGGGTCCTTTAGCTAGTTCTATATAAAAGAATGTAAACACACACAATGAAGCTTTGACAGAATGTGGTATCAGACCACAGTTTCACCCCAATGACAGAATCGAGGATTACTGGAATTACCTTATGTATCACGGAATGCAAAAACCTAACCTTTTAACCCAAATTAATGCAGAAGGTCTAGTAGAATGCTCCTGTTAGCCAAGCTTTACACTCTTCTATTGGTCCCTGCTCTCTCCCTATAGTGTGGATAATGCCTTCCTATTATATCCCTACATCCCTTTATCTGTCTCTGAACTGCTCAATAGTAATTTTTTGTTAATAAAGTCTTTCCTAATCTCTGTCCTTAGTGCCTGTAACATCTCTCCCTGCACTAAAAATGGTGGAGATTGGGCAGAAAGAGACTTTTTATAGGGCTGTGACATCAAAGGGGCTGGCTATCTACTGATTAGCTATATGCATCACATTATGCGTGATTCCTCATTCCCGGGCTTCTTACTTTCTCTTTCTAAGATGTAAAGCAGACATTTGAGAAAAAATATTATT
This sequence comes from Bufo bufo, assembly GCF_905171765.1. NCBI lineage: Eukaryota > Metazoa > Chordata > Amphibia > Anura > Bufonidae > Bufo > Bufo bufo. Next base: position 294,654,055 of record NC_053393.1, read on the forward strand.
TATTACCCCAAAACATGAGGAAATTCGACTTCAGGACAAATCAAATTTTTCCTAAAATTTGAATCGAATTCCACTTCGTCAACTTTGATTCGCTAATCTCAGCAAAAATCTTAAACAATTGCTTGCATCTTTCATTACATTTTCTGGAGCTACACTAAGGCCTCTTTCACACGGGCGTTGCGGGAAAATGTGCGAATGCGTTGCGGGAACACGTGCGATTTTTCCGCGCGAGTGCAAAACATTGTAATGCGTTTTGCACTTGTGTGAGAAAAATCACGCATGTTTGGTACCCAAACCCGAACTTCTTCACAGAAGTTCGGGCTTGGGATCGGTGTTCTGTAGATTGTATTATTTTCCCTTATAACATGGTTATAAGGGAAAATAATAGCATTCTGAATACAGAATGCATAGTAAAATAGGGCTGGAGGGGTTAAAAAATAAAAATAAAAATTTAACTCACCTTACTCCACTTGCTCGCGCAGCCCGGCATCTCTTCTGTCTCCTTCTTTGCTGATTGTAGGAACAGGACCTGTGGTGACGTCACTCCGGTCATCACATGGTCCATCACATGATCCATCACCATGGTAAAAGATCATGTGATGGATCATGTGATGACCGGAGTGACGTCACCACAGGTCCTGTTCCTGCACACAGCTAAGATGAAGACAGAAGGAGATGCCGGGCTGCGCTATCAAGTGGATTAAGGTGAGTTAAATAATATTATTATTTTTTTAACCCCTCCAGCGCTATTTTACTATGCATTCTGTATTCAGAATGCTATTATTTTCCCTTATAACCATGATATAAGGGGAAATAATAATGATCGGGTCTCCATCCCGATGGTCTCCTAGCAACCGTGCGTGAAAATCGCACCGCATCCGCACTTGCTTGCGGATGCTTGCGATTTTCACGCAACCCCATTCACTTCTATGGGTTCTGCGTTGTGTGAAAAACTCAGAATATAGAGCATGCTGCGATGATGACAAATGATGCGTGAAAATCACCGCTCATTTGAACAGCCCCATAGAAATGAATGGGTCGGGATTCAGTGCGGGTGCAATGCGTTCAACTCACGCATCGCATCCGCGCGGAATACTCGCCCGTGTGAAAGGGGCCTAAGAGTTTTATAGGACGAACAAGACATAAAGCACAACCGCTGCTTTAGAGTTAACATGGGGCAAGTGTAGATGAAGGGTTTAGGCTTCTATATAATAAAGAACACTGAGGGTTTATTGAAATGCTTAGGCCTCTTTCACACTTGCGTTGTTGGGATCCAGCGTGCACTTCCGTTGCCGGAAAGTGTACTGAAAGCATTTGAAGACGGAGCTGTCTTTAAAATGCTTTCAGTGTTACTATGGCACCCAGGACGCTATTACACTGCGTGCAGAATTATTATGCATATTGTCTTACTCCAAGCTGTATAGGCTCGAAAGCCTACTACCAATTAAGCATATTAGGTGATGTGCATCTCTGTAATGAGAAGGGGTGTGGTCTAATGACATCAACACCCTATATTAGGTGTGCATAATTATTAGGCAACTTCCTTTCCTTTGGCAAAATGGGTCAAAAGAAGGACTTGACAGGCTCAGAAAAGTCAAAAATAGTGAGATATCTTGCAGAGGGATGCAGCACTCTTAAAATTGCAAAGCTTCTGAAGCGTGATCATCGAACAATCAAGCGTTTCATTTTCAAAATAGTCAACAGGGTCGCAAGAAGCGTGTGGAAAAACCAAGGCGCAAAATATCTGCCCTCAGTGAACTGAGAAAAGTCTAGCGTGCAGCTGCCAAGATGCCACTTGCCACCAGTTTGGGCCTATATTTCAGAGTCTGCAACATCTCTGGGAGTGCTCAAAAGCACAAGGTGTGCAATACTCAGAGACATGGCCAAGGTAAGAAAAGGCTGAAAGACGACCACCCACTGAACAAGACACACAAGCTGAAACGTCCAAGACTGGCCAAGAAATATCCTCAAGACTGATTTTTCTAAAGTTTTATGGACTGATGAAATGAGAGTGAGTCTTGATGGGCCAGATGGATGGGCCCGTGGCTGGATTGGTAAAGGGCAGAGAGCTCCAGTCCGATCAGACGCCAGCAAGGTGGAGGTGGAGTACTGGTTTGGGCTGGTATCATCAAAGATGAGCTTGTGGGGCCTTTCGGGTGAGGATGGAGTCAAGCTCAACTCCCAGTCCTACTGCCAGTTTCTGGAAGACCTTCTTCAAGCAGTGGTACAGGAAGAAGTCTGCATCCTTCAAGAAAAAACATGATTTTCATGCAGGACAATGCTCCATCACACGCGTCCAAGTACTCCACAGCGTGGCTGGCAAGAAAGGGTATAAAAGAAGAAAATCTAATGACATGGCTCCTTGTTTCACCTCATCTGAACCCCATTGAGAACCTGTGGTCCATCATCAAATGTGAGATTTACCAAGGAGGGAAAACAGTACACCTCTCTGAACAGTGTCTGGAGGCTGTGGTTTGCTGCTGCACGCAATGTTGATGGTGAACAGATCAAAACACTGACAGAATCCATGGATGGCAAGGCTTTTGAGTGTCCTTGCAAAGAAAGGTGGCTATATTGGTCACTGATTGTTTTTGTTTTGTTTTTGAATGTCAGAAATGTATATTTGTGAATGTTGAGATGTTTATATTGGTTTCACTGGTTAAAATAAATAATTGAAATGGGTATATATTTGTTTTTTGTTAAGTTGCCTAATAATTATGCACAGTAATAGTCACTGCACACACAGATATCACCCTAAAATAGCTAAAACTAAAACAAACTAAAAACTACTTCCAAAAATATTCAGCTTTTGATATTAATGAGTTTTTTGGGTTCATTGAGAACATGGTTGTTGTTCAATAATAAAATTAATCCTCAAAATACAAACTTGCCTAATAATTCTGCACTCCCTGTAAAGTCCTGGTTGCCATAGTAGGAGCGGGGAGCGGGGGACCGGTATACTTACAGTCCGTGCGGCTCCCGGGGCGCTCCAGAATGACGTCAGAGCGCCCCATGCGCATGGATGACGTGATCCATGTGATCACGTGATCCATGCACTTGGGGCGCCCTGACGTCACTCTGGAGCGCCCGGGGAGCCGCACAGATGGTAAGTATGCTGCTCCCCCGCTCCCCACTACACTTTACCATGGCTGCCAGGACTTTAGCGTCCTGGCAGCCATGGTAACCACTCTGAAAAAGCTAAATGTCGGGTCCGGCAATGCGCCGAAACGACGTTTAGCTTAAGGCCGGATCCGGATCAATGCCTTTCAATAGGCATTAATTCCGGATCCGGCCTTGCGGCAAGTTTTCCGGATTTTTGGCCGGAGCAAAAAGCGCAGCATGCTGCGGTATTTTCTCCGGCCAAAAAACGTTCCGTTCCGGAACTGAAGACATCCTGATGCATCCTGAACGGATTTCTCTCCATTCAGAATGCATTTGGATAAAACTGATCAGGTTTCTTCCGGCATAGAGCCCCGACGACGGAACTCTATGCCGGAAGTAAAGAATGCAGGTGTGAAAGAGCCCTTAATTGTATAGACATAAACTATTACCAACCAAAGCCTAAAGGTACCTTTACCTGAGAGTGTGATTGGTATGATTGAGCAACGAATAAGTTGTTTCTTGATGTTGTGCACATTTCAACAATAACCCTTTAGACACGCCGATTATCTTTCACAAAATCAGTATTTCAATTGCATATTCCATGGTTTATAAAGCAGACTGTTGCATTGTGTTTCATGGTGTTGTGGACAAATTAATCGTCTGTAATCGTGCTTGCAGTGAACATTTCCTGTTTACACATGTTTGTATGGTGTGCACTTTTTTTGTCTGGTGTGCACGGGGTTTATTATGTTTGTATGCACTGTGACACCTCCCTTCACTTGTGGTTGTCCGCCGCAACGTGTGGTGTTGTCTGCATGTGGTGGCAGTGTCTCGGCCTGCTGGCTGTTCCCCAGGACATGGTTGCCACGCATGCCGTTGCCGGCGGTAACAGGTGAGTGTGTTGTTTATGTGCTTTTCCCTTTAAGTGGCTTCACTACCCTGCCTGGTGTAGGAAGGGTTAACTCCCTTCTTTGTGTGTGAACACTGGGTGTGTCTGTGTGTGGGTGTGGCTACTTGGGCTATTTAGCTTCCGCTGGATGTCTGTATCTGAGGGGTACTTCAGCCATGGTTTGCTGGAGTTATCCTCCTGGTATTATACCATCTTCCAGTGAGGGCCACCCTTGTGGTCATAAAACCTATGTATGATGTATAGTTGATGTGTTATCCTTTCCGTGTTTATTACAGCTTTGGATGTCCTGGTTTCCTGTGTGTTTTGTGGTGTGCTGTCTCCTTGCTGTTTGTGTGGACAGCAATACTGGTGCATGGGTTCCAGTCAGCAAGGCTGTGCCAGGTAGGTTTGGAACTAGTGTTGTTCACCTGCCATATCCATATATCTGTATGTGTTTCCCCTTCCTTGCAGCTTGGCCAGTGAGACTCCTGTTCCTTTGTGTCCTGGAGGAACAGGTCATCTTACCCAGCTCCTAGTTCAGGGCCACCCTGAGGGCTAATAGGGACCCCAGGTTTCGGAGTATGAGCCCTCCTACCATCAGGGTCGGCTCATACAGCTAGGAGTCAGAGTCAGATTAGGGACGCGATAGGAGGTGACCTGCTCCCTAATTCTGTCGTCCTGGTCGAGCAGCGACCTAACATCTTCTGGCATCGCACGGCTGAGGGTTTCCCCCATCCTCAGCCGTGACAATTTGTGAGTAATACCCTCCTTCTGATCCTTAGTTGTGTCATGTAACCAATACTCGATCTTCAACTGACAAGGACAGGAAGTCAGCTACTTCTGTATTCATTCCTATGAGACTAAGGCCTCATGCACACGACCATTGTTCTGTTCCGCATCCGAGCCGCAGTTTTTGCGGCTCAGGTGCGGACCCATTCACTTCAATGGGGCCGCAAAAGATGCAGACAGCACTCCGTGTGCTGTCTGCATCCATTGCTCCGTTCCGTGGCCCCGCAAAAAAAAATATAACATGTCCTATTCTTGTCCGTTTTGTGGACAAGAATAGGCATTTCTACAATGGTCCACCTGTTCTGTTCCGCAAATTGCGGAAGGCACACGGGCGGCTTCCGTGTTTTGCGGATCCACAATTTGCGGACCGCAAAAAATGGAATGATCGTGTGCATGAAGCCTAACATTGAGGCTCCCAAAGGAATACACAGAGAAACTGGCTTCCTGTCCACACACAGTAGGATCAGAAGAGCTATTATAACTCACAAATACTAATTAAAATTAAACCTTTCAGTGAAGATATTTTTTAACATGGAAATTAGGATAAAATGCTGGAGCACAGCACTTGTCTTTGGACAAAATTACCTTCTTTAATTAGCTCCACAGCCAGTGCACATCAATGACTTGATATGCACACACATTTCTTATGTGAGAAACATTGGAAAATAAGAAATTGCCATTTTTTTCTCTCGTCCCAGAAAAACAAAGAAATACTCTCACAAATCTCTTAATACTGGCTTTCTGCTGATGCTCACATCATAGAAGATATTTACATTCCCTATCAGTTTTCAATTGATTTTACATTGGAAATCATATCAGACATTAAAGATGAGTTAATAAATTCTAAATGTATCACATTTGCTACAAATAGTTTTTTTTTACTGAATCTAAAACATTTGTAATTCATGTTGGATGAATTACTTAAAATTTCATCTGCATTCTACAAATCGGAAGACAGAACACCAGGTCGGGGAAAATGAAAAAGTCAAATGATCCTGAGTGGCAATCTGGCCTGTGGGCTTACTCATAATGCCTTGGAGTAATCATCAATCAATCAGGAGGCAAGAGGGACTATACTGATATGAGTCATAGTCAGTGGCATACCTCTAATATAGGCAGAACATGCAGCTGCTATGGGGCCCGTGGGAGGAGGGGGCCCAGAGTGGATGAAAGCCCCCGACCCCTGATTATACTACAACAAGAATAGCTACAGCTTGAGTCCCTACCTGGGGCTCTGGTGGGCCCTGCTTCTCCTGTGCTCAAGGATCCCATTCCCCTCATTCCCCTTACAAACTTTGTATGTTCCTGCCGCTGCTGCAGTTAGAGTCAGTCCCCACTGTAAGCCAAAGAGAGCTCTCTCTCCTCTGTCAGCAGAGCGATGGACTGGCCAATCAGCGCATACAACAGATACAAAAGCCAGCCAGTGGGGGGGGGGGGGGGGGGATTGAGGACTACAGGGGGCACTGCAGCGGAATTTTTTTACATCACAGAAATCTGACATTTTAACAGGGGTGGGTAGACTTTTTATATCCACTGTATATATATATAATATATATATATATATATATATATATATATATATATATATATATATACTAAAAACAAGCAGCAGCACTCTTTAGGTTGCCAGGTGCAAATCCCACTTTAATTCCTGGACCAGGAACAGTAGAACAAAATCAATGAAATGAGAACAGCACTCCGGTCTTGTGGTGAAAAGGTGGATTTTATTACACCCAACAGCAATGCAGCATTTCAGCTCTCTCAATGGAGCCTTTGTCAAGCTTGACAAAGGCTTCATTAAGAGAGCTGAAATGCTGCATTGCTGTTGGGTGTAATAAAAACCACCTTTTCACCACAAGACCGGAGCGCTGCCCTCATTTCTTTGATTATATATATATATATATATATATATATATATATTGTGAGAAGGCACAAGGTGCCATAATAGATGATGCCGAGGTGCCTGGCCTCCTTGAAATGAATCGGTAATGTTTTGTCAGTAACCCTAGGTTACTGACAGTTGCTAGGGCCGGGTTTCATTGGAGTAGTCAAAGAGCAGGGTGGGATGACTACTCCCACGAATCCAGGCCAGGTGTTGGCTGGCCTATTTAAGCCAGGAATCCCAGGAGAGCTGGGGGTGTGGTTCCTAGTCTGGAAGTGTAACAGACTGGGAGTAAAGCTGTGTGGTGTGTTGCTGTGGATAAGCCAGCCGTTGCCTACTCTTTTCCTCCCTCTCCAGCGGGTGGTGGAACTCTGGAACTACAGAGCACTGTAAGTTGTTCCATTTCATATGGACTGTGTTTCTTTGTGTTTACCCGCTGAAGTAAGCGAGCATTTGTTAAGTCTGTGTTGAACAAAATAAAAGACTATTCTTTAAATGACACCTGAAGTCACTGTTTGAGCTGATCCCCACAATATATATATATATATATATATATATATATATATATATATATATATATATATATATATATATACAGTGGGATGCGAAAGTTTGGGCAACCTTGTTAATCGTCATGATTTTCCTGTATAAATCGTTGGTTGTTACGATAAAAAATGTCAGTTAAATATATCATATAGGAGACACACACAGTGATATTTGAGAAGTGAAATGAAGTTTATTGGATTTACAGAAAGTGTGCTATAATTGTTTAAACAAAATTAGGCAGGTGCATAAATTTGGGCACTGTTGTCATTTTATTGATTCCAAAACCTTTAGAACTAATTATTGGAACTCAAATTGGCTTGGTAAGCTCAGTGACCCCTGATCTACATACACAGGTGAATCCAATTATGAGAAAGTGTATTTAAGGGGGTCAATTGTAAGTTTCCCTCCTCTTTTAATTTTCTCTGAAGAGTAGCAACATGGGGGTCTCAAAACAACTCTCAAATGACCAGAAGACAAAGATTGTTCACCATCATGGTTTAGGGGAAGGATACAGAAAGCTGTCTCAGAGATTTCAGCCGTCTGTTTCCACAGTTAGGAACATATTGAGGAAATGGAAGACCATAGGCTCAGTTCAAGTTAAGGCTCGAAGTGGCAGACCAAGAAAAATCTCGGATAGACAGAAGCGACGAATGGTGAGAACAGTCAGAGTCAACCCACAGACCAGCACCAAAGACCTACAACATCATCTTGCTGCAGATGGAGTCACTGTGCATCGTTCAACCATTCGGCGCACTTTACACAAGGAGATGCTGTATGCGAGAGGGATGCAGAGGAAGCCTTTTCTCCGCCCACAGCACAAAAAGTGCCGCTTGAGGTGGGCTAAAGCACATTTGGTCAAGCCAGCTTCATTTTGGAATAAGGTGCTGTGGACTGATGAAACTAAAATTGAGTTATTTGGCCATAACAAGGGGCGTTATGCATGGAGGAAAAAGAACACAGCATTCCAAGAAAAACACCTGCTACCTACAGTAAAATATGGTGGTGGTTCCATCATGCTGTCGGGCTGTGTGGCCAGTGCAGGGACTGGGAATCTTGTCAAAGTTGAGGGACGCATGGATTCCACTCAGTATCAGCAGATTCTGGAGACCAATGTCCAGGAATCAGTGACAAAGCTGAAGCTGCGCCGGGGCTGGATCTTTCAACAAGACAACGACCCTAAACACTGCTCAAAATCCACTAAGGCATTTATGCAGAGGAGCAAGTACAAAGTTTTGGAATGGCCATCTCCGTCCCCAGACCTGAATATAATTGAAAATCTGTGGTGTGACTTAAAGAGAGCTGTCCATGCTCGGAAGCTATCAAACCTGAATGAACTAAAGATGTTTTGTAAAGAGGAATGGTCCAAAATACCTTCAACCAGAATCCAGACTCTCATTGGAACCTACAGGAAGCATTTAGAGGCTGTCATTTCTGCAAAAAGAGGATCTACTAAATATTGATTTCATTTCTTTTTTTGTGGTGCCCAAATTTATGCACCTGCCTAATTTTGTTTAAACAATTATAGCACACTTTCTGTAAATCCAATAAACTTCATTTCACTTCTCAAATATCACTGTGTGTGTCTCCTATATGATATATTTAACTGACATTTTTTATCGTAACAACCAACGATTTATACAGGAAAATCATGACGATTAACAAGGTTGCCCAAACTTTCGCATCCCACTGTATATAAATGGCAGCAGACAAAAACAGAAACATGGGTACAACGTCCAATGGGAATAGGCACTTACCCACTATATATAAAGAGAAAAACAGACAGCATATCCCTGATCAAAAAGTGAAACATTTTTTATTCACCCTTGTGGTACAACAACTTTTCGGCTCAACAATAGAGCCTTTCTCAAGCAAAGAACCAAGACAAAATGAACAGAATATATACCCCAAAATCCATTAAGTGTCCAATTACTGAATCTCATTACATAATTAATCTAAAAGACATAATCATTAATACATCTGCATACATAGTGGCAAAAAATTTGTGAAAAAGTGATGATACAGACAAAATTCATTAAATACTTCCTAAAACCATGATAAATGTGTATAATTCTAATATTGATATACACTGCTCAAAAAAATAAAGGGAACACTTAAACAACACAATGTAACTCCAAATCAATCACACTTCTGTGAAATCAAACTGTCCACTTAGGAAGCAACACTGAGTGACAATCAATTTCACATGCTGTTGTGCAAATGGGATAGACAACAGGTGGAAATTATAGGCAATTAGCAAGACACCCCCAATAAAGAAGTGGTTCTGCAGGTGGTGACCTGACCACTTCTCAGTTCCTATGCTTCCTGGCTGATGTTTTGGTCACTTTTGAATGCTGCCGGTGCTTTCACTCTAGTGGTAGCATGAGACGGAGTCTACAACCCACACAAGTGGCTCAGGTAGTGCAGCTTATCCAGGATGGCACATCAATGCGAGCTGTGGCAAGAAGGTTTGCTGTGTCTGTCAGCGTAGTGTCCAGAGCATGGAGGCGCTACCAGGAGACAGGCCAGTACATCAGGAGACGTGGAGGAGGCCGTAGAAGGGCAACAACCCAGCAGCAGGACCACTACCTCTGCCTTTGTGCAAGGAGGAAAAGGAGGAGCACTGCCAGAGCCCTGCAAAATGACCTCCAGCAGGCCACAAATGTGCATGTGTTTGCTCAAACGGTCAGAAACAGACTCCATGAGGGTGATATGAGGGCCCGACGTCCACAGGTGGGGGTTGTGCTTACAGCCCAACACCGTGCAGGACGTTTGGCATTTGCCAGAAAACACCAAGATTGGCAAATTTGCCACTGGCGCCCTGTGCTCTTCACAGATGAAAGCAGGTTCACACTGAGCACATGTGACAGACGTGACAGAGTCTGGAGACACCGTGGAGAACGTTCTGCTGCCTGCAACATCCTCCAGCATGACCGGTTTGGCATTGGGTCAGTAATGGTGTGGGGTGGCATTTCTTTGGAGGGCCGCACAGCCCTCCATGTGCTCGCCAGAGGTAGCCTGACTGCCATTAGGTACCGAGATGAGATCCTCAGACCCCTTGTGAGACCATATACTGGTGCGGTTGGCCCTGGGTTCCTCCTAATGCAAGACAATGCTAGACCACATATGGCTGGAGTGTGTCAGCAGTTCCTGCAAGACGAAGGCATTGATGCTATGGACTGGCCCGCCCGTTCCCCAGACCTGAATCCAATTGAGCACATCTGGGACATCACGTCTCGCTCTATCCACCAACGTTGCACCACAGACTGTCCAGGAGTTGGCAGATGCTTTAGTCCAGGTCTGGGAGGAGATCCCCCAGGAGACCGTCCGCCACCTTATCAGGAGCATGCACAGGCGTTGTAGGGAGGTCATACAGGCACGTGGAGACCACACACACTACTGAGCCTCATTTTGACTTGTTTAAAGGACCTTACATCAAAGTTGGTTCAGCCTGTAGTGTGTTTTTCCACTTTAATTTTGAGGGTGACTCCAAATCCAGACCTCCATGGGTTAAAAAATTTGATTTACATTTTTTTTTTTGTGTGATTTTGTTGTCAGCACATTCAACTATGTAAAGAACAAAGTATTTCAGAAGAATATTTAATTAGTTCAGATCTAGGATGTGTTATTTGTGTGTTCCCTTTATTTTTTTGAGCAGTGTATAATGAATTCATTATCTCCATATAAAATACATGTGAACATAATTATCTCCCAAAATACATGATTATCCAATAAAATGTAAGTAAAGTGCCATGTGCAGTTCATAAATTATGCTAAAAAGGAGGACGAGAAGGCAGATCCGGACATACCGAACAGATGAATATGCGACCACATGTATGCACTCAAGTTGGCGTTTTAACATCTCTACTGCGCATGCCCAAGGTTGCGTACATCACTACCATAGAAACCGCCGGTGGAGCATATGCACACTAGCAGCTCACACCGATCGGCCATAATGGAAAAGGTAAGAGGCATGAAAATAAACGGCGCATGTGCCAAACGTCATCAGACTCCTTGCGCCATGTTGGAAACTGGCCATGAGCCATCTTATGCCCATAACTCAAATACTAAAGAAGACTCATATAAGGAACACTCTGAGTCCATCGGGCCTGTAATGAAGGATCGGACCAAAAGGAAGAGAGTCTACATCCTGTCAGGGATACATCACCTCCCACATAGGAGATAAAACCAAACAGATCCACGCACGCTAATGCGGTATCCGTAATAGGTTCCTCCAATGATCCTATTTATCAGCCCAAGAGGGATCTCCTCCATAAATATAAATATCAAAACAAAATAATTCAGCAATAATATCACAACCTGGATACGTAAATGTCACGGCGGACGTGCACAGTTAAACAGATAGCACACCAACCAGGCTCTGGACGAGAGACGGGGGAAGGGTCACCTCCTAATTAATCCCTGACCTCTTTCCCTACAATGCTCAGCCCACAGATCAAATCTTGATGGTAGATTTGCTGTGTCCACCAGCCTATGCTAACAGAACCCTGAACTCCCTGAGATGGTGAAGTGGGGAGAAAGGAGCTGCCAGCTCGCACAGAACCTGGATGGGATAGATGACATAAACAACCAAAGACACTTATCTGCTGAGAGCAGGCACAAACAGCCAACCTTCCATCCTAGCTTCCAAGACCACAATGAAGAGTATAATCCGCTCAGAGCACCTTAGCTGGAGACTATTTAAACTAATGACTCCACCCAGTGCACCTGATGCGAGGCGGATCCAGCACAGCATCAAAACAAATACTAGACTTGTGCTGCAATCCTGGCTGACCTCCGCACATCGTCAGAGTGGGGCATGACAGTACCCCCCCCCCCTTCTACGGGTGACCTCCGGACACCCTGGAACAACCTTATCCGGATGGGACCTATGAAAGGCCCTCACCAGACGGCTGGCGTTGACATCTGACGCCGGAACCCACATCCTCTCCTCAGGACCGTATCCCCTCCAGTGAACCAGGTACTGGAGGGAACCCCGCAGAACTCTTGAGTCGAGAATCCTGGAGATCTCGAACTCCAAGTTTCCCTCGACCAGAACAGGAGGAGGAGGCAATGGCGATGGTACCACCGGTTTAACATATTTTTTTAGTAAAGACTTGTGGAAGACATCGTGGATCCTCCAAGTCTGCGGCAGATCAAGTCGAAATGCCACAGGATTGATCACAGCAGAAATCTTATATGGACCAACAAATCTTGGACCCAGTTTCCAAGATGGCATTCTCAACTTGATATTCCTAGTGGACAACCACACCAAATCACCCACACACATGTCCGGACCAGTCACACGTCTCCTGTCAGCCATTCGTTTATACCTCTCGCCCATCCTCTCCAAATTCCCTTGAATCCCCCGCCAGATAGAGGATAAGGCAGAAGAGAATCTCTCCTCCTCTGGCATCCCGGAGGAACCAGACCCAGAAAAGGTACCAAACTGAGGATGGAAACCGTATGCGCCAAAAAATGGCGACTTACCCGTGGACTCCTGCCTACGGTTATCCAATGCAAATTCTGCTAAGGGCAAGAATGAGGACCAGTCCTCCTGATTCTCAGCCACAAAGCACCTCAAGTAGGTCTCCAGGTTTTGATTAGTACGCTCCGTCTGACCATTCGACTGTGGATGAAAAGCCGACGAGAAAGAAAGTTGAATGCCAAGTCGAAAGCAGAATGCCCTCCAAAACCTGGAGACAAACTGCGTGCCCCTATCAGAGACAATATCCGAAGGAATACCGTGCAATTTAACGATATTATCCACAAAAATCTGCGCAAGAGTCTTAGCGTTAGGCAGACTTGTTAGTGGTATAAAGTGAGCCATTTTACTGAAACGATCGACTACCACCAAAATCACTGTTCTCCCGGAGGAACTCGGTAGGTCCGTAATAAAGTCCATGGACAAATGTGTCCAAGGATGAGATGGAATAGACAATGGAAGAAGTGAACCAGGCGGTCGAGTATGAGCAACCTTAGACCGAGCGCAGGTTTCACAAGCTGCCACGTAATTCTCAATACTCTTACGCAAACCTGGCCACCAGAACCTCCGGGACACCAGATCACAGGTGGACTTACCACCAGGATGTCCAGCGAGAACAGTATTGTGATGTTCCTTGAACACCTTGTATCGTAGGCCCTCAGGAACAAACAACCTCCCTGGAGGACACGAACCAGGAGCCCCCTCCTGAGCTCCCAACACCTCCATCTCCAATTCAGGGTACAGAGCGGAGACCACCACTCCATCCGCCAAAATCGGCGCTGGATCTTCTGAATCACCTCCCCCAGGGAAGCTGCGAGACAAGGCATCTGCCTTGACGTTCTTGACCCCTGGGCGAAAGGTAACCACGAAATTGAACCTAGTAAAAAACAATGACCATCTGGCCTGTCTAGGGTTCAGACGCTTGGCAGATTGCAGGTAAGCCAAATTCTTATGGTCTGTATACACAGTAACGGGGTGAGAAGCCCCCTCTAACCAGTGACGCCATTCTTCAAAGGCCAACTTGATCTCCAACAACTCCCTATCTCTAACATCATAATTCCTCTCAGCGACCGAGAGCTTCCTGGAGAAGAAGGCACACGGGACCCACTTGCCAGGAGAAGGACCCTGCGAAAGCACCGCCCCAACGCCCACCTCTGATGCATCAACCTCGACGACGAATGGCTGAGAAACATCCGGCTGCACCAGAATGGGAGCAGACGCAAAACGCTCCTTAATAGCCGAAAAGGCCTGCAATGCCTCATCCGACCAGACAGAGACATCAGCGCCCTTCTTGGTCATATCAGTAAGAGGTTTGACTAGCGTGGAATAATTCAAAATAAATTTTCTATAATAATTCGTAAGTCCCAAAAATCGCATCAAAGCTTTCTGATTCTCCGGTCGGTCCCACTCCAGAACCGCCCGGACCTTTTCAGGGTCCATACGAAAACCAGAATCAGAAAGCATGTATCCCAAAAATGGAAGCTCTTGCACCGCAAACAAACATTTCTCCAATTTGGCGTATAACTTATTCTCCAGAAGGATCGTCAAAACCTGTCTCACATGATCCTGATGGGTCTTCAGATCAGGAGAATAAATTAAAATGTCATCAAGGTAGACTACTACGAACCTCCCCACCAAATGATGAAAAATATCATTGACGAATCGCTGAAATACCGCTGGCGCATTCGTCAACCCAAAAGGCATTACCAGGTTCTCAAAATGACCCTCGTGCGTATTGAAGGCCGTTTTCCACTCATCCCCCTCCTTGATCCTGATCAGATTGTATGCTCCTCTCAAATCCAACTTGGAGAACACCTTGGCTCCAACAATCTGATCAAAAAGATCAGAGATCAAAGGCAGGGGATATGGATCCCGGACTGTAATACGATTCAGCTCACGGAAATCCAAACACGGTCTCAGTGATCCATCTTTCTTCTTCACGAAGAACAAACCTACAGCCACTGGAGACTTAGATGGTCTAATATGACCCTTTGCCAAACTCTCGGCGACATACTTTCGCATGACCTCTCTCTCGGGTTGAGAGAGGTTGTAGAGCCGAGACTTAGGCAACTTAGCCCCCGGAATGAGATTCACAGGACAATCATAGTCACGATGAGGGGGCAATTCCTGAGCCCCACCCTCCGCAAACACGTCCTAAAAATCTGAGAGATACTGAGGCAAGGCCGTAACGGACACTTCAGAAATAGATGTGACAAGACAATTATCCGAACAAAACTTGCTCCAACCAATGATTTGTCTCGCCTGCCAGTCTATAGTTGGGTTATGTTTAGACAACCATGGCAACCCCAAAACTATTGGAGCTGGCAAATCCTTCATGACGAAACAGGAAATAATCTCAGTATGTGAATCACCCACCCTTAAATGAATATCATGAACAACGTGAGTAAGGCTCCCTTGAGAAAGAGGGGAAGAATCAATGGCAAAAACACGAATCTCGTTCTCTAACGTGCAAATACTTAGTCCCAAACCCTCAAGAAACAGAAAGTCAATTAAATTTACCCCAGCACCACAATCAAGAAAAACATCAACAAACAAATTTCGAGACTCTAGCGCCACCATAGCTGAAAGGAGAAAACGGGAACTGCAGGGAACTTGCACACCAGTCTGCTCCACCACACCATTCATACCACCAAGTGTGAGGGAGGTCTTTTTTCTTTTTCTTTTTTCTTTATCACTCTCCCCTGTGGTTCAACATACGGACAAGAAAAAACAAAATGACCCCTCTTTCCACAAAAGAAACATAAATTGTGCGCTTTACGAAAGTCTCTACTATCCGAATGGAAAGATATCTGACCTAACTGCATGGGTTCCTCTCCTAGGCCAGAATAACAAGCCATATCTCCCTGGGCAGCTGGTGGAACAAAACTACACGCGGGAGGAATCCCCTGCACAGAGGGACCCTTACCCCTCTCTCTGATACGTCTATCCAAACGTATCGCCAAAGACATTGCATTTTCCAAAGTATCAGGGTATTCATGAAAAGCCAGAGCATCCTTCAACCTTTCAGATAACCCCTGACAAAACTGGCTACGTAACGCGGGATCGTTCCACCCCGACTCAGTAGCCCACCTCCTAAACTCTGTGCAGTAAACCTCAGCAGTATGTTTACCCTGTAGTAAGTTACGTAATCTTGACTCTGCCATTGAAACTCGATCTGGGTCATCGTAAATCAATCCCAGGGCTTTAAAAAATTCCTCCAGCGACCGGAGAGCCAGAGAATCGGGCGGCAGGGAAAAAGCCCAGGATTGCGCATCCCCTTTCAGCAAAGACATGACGATACCCACCCTCTGATCCTCATTACCTGATAAAAATGAGCACAAACGAAAGTACAACTTACATGATTCCTTGAAACGGAAAAAATCATCAGTACTCCCTGCAAATTTCTCCGGAAGAGCGACTTTAGGCTCCCCAACAATTTGACCTGTACCTGAAGCCAACACCCTCTGACACTGTGTGATCGTACTACGTAGATCCGCAACCTCCAGGGACAAACCCTGCATGCGGTCAACCAGTGCTTCAATTGACGCCATCCCATAAACAGAGAGAAATGGCGGTCACAGTATGGCGGATTATAATGTCACGGCGGACGTGCACAGTTAAACAGATAGCACACCAACCAGGCTCTGGACGAGAGACGGGGGAAGGGTCACCTCCTAATTAATCCCTGACCTCTTTCCCTACAATGCTCAGCCCACAGATCAAATCTTGATGGTAGATTTGCTGTGTCCACCAGCCTATGATAACAGAACCCTGAACTCCCTGAGATGGTGAAGTGGGGAGAAAGGAGCTGCCAGCTCGCACTGAACCTGGATGGGATAGATGACATAAACAACCAAAGACACTTATCTGCTGAGAGCAGGCACAAACAGCCAACCTTCCATCCTAGCTTCCAAGACCACAATGAAGAGTATAATCCGCTCAGAGCACCTTAGCTGGAGACTATTTAAACTAATGACTCCACCCAGTGCACCTGATGCGAGGCGGATCCAGCACAGCATCAAAACAAATACTAGACTTGTGCTGCAATCCTGGCTGACCACCGCACATCGTCAGAGTGGGGCATGACAGTAAAGTAGAAATGTACACATATAAAAACATAATTTTAAATGTCGCCAAAGACATATGGTAGGTATATCCATCTTCCACCCTCATCCGTCATTCCTCCTCAGCACAATAACTGCAAAAAAATAGAAAATGATAATTAGTGATGAGCGGGAGGTGCCATATTCGATTTAGCGATATTTCGCGAATATTCGATTGAATATTCGTCTTATATTCGTCGAAATCGAATATTCGTCATTATTCCATTTATCGCGAATAATATGCGATTTAATTAATCGCGTATTGCGATCGTTCTTTTGACAGTATAAGGCAATGTTCGACTAATTGACTATGGCTAGGCTAATATGTGTATTTTACGAATATTCTTAATATTGCTCTAACTTCGTCTTTTAGAATATTCGTAGTATTCTAAAAGACGAAGTTAGAGCAATATTACAAATATTCTAAAAGACGAAGTTAGAGCAATAATATTCCACTTTGGCATACTGCTCCCCGACAAGCGTCCCCGTAACCATGGGAACGCCTGTGGGTTAGAATATACCATCGGATCTGAGTTTTTACGATCTCAGGGGAAACTCAGATCCAATGGTATTTTCTAACCCACAGGCGTTCCCATGGTGACGGGGACGCTTGTCGGGGAGGTGTATGCTGAAGTTGATTAAATAATGATTTTGTCATGCGGTCGGGCACACGTATTAACCATTACGATTTTTCTGTTGTAATATTCATGAACTCTAATATTAAAACAGAGATTATTGGTTTAGATTAGAATAGGACGAATATTCTAAAATTGAATATACAGCAATATATACTTTATTTTGAATATTCGTCATATTTGGTCCATCTGAAAACGTGATTCCTTCCAGCTTCAATTCAGTTGCTTGTGGGCCAATGGCTCATTGACCCACAAGCAAGAAGCAGGGAGGAATCATATATTTTCAGATGAAAAAAAAACAAAAACAAAAAAAAGAATATTCGATTTCGCAAATATATAGAACTATATTCGAAATATTCGCAAAATCTCGAAGTTGCGATATTCGAGATAAAAATTTGTTATTCGAATATTCGCGCTCAACACTAATGATAATTAGAAAAAAATAAATAAGGATTTTTTACTTAATATAAGTACTGGTCCTATAAGAACTACCTAATACGCAAGAGTTGGTGACGAACCCACAAGGGACAGAGGGCAAACTATCCAATTACAATACATTCCCAATCTTATAATCAACGTTAAGGCTGTGTGGCTTCAGACTATAAAGCACATGGATCCATTGTAATTCTTTTTTCTTCAGAACACTCAATCGATTACCCCCTCTTCTGGGCATGGGGACGTGATCTATAATCCAACATTTTAAATCCCTTTCAGTATGTTTGAGGTCCAAATTTTTTTTAGATACAGGCAAATCAAGACGATTACGTATTGTATATTGATGGTTATTCAAACGAGTTTTCAGATCAGACAATACATATATAACAAAACTGGAATCACATGTTAGGTGAAAGCGTATCTGGTATAAATCCCTGTAGTTCGATGTAAAAAAGATTTTCCTTTACAAATATAGCGACAATTGAAGCAGCCTAGGCAAGGAAAACATCCTCGTCCAGGCTGCGTCAATGTGGATTGTTTAGTAGCTTTTTTGGAACCAACGTCTGCCCTGACCAACTGGTCACGCAGACTCCTTACTCTATAATATGAAAACTATGGAGGAGAACTAAATTCTGGAACGTTCTTGAGACATCCTCCCAATATATTCCAATGAGGTCTAATTATTTTGCTAATGTCAGTACTCAACTCAGTATAAGTTGAAATAA
The DNA here is from genome assembly GCF_905171765.1 of Bufo bufo. NCBI lineage: Eukaryota > Metazoa > Chordata > Amphibia > Anura > Bufonidae > Bufo > Bufo bufo. Next base: position 294,672,643 of record NC_053393.1, read on the forward strand.
AAGGAATTCTGGACTGCTTCAATTTGGATCCCTGACTGACAAAAGTACTCTTTCTATCCAATTTGCATATTGCATCTTTATGTTGTTAAAATAACTTATGCGGATACCCCCGTTGTGAAAATTTATCAACCATTGCATTCAAAGTAGTGTCCACCATACTCTGCTCAGACACAATTCGTCTAGCTCTCAAAAACTGTGAATAAGGAAGATATCTAACCATTTTCTTAGGATGACAACTATTATAGGATACAATAGTATTCCTGTCCGTAGGTTTAGTATATAGCTGAGTATGTAACCTACCATCAGAGAAAACCACATTAGTATCAAGATATTGTACTGCTGTATCAGAGTAAATTGTAGTGCAACATCCACATCATTCAAGAAAGTTTGAATCTCAAGTAGTTCAACCTCACTACCAGTCCAGATGAGGAAAATGTCATCTATGTATCTCCACCACCGCAGAAAATGTCTGAAGTGGTGGGACCCATAGATGATATCCTCCTCAAAACATATCATGAATACATTAGCATATGTTGGAGCCACATTGGACCCCATGGACACGCCCCTTTTCTGCATATAGTACGTATCCTGGAACAAAAACAGCCGCATCACCGCTGAGTAGTGTTGAGCACGAATATTCAATATTCAAATTGCGAATTTTAATTGCGAATATTACCACTTAGAGAATTCGCAAATATTTAGAATATAGTGCTATATATTCGTATTTGGGAATAGTGTTGAATATTCTAATTCCGAATATATTACATTGCCGATTTTCGCAATCAAGTAAACAATGACTGGAGATCAAGAATTCTCAAATTTGCTAAATTTATGGCGAATATTCAGCAAATAATTTGCAAAATATCTCAAATTTGAATATTGCATATGCCGCTCATCACTAGGGTTGAGCAAACCCGAACTGTAAAGGATTTTTGGAACCCGGACCCGAACATTTCAGTAAAAGTTCGGGTTCGGTGTTCGGTGATTTCTCTGCGCTTTTTGAAAGGCTGCAGAGCAGCCAATCAACAAGCGTTTAACTCTGTGCCCTTAGAAGCCATCACAGCCATGCCTACTAATGGCATGGCTGTGATTGGCCAGTGTAGCATGTGACCCAGCCTCTATATAAGCTGGAGTCACGTAGCGCTGCATGTCACTGTTGTGCTTAGTGTAGGGAGAGGATGCTGCTGGTGATTTCAGGGAGAGAATAGGAGAGAATCTTTGCTCAAAACGTGAATCTAACTCAGCGATCTACATACATTGTGTTGTGTGGGTGCAGGGCACAATTTATTTATCCTGCCCTGAGCCCAGTGACGGAAAAAAAATTGCTTTTATGAGTCAGTTAAGTGGGCGGCGGCGGCGGACATTTTATGCAAGCTCAGTGCACCAGCACTGCATCTGAGCTTTTGGGACATTGAAATCCAAGCTTTAAAAACAGCACAAATAATCTTTTTTTTTTTTATCACAATTTTTTGGGCAATTTACAACATCTGCTGCATTTGTAGGCTTAGTCAGTGTGCAAATTAAGCTAGAAATACAGCCATCATTTTCTGTGTTTTTAAAAACACTCTTTTTTTTGCCAAAAAACACTATTTTCCAGATCTGCAAATGTTAAATTCAAGTTTAATATATACAGCTTTCATATTCTGTTACCAAAAAAACACTTTTTTGGCAATATACAACATCTGGATTAGTCAGTGTGCAATTTAAGCTAGAAATACAGCCATCATTTTCTGGGTTTTTAAAAACACACTTTTTTGCCAGATTCCACTATTTTTCTGGGCTTGCAGCATCAGCACGTTTGAAATTCCAGGGTTTTATACTGCTGTCAAATTCAGTTATTAAACAAACACCCATTTGGGCAAAAAAAAAATTGTTGGCAGCCTTTGCTGCAGATGTAATTGTGAGATACCGCCTTTAAATACTGTCTTTCTATTCAGTTCTTTGATAGCGTCCTAGTGTGGATCAGGGCGTGTGAAATATACCCTTTAAATACAGGGCTTCTATTCAGGTATTTGAAATACAGCCATTTTGGGCAAACAATATTAAAAGAAGGCCTAGTCTGGTTCAGGGCGTGTGAGATACACCCTTTAAATACAGGGGTTTGATTCTTTTATTAATAAAACACCTTTTTTTGTGCAAAATACACCATTTTTCAGGCCTTGCAGCATCTTGACGTTTGAAATTCCAGGGTTATATACTGCTGTCATATTCAGTTATTAAACAAACACCCGTTTGAGCAAGAAAAGTTTACCGTAATTTTCGCCCTATAAGACACACCGGCCCATAAGACGCACCTATGTTTTTGGGGAGGAAAATAAGAAAAAATATATTTTTAACCAAAAGGGGTGCTTTTGGTGGGTTTGGAACTAATGGTGGTCTGTGGATGGCACTATTACTGGGGATCTGTGAAGGACACTGTTATGGGGGCATCTGTGGATGACTGACACTGTTATGGGGGGGATCTGTGGATGATGGACACTGTTATGGGGGGATCTGTGGATGACGGACACTGTTATGGGGGATCTGTGGATGACGGACACTGTTATGGGGGATCTGTGGATGACGGACACTGTTATGGAGGGATCTGTGGATGACGGACACTGTTATGGGGGGATCTGTGACGGACACTGTTATGGGGATCTGTGACGGACACTGTTATGGGGGGATCTGTGACGGACACTGTTATGGGGGGATCTGTGGCTTGCACTGTTACAGGGGGATCTGTGGCTGGCACTGTTACAGGGGGGGGATCTGTGGGTGGCACTGTTATATATGTGCCATCCACAGACCCCCACCCCATAACAGTGCCATCCACAGACCCCCCCAGCCCATAACAGTGCCATCCACAGACCCCCCCAGCCCATAACTGTGCCATCCACAGATGTCCCCCATAAAAATGTCATCCACAGACCCCCCCCCGCCGCTCCAGTATACTAATATAAAATGTCTTATTCAATTAATAGTTATTAAACAAGCCCCCCAACTCCTAATAGTACAGTACATCCTAACCGCTTCAGTACAACGCAGGCAGGCCGGGCGTCCGGCGCGTCACTCACTGACGTCACTTGCCTGCGCCGCCTGCTTCATTCATAAAGTAGGCGGCGCAGGCACATGACATCAGGGAGTTACGCTGCCGCCCACCCGGCCTACCTGCATTCTACTGAAGAGGTTAGGATGTACGGTACTATTAGGAGTGGGGGGGGCATGTTTAATAACTATTAATTGAATAAGACATTTTATATTAGTATACCGGAGCGGCGGGGCTATAGTACACTGCCTGCACAGCGCTGCTGCTATTGCTGGCCCCCACCTCCTCCCAGCCATTTTGGGCAAACAAATTTAATTGAGGCCTGATAGGAATCTCTGAGTCCCACTTGGTACCCCTGGCACCAAACTTCTAGTATCGGCTTGGTTTGAGTCCCTTTCTGACGTCAGGAGAGCGCTTCACTCAGTAGGTAACAAAAGACACAACAGTGATGTACTAAATGAACACTCTGAGGTTTATTTTTAATGCACACAGGTTATATAGAGGGGGCTTTACCCTCTTTATTAGCATATCATCGTATGTTATGTATTTAACCTATCATATTAACACGTTTCATTCTACGCTCAGAGAAATAGAAACAAAAACGGAACTTCCATATTAGGAATATTGTCCGGGAGTAGTGCCAAAGAGATAAGATTCAGGGTTACAGAGAATAGAAACCTTACAGTATATTAGTTTCACAGCAATCAGAGTTAGTACCTAACATAGAAACAAAACTTCAGCAAAAAGAAGAATTCATTTTGACATAATAAAGAACATGGATTCCTTTCAAATCCCCTCTTAAGAACCTTTAGTGGATCACACTACATGGTTCTTTCCTTTCTTGTCCTTTTTTCTCTCTATATGATATTAGGTAATTCTTATACCCATCTGGGCTTCGATCCTCCTGGGGTACAGTAGTCTGATATAATGACATATTAGAGAGCCCTTTTTCTAGCATTCGTCTCACACAGGGAATAACACATAATGCTACTACACCTATTACTACAATTACTATTAGTATGACAATCCCTAGTTGCATGAGACCTTGTTTCCAACTTGTGAACCATCCAAAGTATTGATCCCATGGATCATTTATACCTGAGTTCTTTTTCAGTTCTACTGACAGATCTTCAAGCTTTTTTATAGCTATTGTGACCTTACCAGTGGGGCCAGTATTATTTGGTATGTATGTGCAGCAGGAGGTTGGATCAATCAATACTCGGCACACCCCGCCCTTCTCTGCGAGAATCATATCCAACACCATTCGATTCTGGAATGTCATGATTGAGTCTGCTTGTAGTTCTTCTGCTACCCCTAGAAATGCATCTCTGGTATAGTTTACAAACCTTTGCTGATTGTAGTATATGTAATTTATCCAATCAACATTTTTATTCACAGTAATAATGGGAAATATTGATTCAAATCCGGCGGCTACTTGATCTCTAGCTTTGAACTCATCTGGGACCCCTCTTGGAACACCTATTGCATCTATATACACATGGGGGTCAAAACTTGAAAGGGGGCTGCTTCTTTTGTTTATCTTTAGCACCCCTTTGTCTATAATATCTGATTCAGTAAAAATGTGCATGTTCATTATAGCTTTGGCAAGCGCACATTCACCTTTCCAGGCACCTTCCAATCTGGATCTTATCTTTCCATCTCCACAGATCCAGTACACATCTCCTATGGAGTACACTTGGTTCTGAGTGAGGGATATATTCAGATTGCTGTATTTGTGACAATAACCTTTGGTGAAATTCTGTACATTCCTCCCATGTGTACTCCCCTTGTAACATGTGTAGTTACCTGGATATACCTGGATACCTGCCCCTGGGCGAGGATTTTTTAACAAAAGAGGGTATTTTGATTTCCATTCTGTACATGCACTGTGGTTATAAGTAGGGTTGTCCCGATACCGATACTAGTATCGGTATCGGGACCGATTCCGAGTTTTCTCGGCGGTACTCAGCCGCCGATACCCCGCCCCGATACATAAATAGAATACTATGGGCGTAACTATGGGCGGGGCCCGGTGCAGTCACTGTACTCTTACACCGGGCCCCGCCGCTCACCGAAGTATTTATAAATGTGAATCCTTATCCTGTTGTTAAGTTGAACTAACGCTGCCCTCTCCCATGTTCCCCTGTATCCCCACAGCACTTACTTAAGCTTCCATAGCAGGCAGAGCAGACGGCAGCAGTAACGTCACTCACTGACGTCGCGCGTCTGCTCCGCCCACTTTATGAGTGAAGCAGGCGGAGCAGGCGCGCGACGTCAGTGAGTGACGTTACTGGTGCCGTCCGCTCTGCCTGCTATGGAAGCTTAAGTAAGTGCTGTGGGGATACAGGGGAACATGGGAGAGGGCAGCGTTAGTTCAACTTAACAACAGGATAAGGATTCACGTTTATAAATACTTCGGTGAGCGGCGGGGCCCGGTGTATTGGGGGACACTGTTATGAGGGGGATCTGTGGATGACATATAGCAGTGTCATCCACAGATCCTCCCCATAACAATGCCATCCTCAGATCCCCCCACCCCATAACAATGCCATCCACAGATATCCCACCCCATAGCAGTACCATCCACAGATCCCCCATAACAGTGCCATCCACAGATCCCCCATAACAGTGCCATCCACAGATCCCCATAACAGTGCCATCCACAGATCCCCCATAACAGTGCCATCCACAGATCCCCATAACAGTGCCATCCACAGATCCCCCATAACAGCACCATCCACAGATCCCCATAACAGTGCCATCCACAGATCCCCCATAACAGTGCCATCCACAGATCCCCCATAACAGTGCCATCCACAGATCCCCCATAACAGTGCCATCCACAGATCCCCATAACAGTGCCATCCACAGATCCCCATAACAGTGCCATCCACAGATCCCCCATAACAGCACCATCCACAGATCCCCATAACAGCGCCATCCACAGATCCCCCATAACAGTGCCATCCACAGATCCCCCATAACAGTGCCATCCACAGATCCCCCATAACAGTGCCATCCACAGATCCCCCATAACAGTGCCATCCACAGATCCCCATAACAGTGCCATCCACAGATCCCCCATAACAGTGCCATCCACAGGTCCCCCATAACAGTGCCATCCACAGATCCCCCACATGACAGTGCGTCATCCACAGATCCACAGATCCCCCAAAACGGTCACATGACATTTAAAAAAAGTATCGGTATTCGGTATCGGTGACTACTTGAAAAAAAGTATCGGTACTTGTACTCGGTCCTAAAAAAGTGGTATCGGGACAACCCTAGTAGTAACCCACAAAAATCACAGTAGGTGAGCATTTTAAGTCTTATACCATATCAGGGTAAGGAGAATCAAGGGAAAGAGGGGCGGGAGAAGGGGGGAGGGGAAGGTATGGGGGGGTAAGTGGGGGGGGGAATAGGAATCGGTATAATTCAAGACCTTAATAATGTGGGCATAATGAACAACAGAATAACAAAGTGTAACTGATAAATCAGCCAGAGACCGAGCCCGTCGACAACATGGTGAGCAACAGATCTATAGAAATGAGTTAACTTTTCATGGACCTGAGCCCAAGAAACAGAAAACAGAGAGTAAGCTCTCCGGGTGACACATAGCTACCGATTATTATTAGCGGAGCAAGTCTTTTCAAGCAGGCTTCTTTTCGCTTTGGCGACCTTTAGCTTGTGGAGATTTGAATCGATTGACCAGGTACCATTCATCTTTCGACAGTAGCGATGGCAGCTTATGGTCTTCTGGTAAAGGGAGCCAAGATGGTAAGTCCAGCGGTGAGATATTCAAAAGGTCCCATAAGGTTTTCAGGTCATCCGGGTGGCGAATGGCGACCTGTTTGCCATCAATGGTCGCGTGTAGCCCAAACGGGTATAGCCAGCGGAACGGGTATCTTTTGGACCGCAGATAATCTGTGAGTGGTCGAAGAGCTTTGCGTTTCACCAGGGTGCTCGCAGAGAGATCTTGGAACAGTTGTATCTTGCTGTTCTCAAACAGTATTTCTTCTTTACCTCTAGCCGAGGACAAAATGGCTGCCATGTCGCGGTAATCCAGTAGGCCGCAAATGATATCTCGTGGCGGGGCATTTGATTCCGGTCTGGGCCGCAGGGCCCTGTGCGCCCTTTCCACAATGGTTGCATTCGCTCTCTCCTCGCCTACAATGGAGGCGAAAATTTGCTGTACCGTGTGCAGAATCGCGTCCGACTGGACAGACTCCGGGACCCCGTGGATGCGTATATTTTTTCTTCTACTCCGGTTCTCCTGGTCTTCCAGGTGGAGGTACGTAGAATTGATATGGTCCCGGAGCTCTTTCACCTGCGTTTGTACGGCGTAGCTATGGCGAATCTTCCAGGGCCGCAACCCTGTGTCCAGTTTGCTTAATGTCCGCTCTGATAGCACTGAGCTCTTGCATCACCGGCTCAAGTGCTGCAGACAATGAGTCTCTGATAAAGGTATATATCTGGTAATGGGAGACGAGTCACGCTCGTTATGGAATTCAGACGGAGCGCAGGAGCTCTCCCTGTCAGAGTCTTCCGGGTCTGTTTGTGCTGTAGCGGCGGACGGCACCATCTTCTTTTTCAGGAATTTATCCAATTCCGATAGTCGTCCAAGTTTGCGAGGGGTATCTTGGTGGTCCCTGGGCTTGTCTTTCGTGGTCTTGCCCATTTGCAGTCATGTAAGTAACCTTTTAGCCGCTGAATTTGAGTGCTGCTTCAGGAGCAATCAGACGTCCATCTCCTGCACGGCTAGCTCCGCCCCCAAAAGAGACCAAATTTAAGAGAGATAAATTTATAAAAAATTTTTGGGATCGAGCGGAAATATGGGAAAAGTTATTGAGGCGCAAATGTGGGAAAAATTACAGAAGCCCAAATGTGGGCCAAAAGAGTAAAGCGGAAATGTGGACAAAGTATTGAAGCGCAAATGTTGGCCAAAAGAGTAAAGCAGAAATGTGGGACAAAGTATTGAAGCGCAAATGTGGTACAACTGGTTAAAGTTTAAGCATTGAATGAAAGGAGGTGGCGCACATCAATTAAAGAAGAATTTCTGAAATGTTATTCCCTGTCACCTATGCAGAGCAAGGGTTGATTCACGTCTAAAATTGTAAAATGTCAACCCAAGAATGTAACAGAAAAATTACAGAAATGTATAAACCTGTCTACTTGGTAGAGAAGGGGTCTATGACAGAAAAAAAATGTTTATTGCCACCCGAAAATGTAAAAGAAAAATTATTTAAATTTATTAAGCTGTCAACTAGGTAGAGGAGGGGCATATTACACAAAACAAATTGTGAATTTCAGCCGAAAATTTAAAATTTTATTATTTTTTTTTACCTGTCTACTCGGTATAGCAGTGTAAGGCTACTTTCACACCTGCGTTCAGGTGTCCGCTCGTGCGCTCCGTTTGAAGGGGCTCACGAGCGGTCCCGAACGCAGCCGTCCGGCCCTGATGCATTCTCAATGGAGGCGGATCCACTGAGAATGCATCCGTCTGCCAGCGCTCAGCCTCCGCTCCGCTCAGTGAGCGGACACCTGAACGCTGCTTGCAGCGTTCGGGTGCCCGCCTGGCCGTGCGGAGGCAAGCGGATCCGTCCAGACTTATAATGGAAGTCAATGGGGACGGATCCGTTTGAAGATGACACAGTATGGCTCAATTTTCAAACGGATCCGTCCCCCATTGACTTTCAATGTAAAGTCAAAACGGATCCGTTTGCATTATCATGAACAAAAAAAAAAAAAATTTTTTTTTTTTTCTTGTTCATGGTTATGCAAACGGATCCGTTCTGAACGGATGCAAGCGTTTGCATTATAGGAGCGGATCCGTCTGTGCAGACACCAGACGGATCCGCTCCTAACGCAAGTGTGAAAGTAGCCTTACATCACACCCAAAAATTGCTGAATTTTAACAGAAAATGTAACTGACAATTTTTTTTTTTAACCTGTCTACTAGGTATAGCAGTGGCAAATTTCAACAGAAAATGTAACTAAAAAAGTTGTGAAATGACATAAAATAAAATAAAATACGTACAAATAAAAAATTATTTGATTTATGAGGTGGAGTTCCATATGGAGTAGGAGTTAGAGGAGGTGGTGGACGTAGCGGTGTAGGTGGAAGTGGCGGTGGAGGAGGACGAGGTAGCCAACACTGTTTTTTTGTTTAAATTTTATTTATTTTTTAAATTAGGGTACACTCCAAAAGAGTGTGAAATATCCAAAATACAAGAATGAGGATTTGAAGATTATGCTAGCTTTAGTGTACTAATAATCTTAATTTTAATAAAGACAGGAGGCGAGTATTTTGCATTAACTCTCTTTACTAACTCCACAGCAGTAAAGAAAAAAAAATGAAAAAATGTAAAGAGTAACAAGTAGATCACTGCGCCGCATAGTATATAAGGGTCATGCTGCCTGTACACTTCCTCTTTCTAAAAGCGACATCAAAGTCCAGGTTGAGCTCGAACATCCAGAAATTCAACGAAAACTGTAACAGCGGTTTCTGGCGAGCAGAACTTGAGGAGACTTCTGGTAAACGAGGTTGGAGGTAAGACCGAACGAAGCTCTCATCTCATCCTATGGGGTCGTAAGATTAACAAACCAGCGACCAGTGGAGGACCTGAAGAGGGTTACGCTGAAAGGAGAGTATAAAATAGGTTAGGTATAGAATCGTAACTATTCACGCTTTAACGGAATAGTGTAAAATTAAATCATTACAAATAGCGTGTGGCAAATTATCTAGTGGCTAAATGTATGGTAGGTGTAAGTATGTAATACAACTAAGAACTGCCCGTCAGGGAGGCAATACTTAGGGTGAGAAATTCTTAATATGTCCCAAAACAGAGAGATTATTAAAATCGAGCCCCATATCCGACACCTTGAGATTCACTCCCCCAAAGAGTCAGGGTAGGGAATAGAAGGGAGGGAAAATACTCGCCTTCTGTCTTTATTAAATTTAAGATTATTAGTACACTAAAGCTAGCATAATATTAAATTTTAAAACATGACAGGAGGCTTCCTATTTTGCAATTTTAACGCTGAAGAAGAGATGTCCCAGCATAAGGGGGAGTGCGAAAATAAAAGGTACGGAAAGTAGATTCCCTAGACCAGTCCGCCGTTCGGAGAATATCCGAAAGGGACGCCCCTGCCATTAGGGCTGCTGAAGCCGCCGCTCCGCGAACGGAGTGGGCGCCGAAAGCGGGGTCTATACCTGTGAGGAAAAGGATCCAGCGGATCCATCGGGCCAGCGTGGTGACAGACTGGGGCGTAAGGGCGCACGTAGGAAACTAGGAGTTGACCCGACGTAGAGGAACGGAGTGAGGAGGTAACCGAAACATAACTGCGAAGGGTGGACACAACACAGAGCTGCGGGTCGTCTGGAAAAAAGGGATAAGAGACCGACGTCGAACCTGATTTAGTGCGACGAGAGATATGGAAAGTGACTCCTTCAGGGGTCACCTCAAAGGCATTGACATCGAAGGCCCGAACGTCTGACACCCGTCGGAAAGACACAAGACAGAGGAGAAAAGCACACTTAGCGGATAGTTGGCGAAGGGAGAGGCGGTCATTCGGAGGCCAATCCCTAAAAAAACGGAGAATCAGTCCCACGTCCCATAGGTGATGGTATTTGGGGGCTGGGGGGCGGCGGAGCCGCATGCCGCGGAGTAGGCGACAGACCAGAGGATCTTTGCCGACCGGGAGGTCCCCGACGGGAGTATGGGCTGCCGAAATCGCGGAGCGAACGACGTTGATAGAGCGATAAGAGCGGCTAGAAGAAAACAAGGAGGAAAGAAAATTGAGAATCATGGGAACAGGTGCCGTAAATGGATCGGAGTCCCGTTCCATGCACCAAGTAGACCAGGAGGCCCAAGCTGAAAGGTAGCAGCGTCTAGTTCCCGGGGCCCATGAGTCCTATAAGAGGTCCCTAGCAGTCTGCGATAGTCCGCTGACTCGCCAGGAACCCCGGAAAGAGACCAAGCCACCAGGGGTAGTCGATCTTCCAGGATGAGCGGGTGGAGACATCCTTTGGGATCCGTGAGCAGGTCCTGAAAGGATGGAAGGAGGAGAGGATCCATGTAGGAGGATGCCAGGAGGTCCGGGAACCATGGTTGACTCTGCCACAAGGGCGTTATGAGAACCAGTTTGATTTGCTGTGTCCGCATCTGGTGTAGTGTTCTCGCAATCATGGAGAATGGGGGAAAAGCGTAGGCTCCTGTCGCCGGCCATTGTTGGAGAAAAGCATCTGTCGCCTTGCTCTCCGGGTCTGGAAGCCAGCTGAAGAACTCCGGGGTCTGGTGATTGTTGCGAGAGGCGAACAGATCCAGGTGAAAGGGACCCCTCCGGGCTGCCAGGGCCCTGAAGATTCTCGTGTTCAGCTTCCAGTCGCTGACGTCTCTCCAGTGGCGAGAGAACCAGTCGGCTGTGAGGTTGATTTCTCCCGGCAAGTATTCCGCTTGTAACGTGATGTTGCGAGGGAGGCAGTAGTCGAAGATGTTCCTCGTGATATCCGACAGTAGGCGTGAGCGAGCGCCTCCTAGGCGGTTGATGTACTGGACTGCGGAGATGTTGTCCATGCGAAGGAGGATGCAACAATTAGAGCTCTCCAGAGCCAGGCTGCGAATCGCGAAGGATCCTGCTAGGAGTTCGAGGCAATTGATGTGCATGGAGAGCTCCTGCGTCGTCCATGCTCCTCCCGTTGGTGGCACCCCATCCCCACAAGCTGGCGTCTGATTCTAAAACGAAATCTGGAGTGTCTCCAAATATGGCCTTGCCGTTCCAGGCTTGCATGCTGTCCAGCCACCATGACAGCTCTTCGCGAACTTCCGTCGTCACCGGGACGGGTTGATCGTAGGTAGGTCTGTGGCGAAGGTATTTTGCCTTGAGTCGTTGCATGGCCCTGTAGTGGAGAGGACCCGGAAATATGGCTTGAATGGAAGCTGAGAGGAGTCCCACAATCCTGGCCAGGTTGCGTAGAGGGATGGAATCGAGTCGGAGAACTCTGCGAATCTCCTTACGAATGGTTGCGATCATTGAGGTTGGTAGCCTCAGAGTGCACGTCGTCGAGTCGATCTCGAAGCCGAGGAATTGTATCATCCGGGTAGGGGTCAGCTCCGATTTCTGTTGGTTTACCACGAAGCCCAGAGATTCCAGTAGGGATACTGCCAGGTGAATGTGTTGGCGTAGTCTGCGTTCGTCGGAGCAGAACAGGAGGAGGTCGTCCAAGTAGATGATGCATCGAATGCCCCTGGACCTCAGGTGGGCCACCACCGGTTTTAGGAGTTTGGTGAAACACCATGGGGCTGAGCTGAGCCCGAAAGGGAGGCAAGTGAATTGCCAAGGGCGACCATGCCAGAGGAAACGTAGGAGTGCTCGACAGTCCGGGTGCACCGGGACTGACAGGTATGCATCTTTTAGATCGAGCCTGGCGAACCAGTCGTTGCTGCGAAAAAGGTCCCGCAGGAGGTGGATGCCCTCCATCTTGAAGTGGCGATAGACCACGTACGCGTTGAGGGAGCGAAGATTGATAACTGGGCGGTATTCTCCCGACTTCTTCCGCACGAGGAAGATGTTGCTGAAGTAACCTCCCTGTTTGTGGACTGGTTGAATAGCCCCTTTGTCCCGAAGCTCGCGTAGCTCCGCGTTGACAAGGTTGTGGTTGAAAGACGACATGTGGATGGGGTGAGGGGGCTGAACCTGAAAGGGGGTTCCCACTAGGTCTATGATATATCCCTGCACTGTTTGTAGAATCCAAGCATCTGAGCAAAGGGCGGCCCAATTGTGGAAAGAAAGGGAAATACGGCCCGCAGTGCGGGTACATGGTAACAACAGGAATATGGGTCCTTACCTGCAGTAAAGCGGGAACGTCCGCGGATTCCACTGCCTCTATCCGAGCCTCTGGAAAAGGGTCGTTGCTGATAATCCCTTGTCGGATAAAATGGTGTTGGTTGAGTACGGGGGCCTGAAGGCCAAAATCGGCTGGCGGCACGGCCCCGTTGCCGGCCAGCCCTTCCAAAAACCCCTCTGGTAGGGTTGCTCCTGAAGACACTGCGCATTGAGGATTGCTCCTTATTAAGGGAGGTGAACACGTTGACATGTTTGTTTAATTCCTTGAGGAATGGTTCACCGAAAAGTTTCCCTTGTGCCTGAGGCCCAATCTCTTTTGTGCCAAGGTCTGCCAATTTACTGTTAATACGGAATAATGCTGCTTTTCGTCTCTCCGAAGAGAGCGTAACATTGGCGTTTCCGATGAAACAAAAACAACGTTGTGCCCACTCAGGAATGTCATGTGCCCATTCCCTGAAGTCCTCGGTGGATAAGGAATCGGCTTTGGCGTAGGCATCATCCGCCAGATACATAATGCGAGCCAGGGGGCCTACGGAATCCAGTAGGTTATCTTGGGCGCCCCATAGGCCTTTCTCTACCCCCCCGTCGAGGGTCTCTGCTACTGCGCATCATAAAGGTCATCATAACTTTGTCAAATTCTGGGGTCTGAGCGACCTTATCTGGCAGGGAAGGGCGTGGGCATTCAGACATGAGTCGGTTGCGGACCTCTTTCTCCAGAGGTTTGCGGAGCCACAGGTGCATGAACCTGGAAAGGTGTTCCGGAGGCGACCATTCACCCGATCTGGGGTGTCGTATGTTGCGAGGATCGAACATCGCCTGACCTGAGGGGTCCATAATGGTGTCTGAGTCAAGAGGAGGTTCTGCGTCAGCAGTGTCTTCGATACCTCTTGCCTGGGCCACACCCAGGAGGGTCTCCTGCATGAAAGCGGAAACAGACTTCTCGTCCGAGCCCCATGCGTCGTAATCCGACTCTGAAGCGTCAGCTTGCCACTCATCTAGCACTGACATGGAGTGGGTAGGGTCCTGTTCTTCTTCTGAAGAGTACTCCTGACGCGGGGCCGGAGTGTGAAGTTTGGCAGGTTTACGTTTGGCAGGTGCCTTACCCTTGGGTGGTTTGGGTGTATAGTCCTCGCCTTTGTCATGGCGTTTCGTAGGACAGGATTCCTCCCCTGTCTGATAGTCGGACAGGTCGGAGTCCGACTCGTGTCGTGGACGTCTGCGAGTTTTAGGTACGTCAGGAGCCGAAGCTCGGGCCTTGGAGAGTGCCTTCTCCACAGAGGCAGCAACAGCTGCGTTAATCATAGCCTGGAAGTCTACAGGGACATTCTGGGAATTCTCCATGATAAGGGTCGGCTGGTATGTCACTGAAAGGCACAGTAATAAACGGGCACCCAGGTCTTGAGTACAGGCGTATGGTCAGTTTTAATAGTATGGGAACAAAGCCCAGTATAAACCCCAGCAGGGTAAAGTAGTGACCTTATAAACTGGGGCTCACCCAGTTAGAGAGAACTGCAACAGCTAGTCTCCCAATAAGCAGCGTATTAATAGTGGGGGCTCACCCCGGTCGCACAGGGTTGAAACCCTTAAGTGCAGGTCACAATAATAAACAGGCAGCAGCACTGACCTGACTGACCCAGCCACATGAGGCACGGAGAGAACTGAATAGTAGTCTGAGATAGGCACATGGGTGAAAACCAGTAATGAGGGAGTAACAGCTAATTAGTACAGTCACACTGAATCCCCAATGAGATGTTATGAGGTAAAATTAAGATGGCTGCGAAATCCCGCGATGTCCGCAATCCAAAATGGCGGCCGCGAGTGTAGGCCGTAAGCTGGGGACTACTTTTTTTGTGGCCAGCCGTGATTTGGAAGCGGGCCGGCACGAAAACAGCCGCGAAAACGGCGGGAAAACGGCCGCGAAAATGGCGCCGGAAATAGCGCGAAAATGGCCGCGAAAAAGTGCAAAAACGGCGCGAAAAGGAGGGAGCCAGGAGGCACTCCAGGCTAGAGGGAGACCTGAGGAACCCGAGGTAAATGATAATAATACGATATAGTAAGAAATAAATGCACAAGTAGTAATATAGCTCCAGGGGAGCAAAAAGTCTGACCTGTCTGCTGATGGAGCAGTAAAGAAAGAGGAAGTGTACAGGCAGCATGACCCTTATATACTATGCGGTGCAGTGATCTACTTGTTACTCTTTACATTTTTCTTTTTTTTTTCTTTACTGCTGTGGAGTTAGTAAAGAGAGTTAATGCAAAATAGGAAGCCTCCTGTCATGTTTTAAAATTGCGCTGCAGTATAACAATGGCTGGTTAAGGCCGGTAATACATGTATTTTCTGCACAAGGTACGGACAAGTCATGTGGGATCCATGCCTGGTTCATTTTAATGAACGTGAGTTTGTCCACATTGGCTGTGGACAGACGGCTGCGCTTGTCTGTGATGACGCCCCCTGCCGTGCTAAACACACATTCAGATAATACACTGGCTGCAGGGCAGGCCAGCACCTCCAAGGTCGTAAAGGGCAAGCTCAGGCCATGTGCCCAATTTGGAGACCCAGAAGTTGAAGGGGACAGACGCGTTATTCAGTACGTGTAGGCGTGTGCACGCATACTGCTCCACCATGTTGGTGAAATGCTGCCCCCTGCTAAGACTTTCCATATCAGCTGGTGGTTCTGGTTGTTGTGGCGTGCTGACAAAGCATTTCCACTTTTCGGCCATGCTAACCCTGCCTTCTGAGGTGCTGGTGGTGCCCCAGCTGTGTTGGCGACATCTTCCTCCTCCTCAGCCTTCGCCTTGTGCTTCCACTGTGCCCCCGCTGTCAGGTGGGATTGCCACCAGCAGCGATTATACTCGGCATCTTCCGATCACACTCCAGTGAGGGAATTAAGGACGGTACGTTGTCCTTGTAATGGGGATCCAGCAGCGTGGCCACCCAGTAATCAGCACAAGTTAGAATGTGAGCAACTTGGCGGTCGTTGCGGAGACACTGCAGCATGTAATCGCTAATGTGTGCCAGGCTGCCCAGAGGCAACGAAAAGCTGTCCTCTGTGGGAGGTGTATCGTCTGTGTCCTCTGTATCTTCCCAGCCACGCACCAGTGATGGCCATGAGCTGGTCTGAGTGCCACCCTGCTGTGAACACGGTTCCTCCTCCTCCATCTCCTCATCCTCCACCTCATCATGCTCCAGAACTGTGCCCTGGCTGGAAAATTGTGTACCTGGCGTTTGTGGGTGCAGGAACCCACCCTCGGAGCCACTTGAGAATGACTGGCCGGAAACCCTACGAAATGATCCCTCTTCCTCCTCCTCCTCCTGTGCCACATCCTCTTCCATCAACGCCAGCAGCGTTTTTTCAAGGAGGCATAGAAGTGGGATAGTTATATAATTATGCTGAGAACGGTGTTATCGGCACTGGCCATGTTGGTGGAGTACTCGAAACAGCGCAACAAGGAACACAGGTCTCGCATGGAGGCCCAGTCATTGGTGGTGAAGTGGTGCTATTCCGCAGAGCGACTCACCCATGCGTGCTGCAACTCTACTATCGCCTGCTTCTGCTCGCACAGTCTGGCCAGCATGTGCAAGGTGGAGTTCCACCTTGTGGGCACGTCGCATATGAGGCGGTGAGCGGGAAGGCCGAAGTTACGCTGCAGCGCTGACAAGCGAGCAGCAGCAGGGTGAGAATGCCGAAAGCGCGCACAGACGGCCCGCACTTTATGCAGCAGCTCTGACATATCGGGGTAATTTTTAAGGAATCTCTGCACCACCAAATTCAGCACATGCACCAGGCAAGGGATGTGCGTCAAATCGGCTAGTCCCAGAGTTGCTACGAGATTTCGCCGATTATCGCACACCACCAGGATGAGCTTGAGGCTCACTGGCACAAACCACTCATCGGTCTGTTGTTCAAGGCCCGTCCACAGCTCCTGCACGGTGTGGGGTTTGTCCTCCAAACAGATAAGTTTTAAAATAGCCTGCTGTCGTTTACCCCTGGCTGTGCTGAAGTTGGTGGTGAAGCTGTTACGCTGACCGGATGAGGAGCCGGTAGAGGATGAGGAAGCAGAGTAGGAGGAGGAAGCAACAGGAGGCAAACTGAAGTGCCCTGCAATCCTTGGTGGTGTAAGGACATGCGCCAAACTGCTATCCGCCTCAGGCCCAGCCGCCACTGCATTTACCCAGTGTGCTGTTATGGAGATATAATGTCCCTGACCGTGCTTACTGGTCCACGTATCCGTAGTGAAGTGCACCTTGCCACAGATGTCGTTGCACAGTGCACACCTGATTTTGTCCCTCACTTGGTTGTGCAGGGAAGGGATGGCTAGCCTGGAAAAGTAGTGACGGCTGAACACGACATACTGTGGGACAACCACCGCCATAAGGCCTTTAAAACTATCCATCTCCACCAGACGGAATGACAGCATTTCAAAGGCCAGTAATTTTCAAATGCTGCCATTCAGGGCCAGTGATCACGGGTGGGTAGGGGGGTACTTCCTCTCCAGCGTTTGGGAGATGGAGAGCTGAACGCTTCCGTGGGACATTGTGGAGATGCTTGGTGACCCAGGTGGTGGTGTTGCTGGAAGATTCTCTGTTTGTGGGGTGGCAGGTGGCAATGTCACTCCAGAGGTGGATGAAGAGGCCGAGACTGCAGCAGAAGAGGAAGCAGGAGAAGCCAGAGACCTTTCTTGGTTTTTGAGGTGTCTACTCCACTGCAGCTCGTGCTTAACACTTAAATGCCTGTTCATGCAGGTTGTGCTCAGGTTGAGAACACTTATGCCTCGCTTCAGGCTCTGATTGCACAGCGTGCAAACAACTTGTGTCTTGTTGTCAGCACATTGGTGTGCTCAGTCCCTTGCTGCGGTGGTCAGTAGCAGGCGTACTGTCTAGAGGACGGCCGCTCCGCTTTTGCACCCTGCTCCTTCTTCTGCTGTGCTGGTGGCTCTGGGCGACCACCGCCTCTTCCTCCGAACTACATAGGTCACTCGCATGACCTTGATTCCATGTGGGGTCGAGGACCTCATCGTCCTCCACATCATCTTCCACCCAGTCCTTACCTCTGCCTTCTTTGTCGGTCTGCACACTTTCGAAAGCCCCAGCAGTTGTCACCTGTGTTTCGTCATCATCCGAGACGTGCTGCAATGGTCCTCCCATGTACTCATCTTGAAAGATAAGTGGTTGGGCATCGGTGCACTCAATCTCTTCCGCTTCTGGAGCAAGGCTAGATGGATGGCCTTGGGAAACCCTGCTAACAGAGTCATCAAAAAGCAGAAGAGACTGCATGACTTGGGACTCAGACTGCTTGGCTGATTTGCAAGGGGGTGAGGTGAAAGACTGATGGACATCGGCTGCAGGTGCCAACTGTGGTCTTTCAGCAGGAGACTGGGTGGGAGACAATGTGAAGGAACTGGATCCACTGTCAGCAACCAAATCTACTATCACCTGTACTTGTTCAGGGCAGGCCTCACCATTCGTAGAGCAGCATTAAGCCCGACCAAATAACGCTGAAGGTTCTGTGCGTGTAGCTGGCACAGATCGACCACATCCTCTCCCTGCAACAGGAGCTCCACCAGCAGCACCACGACCTGGGCCACGTCCCTTATTTGAAGCTCTCCTCATATTTCTCGAATTTAGGATCTTTTTCTAAATGGGTGTTTAATAGTAGAATATAACGACAGTATGTACGGGGTGTATCTCACATGCCCTGAAACAGACTAGGCCTCAATTAAATGTATTTGCCCAAAATGGCTGTATTTAAAATACCTGAATAGAAGCCTTGTATTTCAAGGGTGTATCTCACACAGCCTGAACCAGACTAGGCCTCAATTAAATTTGTTTGCCCAAAATGGCTGTATTTCAAATAACTGAATCAAACCCCTGTATTTAAAGGGTGTATCTCACACGACATGAACCAGACTAGGGAAAATGGCCCATGAACAGGTAGGAACAAGAGTTAGGGACCACTCATGAGACGACCTTGACGCGGTGAGTGGCTTACTATGCTTTGGCCAAAATATAAACCAATGTCTCATCCAGCATGGAGGGCAGAGTGCTGGATGTATTTCGCCATAGTGATCTGCACCTACAGGCAGGTTGTGCTGACCCAACCCCTTATTTTTTTCTATGAACCAGACTAGGCCTCAATTAACCGCCTCCGGACCGCCTAACGCAGGGTCGCGTTCCGGAGGCGGCAGCCCTGCGCACAGTCACGCATATATGCGTCATCTCGCGAGACGCGAGATTTCGCTCAAAGCCGGCCCGCGCATGCGCAGCGCGGGCCTGCAAAAGTTAGAAGAGTATTTCGTCACCAGCCTGCCAGCCAATGATCGTGGCTGGCAGGCTGGCGATTTAAAAAAAATCTAATCACAAGCCAGATAAACACATTATATTAGAAAATATGATGTGTTAAATGGCTTGTCTGCTCCTCTGCTGGTCCTTTTCGTCGGTTGGTTCCAGCAGAGGAGCAGAAATCACTGTGAGTACCCACCAACACTACACTTAGCCCCAGATCACCCCCCATCACCCGAATTAACCCCTTGATCAACCCTTGATCGCCCCTGTCAATCACCTAGTGAAAGGAAAAAAGTGATCAGTGTAAACTGTCACTTTTTTTTTTCCACTGGTATTGACTGTTAGGTTTTAGGATAGTTTAGGCCCCTTGGTTAGGTAGTTTAGCGTCAGTTAGCGCCCAGCCCACCGCACCACAGTCACTAATTCGCTGATTAGCGTATCGCTAATCAGCATTTGTACTTTTATAGTATCTGTAAGTGATCAAAACTGATCACAGTCAGATCTATAATAGTATTAGTGTCACCTTAGTTCGCCCTCCACCCAAAACGCAGTGTTTGCCCGATCAGGCCTGATCGGTCGCCCACACGTGCGTTCACCCACGCCCGCCCCGCCGCAGTGACAAAAAATATATATTTTTTTGATCACTGCACAATCACTTTCCAAGCGCTGCGGCGATAAAAAAATCAGTTTTGATGTTTTTTATCAATCGCAGCGGCCTCCGGTACTTCGCTAGCCTCCCCTTTGTAAGACAGGCTTGCTTTTTTTTCTTGGGTAGTCTCAAAGAATACCCCTAAATTTAGTAGTCCAAATGTCAAACAGGGGGTATTCTTCTGAAGAGGCCTACAGGATTCTGACCCAGTTGGATGAGGAATGGGAACCCTCATCTGACGAATCTAGCGGGTCAGAATATGAACCTGTAGAAAGCAGTAGCACTCTGACCCAAAGTTCGGACGAGGAGGTTGAGGTCCCTGATAGAACCAGGCGTACCCGGCCCCGTGTCGCTAGACCACAGGTTGTGCAGGATCCGCTTCAAGAGCAGCAGAGTGGGGCTGGCGCTGTCGGATCACGTGGTGAGGCATACACCAGCAGCGCAGCCCTCCCTGGACCTAGTACCAGCACTGCCGTACAACATGGTGAAGTGGCGAGCACCAGAAGGGCAGTTGAAGCTGGTACGGTGGCACGTGCAGTAGTTACCCCGTCACAGCCACCGCACAGACAGGCCCGTAGAGTCCCTGAGGTGCTGGCAAATCCTGATTGGCAGTCCCCAACTTCAGCCGCACCTGTAGTTCCCCCTTTCACCGCCCAGTCTGGAGTTCGGGTTGAGACGGCTCAAATCGGTTCGGCCCTGGGATTTTTTGAGCTGCTCTTGACTGCGGAGCTCTTGGACTTAGTCGTGGCAGAAACAAATCGGTATGCCACTCAATTTATATCCGCCAACCCGGGAAGCTTTTATGCCCAGCCTTTCCGCTGGAAACCAGTCCAAGTTTCCGAAATTAAAATTTTTCTGGGCCTTCTCCTCAACATGGGTCTAACCAAAAAGCATGAATTGAGGTCATATTGGTCCATGAACCCGATTCATCACATGCCCATGTTCTCTGCTGCTATGTCCAGGGCACGATTTGAGGCCATCCTGCGTTTCCTGCACTTTAGCGACAACACCACCTCCCGTCCCAGAGGCCACCCAGCTTTTGACCGGCTCCACAAAATTCAGCCCCTCATAGACCACTTCAACCAGAAATTTGCAGATTTGTATACCCCAGAGCAAAACATCTGCGTAGACGAGTCCCAATACATTTTACCGGGCACCTTGGCTTCAAACAATACATCCCAAGCAAGCGCGCCCGGTATGGGGTCAAATTGTATAAGCTCTGTGAAAGGGCCACAGGCTATACCCACAAATTTCGGATCTATGAGGGAAAAGATCAGACCCTGGAGCCGGTCGGTTGCCCTGACTACCTGGGGAGCAGTGGGAAGACAGTCTGGGACTTGGTGTCACCCTTATTTAGCAAGGGGTACCATCTTTATGTGGACAATTTCTACACAAGTGTGGCCCTCTTCAGGCATTTGTTCCTAGAACAGATTGGCTGCTGTGGCACCGCGCAAACTAGTCGCGTGGGCTTCCCCCAACGGCTCGTTACCACCCGTCTCGCAAGGGGGAAGAGGGCTGCCTTGTGTAACGAAGAACTGCTCGCGGTGAAATGGAGAGACAAGCGTGACGTTTACATGCTCTCCTCCATTCACGCAGACACGACAATACAAATTGAGCGAGCAACCCGTGTCATTGAAAAGCCCCTCTGTGTCCACGACTATAATTTTCTCATGGGAGGGGTGGACTTCAATGACCAGATGTTGTCTCCGTATTTAGTTTCCCGACGCACCAGACGCTGGTATAAAAAGGTGTCTGTATATTTAATTCAATTGGCTGCATATAATAGTTTTGTTCTCTACAGTAAGGCTGGGAGAACAGGATCCTTCCTCAAATTTCAGGAAGAGATCATTGAGAACCTCCTTTATCCAGGAGGTTCCGTGGCCCCATCCACCAGTGTAGTTAGCCGTCTACACGAGCGACATTTCCCCAGTGTCGTTCCTGGTACCTCAACCCAACCGTCACCCCGAAAAAGATGTCGTGTCTGTAGCAGGAGTGGAATAAGGCGTGACACCCGCTATTTCTGTCCTGACCACCCTGCCCTATGCTTTGGAGAGTGTTTCCGGAAGTACCACACACAGGTACACTTAGCATAGGGATTGCATCTCACAGGACAGGCACACAGGGCTATTAGATCCCTTTTACTCACAGCTGCTGCAAACCTCTCCTTTCACCTGGGATAAAGTGCATAATGTACTTCGCCACATCTTTGGGCGATTTGCGCTTTGCACATTGTCCCATGGGGAAGGAGAGGTTTGTCCTATAAAAGGTAAAAAAAAAAAAAAAAAAAAACACACCAGTAAGCAAAAAAGTTATCTTTCAGTTAAAAAAGTTAAAAAAAGTTTATATTTTTTGTTCAAATAACACCATTTTGGAAAGAAGACACCCCAAGGTATTCGCTGAGGGGCATATTGAGTCCATGAAAGATTTAAATTTTTGTCTCAAGTTAGCGGAAAGGGAGACTTTGTGAGAAAAAAAAAAATAATAATAATTTCCGCTAACTTGTGCCAATTTTTTTTTTTTCCTATGAACTCGCCATTCCCCTCATTGAATAACTTGGGGTGTCTTCATTCCATAATGGGGTCACATGTGGGGTATTTATACTGCCCTGGCTTTTTAGGGGCCCTAAAGCGTGAGAAGAAGTCTGGGATCCAAAAGTCTAAAAATGCCCTCCTAAAAGGAATTTGGGCACCTTTGCGCATCTAGGCTGCAAAAAAGTGTCACACATGTGGTATTGCCGTACTCAGGAGAAGTTGGGCAATGTGTTTTGGGGTGTCATTTTACATATACCCATGCTGGGTGAGATAAATATCTTGGTAAAAGACAACTTTTCCCATTTTTTTATACAAAGTTGGCATTTGACCAAGATATTTATCTCACCCAGCATGGTATATGTAAAATGACACCCCAAAACACATTGCCCAACTTCTCCTGAGTATGGAGATACCACATGTGTGACACTTTTTTGCAGCCTAGGTGGGCAAAGGGGCCCACATTCCAAAGAGCACCTTTCAGATTTCACCGGCCATTTTTTACAGATTTTGATTTCAAACTACTTACCACACATTTGGGCCCCTAGAATGCCAGGGCAGTATAACTACCCCACAAGTGACCCCATTTTGGAAAGAAGACACCCCAAGGTATTCGCTGATGGGCATAGTGAGTTCATAGAAGTTTTTATTTTTTGTCACAAGTTAGTGGAATATGAGACTTTGTAAGAAAAAAATAAATAAAAAATCATCATTTTCCGCTAACTTGTGACAAAAAATAAAAAGTTCTATGAACTCACTATGCCCATCAGCGAATACCTTAGGGTGTCTACTTTCCAAAATGGGGTCATTTGTGGGGTGTTTGTACTGTCTGGCCATTGTAGAACCTCAGGAAACCTGACAGGTGCTCAGAAAGTCAGAGCTGCTTCAAAAAGCGGAAATTCACATTTTTGTACCATAGTTTGTAAACGCTATAACTTTTACCCAAACCATTTTTTTTTACTCAAACATTTTTTTTATCAAAGACATGTAGAACAATAAATTTAGAGAAAAATTTATATATGGATGTCGTTTTTTTTGCAAAATTTTACAACTGAAAGTGAAAAATGTCATTTTTTTGCTAAAAAATCGTTAAATTTTGATTAATAACAAAAAAAGTAAACTGTCAGCAGCAATGAAATACCACCAAATGAAAGCTCTATTAGTGAGAAGAAAAGGAGGTAAAATTCATTTGGGTGGTAAGTTGCATGACCGAGCAATAAATGATGAAAGTAGTGTAGGTCAGAAGTGTAAAAAGTGGCCTGGTCATTAAGGGTGTTTAAGCTAGGGGGGCTGAGGTGGTTAAAGATTTTTGCACCAAATGGCGTTATTTCAAATATCTGAAAATAACCCAAATATATAAAGGATGTATCTCACAATGACATACGCAGCAAAGGCTGCCAAATAACCTTTTTTTTCCCCAAACGGGTGTTAGTTTAATAACTGAACATGACAGCAGTATATAACCCTGGAATTTCAAACATGCTGATGCTGCAAGGCCTGAAAAATTGTGTATTTTGCCCCCAAAAAGGTGTATTAATAATAGAAGAATATAAGCCCTGTATATACAGTGTGTATCTCACCCGGCCTGACCCACACTGGGCCTCAATTAAAGATTTGTGCACCAAATGGTGGTATTTCAAATATCTGAATATAACCCAAATATATAAAGGGTGTATCTCACATTGACATATGCATCAAAGGCTGCCAAATATATATATATTTTTTGCCCAAACGGGTGTTAGTTTAATAACTGAACATGACAGCAGTATATAACCATGGAATTTCAAACATGCTGATGTTGCAAGGCCTGAAAAATTGTGTATTTTGCCCCAAAAAAGGTGTTTTATTAATAGAAGAATATAAGCCCTGTATATACAGTGTGTATCTCACACAGCCTGACCCACACTAAGCCTCAATTAAAGATTTGTGCACCAAATTGTGGTATTTCAAATATCTGAATATAACCCAAATATATAAAGGGTGTATCTCACAATGACATATTCAGCAAAGGCTGCCAAATAAACTTTTTTTGCCCAAATGGCTGCTTGTTTAATAACTGAATATGGCAGCAGTATTTAACCCTGGAATTTCAAACTTCTTGATGCTGCAAGGCCTGAAAAATTATGTATTTTGCCCCAAACACAGTGTTTTATTAATAGAAGAATATAAGCCCTGTATATACAGGGTGTATCTCACACGGCCTGGCCCACACTAGGCCTCAATTAAATTTGTTTGCCCAAAATGGCTGTATTTCAAATACCTGAATAGAAGCCCTGTATTTAAAGGGTGTATCTCACACGCCCTGAACCAGACTAGGCCTCAATTAAAGATTTGTGCACCAAATGGCGGTATTTCAAATATCTGAATATAACCCAAATATATAAAGGGTGTATCTCACAATGACATATTCAGCAAAGGCTGCCAAATAAACTTTTTTTTGCCCAAACGGGTGTTAGTTTAATAACTAAATATGACAGCAGTATATAACCCTGGAATTTAAAACATGCTGATGCTGCAAGGCCTGAAAAATTTAGTATTTTGCCCCAAAAAGGGTGTTTTATTAATAGAATAATATAAGCCCTGTATGTACAGGGTGTATCTCACACGGCCTGACCCACACTAGGCCTCAATTAAAAATTTGTGCACCAAATGGCGGTATTTCAAATATCTAAATATAACCCAAATATATAAAGGGTGTATCTCACAATGACATATGCAGCAAAGGCTGCCAAATAAACTTTTTTTGCCCAAATGGCTGCTTGTTTAATAACTGAATATGGCAGCAGTATTTAACCCTGGAATTTCAAACTTCTTGATGCTGCAAGGCCTGAAAAATTATGTATTTTGCCCCAAACACAGTGTTTTATTAATAGAAGAATATAAGCCCTGTATATACAGGGTGTATCTCACACGGCCTGGCCCACACTAGGCCTCAATTAAATTTGTTTGCCCAAAATGGCTGTATTTCAAATACCTGAATAGAAGCCCTGTATTTAAAGGGTGTATCTCACACGCCCTGAACCAGACTAGGCCTCAATTAAAGATTTGTGCACCAAATGGCGGTATTTCAAATATCTGAATATAACCCAAATATATAAAGGGTGTATCTCACAATGACATATTCAGCAAAGGCTGCCAAATAAACTTTTTTTTGCCCAAACGGGTGTTAGTTTAATAACTGAATATGGCAGCAGTATATAACCCTGGAATTTCAAACGTCTTGATGCTGCAAGGCCTGAAAAATTGTCTATTTTGCCACAAAAAGGGTGTTTTATTAATAGAAGAATATAAGCCCTGTATATACAGGGTGTATCTCACACGGCCTGGCCCACACTAGGCCTTGAAAGGAATCCATGTTCTTTATTTGACAATTGTGTGATTAGGTTGGAAGACAAATGATTCAGTGGAATGTGAATGGGTGTGGCTCTGAGTTGTAGTGGAGTTGAAAGTGTGAAAGAGCCCTAATGGATGCTTTAGGAGAGCTGTGTGTGCAATTCAGTTTTTATGTGTAAGGGCGTGATTATGAGCTGTTTTGTGAAGATGAGTACATGAAATGTATATGAATGTGTATGGAGTACGATATTTGTTTTCATATAATATGCGCATTGAGAATTTTATTTTATTTTTCTTGGAAGTTTTTGGTTTTTATTGGTGCCAACAGCATTGATCAAGCTGTAAATTTTTTTTTATTATTGAAGTCAATGAAAAGTTTTTATGGGCCTTTTGTGCGTTTATGTCTGTATTGTCAGATCTGTTTATTTCAATGTTTGAAGTTATGTGTTACATGTTAAGTGTTGTGCTTCACATCAGAGCTCTGTTCTCACGGACAGAAGGTGGACCACTGCGTCCGACTAAAAGGGGTGGACTTAGATGACTGAGAGTAGGATTCATGGTAGATAGCAGTGCAACCTCAAGTGTGTTAAGTAAAAGATTTGTTCATTAAGCTTGACTTACAAGTGTCAGCCAAAAATCAGGGCATAAGAGTACACTCAGATCTCATTCCAGTCTCTACACCAGTGCCACTGATTCTTGCAAACATACAGAACCACCCAGAACTTAACAACATTAACCCTGCATTATGGTCTTCAAATGAATATGACACAGGATTCATAGATTGCACACCTTACAAAGCTACTGTAAAACCAGGTGTCATTTCAGTGTTCCAGAAACAATACCTACTGCCAAAAGAGAAACTTGATGGACTTAGGCCAATGATAAAAGAATTCCTACAAAAGGGAATCCTGGAAGAGGTGATTTCACCCTACAGCACGCCCGTGAATCCAGTGACAAAGGCAGATGGTGCTACCCGCTTTGTACAGGATTTAAGGGCCATCAACAACATCATTGTGCCTATAGCCCCTGTTGTACCTGACATCACTCAATTACTATCTGCCATTCCAGCAGACGCTGTTTGGTTCAGTGTGATAGATCTGAAAATCGCATTCTTTTCTATCCCAGTTGACAAGAAGACCAGACTAATTTTTGCTTTTTCCTTTGACAGATGTCAACTGACCTGGGGCAGAAATGCCCTAGGGATGTGCTGATTCACCTGTAGTGTACAGCATAGTCCTCCAAGCCACGTTAAAACCATGGCACCCCCCCCCCAAGGTTCCGTGTTGTTGCAATACGTGGATGATTTACTGTTGTGCAGTATGTCAGTGGAGGCCAACATTGAGGATGGTATATCACTGTTACAATGGTTGTTTGAATGTAGACAAAGTGTCATTAGGGAAAATGCAATGGTGTAAACAGCAAGTCGAATACTTGGGGTTTGTCCTGACAAAGGGGGAAAGGAGGATCAGTCCAGGGAGAGTTCAGTCTGTAGCGGGATTAGTCACCCCGCACTCCAAGAAGGAAATGCTATCCTTCCTTGGAATGATAAACTACTGCAGACAATGGATCCCAGACTGTTCCTACTATGATAATATCTTGAGACAGGCAACACTGCAGGACAAACCTGATTTAATAAGATGGTCTTCAGAAATGTACAATGCATTTGATTATCTGAAATGTTCATTAATGTCAAGTCCAGGATTAGGCCTCCCTGACTACAAACTTCCACATGTTTGCACGACAAAATTGTAAAACCATGGCGGGTGTACTGACACAAGAACACGGAGGCAAGTTGCGTCCTTGTGTATTTTTCTCAAAGGTAATGCCCACCCCTGTTCAAGGGATGCCGGCATGTCTGTGTTCTCTTGCAGCCTGTGCTATGATGGTAGAGTTGGCAACTCCTTTCACAATGTGACGTTACACCATTTTTGCACACTACACATGATGTTATAGGCCTACTCAAGGACATCCACACTCAACACAGCAGGCAGCTGAGCTCATTGCACTCACTAGAGCATGTATTCTACATACTGATAGATCTGTCACCATTTATACTGATAGTAGGTACGCACATGGGGTAGTGTGGGACCATGGTATGATTTGACAGAGGAGAGGATTCACGGCAACAGATGGTAAGGATCATGTCTCACAGGGCAATGTGCTGGCAGATAAGGTGGCAAAACGAGTGGCCAAATGCAACCCCACAGGTCCATGTAACCATTGGGAGATGCCATGTTTGGCACCTCCAACCCCTGAGATGTCACAAATGCTTACTGATCTTCAAAGATATTCCACTGAACAGGAACAGCAAGACTGGTGTTATCCAGTATTGCAGAAAAATCCTAAGACAGGATTAGTCTGCAAAGAGGGGGTAGGATATAACAGTAGGGTTGTCCCGATACCGATACTAGTATCGGTATCGGGACCGATTCCGAGTTTTCTCGGCGGTACTCAGCCGCCGATACCCCGCCCCGATACATAAATAGAATACTATGGGCGTAACTATGGGCGGGGCCCGGTGCAGTCACTGTACTCTTACACCGGGCCCCGCCGCTCACCGAAGTATTTATAAATGTGAATCCTTATCCTGTTGTTAAGTTGAACTAACGCTGCCCTCTCCCATGTTCCCCTGTATCCCCACAGCACTTACTTAAGCTTCCATAGCAGGCAGAGCAGACGGCAGCAGTAACGTCACTCACTGACGTCGCGCGTCTGCTCCGCCCACTTTATGAGTGAAGCAGGCGGAGCAGGCGCGCGACGTCAGTGAGTGACGTTACTGGTGCCGTCCGCTCTGCCTGCTATGGAAGCTTAAGTAAGTGCTGTGGGGATACAGGGGAACATGGGAGAGGGCAGCGTTAGTTCAACTTAACAACAGGATAAGGATTCACGTTTATAAATACTTCGGTGAGCGGCGGGGCCCGGTGTATTGGGGGACACTGTTATGAGGGGGATCTGTGGATGACATATAGCAGTGTCATCCACAGATCCTCCCCATAACAATGCCATCCTCAGATCCCCCCACCCCATAACAATGCCATCCACAGATATCCCACCCCATAGCAGTACCATCCACAGATCCCCCATAACAGTGCCATCCACAGATCCCCCATAACAGTGCCATCCACAGATCCCCATAACAGTGCCATCCACAGATCCCCCATAACAGTGCCATCCACAGATCCCCATAACAGTGCCATCCACAGATCCCCCATAACAGCACCATCCACAGATCCCCATAACAGTGCCATCCACAGATCCCCCATAACAGTGCCATCCACAGATCCCCCATAACAGTGCCATCCACAGATCCCCATAACAGTGCCATCCACAGATCCCCATAACAGTGCCATCCACAGATCCCCCATAACAGCACCATCCACAGATCCCCATAACAGCGCCATCCACAGATCCCCCATAACAGTGCCATCCACAGATCCCCCATAACAGTGCCATCCACAGATCCCCCATAACAGTGCCATCCACAGATCCCCCATAACAGTGCCATCCACAGATCCCCATAACAGTGCCATCCACAGATCCCCCATAACAGTGCCATCCACAGGTCCCCCATAACAGTGCCATCCACAGATCCCCCACATGACAGTGCGTCATCCACAGATCCACAGATCCCCCAAAACGGTCACATGACATTTAAAAAAAGTATCGGTATTCGGTATCGGTGACTACTTGAAAAAAAGTATCGGTACTTGTACTCGGTCCTAAAAAAGTGGTATCGGGACAACCCTATATAACAGTATTGAGAATCCTTACAGATACTCATGGGAAGGCCTTTCCCCACCCCCTGGGCAAGACGCCCAATGATAGTGCAGGAAGGTGATCTTGATTTAATAAGGGAAGAATATGTCACCAAATTGATACAGGTTCTTAATAAAACTAAGGAAAAAGTTGCTTGTAAGTCTCCCTCTCTTCCACAGGAACCCACCCACCCATACAGGGTGGGGGATGAGGTAGTGATCAAAACACTGAAGAAAGGAAAATCCCAAGGTGACTTCGCATATGGCCAACCCACTACCGTGGTCGCAGTAACCAGAACAGCCGTGCTGACTGAACAGTCTCCAACTTGGATCCACGCCACCCGAGTGAAGCTTGTGAGAACAAGAGAGGAGGCAGGAACGGAGGCAGACAGCCTTGGCCTTGAAGAAGGACAAGAGGTACTAACGGGGACAGACAGCCCTGACCTCCAACAAGGCCCAGAGGTACTAACGAGGGCAGACAGCCCTGACCTCCAACATGATGAGCTCCTCACCCCTTTCTGGGAAATGGTTGAATGTACTGACTAAGATTGCTTCAATAATCTTGTTGATTTTACCAATTAGTAGTAAGGGAGAAGTAGCCGCAACTAGCAAGGGCGGCGTCATCACCTTTTGGTATAATTCATCTAACACTCACGTAGCTACCTACACCTTTTGCCTTTGTGATATATTGAAAACAGAATGGGGATATAAACCAGAAAGTGCCCTCAAAAGGAGGGATAAAAATTCTAAGTCCCTTTTGACTAGAATGACACTCCTTGAGAGAGGGACGTTTTATGTGGACACCTCCTCATTGAATTATTGCAAAAAAAGGTCAGCGGAAATGAAAACTGTATTGACAATAGACAACCTTGGTAAATATGATGAAGGAGATTATGTATTGGGATGGTACTTCCATAAAATGTGGGGAGCTGAGACTTCTCAGGTAACACAAATGTTCAAACTTAGAGATATGTATAAGTCTAAGGAATACCAACCCATCACAGGTGTCCCCAAAAACCCACTAGCCCCGCATATAGTTTCTCTAAAAAAAAACCTAAGGGCCATATCTAATCCCACATATGAGGATACTTTGGCCATGGGGACGGGTTTTTCTGATGTTAATTTGTGGCTGGAGTGGATGAAATATAGTGCAGCCTCTGTGAATAAAAGTAACTGTTACATATGCGGTGCTGCCAAGCCACACCTAGGTACCGTACCCCTAGTGTTACCAGAAAGTGTTGAAGAATGTTTTTTGACTCTTTTTGTTAATATGTCTTATAATGTTATATCCTACCCCCTCTTTGCAGACTAATCCTGTCTTAGGATTTTTCTGCAATACTGGATAACACCAGTCTTGCTGTTCCTGTTCAGTGGAATATCTTTGAAGATCAGTAAGCATTTGTGACATCTCAGGGGTTGGAGGTGCCAAACATGGCATCTCCCAATGGTTACATGGACCTGTGGGGTTGCATTTGGCCACTCGTTTTGCCACCTTATCTGCCAGCACATTGCCCTGTGAGACATGATCCTTACCATCTGTTGCCGTGAATCCTCTCCTCTGTCAAATCATACCATGGTCCCACACTACCCCATGTGCGTACCTACTATCAGTATAAATGGTGACAGATCTATCAGTATGTAGAATACATGCTCTAGTGAGTGCAATGAGCTCAGCTGCCTGCTGTGTTGAGTGTGGATGTCCTTGAGTAGGCCTATAACATCATGTGTAGTGTGCAAAAATGGTGTAACGTCACATTGTGAAAGGAGTTGCCAACTCTACCATCATAGCACAGGCTGCAAGAGAACACAGACATGCCGGCATCCCTTGAACAGGGGTGGGCATTACCTTTGAGAAAAATACACAAGGACGCAACTTGCCTCCGTGTTCTTGTGTCAGTACACCCGCCATGGTTTTACAATTTTGTCGTGCAAACATGTGGAAGTTTGTAGTCAGGGAGGCCTAATCCTGGACTTGACATTAATGAACATTTCAGATAATCAAATGCATTGTACATTTCTGAAGACCATCTTATTAAATCAGGTTTGTCCTGCAGTGTTGCCTGTCTCAAGATATTATCATAGTAGGAACAGTCTGGGATCCATTGTCTGCAGTAGTTTATCATTCCAAGGAAGGATAGCATTTCCTTCTTGGAGTGCGGGGTGACTAATCCCGCTACAGACTGAACTCTCCCTGGACTGATCCTCCTTTCCCCCTTTGTCAGGACAAACCCCAAGTATTCGACTTGCTGTTTACACCATTGCATTTTCCCTAATGACACTTTGTCTACATTCAAACAACCATTGTAACAGTGATATACCATCCTCAATGTTGGCCTCCACTGACATACTGCACAACAGTAAATCATCCACGTATTGCAACAACACGGAACCTTGGGGGGGGGGGTGCCATGGTTTTAACGTGGCTTGGAGGACTATGCTGTACACTACAGGTGAATCAGCACATCCCTAGGGCATTTCTGCCCCAGGTCAGTTGACATCTGTCAAAGGAAAAAGCAAAAATTAGTCTGGTCTTCTTGTCAACTGGGATAGAAAAGAATGCGATTTTCAGATCTATCACACTGAACCAAACAGCGTCTGCTGGAATGGCAGATAGTAATTGAGTGATGTCAGGTACAACAGGGGCTATAGGCACAATGATGTTGTTGATGGCCCTTAAATCCTGTACAAAGCGGGTAGCACCATCTGCCTTTGTCACTGGATTCACGGGCGTGCTGTAGGGTGAAATCACCTCTTCCAGGATTCCCTTTTGTAGGAATTCTTTTATCATTGGCCTAAGTCCATCAAGTTTCTCTTTTGGCAGTAGGTATTGTTTCTGGAACACTGAAATGACACCTGGTTTTACAGTAGCTTTGTAAGGTGTGCAATCTATGAATCCTGTGTCATATTCATTTGAAGACCATAATGCAGGGTTAATGTTGTTAAGTTCTGGGTGGTTCTGTATGTTTGCAAGAATCAGTGGCACTGGTGTAGAGACTGGAATGAGATCTGAGTGTACTCTTATGCCCTGATTTTTGGCTGACACTTGTAAGTCAAGCTTAATGAACAAATCTTTTACTTAACACACTTGAGGTTGCACTGCTATCTACCATGAATCCTACTCTCAGTCATCTAAGTCCACCCCTTTTAGTCGGACGCAGTGGTCCACCTTCTGTCCGTGAGAACAGAGCTCTGATGTGAAGCACAACACTTAACATGTAACACATAACTTCAAACATTGAAATAAACAGATCTGACAATACAGACATAAACGCACAAAAGGCCCATAAAAACTTTTCATTGACTTCAATAATAAAAAAAAATTTACAGCTTGATCAATGCTGTTGGCACCAATAAAAACCAAAAACTTCCAAGAAAAATAAAATAAAATTCTCAATGCGCATATTATATGAAAACAAATATCGTACTCCATACACATTCATATACATTTCATGTACTCATCTTCACAAAACAGCTCATAATCACGCCCTTACACATAAAAACTGAATTGCACACACAGCTCTCCTAAAGCATCCATTAGGGCTCTTTCACACTTTCAACTCCACTACAACTCAGAGCCACACCCATTCACATTCCACTGAATCATTTGTCTTCCAACCTAATCACACAATTGTCAAATAAAGAACATGGATTCCTTTCAAGGCCTAGTGTGGGCCAGGCCGTGTGAGATACACCCTGTATATACAGGGCTTATATTCTTCTATTAATAAAACACCCTTTTTGTGGCAAAATAGACAATTTTTCAGGCCTTGCAGCATCAAGACGTTTGAAATTCCAGGGTTATATACTGCTGCCATATTCAGTTATTAAACTAACACCCGTTTGGGCAAAAAAAAGTTTATTTGGCAGCCTTTGCTGAATATGTCATTGTGAGATACACCCTTTATATATTTGGGTTATATTCAGATATTTGAAATACCGCCATTTGGTGCACAAATCTTTAATTGAGGCCTAGTCTGGTTCAGGGCGTGTGAGATACACCCTTTAAATACAGGGCTTCTATTCAGGTATTTGAAATACAGCCATTTTGGGCAAACAAATTTAATTGAGGCCTAGTGTGGGCCAGGCCGTGTGAGATACACCCTGTATATACAGGGCTTATATTCTTCTATTAATAAAACACTGTGTTTGGGGCAAAATACATAATTTTTCAGGCCTTGCAGCATCAAGAAGTTTGAAATTCCAGGGTTAAATACTGCTGCCATATTCAGTTATTAAACAAGCAGCCATTTGGGCAAAAAAAGTTTATTTGGCAGCCTTTGCTGCATATGTCATTGTGAGATACACCCTTTATATATTTGGGTTATATTTAGATATTTGAAATACCGCCATTTGGTGCACAAATTTTTAATTGAGGCCTAGTGTGGGTCAGGCCGTGTGAGATACACCCTGTACATACAGGGCTTATATTATTCTATTAATAAAACACCCTTTTTGGGGCAAAATACTAAATTTTTCAGGCCTTGCAGCATCAGCATGTTTTAAATTCCAGGGTTATATACTGCTGTCATATTTAGTTATTAAACTAACACCCGTTTGGGCAAAAAAAAGTTTATTTGGCAGCCTTTGCTGAATATGTCATTGTGAGATACACCCTTTATATATTTGGGTTATATTCAGATATTTGAAATACCGCCATTTGGTGCACAAATCTTTAATTGAGGCCTAGTCTGGTTCAGGGCGTGTGAGATACACCCTTTAAATACAGGGCTTCTATTCAGGTATTTGAAATACAGCCATTTTGGGCAAACAAATTTAATTGAGGCCTAGTGTGGGCCAGGCCGTGTGAGATACACCCTGTATATACAGGGCTTATATTCTTCTATTAATAAAACACTGTGTTTGGGGCAAAATACATAATTTTTCAGGCCTTGCAGCATCAAGAAGTTTGAAATTCCAGGGTTAAATACTGCTGCCATATTCAGTTATTAAACAAGCAGCCATTTGGGCAAAAAAAGTTTATTTGGCAGCCTTTGCTGAATATGTCATTGTGAGATACACCCTTTATATATTTGGGTTATATTCAGATATTTGAAATACCACAATTTGGTGCACAAATCTTTAATTGAGGCTTAGTGTGGGTCAGGCTGTGTGAGATACACACTGTATATACAGGGCTTATATTCTTCTATTAATAAAACACCTTTTTTGGGGCAAAATACACAATTTTTCAGGCCTTGCAACATCAGCATGTTTGAAATTCCATGGTTATATACTGCTGTCATGTTCAGTTA
This sequence comes from Bufo bufo, assembly GCF_905171765.1. Classification (NCBI taxonomy): domain Eukaryota; kingdom Metazoa; phylum Chordata; class Amphibia; order Anura; family Bufonidae; genus Bufo; species Bufo bufo. Next base: position 294,707,317 of record NC_053393.1, read on the forward strand.
TTAAACTAACACCCGTTTGGGCAAAAAATATATATATATTTGGCAGCCTTTGATGCATATGTCAATGTGAGATACACCCTTTATATATTTGGGTTATATTCAGATATTTGAAATACCACCATTTGGTGCACAAATCTTTAATTGAGGCCCAGTGTGGGTCAGGCCGGGTGAGATACACACTGTATATACAGGGCTTATATTCTTCTATTATTAAAACACCTTTTTGGGGGCAAAATACACAATTTTTCAGGCCTTGCAGCATCAGCATGTTTGAAATTCCAGGGTTATATACTGCTGTCATGTTCAGTTATTAAACTAACACCCGTTTGGGGAAAAAAAAGGTTATTTGGCAGCCTTTGCTGCGTATGTCATTGTGAGATACATCCTTTATATATTTGGGTTATTTTCAGATATTTGAAATAACGCCATTTGGTGCAAAAATCTTTAACCACCTCAGCCCCCCTAGCTTAAACACCCTTAATGACCAGGCCACTTTTTACACTTCTGACCTACACTACTTTCATCATTTATTGCTCGGTCATGCAACTTACCACCCAAATGAATTTTACCTCCTTTTCTTCTCACTAATAGAGCTTTCATTTGGTGGTATTTCATTGCTGCTGACAGTTTACTTTTTTTGTTATTAATCAAAATTTAACGATTTTTTAGCAAAAAAATGACATTTTTCACTTTCAGTTGTAAAATTTTGCAAAAAAAACGACATCCATATATAAATTTTTCTCTAAATTTATTGTTCTACATGTCTTTGATAAAAAAAATGTTTGAGTAAAAAAAAATGGTTTGGGTAAAAGTTATAGCGTTTACAAACTATGGTACAAAAATGTGAATTTCCGCTTTTTGAAGCAGCTCTGACTTTCTGAGCACCTGTCAGGTTTCCTGAGGTTCTACAATGGCCAGACAGTACAAACACCCCACAAATGACCCCATTTTGGAAAGTAGACACCCTAAGGTATTCGCTGATGGGCATAGTGAGTTCATAGAACTTTTTATTTTTTGTCACAAGTTAGCGGAAAATGATGATTTTTTATTTATTTTTTTCTTACAAAGTCTCATATTCCACTAACTTGTGACAAAAAATAAAAACTTCTATGAACTCACTATGCCCATCAGCGAATACCTTGGGGTGTCTTCTTTCCAAAATGGGGTCACTTGTGGGGTAGTTATACTGCCCTGGCATTCTAGGGGCCCAAATGTGTGGTAAGTAGTTTGAAATCAAAATCTGTAAAAAATGGCCGGTGAAATCTGAAAGGTGCTCTTTGGAATGTGGGCCCCTTTGCCCACCTAGGCTGCAAAAAAGTGTCACACATGTGGTATCTCCATACTCAGGAGAAGTTGGGCAATGTGTTTTGGGGTGTCATTTTACATATACCATGCTGGGTGAGATAAATATCTTGGTCAAATGCCAACTTTGTATAAAAAAATGGGAAAAGTTGTCTTTTACCAAGATATTTATCTCACCCAGCATGGGTATATGTAAAATGACACCCCAAAACACATTGCCCAACTTCTCCTGAGTACGGCGATACCACATGTGTGACACTTTTTTGCAGCCTAGATGCGCAAAGGTGCCCAAATTCCTTTTAGGAGGGCATTTTTAGACTTTTGGATCCCAGACTTCTTCTCACGCTTTAGGGCCCCTAAAAAGCCAGGGCAGTATAAATACCCCACATGTGACCCCATTATGGAATGAAGACACCCCAAGTTATTCAATGAGGGGAATGGCGAGTTCATAGGAAAAAAAAAAAATTGGCACAAGTTAGCGGAAATTATTATTATTTTTTTTTTTCTCACAAAGTCTCCCTTTCCGCTAACTTGAGACAAAAATTTAAATCTTTCATGGACTCAATATGCCCCTCAGCGAATACCTTGGGGTGTCTTCTTTCCAAAATGGTGTTATTTGAACAAAAAATATAAACTTTTTTTAACTTTTTTAACTGAAAGATAACTTTTTTGCTTACTGGTGTGTTTTTTTTTTTTTTTTTTTTTTACCTTTTATAGGACAAACCTCTCCTTCCCCATGGGACAATGTGCAAAGCGCAAATCGCCCAAAGATGTGGCGAAGTACATTATGCACTTTATCCCAGGTGAAAGGAGAGGTTTGCAGCAGCTGTGAGTAAAAGGGATCTAATAGCCCTGTGTGCCTGTCCTGTGAGATGCAATCCCTATGCTAAGTGTACCTGTGTGTGGTACTTCCGGAAACACTCTCCAAAGCATAGGGCAGGGTGGTCAGGACAGTCAGGACAGAAATAGCGGGTGTCACGCCTTATTCCACTCCTGCTACAGACACGACATCTTTTTCGGGGTGACGGTTGGGTTGAGGTACCAGGAACGACACTGGGGAAATGTCGCTCGTGTAGACGGCTAACTACACTGGTGGATGGGGCCACGGAACCTCCTGGATAAAGGAGGTTCTCAATGATCTCTTCCTGAAATTTGAGGAAGGATCCTGTTCTCCCAGCCTTACTGTAGAGAACAAAACTATTATATGCAGCCAATTGAATTAAATATACAGACACCTTTTTATACCAGCGTCTGGTGCGTCGGGAAACTAAATACGGAGACAACATCTGGTCATTGAAGTCCACCCCTCCCATGAGAAAATTATAGTCGTGGACACAGAGGGGCTTTTCAATGACACGGGTTGCTCGCTCAATTTGTATTGTCGTGTCTGCGTGAATGGAGGAGAGCATGTAAACGTCACGCTTGTCTCTCCATTTCACCGCGAGCAGTTCTTCGTTACACAAGGCAGCCCTCTTCCCCCTTGCGAGACGGGTGGTAACGAGCCGTTGGGGGAAGCCCACGCGACTAGTTTGCGCGGTGCCACAGCAGCCAATCTGTTCTAGGAACAAATGCCTGAAGAGGGCCACACTTGTGTAGAAATTGTCCACATAAAGATGGTACCCCTTGCTAAATAAGGGTGACACCAAGTCCCAGACTGTCTTCCCACTGCTCCCCAGGTAGTCAGGGCAACCGACCGGCTCCAGGGTCTGATCTTTTCCCTCATAGATCCGAAATTTGTGGGTATAGCCTGTGGCCCTTTCACAGAGCTTATACAATTTGACCCCATACCGGGCGCGCTTGCTTGGGATGTATTGTTTGAAGCCAAGGTGCCCGGTAAAATGTATTGGGACTCGTCTACGCAGATGTTTTGCTCTGGGGTATACAAATCTGCAAATTTCTGGTTGAAGTGGTCTATGAGGGGCTGAATTTTGTGGAGCCGGTCAAAAGCTGGGTGGCCTCTGGGACGGGAGGTGGTGTTGTCGCTAAAGTGCAGGAAACGCAGGATGGCCTCAAATCGTGCCCTGGACATAGCAGCAGAGAACATGGGCATGTGATGAATCGGGTTCATGGACCAATATGACCTCAATTCATGCTTTTTGGTTAGACCCATGTTGAGGAGAAGGCCCAGAAAAATTTTAATTTCGGAAACTTGGACTGGTTTCCAGCGGAAAGGCTGGGCATAAAAGCTTCCCGGGTTGGCGGATATAAATTGAGTGGCATACCGATTTGTTTCTGCCACGACTAAGTCCAAGAGCTCCGCAGTCAAGAGCAGCTCAAAAAATCCCAGGGCCGAACCGATTTGAGCCGTCTCAACCCGAACTCCAGACTGGGCGGTGAAAGGGGGAACTACAGGTGCGGCTGAAGTTGGGGACTGCCAATCAGGATTTGCCAGCACCTCAGGGACTCTACGGGCCTGTCTGTGCGGTGGCTGCGACGGGGTAACTACTGCACGTGCCACCGTACCAGCTTCAACTGCCCTTCTGGTGCTCGCCACTTCACCATGTTGTACGGCAGTGCTGGTACTAGGTCCAGGGAGGGCTGCGCTGCTGGTGTATGCCTCACCACGTGATCCGACAGCGCCAGCCCCACTCTGCTGCTCTTGAAGCGGATCCTGCACAACCTGTGGTCTAGCGACACGGGGCCGGGTACGCCTGGTTCTATCAGGGACCTCAACCTCCTCGTCCGAACTTTGGGTCAGAGTGCTACTGCTTTCTACAGGTTCATATTCTGACCCGCTAGATTCGTCAGATGAGGGTTCCCATTCCTCATCCAACTGGGTCAGAATCCTGTAGGCCTCTTCAGAAGAATACCCCCTGTTTGACATTTGGACTACTAAATTTAGGGGTATTCTTTGAGACTACCCAAGAAAAAAAAGCAAGCCTGTCTTACAAAGGGGAGGCTAGCGAAGTACCGGAGGCCGCTGCGATTGATAAAAAACATCAAAACTGATTTTTTTATCGCCGCAGCGCTTGGAAAGTGATTGTGCAGTGATCAAAAAAATATATATTTTTTGTCACTGCGGCGGGGCGGGCGTGGGTGAACGCACGTGTGGGCGACCGATCAGGCCTGATCGGGCAAACACTGCGTTTTGGGTGGAGGGCGAACTAAGGTGACACTAATACTATTATAGATCTGACTGTGATCAGTTTTGATCACTTACAGATACTATAAAAGTACAAATGCTGATTAGCGATACGCTAATCAGCGAATTAGTGACTGTGGTGCGGTGGGCTGGGCGCTAACTGACGCTAAACTACCTAACCAAGGGGCCTAAACTATCCTAAAACCTAACAGTCAATACCAGTGGAAAAAAAAAAGTGACAGTTTACACTGATCACTTTTTTCCTTTCACTAGGTGATTGACAGGGGCGATCAAGGGTTGATCAAGGGGTTAATTCGGGTGATGGGGGGTGATCTGGGGCTAAGTGTAGTGTTGGTGGGTACTCACAGTGATTTCTGCTCCTCTGCTGGAACCAACCGACGAAAAGGACCAGCAGAGGAGCAGACAAGCCATTTAACACATCATATTTTCTAATATAATGTGTTTATCTGGCTTGTGATTAGATTTTTTTTAAATCGCCAGCCTGCCAGCCACGATCATTGGCTGGCAGGCTGGTGACGAAATACTCTTCTAACTTTTGCAGGCCCGCGCTGCGCATGCGCGGGCCGGCTTTGAGCGAAATCTCGCGTCTCGCGAGATGACGCATATATGCGTGACTGTGCGCAGGGCTGCCGCCTCCGGAACGCGACCCTGCGTTAGGCGGTCCGGAGGCGGTTAATTGAGGCCTAGTCTGGTTCATAGAAAAAAATAAGGGGTTGGGTCAGCACAACCTGCCTGTAGGTGCAGATCACTATGGCGAAATACATCCAGCACTCTGCCCTCCATGCTGGATGAGACATTGGTTTATATTTTGGCCAAAGCATAGTAAGCCACTCACCGCGTCAAGGTCGTCTCATGAGTGGTCCCTAACTCTTGTTCCTACCTGTTCATGGGCCATTTTCCCTAGTCTGGTTCATGTCGTGTGAGATACACCCTTTAAATACAGGGGTTTGATTCAGTTATTTGAAATACAGCCATTTTGGGCAAACAAATTTAATTGAGGCCTAGTCTGGTTCAGGCTGTGTGAGATACACCCTTGAAATACAAGGCTTCTATTCAGGTATTTTAAATACAGCCATTTTGGGCAAATACATTTAATTGAGGCCTAGTCTGTTTCAGGGCATGTGAGATACACCCCGTACATACTGTCGTTATATTCTACTATTAAACACCCATTTAGAAAAAGATCCTAAATTCGAGAAATATGAGGAGAGCTTCAAATAAGGGACGTGGCCCAGGTCGTGGTGCTGCTGGTGGAGCTCCTGTTGCAGGGAGAGGATGTGGTCGATCTGTGCCAGCTACACGCACAGAACCTTCAGCGTTATTTGGTCGGGCTTAATGCTGCTCTACGAATGGTGAGGCCTGCCCTGAACAAGTACAGGTGATAGTAGATTTGGTTGCTGACAGTGGATCCAGTTCCTTCACATTGTCTCCCACCCAGTCTCCTGCTGAAAGACCACAGTTGGCACCTGCAGCCGATGTCCATCAGTCTTTCACCTCACCCCCTTGCAAATCAGCCAAGCAGTCTGAGCCCCAAGTCATGCAGTCTCTTCTGCTTTTTGATGACTCTGTTAGCAGGGTTTCCCAAGGCCATCCATCTAGCCTTGCTCCAGAAGCGGAAGAGATTGAGTGCACCGATGCCCAACCACTTATCTTTCAAGATGAGTACATGGGAGGACCATTGCAGCACGTCTCGGATGATGACGAAACACAGGTGACAACTGCTGGGGCTTTCGAAAGTGTGCAGACCGACAAAGAAGGCAGAGGTAAGGACTGGGTGGAAGATGATGTGGAGGACGATGAGGTCCTCGACCCCACATGGAATCAAGGTCATGCGAGTGACCTATGTAGTTCGGAGGAAGAGGCGGTGGTCGCCCAGAGCCACCAGCACAGCAGAAGAAGGAGCAGGGTGCAAAAGCGGAGCGGCCGTCCTCTAGACAGTACGCCTGCTACTGACCACCGCAGCAAGGGACTGAGCACACCAATGTGCTGACAACAAGACACAAGTTGTTTGCACGCTGTGCAATCAGAGCCTGAAGCGAGGCATAAGTGTTCTCAACCTGAGCACAACCTGCATGAACAGGCATTTAAGTGTTAAGCACGAGCTGCAGTGGAGTAGACACCTCAAAAACCAAGAAAGGTCTCTGGCTTCTCCTGCTTCCTCTTCTGCTGCAGTCTCGGCCTCTTCATCCACCTCTGGAGTGACATTGCCACCTGCCACCCCACAAACAGAGAATCTTCCAGCAACACCACCACCTGGGTCACCAAGCATCTCCACAATGTCCCACGGAAGCGTTCAGCTCTCCATCTCCCAAACGCTGGAGAGGAAGTACCCCCCTACCCACCCGTGATCACTGGCCCTGAATGGCAGCATTTGAAAATTACTGGCCTTTGAAATGCTGTCATTCCGTCTGGTGGAGATGGATAGTTTTAAAGGCCTTATGGCGGTGGTTGTCCCACAGTATGTCGTGTTCAGCCGTCACTACTTTTCCAGGCTAGCCATCCCTTCCCTGCACAACCAAGTGAGGGACAAAATCAGGTGTGCACTGTGCAACGACATCTGTGGCAAGGTGCACTTCACTACGGATACGTGGACCAGTAAGCACGGTCAGGGACATTATATCTCCATAACAGCACACTGGGTAAATGCAGTGGCGGCTGGGCCTGAGGCGGATAGCAGTTTGGCGCATGTCCTTACACCACCAAGGATTGCAGGGCACTTCAGTTTGCCTCCTGTTGCTTCCTCCTCCTACTCTGCTTCCTCATCCTCTACCGGCTCCTCATCCGGTCAGCGTAACAGCTTCACCACCAACTTCAGCACAGCCAGGGGTAAACGACAGCAGGCTATTTTAAAACTTATCTGTTTGGAGGACAAACCCCACACCGTGCAGGAGCTGTGGACGGGCCTTGAACAACAGACCGATGAGTGGTTTGTGCCAGTGAGCCTCAAGCTCATCCTGGTGGTGTGCGATAATCGGCGAAATCTCGTAGCAACTCTGGGACTAGCCGATTTGACGCACATCCCTTGCCTGGTGCATGTGCTGAATTTGGTGGTGCAGAGATTCCTTAAAAATTACCCCGATATGTCAGAGCTGCTGCATAAAGTGCGGGCCGTCTGTGCGCGCTTTCGGCATTCTCACCCTGCTGCTGCTCGCTTGTCAGCGCTGCAGCGTAACTTCGGCCTTCCCGCTCACCGCCTCATATGCGACGTGCCCACAAGGTGGAACTCCACCTTGCACATGCTGGCCAGACTGTGCGAGCAGAAGCAGGCGATAGTAGAGTTGCAGCACGCATGGGTGAGTCGCTCTGCGGAATAGCACCACTTCACCACCAATGACTGGGCCTCCATGCGAGACCTGTGTTCCTTGTTGCGCTGTTTCGAGTACTCCACCAACATGGCCAGTGCCGATAACACCGTTCTCAGCATAATTATATAACTATCCCACTTCTATGCCTCCTTGAAAAAACGCTGCTGGCGTTGATGGAAGAGGATGTGGCACAGGAGGAGGAGGAGGAAGAGGGATCATTTCGTAGGGTTTCCGGCCAGTCATTCTCAAGTGGCTCCGAGGGTGGGTTCCTGCACCCACAAACGCCAGGTACACAATTTTCCAGCCAGGGCACAGTTCTGGAGCATGATGAGGTGGAGGATGAGGAGATGGAGGAGGAGGAACCGTGTTCACAGCAGGGTGGCACTCAGACCAGCTCATGGCCATCACTGGTGCGTGGCTGGGAAGATACAGAGGACACAGACGATACACCTCCCACAGAGGACAGCTTTTCGTTGCCTCTGGGCAGCCTGGCACACATTAGCGATTACATGCTGCAGTGTCTCCGCAACGACCGCCAAGTTGCTCACATTCTAACTTGTGCTGATTACTGGGTGGCCACGCTGCTGGATCCCCATTACAAGGACAACGTACCGTCCTTAATTCCCTCACTGGAGTGTGATCGGAAGATGCCGAGTATAATCGCTGCTGGTGGCAATCCCACCTGACAGCGGGGGCACAGTGGAAGCACAAGGCGAAGGCTGAGGAGGAGGAAGATGTCGCCAACACAGCTGGGGCACCACCAGCACCTCAGAAGGCAGGGTTAGCATGGCCGAAAAGTGGAAATGCTTTGTCAGCACGCCACAACAACCAGAACCACCAGCTGATATGGAAAGTCTTAGCAGGGGGCAGCATTTCACCAACATGGTGGAGCAGTATGCGTGCACACGCCTACACGTACTGAATAACGCGTCTGTCCCCTTCAACTTCTGGGTCTCCAAATTGGGCACATGGCCTGAGCTTGCCCTTTACGACCTTGGAGGTGCTGGCCTGCCCTGCAGCCAGTGTATTATCTGAATGTGTGTTTAGCACGGCAGGGGGCGTCATCACAGACAAGCGCAGCCGTCTGTCCACAGCCAATGTGGACAAACTCACGTTCATTAAAATGAACCAGGCATGGATCCCACATGACTTGTCCGTACCTTGTGCAGAAAATACATGTATTACCGGCCTTAACCAGCCATTGTTATACTGCAGCGCAATTTTAAAACATGACAGGAGGCTTCCTATTTTGCATTAACTCTCTTTACTAACTCCACAGCAGTAAAGAAAAAAAAAAGAAAAATGTAAAGAGTAACAAGTAGATCACTGCACCGCATAGTATATAAGGGTCATGCTGCCTGTACACTTCCTCTTTCTTTACTGCTCCATCAGCAGACAGGTCAGACTTTTTGCTCCCCTGGAGCTATATTACTACTTGTGCATTTATTTCTTACTATATCGTATTATTATCATTTACCTCGGGTTCCTCAGGTCTCCCTCTAGCCTGGAGTGCCTCCTGGCTCCCTCCTTTTCGCGCCGTTTTTGCACTTTTTCGCGGCCATTTTCGCGCTATTTCCGGCGCCATTTTCGCGGCCGTTTTCCCGCCGTTTTCGCGGCTGTTTTCGTGCCGGCCCGCTTCCAAATCACGGCTGGCCACAAAAAAAGTAGTCCCCAGCTTACGGCCTACACTCGCGGCCGCCATTTTGGATTGCGGACATCGCGGGATTTCGCAGCCATCTTAATTTTACCTCATAACATCTCATTGGGGATTCAGTGTGACTGTACTAATTAGCTGTTACTCCCTCATTACTGGTTTTCACCCATGTGCCTATCTCAGACTACTATTCAGTTCTCTCCGTGCCTCATGTGGCTGGGTCAGTCAGGTCAGTGCTGCTGCCTGTTTATTATTGTGACCTGCACTTAAGGGTTTCAACCCTGTGCGACCGGGGTGAGCCCCCACTATTAATACGCTGCTTATTGGGAGACTAGCTGTTGCAGTTCTCTCTAACTGGGTGAGCCCCAGTTTATAAGGTCACTACTTTACCCTGCTGGGGTTTATACTGGGCTTTGTTCCCATACTATTAAAACTGACCATACGCCTGTACTCAAGACCTGGGTGCCCGTTTATTACTGTGCCTTTCAGTGACATACCAGCCGACCCTTATCATGGAGAATTCCCAGAATGTCCCTGTAGACTTCCAGGCTATGATTAACGCAGCTGTTGCTGCCTCTGTGGAGAAGGCACTCTCCAAGGCCCGAGCTTCGGCTCCTGACGTACCTAAAACTCGCAGACGTCCACGACACGAGTCGGACTCCGACCTGTCCGACTATCAGACAGGGGAGGAATCCTGTCCTACGAAACGCCATGACAAAGGCGAGGACTATACACCCAAACCACCCAAGGGTAAGGCACCTGCCAAACGTAAACCTGCCAAACTTCACACTCCGGCCCCGCGTCAGGAGTACTCTTCAGAAGAAGAACAGGACCCTACCCACTCCATGTCAGTGCTAGATGAGTGGCAAGCTGACGCTTCAGAGTCGGATTACGACGCATGGGGCTCGGACGAGAAGTCTGTTTCCGCTTTCATGCAGGAGACCCTCCTGGGTGTGGCCCAGGCAAGAGGTATCGAAGACACTGCTGACGCAGAACCTCCTCTTGACTCAGACACCATTATGGACCCCTCAGGTCAGGCGATGTTCGATCCTCGCAACATACGACACCCCAGATCGGGTGAATGGTCGCCTCCGGAACACCTTTCCAGGTTCATGCACCTGTGGCTCCGCAAACCTCTGGAGAAAGAGGTCCGCAACCGACTCATGTCTGAATGCCCACGCCCTTCCCTGCCAGATAAGGTCGCTCAGACCCCAGAATTTGACAAAGTTATGATGACCTTTATGATGCGCAGTAGCAGAGACCCTCGACGGGGGGGTAGAGAAAGGCCTATGGGGCGCCCAAGATAACCTACTGGATTCCGTAGGCCCCCTGGCTCGCATTATGTATCTGGCGGATGATGCCTACGCCAAAGCCGATTCCTTATCCACCGAGGACTTCAGGGAATGGGCACATGACATTCCTGAGTGGGCACAACGTTGTTTTTGTTTCATCGGAAACGCCAATGTTACGCTCTCTTCGGAGAGACGAAAAGCAGCATTATTCCGTATTAACAGTAAATTGGCAGACCTTGGCACAAAAGAGATTGGGCCTCAGGCACAAGGGAAACTTTTCGGTGAACCATTCCTCAAGGAATTAAACAAACATGTCAACGTGTTCACCTCCCTTAATAAGGAGCAATCCTCAATGCGCAGTGTCTTCAGGAGCAACCCTACCAGAGGGGTTTTTGGAAGGGCTGGCCGGCAACGGGGCCGTGCCGCCAGCCGATTTTGGCCTTCAGGCCCCCGTACTCAACCAACACCATTTTATCCGACAAGGGATTATCAGCAACGACCCTTTTCCAGAGGCTCGGATAGAGGCAGTGGAATCCGCGGACGTTCCCGCTTTACTGCAGGTAAGGACCCATATTCCTGTTGTTACCATGTACCCGCACTGCGGGCCGTATTTCCCTTTCTTTCCACAATTGGGCCGCCCTTTGCTCAGATGCTTGGATTCTACAAACAGTGCAGGGATATATCATAGACCTAGTGGGAACCCCCTTTCAGGTTCAGCCCCCTCACCCCATCCACATGTCGTCTTTCAACCACAACCTTGTCAACGCGGAGCTACGCGAGCTTCGGGACAAAGGGGCTATTCAACCAGTCCACAAACAGGGAGGTTACTTCAGCAACATCTTCCTCGTGCGGAAGAAGTCGGGAGAATACCGCCCAGTTATCAATCTTCGCTCCCTCAACGCGTACGTGGTCTATCGCCACTTCAAGATGGAGGGCATCCACCTCCTGCGGGACCTTTTTCGCAGCAACGACTGGTTCGCCAGGCTCGATCTAAAAGATGCATACCTGTCAGTCCCGGTGCACCCGGACTGTCGAGCACTCCTACGTTTCCTCTGGCATGGTCGCCCTTGGCAATTCACTTGCCTCCCTTTCGGGCTCAGCTCAGCCCCATGGTGTTTCACCAAACTCCTAAAACCGGTGGTGGCCCACCTGAGGTCCAGGGGCATTCGATGCATCATCTACTTGGACGACCTCCTCCTGTTCTGCTCCGACGAACGCAGACTACGCCAACACATTCACCTGGCAGTATCCCTACTGGAATCTCTGGGCTTCGTGGTAAACCAACAGAAATCGGAGCTGACCCCTACCCGGATGATACAATTCCTCGGCTTCGAGATCGACTCGACGACGTGCACTCTGAGGCTACCAACCTCAATGATCGCAACCATTCGTAAGGAGATTCGCAGAGTTCTCCGACTCGATTCCATCCCTCTACGCAACCTGGCCAGGATTGTGGGACTCCTCTCAGCTTCCATTCAAGCCATATTTCCGGGTCCTCTCCACTACAGGGCCATGCAACGACTCAAGGCAAAATACCTTCGCCACAGACCTACCTACGATCAACCCGTCCCGGTGACGACGGAAGTTCGCGAAGAGCTGTCATGGTGGCTGGACAGCATGCAAGCCTGGAACGGCAAGGCCATATTTGGAGACACTCCAGATTTCGTTTTAGAATCAGACGCCAGCTTGTGGGGATGGGGTGCCACCAACGGGAGGAGCATGGACGACGCAGGAGCTCTCCATGCACATCAATTGCCTCGAACTCCTAGCAGGATCCTTCGCGATTCGCAGCCTGGCTCTGGAGAGCTCTAATTGTTGCATCCTCCTTCGCATGGACAACATCTCCGCAGTCCAGTACATCAACCGCCTAGGAGGCGCTCGCTCACGCCTACTGTCGGATATCACGAGGAACATCTTCGACTACTGCCTCCCTCGCAACATCACGTTACAAGCGGAATACTTGCCGGGAGAAATCAACCTCACAGCCGACTGGTTCTCTCGCCACTGGAGAGACGTCAGCGACTGGAAGCTGAACACGAGAATCTTCAGGGCCCTGGCAGCCCGGAGGGGTCCCTTTCACCTGGATCTGTTCGCCTCTCGCAACAATCACCAGACCCCGGAGTTCTTCAGCTGGCTTCCAGACCCGGAGAGCAAGGCGACAGATGCTTTTCTCCAACAATGGCCGGCGACAGGAGCCTACGCTTTTCCCCCATTCTCCATGATTGCGAGAACACTACACCAGATGCGGACACAGCAAATCAAACTGGTTCTCATAACGCCCTTGTGGCAGAGTCAACCATGGTTCCCGGACCTCCTGGCATCCTCCTACATGGATCCTCTCCTCCTTCCATCCTTTCAGGACCTGCTCACGGATCCCAAAGGATGTCTCCACCCGCTCATCCTGGAAGATCGACTACCCCTGGTGGCTTGGTCTCTTTCCGGGGTTCCTGGCGAGTCAGCGGACTATCGCAGACTGCTAGGGACCTCTTATAGGACTCATGGGCCCCGGGAACTAGACGCTGCTACCTTTCAGCTTGGGCCTCCTGGTCTACTTGGTGCATGGAACGGGACTCCGATCCATTTACGGCACCTGTTCCCATGATTCTCAATTTTCTTTCCTCCTTGTTTTCTTCTAGCCGCTCTTATCGCTCTATCAACGTCGTTCGCTCCGCGATTTCGGCAGCCCATACTCCCGTCGGGGACCTCCCGGTCGGCAAAGATCCTCTGGTCTGTCGCCTACTCCGCGGCATGCGGCTCCGCCGCCCCCCAGCCCCCAAATACCATCACCTATGGGACGTGGGACTGATTCTCCGTTTTTTTAGGGATTGGCCTCCGAATGACCGCCTCTCCCTTCGCCAACTATCCGCTAAGTGTGCTTTTCTCCTCTGTCTTGTGTCTTTCCGACGGGTGTCAGACGTTCGGGCCTTCGATGTCAATGCCTTTGAGGTGACCCCTGAAGGAGTCACTTTCCATATCTCTCGTCGCACTAAATCAGGTTCGACGTCGGTCTCTTATCCCTTTTTTCCAGACGACCCGCAGCTCTGTGTTGTGTCCACCCTTCGCAGTTATGTTTCGGTTACCTCCTCACTCCGTTCCTCTACGTCGGGTCAACTCCTAGTTTCCTACGTGCGCCCTTACGCCCCAGTCTGTCACCACGCTGGCCCGATGGATCCGCTGGATCCTTTTCCTCACAGGTATAGACCCCGCTTTCGGCGCCCACTCCGTTCGCGGAGCGGCGGCTTCAGCAGCCCTAATGGCAGGGGCGTCCCTTTCGGATATTCTCCGAACGGCGGACTGGTCTAGGGAATCTACTTTCCGTACCTTTTATTTTCGCACTCCCCCTTATGCTGGGACATCTCTTCTTCAGCGTTAAAATTGCAAAATAGGAAGCCTCCTGTCATGTTTTAAAATTTAATATTATGCTAGCTTTAGTGTACTAATAATCTTAAATTTAATAAAGACAGAAGGCGAGTATTTTCCCTCCCTTCTATTCCCTACCCTGACTCTTTGGGGGAGTGAATCTCAAGGTGTCGGATATGGGGCTCGATTTTAATAATCTCTCTGTTTTGGGACATATTAAGAATTTCTCACCCTAAGTATTGCCTCCCTGACGGGCAGTTCTTAGTTGTATTACATACTTACACCTACCATACATTTAGCCACTAGATAATTTGCCACACGCTATTTGTAATGATTTAATTTTACACTATTCCGTTAAAGCGTGAATAGTTACGATTCTATACCTAACCTATTTTATACTCTCCTTTCAGCGTAACCCTCTTCAGGTCCTCCACTGGTCGCTGGTTTGTTAATCTTACGACCCCATAGGATGAGATGAGAGCTTCGTTCGGTCTTACCTCCAACCTCGTTTACCAGAAGTCTCCTCAAGTTCTGCTCGCCAGAAACCGCTGTTACAGTTTTCGTTGAATTTCTGGATGTTCGAGCTCAACCTGGACTTTGATGTCGCTTTTAGAAAGAGGAAGTGTACAGGCAGCATGACCCTTATATACTATGCGGCGCAGTGATCTACTTGTTACTCTTTACATTTTTTCATTTTTTTTTCTTTACTGCTGTGGAGTTAGTAAAGAGAGTTAATGCAAAATACTCGCCTCCTGTCTTTATTAAAATTAAGATTATTAGTACACTAAAGCTAGCATAATCTTCAAATCCTCATTCTTGTATTTTGGATATTTCACACTCTTTTGGAGTGTACCCTAATTTAAAAAATAAATAAAATTTAAACAAAAAAACAGTGTTGGCTACCTCGTCCTCCTCCACCGCCACTTCCACCTACACCGCTACGTCCACCACCTCCTCTAACTCCTACTCCATATGGAACTCCACCTCATAAATCAAATAATTTTTTATTTGTACGTATTTTATTTTATTTTATGTCATTTCACAACTTTTTTAGTTACATTTTCTGTTGAAATTTGCCACTGCTATACCTAGTAGACAGGTTAAAAAAAAAAATTGTCAGTTACATTTTCTGTTAAAATTCAGCAATTTTTGGGTGTGATGTAAGGCTACTTTCACACTTGCGTTAGGAGCGGATCCGTCTGGTGTCTGCACAGACGGATCCGCTCCTATAATGCAAACGCTTGCATCCGTTCAGAACGGATCCGTTTGCATAACCATGAACAAGAAAAAAAAAAAAATTTTTTTTTTTTTTTTGTTCATGATAATGCAAACGGATCCGTTTTGACTTTACATTGAAAGTCAATGGGGGACGGATCCGTTTGAAAATTGAGCCATACTGTGTCATCTTCAAACGGATCCGTCCCCATTGACTTCCATTATAAGTCTGGACGGATCCGCTTGCCTCCGCACGGCCAGGCGGGCACCCGAACGCTGCAAGCAGCGTTCAGGTGTCCGCTCACTGAGCGGAGCGGAGGCTGAGCGCTGGCAGACGGATGCATTCTCAGTGGATCCGCCTCCATTGAGAATGCATCAGGGCCGGACGGCTGCGTTCGGGACCGCTCGTGAGCCCCTTCAAACGGAGCGCACGAGCGGACACCTGAACGCAGGTGTGAAAGTAGCCTTACACTGCTATACCGAGTAGACAGGTAAAAAAAAATAATAAAATTTTAAATTTTCGGCTGAAATTCACAATTTGTTTTGTGTAATATGCCCCTCCTCTACCTAGTTGACAGCTTAATAAATTTAAATAATTTTTCTTTTACATTTTCGGGTGGCAATAAACATTTTTTTTCTGTCATAGACCCCTTCTCTACCAAGTAGACAGGTTTATACATTTCTGTAATTTTTCTGTTACATTCTTGGGTTGACATTTTACAATTTTAGACGTGAATCAACCCTTGCTCTGCATAGGTGACAGGGAATAACATTTCAGAAATTCTTCTTTAATTGATGTGCGCCACCTCCTTTCATTCAATGCTTAAACTTTAACCAGTTGTACCACATTTGCGCTTCAATACTTTGTCCCACATTTCTGCTTTACTCTTTTGGCCAACATTTGCGCTTCAATACTTTGTCCACATTTCCGCTTTACTCTTTTGGCCCACATTTGGGCTTCTGTAATTTTTCCCACATTTGCGCCTCAATAACTTTTCCCATATTTCCGCTCGATCCCAAAAATTTTTTATAAATTTATCTCTCTTAAATTTGGTCTCTTTTGGGGGCGGAGCTAGCCGTGCAGGAGATGGACGTCTGATTGCTCCTGAAGCAGCACTCAAATTCAGCGGCTAAAAGGTTACTTACATGACTGCAAATGGGCAAGACCACGAAAGACAAGCCCAGGGACCACCAAGATACCCCTCGCAAACTTGGACGACTATCGGAATTGGATAAATTCCTGAAAAAGAAGATGGTGCCGTCCGCCGCTACAGCACAAACAGACCCGGAAGACTCTGACAGGGAGAGCTCCTGCGCTCCGTCTGAATTCCATAACGAGCGTGACTCGTCTCCCATTACCAGATATATACCTTTATCAGAGACTCATTGTCTGCAGCACTTGAGCCGGTGATGCAAGAGCTCAGTGCTATCAGAGCGGACATTAAGCAAACTGGACACAGGGTTGCGGCCCTGGAAGATTCGCCATAGCTACGCCGTACAAACGCAGGTGAAAGAGCTCCGGGACCATATCAATTCTACGTACCTCCACCTGGAAGACCAGGAGAACCGGAGTAGAAGAAAAAATATACGCATCCACGGGGTCCCGGAGTCTGTCCAGTCGGACGCGATTCTGCACACGGTACAGCAAATTTTCGCCTCCATTGTAGGCGAGGAGAGAGCGAATGCAACCATTGTGGAAAGGGCGCACAGGGCCCTGCGGCCCAGACCGGAATCAAATGCCCCGCCACGAGATATCATTTGCGGCCTACTGGATTACCGCGACATGGCAGCCATTTTGTCCTCGGCTAGAGGTAAAGAAGAAATACTGTTTGAGAACAGCAAGATACAACTGTTCCAAGATCTCTCTGCGAGCACCCTGGTGAAACGCAAAGCTCTTCGACCACTCACAGATTATCTGCGGTCCAAAAGATACCCGTTCCGCTGGCTATACCCGTTTGGGCTACACGCGACCATTGATGGCAAACAGGTCGCCATTCGCCACCCGGATGACCTGAAAACCTTATGGGACCTTTTGAATATCTCACCGCTGGACTTACCATCTTGGCTCCCTTTACCAGAAGACCATAAGCTGCCATCGCTACTGTCGAAAGATGAATGGTACCTGGTCAATCGATTCAAATCTCCACAAGCTAAAGGTCGCCAAAGCGAAAAGAAGCCTGCTTGAAAAGACTTGCTCCGCTAATAATAATCGGTAGCTATGTGTCACCCGGAGAGCTTACTCTCTGTTTTCTGTTTCTTGGGCTCAGGTCCATGAAAAGTTAACTCATTTCTATAGATCTGTTGCTCACCATGTTGTCGACGGGCTCGGTCTCTGGCTGATTTATCAGTTACACTTTGTTATTCTGTTGTTCATTATGCCCACATTATTAAGGTCTTGAATTATACCGATTCCTATTCCCCCCCCCACTTACCCCCCCATACCTTCCCCTCCCCCCTTCTCCCGCCCCTCTTTCCCTTGATTCTCCTTACCCTGATATGGTATAAGACTTAAAATGCTCACCTACTGTGATTTTTGTGGGTTACTACTACAAAGAGTTATTACAGCATAGATTATGGGTGTCTACTGTTACGCTGAGCGCTCTGGGTCCCCTGCTGGTCTCGGAGCGCTCACAGCGTATGTCCCCAGGCAGCACTCCAGTGTCTCGGCGTGTGCGTCCTCGCTCTCTAGGGCGCGCGTGCTCCGGGACTCTTAGATTCAAAGGACCAGTGCACCAGTGATTGGTGCCTGGTCCAAAGTGGTTATTAGGGTTAAGGTTGTGAGAGGCAGTGCGGACTTAATTAGGCTGCACCTGTGCACTGCCCATTTATACCTTCTCCTCCCACAGCCTTCTGCCGGATCTTTGTGCCTTGTGCCTCAGAGAAAGCGTTCCCTATGATGTTAGTTTGCCTTACCTGTTGCCGTACCCGTTGCTACCGTCCACTCGCCTTTGAACCTTTGCCGCCTGCCCTGACCGCTGCTTTGTCCGACTACGCTCTTGCCTTCTCCCTGTGTACCACGCCTTATCAGTTGCCAGAGAGGTTGAGTTGTTACTAGGGGACACGACCTGGTAGTTACCGCCGCAGCAAATCCATCCCGCTTTGCGGCGGGCTCTGGTGAAGACCAGTAACTGCTTAGAACCGGCCCTTTAGTACAACCCGCGCCATCGCCTCTCTGGTGCAGAGGATTCACTACCTGTCCTGCCGGTTCGTGACAGTAAGATCCGGCCATAAAAAAAAAAAAAAAGATCCGGCCATGAATCCCACTGATGTTCCCCTGCCAAGCCTGGAGGACCTCACCACCATTGTGGCCCAGCAGGGTCAACAGCTGGCCCAGTTGACCGCTATGTTGCAGCAGCTCCTGCCTTCTCTGCAACAGCCAGCTCCTCCGTCTGCTCCTGCTGCATCACCTCCGCCTGCAGTTACCACCGGTTCCAGAATCCGTTTGTCCCTACCAGACAAATATGACGGAGATCCTAAGCAGTGCCGTGGGTTCTTGTCGCAGTGCTCTCTCCACCTCGAGCTTCTGTCCGACCAGTTTCCTTCTGAGCGAGCCAAGGTAGCCTTTATTCTCAGTTTACTGTCCGGGAAGGCCCTGGCCTGGGCTACACCACTATGGGACTGCCACCGCATCCGTCCAGAGCTTCTGCCTAGAGTTCCGGAATGTTTTTGAGGAGCCTGCCCGGGTTACCTCCGCAGAGACTGCCTTACTAAATTTGACCCAAGGAGGTTCTTCCGTGGGTGACTATGCCATTCAGTTCCGCACTCTGGCCTCTGAGCTGAACTGGAACAATGAAGCCCTTTGTGCCACCTTCAAGAAAGGTCTTAACAGTGAAGTAAAGGATGTTCTGGCTGCACGTGAGCTTCCTTCCACTCTTTGGGACCTCATCTTGCTGGCCACTAGGATAGACAAACGTTTCGCCGAAAGACAGGAGGAACTCCTCCTTGAAAAGGAAAAAGCTCGTCCTAGACGCTTTCCTCGTCTGGCTCCCATTTTTCCGCATCCACCTCAACCCGCTACTGGGTTTTCCGCCGTGGAAGCCATGCAGGTGGATCGGTCACGCTTGACTCCGCAATAACGAAGCCGCCGCAGAAACGAGAATCTGTGTCTGTACTGTGCCAGTACCGAGCACTTCCTTAGAGATTGTCCTCTCCGTCCACCGCGTTCGGGAAACGCTCGCACCTAGTAAGCGTGGGAGAGGCGTTGCTAGGTGTGGATTCTTCCTCTCCACATCTCATCATACCCGTGCAGTTGATCATCTCTTCCAAGTCCTCTTTCTCCGCAGCCACCTTCTTGGATTCCGGTTCAGCTGGCAACTTCATTCACGCCACCTTGGTTGACAAGTACCGTATTCCAGTAATCCGTCTACCCAAGCCGTTTTTCATCTCTACTGTTAACGGTGAGAGACTCTCAGCCACCGTGCAGTTCCGTACCCAGCCTCTACAGATGGACATCGGAATATTTCATACCGAGACTTTAGAGTTTTTTGTCCTTCCCTTATGTTCTTCCGAACTCCTCCTGGGTCTGCCGTGGCTTCAACGTCATAGTCCTGTCCTGAACTGGTCCACCGGTGAGATCCTGCGTTGGGGCTCCTCCTGTTCGGACCGCTGTCTCAAGCCTGCTCTGGTCAAACAGAACCCGCAAGTTTCTCCGCCTTCTGGGCTGCCCAAGCCATACCATTCCTTCACGGATGTCTTCTGCAAGAAACAAGCTGAGGTTCTTCCTCCTCACGGATCCTATGATTGCCCGATCGACCTGATACTCGGTTCTACTCCACCTCGGGGCAGAATTTATCCTCTCTCACCTCCTGAGACTCTTGCCATGTCCGACTATATACGTGAGAACCTACAGAGAGGATTCATAAGAAAATCTTCTTCTCCTGCTGGGGCCGGTTTTTTCTTCGTGACAAAAAAAGACGGCTCCCTCCGCCCCTGCATTGACTACAGAGGTCTTAATAAAATTACCATCAAGAACCGTTACCCTCTGCCTCTAATCTCTGAGCTATTTGATCGTCTCCGAGGGGCTAAGATCTTCACTAAATTGGACCTCCGAGGGGCCTATAATCTGATCCGTATCCGTGAGGGAGACGAATGGAAGACCGCCTTTAACACAAGGGACGGCCATTTTGAGTATTTGGTGATGCCCTTCGGCCTCTGCAACGCACCTGCTGTCTTCCAGGAATTCGTCAATGACATTTTCAGGGACTTACTTTACACCTGCGTGGTCGTATACCTGGATGATATCCTCATCTTTTCCTCCAATTTGGATCAACACCGGGTCCATGTGCAACAAGTTCTTACTCGTCTGAGGAGAAATCGCCTATACGCTAAACTTGAAAAATGTCTATTTGAACAGACCTCCCTGCCTTTCCTGGGATACATTATCTCAGCCCAAGGACTTCAAATGGACCCAGCCAAACTCTCGGCGGTTCTGGATTGGCCACGTCCCTCTGGTCTCCGAGCCATACAAAGATTTCTGGGCTTTGCGAATTACTACAGGCAATTCATCCCTCACTATTCCACTCTGGTAGCTCCTATCGTGGCCCTCACTAGAAAAGGAGCTAACCCCAAATCCTGGCCTTCCCAAGCCGAGGAAGCCTTCCAGTCCCTGAAATCCGCCTTTGCCTCTGCACCCGTTCTCTCTAGACCAGATTTCACCAAGCCCTTCTCTCTTGAAGTGGATGCCTCCTCGGTGGGAGCCGGAGCCGTCCTCACCCAGAAGTCTTCCCGGGGCAAGACTTCAACTTGTGGCTTCTTTTCAAAAACATTCTCTTCCGCAGAGAGAAATTACTCCATTGGGGACAGGGAACTGCTGGCTATTAAATTGGCACTAGAGGAATGGAGACATTTACTCGAGGGCGCCACACATCCTGTGTACATCTTCACGGACCACAAGAACCTGGCTTATCTCCAGTCTGCTCAGAGATTAAATCCCCGTCAGGCTCGTTGGTCTCTAATCTTCGCCCGCTTTAACTTTGAGATCCATTTTCGTCCGGCTTGCAAGAACATTAGGGCAGATGCTCTGTCTCGCTCCTCTGATGTGGTGGGCGACGAGTTAACACCTCAATATATTATCCCTCCAGAACGCCTTATTACAGTCGCTCCCGTGGACCTGCGCCTTCTTCCTCCTGGCAAATCCTACGTACCTCCACGTCAGCGGCTGCGAATTCTCAAGTGGGGCCACGCCTCCCCTTTTGCCGGTCATCCAAGGGTGCTAAAGTCTCTCCAACTTATCTCCCAAAGGTACTGGTGGCCTTCTCTGGAGAAAGATGTCTCGGACTTCGTCCAGGCCTGTAGGATTTGCGCCCGGGATAAATCGCCTCGCCAGAGACCAGCGGGTCTCCTCTTGCCTCTACCTGTTCCTGAAGTTCCCTGGTCTCACATCGCCATGGACTTTATTACTGATCTTCCCTCCTCCCATGGCAAGTCCGTTATTTGGGTCGTGGTGGATCGCTTCTCCAAGATGGCTCACTTTGTACCCTTGCCCGGTCTACCCTCTGCACCCATGTTGGCCAAACAATTTTTCCAACACATCTTCCGTCTCTATGGTCTTCCCAAACATATTGTCTCGGATCGTGGGGTACAATTCGTCTCCAAATTCTGGAGGGCTCTATGTGCCCAGCTCGGGATCAAATTGGACTTTTCTTCTTCGTACCACCCTCAATCTAACGGCCAAGTAGAACGGGTGAACCAGATTTTGGGTGACTATCTGCGTCACTTTGTATCCTCTCGCCATGACGACTGGGCTGATCTACTTCCCTGGGCGGAGTTCTCCTACAACTACAAACAATCCTCTGCCTCTAACAAGTCTCCTTTCTTTGTAGTTTTTGGCCGTCATCCTCTTCCACCGCTGCCGCAGTCTCCCACTCCTTCTTCTGTTCCTGCAGTTGACAGTCTTGTACATGATTTTTCCTCCATCTGGCGAGAAACCCACGCTGCTCTGCTCAGGGCTTCCGCCCGTATGAAGGTTCAAGCTGACAAGAGACGCAGATCTACACCGGAATTTCGCCCGGGTGACAAGGTGTGGCTCTCCTCTAGGTACATCCGATTTAGGGTCCCAAGTTACAAGTTGGGCCCTCGTTTCTTGGGACCCTATAAAATCAAGAGTCGTATCAATCAAGTTTCTTATCAGCTCCATCTTCCTCCCTCCCTCTGAATCCATAACTCCTTCCATGTCTCCCTTCTGAAACCTGCTATCTTTAACCGTTTTTCTCCCAAGCTTGTTTCTCCCACCCCTGTCGCCGGTACCTCCGATATATTCTCTGTCAAGGAGATCTTGGCGACCAAGATCTCCCGGGGGTAAAGATTTTTTTTGGTCGACTGGGAGGGCTGCGGTCCTGAGGAGAGGTCATGGGAGCCGGAGGAGAACATCCTGGACCGCAGTCTCATCCCCAAGTTCTTCGGTACCAAAAAGGGAGGGAGACCAAAGGGGGGGTACTGTTACGCTGAGCGCTCCGGGTCCCCTGCTGGTCTCGGAGCGCTCACAGCGTATGTCCCCAGGCAGCACTCCAGTGTCACGGCGTGTGCGTCCTCGCTCTCTAGGGCGCGTGCGCTCCGGGACTCTTAGATTCAAAGGACCAGTGCACCAGTGATTGGTGCCTGGTCCAAAGGGGTGATTAAGGGTTAAGGTTGTGAGAGGCAGTGCTGACTTAATTAGGCTGCACCTGTGCACTGCCCATTTATACCTTCTCCTCCCACAGCCTTCTGCCGGATCTTTGTGCCTTGTGCCTCAGAGAAAGCGTTCCCTATGATGTTAGTTTGCCTTACCTGTTGCCGTACCCGTTGCTACCGTCCACTCGCCTTTGAACCTTTGCCGCCTGCCCTGACCGCTGCTTCGTCCGACTACGCTCTTGCCTTCTCCCTGTGTACCACGCCTTATCAGTTGCCAGAGAGGTCGAGTTGTTACTAGGGGACACGACCTGGTATTTACCGCCGCGGCAAATCCATCCCGCTTTGCGGCGGGCTCTGGTGAAGACCAGTAACTGCTTAGAACCGGTCCTCTAGTACAACCCGCGCCATCGCCTCTCTGGTGCAGAGGATTCACTACCTGTCCTGCCGGTTCGTGACATCTACCTTGTATCAATGCGCATGTCACCCATTCAAGTAACCACAGCACTTTTCCAGCAATAGGCGCTACAAACCTAGACTTGCATAAGTGTCCGTAGAGTCGGGATACCATGTGCATATGAGTGCTGCTTGGGGGATGTATAGAGGCTAGGTGAATCCCACAGTTTTTCTACCCCCACCCGTCTCATATCTCACAATTTATAATGTAACAACTTGCCACTCCCCACCCCACTGTTGGTATCCTACTTTATACCCTATATGAAACTTTTATTCCCTTATGTAAGGGCACAACCCTTAGCAGGGTTGCACATGTTTGTTATGTTAATAGTTTCTCCTGGGGGAATGTGCATATCTCCCCCTTATTCTGCTCACTAGGACAGCTACTACTTGGCAACCTTTTATCTAAATGGGTATGGAGCCTTTAAATATGTCAATGTGTAAGAGTCCTACAGGCTCACCTGAGTCAGAGGACCGCTTGCTGGAGGTAGGAGTGGAGCCCAGTGGCAAGGACCGCAGGCAGGTAGTAGGTGCATGAAGTCTGGCAGAGGCGTAGTCGGTAGGCAGGCGGTGGGTCAGGGCAGGCGGCAGTAAGCGTGGTCAGACAATCCGGATGGCAACGGTGGAAGCAGTTCAGTAGGTAGGGACAAAGCAAAAGAGTAGTCGGTAGGCAATTCCTGGTCAGCAGTGGACTTCCAGTAGTAGCAAGAGCAGCAGATGAGGAGAAGCTTGATCAAGGCTCAGGAGCTCAATAATTAGCAAACTGGAGTGCAAGGGGCTGGACTTATATAGGGAAGTACCAGGTGTGGGGAATCAAGGGTGATGAGCAAGGCTTGGCAAGACTGAGGTTAACTAATAGGCTTCAGGGAGGAATGTCCAGAGAGGACGGTAGCCTAGTAAGCAGGGCTACTGCCTGGGATGTGGCTGGTCACGGGTTCGAATCCCGACACAATGGTCTGAACATGCTGCAAAAAAGGAATAGGGTTCTCCAAATGCTGCAGAGGGAGAAAGTGGATATTCTCTTCTTGCAAGAGACCTACTTTAGACATAATAGAGTACCTGTGCTTTTTACTAAGTATTTCAAAACCTTGATTCACAGCACCCAGTTGTCAGCTTCCAGGGGGGTCTCCATTGGAATCAAAACTGATCTACTTTTTCAGGTCCACTCACAATCCGTTGACCCCAGTGGACGTTCTGTGTTCATAAAAGGAACGCTCTATGAAAACAAGATTACCCTGGCCAACTTATATGCACCCAATGTCAATCAAGTTAACTGGCTAGTTGAAACCTTTCAAAATCTTCACTCCTTTAGAGAAGGAATGTTAATTCTAGGTGGTGACTTTAACTTGGTGTTGGACCACCCGCTAGACTCCACCTCCACCCTCCCTAGACACTCAGCTCCTCAGATCAAAAGGTTGAGAAGTGCTTTGGCTGCACACCAAGTTTCTGATATCTGGAGGGTATTAAGCCCAAGAGGGAAAGATTTCACCTTTTACTCTGCCGTACATGGTGCCTACCAACAATTAGATTACATGTTCGTCTCCAACCACTTAGAGAGAGTGGAGTCTGCGAGTATTGGTCTAATCAACGTTTCAGATCACGCACCGACATCAATGAAAATACATCTAAAAGGTACCCCCCCTCCAATTTTGATAATGGAATCAACACCTTTGACCCCATGCTGGGTATAATGACCTCTGACCCCATCCTGGGTATAATTACCAGATGTTGATTCAGTTACATATTTATTCCCAGAGATTTCTTGTACAGTCACTCAGAATTGAGAAAGCTTGTTGAAAGAACGAGTGAAACGTTTTCAAGAAATCTACAGTACGTCCAGTTGCCTTGATTTATTCTTTTCAGATACCCCCCCCCCCAGGTCTTGGACTTGGAGACTAAATGAGACCCTCCTGGAAAACGACCTATATAGATCTCAATTCGAGAATAAATTGAATATGTTTTTTGAATTGAATAGCAACTCACAAACAAGCACACCCATAATGTGGGAGGGTCACAAGGCCTACATCAGAGGTGAACTCATCGCCTTGGCTACGTGTGTTCGCAAACAAAGGACGAAGGCGATAGATTCTATAATAGCCCAAATCTCCACTTTGGAAAACCTCAATAAGAGAACTCCTTCCAAACAGACATATGAAGATATAGTTAAATTACACACTCAACTCACAGACCTGTTAAACATTAAGACTGCAAAAATGTTTAGGATGGTGAAATTTCAGGCATATGTACATGGTAATAAGAGTTCTAAATTGCTCACCCACTTGATTAAGGGTCAGGGGGTAAAAGCCCATATCGCACATATTCAATCTGATAAAGGTGTTTCCCTCACGACGACTCCAGCAATAGCCGAAGAATTTGCCTCTTTTATTTCTTCTCTCTATAATTTACAGACGGAAAACCCCTCGGATCTTAAACAGAGGGTCGACTCCTTCCTAGCGACAGTATCAGTCCCTCGACTGTCGGACTTGGAGAGAGCCGATTTACTGACCCCTATAACAGAGGAAGAGGTGCGGGTATGTCTTTTTAACACACCTTCCGGTAAGAGCCCGGGACCTGATGGCCTCCCAGTCTCATATAAAAAATTTCAGAAGACAATACTCCCACAGCTTACCGACTTATGCAATTCATTATTGACAGGTGCTTTCCTCCCACCACAATCCCTGATGGCGTACATTGTAGTCCTTCCAAAAGAGGGGAAGGACCTAGTTAAGTGTAGCAGTTATAGACCCATATCCCTCTTGAATGCTGACATAAAGTTATGGGCTAAGATCCTTAGCCAGAGGATAGCTAAATATCTTCCCCAACTTATTCAGGAGGAACAGGTGGGGTTTATGAGGGGCAGAGAGGGTAGACATAATGTTAGCAGGGTGTTTCATGCTATCCACTATGCTAGGATGAGAAAAATTCCCTTGGTGCTTGTGGGGATGGACGCAGAAAAGGCCTTTGATAGGGTGAACTGGACTTTCATGAAAAAGCACTTTTGCTTCCCTTCCGCGTTCGTCTCCGTAATCTTCTCTTTATATGGGAGCCCTTCAGCCAGGGTCATGACGAATGGCTGCCTCTCTGCCCCTTTCCACATCTCTAATGGGACGCAGAAGGGATGTCCCCTATCCGCAACATTGTTTGTTTTGGCATTGGAGACATTCCTTAATAAGATTAGAGCTTCTGACAATATACGCGGATTAACGGTGGGACACTCCACATATTCCTTGGCGGCGTTTGTTGATGATCTCTTATTATTAATCACAAACCCAGAAGAAGCGTTACCGGAGGTCATGCAGTTGTTGGAGGAATATGGTAGGGTCTCCAATTTCAAAATAAATTTAGAAAAATCAGAGATACTCAATGCCTCGATACCGAAAAATAGAATAATGTCTCTAGTCCCCCTTTTGGTGGCCGAACAACGCCATCAAGTTCCTGGGGATTTATGTTCCCTCAGACCCCTTGCAGTTTTATAATTTGAATTACCCCCCCACTCCTCATCAAAATCAAAAACTTTCTGAAATCCATTAAAATCCCTTACCTATCCTGGCTATGGAGGAAGAATCTTCTTACGACCTACGCCCTTCCCCAGATCCTGTATACGTTGAGAAGTCTGCCCATACATATCCATGACAAACTGTTCTTAGACTTTCGCTCCCTCTTTAGCAACATTTTATGGTCTAACAAAAAACCACGTCTCCCCTACCCCCTCCTTATTCGCGAAAGGTGGCCTCTCCCTTCCAGATATCAGGACTTACCACCACGCCATGCGATTAGAAAGATGGACTGCCCTAGCCTATCCCTCTAATAACAAAATGTATGTTGACATAGAGCGCGGAATGTTAGGTAAAAACGAAGCTCACCTCTTGTGGGTGGCATTCCCAGAAAATAATAGGTCTCATCACCTTAGTGACCTCACACGCACTATACTCTCCTACTGTAGGAAAACAGCAGGACTCTCTATGCACCATAGCATACTCTCCCCATTAGCACAACTTTCCACCCTCCCCTACTTTCTAAGAAGAGGGGCAAGACATTGTCATCAGTGTTGGCACAAGTTCACTGATATTAGAATATCCGATCTGCGTAAGACGGCAGATCTCGAATCCTTTATCGATAATGTTAAAACGCGAGTATCAAGACCCCTATTAAACGCACTAGTTGGCAAAGATATAGAAATCACCTGTAAGGAATACATAAAAAAAAAACATAGTCTACCTCTCCTAGATCCTACATGGCTGGAAAACCTCTTGCTATCTTCCTCTAGACCACCCCCAAAATTCCTCTTATTTGTACTCTCAGTTGCTCTTAGATCTCTCCTCTGACAAGCCGACATACTTAAAAGCCTGGGAGAGGGAACTGCAAATTAACATATCGGACTCAGAGACCAAAACTATCTTGAAACACTCCCATGGCTCCAGGAAAATTCTTTTAAAATCCTCACGCGTTGGTACCAAACTCCCGATTTTTTATATAGGGCAAACTTGATATCGGACGACACGTGCTGGAGATGTCGTGAGGGAAGGGGCTTGATCTCACATATCTGGTGGTTCTGTCAGTCTTTAAAGCGCTTCTGGAAAGAAGTGGAGGGCCACATTAACAGGATTTGTAAGACTAGCGTATTACTCACCCCAGAGGCTTATACTGTTATGGAAACCTCAGACAGATTTGACACCATCAGCCAATAACTTACCCACACACCTCATAGCAGCAGCAAAAATCTTGATCCCGGCAAGATGGAAGGAATCAGAACCACAAGCAATTGAGGATTGGTTAGATGAAATCCACCAAGTCTGTCATTTTCATGCTAAGAGAATTGTAACAGGACCTGGGTGAGTTCCTCAACTCTCCTGTTCCTGACTCAACTTCGCCCCTATCCTTCCCCCCTCCCATTATAGGGGGATAACATGTTTGTCTTACTCTCACCATTGACATTAACACTACTAGGGGCTGATGAAAGGCCCTCTGAATTTAGTTGACTGGGTCGACCTGGTTACCCCGGGAAATTACGGACGTTCGCTCCCCAAGGAATCAGTCTAAGCCATATTAGAGTAAATTTCATGTTAGTGGTTCCATGCTCACTATTAGCAATGTCCTGCTCATTATTAGCAATGATCTGCTTGCTTTAATAACCTAAAAATATGCTTGTAGCCTTTCCTCCCCAGGATGATGTTATATCTTATATGTATTTACATTGCCATATTTGTACTCTGTTTGCTTTGTGACTTCGTGCATGTCTGCATTTTCTCAGATGTAACTCCCTGTCACGCATGAAGCGTATCATTGATTTGCTCTTTATAAATAAAGAATTATTTTAAAAAATTTGGTCTCTTTTTCTCATGCTCCCTCTCTGGCGTGGAACCCTGATTCGCCGATAACCATGATCAACATGGTAGGCTCAGAAAAGAACATCAAAAGTTGATAGAGAAGATATCCAATGGATGGTGGATGTCACTGGGGCACCTCTATATAGGTGACAGGAACATAAATTCAAAAAAATCGTCAATTACATTGTCAGGTGACATTTTTAAAATTTTGCCGGCTCTGCATAGTTGACAGGGAATAAAATTTAAGAAATTCTTCATTAATTGATGCGCGACACATCCTTTCATTTAATGCTTAAACTTTAAAAAGTTGTCCCACTTTTACGCTTTAATACTTTCCGCACTTTAATTTTGAAAAAATTAATCCTCCCTTGGATGTGGCCCAGAACTCTGATTCCCCGCCACCCATGATCACCATGGTAGGCGCATAAAAAAACATCTAAAGTTGATAGAGCAGATATCAAATTGGATCGTGAACATCACGGGGATGTGCGACATGGTGGGGCAGTAAGTATGCACATGCCTACACGAACTGACTGACATGGGTCAGCCCCTGCAACTTCTGGGTCTCCAAATTGGGCACATGGCCTGAGCTTGCCCTTTACCCCTTGGAGGTGCTGGCCTGCCCTGCAGCCAGTGTATTGTCTGAACGTGTGTTTAGCACGACTGGAGGGGGTTATCACAGGTTATATTTCCTAATGTTTTGGGGTGTACCGTAATTTAAAAAAAAAATTGATAAATTTTAACCCCTTAAGGACCGGGCTCATTTTCACCTTAAGGACCAGGCCATTTTTTGCAAATCTGACCAGTGTCACTTTAAGTGCTCATAACTTTAAAACGCTTTGACTTACCCAGGCCGTTCTGAGATTGTTTTTTCGTCACATATTGTACTTCATGACACTGCTAAAATTGGGTCAAAAAAGTTAAATTTTTTGCATAAAAAAATACAATTTTTACCGTAAATTTTGAAAGATTTGCAAATTTCAAATTTTCAGTTTCTCTACCTCTGTAATACATAGTAATACCCCCAAAAATTGTGATGACTTTACATTCCCCATATGTCTACTTCATGCTTGAATTGTTTTGGGAATGATATTTAATTTTTTGGGGATGTTACAAGGCTTAGAAGTTTAGAAGCAAATTTTGAAATTTTCAGAAATCTTTAAAATCCCACTTTTTATGGACCAGTTCAGGTTTGAAGTCATATTGTGAGGCTTAGATAATAGAAACCTCCCAAAAATGACCCCATTCTAGAAACTACACCCCTCAAGGTATTCAAAACTGTTTTTTCAAACTTTATTAACCCTTTAGGTCTTCCACAAGAGTTAATGGCAGATGGAGAAACAATTTTGAAATTTCTATTTTTTGGAAAATTTTCCAATATAATCAATTTTTTCCAGGAGTAAAACAAGGGTTAACTGCCAAACAACACTCAAAATGGGTTGCCCTGATTCTGTAGTTTGCATAAACACCCCATATGTGGTTGTAAACTACTGTTTGGCCGAACGGTAGCACATAGAAGGAGGGGAACACCATATGGGTTTTGGAAGGCAGATTTGGCAGGACTGGTTTTGTTTATACCATGTCCCATTTGAAGCCCCCTGTTGCACCCCTAGAATAGAAATTTCAAAAAAGTGACTCCATCTAAAAAAGTACACCCCTCAAGGTATTCAAAACTGGGTTTACAAACTTTGTTAACCCTTTAGGTGTTCCACAAGAGTTAATGGCGGATGGAGAAACAATTTTGAAATTTATATTTTTTGGAAAATTTTCCAATATAATCTATTTTTTCCAGGAGTAAAACAAGGGTTAACTGCCAAACAACACTCAAAATGGGTTTCCCTGATTCTGTAGTTTGCAAAAACACCCCATATGTGGTCGTAAACTACTGTTTGGCCGAACGGTAGCACATAGAAGGAGGGGAACACCATATGGGTTTTGGAAGGCAGATTTGGCAGGACTGGTTTTGTTTATACCATGTCCCATTTGAAGCCCCCCTGTTGCACCCCTAGAATAGAAATTTCAAAAAAGTGACTCCATCTAAGAAAGTACACCCCTCAAGGTATTCAAAACTGGGTTTACAAACTTTGTTAACCCTTTAGGTGTTCCACAAGAGTTAATGGCAGATGGAGAAACAATTTTGAAATTTCTATTTTTTGGAAAATTTTCCAATATAATCAATTTTTTCCAGGAGTAAAACAAGGGTTAACTGCCAAACAACACTCAAAATGGGTTGCCCTGATTCTGTAGTTTGCAAAAACACCCCATATGTGGTCGTAAACTACTATTTGGCTAAACGGCAGGACATAGAAGAAGGGGAACGTCATATGGTTTTTGGAAGGCAGATTTTGCTGGACTGGTTTATTGACACCATGTACCCTTTCAAGCCCCCTGATGCACCCCTAGAGTAGAAACTCCATAAAAGTGACCCCATCTAGGAAACTACGGGATAAGGTGGTTGTTGTTTTGGGACTATTTTTGGGGTAAATTTGATTTTTGGTTGCTCTATATTACTCTTTTTTGAGGCAATGTAACAAAAAAATGTAATTCTAAAATTGTTTCTACATTCACTATTTGGTTTTGTGGAACACCTAAAGGGTTAACATAGTTTGTAAAGTAACTTTTGAATACCTTGAGGGGTGTAGTTTCTTAGATGGGGTCACTTTTTTGGAGTTTCTAGTCTAGGCTACATCAGGGGGGGCTTCTAATGGGACATGGTGTCAAAAAAAAAACTGTCCATCAAAATCTGCCTTCCAGAAACCATATGGAGTTCCCTTCGTTCTATGCCCTGCCGTGTGGCTATATAACCATTTACGACCACATATGGGGTGTTTCTGCAAACTACAGAATCGGGGCAATAAATATTTAGTTTTGTTTGGCTGTTAACCCTTGCTTTATTACCGGCAAAATGGATTCAAATTGAAATTTTGCCCAAAAATGGGTGTTTTGGCACAGTTTTTATTTTATATTTTTAACACCGTTCATCCGAGGCGTTTGGTCAAAAGTTATTTTTATAGCGACGACTTTTACGCACGCGACGATGCCCAATATGTATGGCTCTCAGACTTTGGAGACACTAAGCAGGCATCCTAAAACTGCGGCCCTCCAGATATTGTAAAACTACAATTCCCACCATGCCCTGCTGATGGCTGTAGGTTGTCTGGGCATGCTGGGAGTTATAGTTTTACAACATCTGGAGGGCCGCAGTTTGAGGATGCCTGCTCTAAAACTAATATTTTTTGGGGAAAGAAAAATTGTTTCCGTGTCTCCAAAGTCTGAGAGCCATAGTGTTTTATGTTCTCTAGTGGACTGTTGAGGATTATAAAAATTTAGTACTCCATGGAAGTGTGATACTCCCTGAAGCAATTGATAATGCAGAGGCCCGGATGATCGGGGCAAGTGTCACATTGAGTAGTGGTGTCCTTCCGTATCCCCCTCTTGTGACACACTCTGCACTTTTTTTGGGTTCGTCCCTTCTTTCCAGTATGGGGGACCACACCTGGAAAGTGTTGGCCAGGGACGATCCGGGCGCCTCCAATTCCCGAGGTACTCCGGCCTGCTCTTTCCCGGTCCGAAAAGATCAGGTCCTTGAGGACTGCCTCATAGAACTGGAGGAATGTCCCTGTGCTGCCAGCGCTTCGGGATAGTACAAAAGAGTTGTACATGGCAACCTGTACCAAGTAGACTGCAACTTTTTTGTACCATGCCCGGGTTTTGCGCATGGCATTATATGGCGTGAGGACTTGATCAGAGAGATCAACTCCTCCCATATACCGATTGTAGTCGACGATACAATCGGGCTTGAGGACCGTTGCCGCGGTACCTCGCACAGGGACAGGGGTG
This sequence comes from Bufo bufo, assembly GCF_905171765.1. Classification (NCBI taxonomy): domain Eukaryota; kingdom Metazoa; phylum Chordata; class Amphibia; order Anura; family Bufonidae; genus Bufo; species Bufo bufo. The sequence continues at coordinate 294,739,776 of NC_053393.1, forward strand.
GTGCCGTTACCGTGGATTGTGGACAGCATAAGGACATCCCTCTTGTCCTTATACCTGACCAGCAACAGGTTTCCACTGGTAAGGGCACGGGTCTCACCCCTGGGGATAGGTACCTGGAGGGGGTAGGCAGGGAGGCCGCGTTGATTTTTCCGCACGGTCCCACAAGCGAACGTGGATCTGGCGGCAAGGGACCTGAACAAGGGAATGCTGGTATAAAAGTTATCCACGTACAAGTGGTAACCATTATCCAGCAGTGGGTACATAAGGTCCCACACGAGTTTCCCGCTAACACCCAGAGTGGGGGGACATTCTGGGGGTTCAATAGGGGAATCTCGCCCCTCGTACACACAAAATTTGTAAGTGTACCCTGAGGCACTCTCACAAATTTTGTATAGCTTCACGCCATACCTCGCCCGCTTTGTGGGAATGTATTGGCGGAAACTGAGTCTCCCCTTGAACGCAACGAGAGACTCATCAACCGCGACCTCCCTTCCAGGTACGTAGGCCTGCTGAAATGTGGCCCCAAAGTGATCGATGACCGGCCGTATCTTATACAGCCGGTCATAGGCAGGATCACCTCGGGGTGGACATGCTGCATTATCGGAATAATGCAGACATTTCCGGATGACCTCAAACCGGTGACGTATCATGACCATACTGTACAGTGGGGTCTGGTATAGGACGTCCCCACTCCAGTATTGCCTGACACTGGGTTTTTGGACTAGACCCATATGCAGCACGAGGCCCCAAAATGTCCTCATTTCGGCTGCACTGACCGGCGTCTAGCCACCGGGTCTAGCCAAAACTGAGCCTGGGTTTTGAGCGACGAACTGTTGGGCGTACAGATTCGTCTGCTCCACCATCAAATTCACCAGTGAGTTACTGAAAAAAAAACTAAAATAGTCTATTTCAGTAAACCCCACTGTGGGAATCTGGATTCCAGGATTGCCAGCAAAATCCGGAATCTCAGGCTCAAAGTCCACTGGGGGACACCAGCTAAGTTCATCGGCAGGGGGCTCCGGTGGACTTATTTGGTGGGCCGGGAAACCAGTACGAACCCCAGGGCGGCTCGTACTAGGGTGGGCCACAGGATCCCTAGCATGTGGGGCCCCTGGCTCCGCCTGGCGGCGTCTCCGTCGCCTTGGTGGCTCATCGTCATCAGATGATGATGAGGAGGATGCGGATGATAAAAGGAATGTGGGGTCATCCTCATCCTCACTGGGGCTCTCAGAGTCGGAGGCAATCTGGGAGTATGCCTCCTCGGCCGAGAACATCCGGCGGGCCATGGGTGTGTGTGCGTGTACGTGTGCGTGTGTGGCAAACTTTATTATATGTGCGTGTGTGTGGGGGCAACGGGTGTTCGCGTACTAAAAAGTCCAGGCAAAAAAATGGGCAAGTGTTAGAAAAAAAAAAAGTTAAAACTTGCTGATCAGCGGTACAACGCTGATCAGCGGTCGGTGGGGTGGTGGGGCGGGCGATGCGCTAACAGTGGACGGACGCTAAAAAGTGCCGGCCAGTCAGCGCACGCAGAAAAAAAAAAGTGGTGGTGAGGGGGGGAGGCTGGTGGGGGGTGGGGGGGGCTGGTGGGGGGTGGGGGGTGGGGGGGGGCAGGTGGGTAGGGGGGGCTGGTGGGGGGGGGCAAGTGGCAGGAGGGGTCTGGGTTAGGGTTAGATGGAAGTTTGGAAGTTTGGAATAAAAGTACTTTTTTTTTTTTTTCTAACTTACTTTTCCCTTCTTTCCCTGCCTAACGGTGCCTCTCCCTCACTGACCCTAACCTACCTGGGTGGCGATGGGTGCAGGAGGGTGATGGATTCCGATTAGGGGGACACAGGAGCTGGTGCTGGACGATGCTGCACGGTCAGGGTGCTGGACAGGAAGAGGAGGGGAGAGAGGAGCGCAGGAAGTTTGAATCTCGCGCCTCTCTCCCCTGCACCAATCAGCACCCTGGACAGCGGCATTCAGCACCAGGGCCAGCACCGCCTCTCCAAATCCTCGGACTGCGATAGGTGGTGTATAATTACGCCACCGATCGCAGTCTTTTTCCGGTTCATCGGGTCACAGGACACCCGAATGGACCGGAAACGCAGAAAACCGCAGGTCTGAATTGACCTGCGGTTTTCTGCGATCGCCGATACGGGGGGGTCAAATGACCCCCCCCTGCATTGTTACGGGATGCCGGCTGAATGATTTCAGCCGAAATCCCGTTCCGATTAACCCCTGCGGCGCCGGAGTTCCGATTTTAAGTCAGGACGTACCGGTACGTCCTCGGTCCTTAAGGACTCGGGAAATAGGGCGTACCGGTACGTCCTAGGTCCTTAAGGGGTTAAACCAAAAAGCAGTGTAGGCTACCTCCTCCTCCTCCACCGCCGATTCCACCTACACCGCCACATCCACCATCTCCTCAACCTCCTACTCCATATGGACCTCGACCTACTAGATCAAGATTATTATTTTTTTATTTTTACGTATTTTATGTTATTTAAAGTAATTTCCCTATCCATATTTGTTTGCAGAGCACTTGCCATGCTCTTAACCACATTTTGATGCCATTTGCAGCCCTCTAGCCCTTTCCATTACATTTTTATAGCCAATTTAGTGCTCAGAAGTTCGGGTCGCCATTGACTTCAATGGGTTTCGGGTTTTTGCTCAAGTTCGGGTCAAGATCGGGTCCCGAACTCGAACTTTTTTTTGAAGTTTGGCCGAACCCGTCGAACCCGAACATCCAGCTGTCCGCTCAACTCTAACTGTAAGTCATCTTACATTAAAGGAGTGTATTTGATTACATTTCACCTGCATGTCTGAACAATCGCTTTATATGCATAAAAAGTGTTCTAAAAAAATTGTCAGTGCGACCTTCTGCGATTTTATTTTCGCAAGTGCACACAACTTCACATTTTATAAGGTCTCACTAGATATTAGTGATTGTTGCACTAAGTATTTCTGTGACATCACACCCACTATGTTAGTAGCATATAGTCAGGTCCATAAATATTGGGACATCAACATGATTCTAACATTTTTGGCTCTATACACCACCACAATGGATTTGAAATGAAACGAACAAGATGCGCTTTACCTGCAGACTGTCAGCTTTAATTTGAGGGTATTTAATCTAAATCAGATGAACGGTAGAGATGTCGCGAACTTAAAATTTTCCGTTCGCGAACGGCGAACGCGAATTTCCGCAAATGTTCGTGAACGGGCGAACCGCCATTGACTTCAATAGACAGGCGAATTTTAAAAGCCACAGGGACTCTTTCTGGCCACAATAGTGATGGAAAAGTTGTTTTTTAAGGGGACTAACACCTGGACTGTGGCATGCCAGAGGGGGATCCATGGCAAAACTCCCATGGAAAGATAGTTGATGCAGAGTGTGGTAAGTTAAATTCACAATGCGATTAATATAACCTGTATTAATCGCATTGCGATTACAACTTAGATCTGAGTTCCTAATGGTTGTATTGCTAGAATATAACGAAGATTGAGAATATAGTGCTCTATTCGTCAATTCTAGCAATACAACCATTAGGAACAGATCTAAGTTGTAATCGCAATGTGATTAATACAGGTTATATTAATCGCATTGCGATTACAACTTAGATCTGAGTTCCTAATGGTTGTATTGCTAGAATATAACAAAGATTGAGAATATAGTGCTATATTCGTCAATTCTAGCAATACAACATAAAGTAACACGGTACTGTGTGTTAAGTAGTACTATTCCTATCAGTTTAATCCCTGTTACGTTCACTAGTATTATTATTATTATTATTATAAAGTGTGTAAAGTAGTACTATTCCTAACAGTTTAACCACCTCAGCCCCCAGTGCTTAAACACCCTGAAAGACCAGGCCACTTTTTACACTTCTGACCTACACTACTTTCACCATTTATTGCTCGGTCATGCAACTTACCACCCAAATGAATTTTACCTCCTTTTCTTCTCACTAATAGAGCTTTCATTTGGTGGTATTTCATTGCTGCTGACATTTTTACTTTTTTTGTTATTAATTGAAATTTAACGATTTTTTTGCAAAAAAATGACATTTTTCACTTTCAGTTGTAAAATTTTGCAAAAAAAACTACATCCATATATAAATTTTTCTCTAAATTTTTTGTTCTACATGTCTTTGATAAAAAAAAAATGTTTGGGTAAAAAAAAAATGGTTTGGGTAAAAGTTATAGCGTTTACAAACTATGGTACAAAAATGTGAATTTCCGCTTTTTGAAGCAGCTCTGACTTTCTGAGCACCTGTCATGTTTCCTGAGGTTCTACAATGGCCAGACAGTACAAACACCCCACAAATGACCCCATTTCTGAAAGTAGACACCCTAAGGTATTCACTGATGGGCATAGTGAGTTCATAGAACTTTTTATTTTTTGTCACAAGTTAGCGGAAAATGATGTTTTTTTTTTTTTTTTTTTCTTACAAAGTCTCATATTCCACTAACTTGTGACAAAAAATAAAAACTTCTATGAACTCACTATGCCCATCACGAAATACCTTGGGGTCTCTTCTTTCCAAAATGGGGTCACTTGTGGGGTAGTTATACTGCCCTGGCATTCTAGGGGCCCAAATGTGTGGTAAGGAGTTTGAAATCAAATTCTGTAAAAAATGACGAGTGAAATCCGAAAGGTGCTCTTTGGAATATGGGCCCCTTTGCCCACCTAGGCTGCAAAAAAGTGTCACACATCTGGTATCTCTGTATTCAGGAGAAGTTGAGGAATGTGTTTTGGGGTGTCATTTTACATATACCGATGCTGGGTGAGATAAATATCTTGGTCAAATGCCAACTTTGTATAAAAAAATGGGAAAAGTTGTCTTTTGCCAAGATATTTCTCTCACCCAGCATGGGTATATGTAAAATGACACCCCAAAACACATTCCCCAACTTCTCCTGAGTACGGAGATACCAGATGTGTGACACTTTTTTGCAGCCTAGGTGGGCAAAGGGGCCCATATTCCAAAGAGCACCTTTCGGATTTCACAGGTCATTTTTTACAGAATTTGATTTCAAACTCCTTACCACACATTTGGGCCCCTAGAATGCCAGGGCAGTATAACTACCCCACAAGTGACCCCATTTTGGAAAGAAGACACCCCAAGGTATTCTGTGAGGGGCATGGCAAGTTCCTAGAATTTTTTATTTTTTGTCACAAGTTAGTGGAAAATGATGATTTTTTTTTTTTTTTTTTTCATACAAAGTCTCATATTCCACTAACTTGTGACAAAAAATAAAAACTTCCATGAACTAACTATGCCCATCAGAGAATACCTTGGGGTCTCTTCTTTCCAAAATGGGGTCACTTGTGGGGTAGTTATACTGCCCTGGCATTCTAGGGGCCCAAATGTGTGGTAAGGAGTTTGAAATCAAATTCTGTAAAAAATGACCTGTGAAATCCGAAAGGTGCTCTTTGGAATATGGGCCCCTTTGCCCACCTAGGCTGCAAAAAAGTGTCACACATCTGGTATCTCCGTACTCGGGAGAAGTTGAGGAATGTGTTTTGGGGTGTCTTTTTACATATACCCATGCTGGGTGAGATAAATATCTTGGTCAAATGCCAACTTTGTATAAAAAAAATGGGAAAAGTTGTCTTTTGCCAAGATATTTCTCTCACCCAGCATGGGTATATGTAAAATGACACCCCAAAACACATTCCCCAACTTCTCCTGAGTACGGAGATACCAGATGTGTGACACTTTTTTGCAGCCTAGGTGGGCAAAGGGGCCCATATTCCAAAGAGCACCTTTCGGATTTCACTGGTCATTTTTTACAGAATTTGATTTCAAACTCCTTACCACACATTTGGGCCCCTAGAATGCCAGGGCAGTATAACTACCCCACAAGTGACCCCGTTTTGGAAAGAAGAGACCCCAAGGTATTCGCTGATGGGCATAGTGAGTTCATGGAAGTTTTTATTTTTTGTCACAAGTTAGTGGAATATGAGACTTTGTATGAAAAAAAAAAAAAAAATCAGCATTTTCCACTAACTTGTGACAAAAAATAAAAATTTCTAGGAACTCGCCATGCCCCTCACGGAATACCTTGGGGTGTCTTCTTTCCAAAATGGGGTCACTTGTGGGGTAGTTATACTGCCCTGGCATTTTCCAGGGGCCCTAATGTGTGGTAAGTAGGTAAATGACCTGTGAAATCCTAAAGGTGCTCTTTGGAATATGGGCCCCTTTGCCCACCTAGGCTGCAAAAAAGTGTCACACATGTGGTATCGCCGTATTCAGGAGAAGTTGGGGAATGTGTTTTGGGGTGTCATTTTACATATACCCATGCTGGGTGAGAGAAATATCTTGGCAAAAGACAACTTTTCCCATTTTTTTATACAAAGTTGGCATTTGACCAAGATATTTCTCTCACCCAGCATGGGTATATGTAAAATGACACCCCAAAACACATTCCCCAACTTCTCCTGAGTACGGCGATACCAGATGTGTGACACTTTTTTGCAGCCTAGATGCGCAAAGGTGCCCAAAGTCCTTTTAGGAGGGCATTTTTAGACATTTGGATACCAGACTTCTTCTCACGCTTTGGGGCCCCTAGAATGCCAGGGCAGTATAAATACCCCACATGTGACCCCATTTTGGAAAGAAGACACCCCAAGGTATTCAATGAGGGGCATGGCGAGTTCATCGAAATTTTTTTTTTTTGGCACAAGTTAGCGGAAATTGATATTTTTAATTTTTTTCTCACAAAGTCTCCCGTTCCGCTAACTTGGGACAAAAATTTCAATCTTTCATGGACTCAATATGCCCCTCACGGAATACCTGGGGGTGTCTTCTTTCCGAAATGGGGTCACATGTGGGGTATTTATACTGCCCTGGTATTCTAGGGGCCCTAAAGCGTGAGAAGAAGTCTGGAATATAAATGTCTAAAAAAATTTACGCATTTGGATTCCGTGAGGGGTATGGTGAGTTCATGTGAGATTTTATTTTTTGACACAAGTTAGTGGAATATGAGACTTTGTAAGAAAAAAAATAATAATTCCGCTAACTTGGGCCAAAAAAATGTCTGAATGGAGCCTTACAGGGGGGTGATCAATGACAGGGGGGGTGATCAATGACAGGGGGGGTGATCAATGACAGGGGGGGTGATCAATGACAGGGGGGGTGATCAATGACAGGGGGGTGATCAGGGAGTCTATATGGGGTGATCACCACAGTCATTGATCACTCCCCCTGGAAGGCTCCAGGGAGACGCCTGTATGTGTTTTGCAGATCCGATCCATCTATCAGTGGATCCGTAAAAATCATGCGGACATCTGAATAGAGCTTTACAGGGGGGTGATCAGGGAGTCTATATGGGGTGATCACCACAGTCATTGATCATGCCCCTGTAAGGCTTCATTCAGACGTCCGTATGCGTTTTGCGGATCCGATCCATCTATCAGTGCATCCGTAAAAATCATGCGGACATCTGAATGGAGCTTTACAGGGGGGTAATCAATGACAGGGGGGTGATCAGGGAGTCTATATGGGGTGATAACCACAGTCATTGATCACGCCCCTGTAAGGCTTCATTCAGACGTCCGTATGCGTTTTGCGGATCCGATCCATCTATCAGTGCATCCGTAAAAATCATGCGGACATCTGAATGGAGCTTTACAGGGGGGTAATCAATGACAGGGGGGTGATCAGGGAGTCTATATGGGGTGATAACCACAGTCATTGATCATGCCCCTGTAAGGCTTCATTCAGACGTCCGGATGCGTTTTGCGGATCCGATCCATCTATCAGTGCATCCGTAAAAATCATGCGGACATCTGAATGGAGCTTTACAGGGGGGTAATCAATGACAGGGGGGTGATCAGGGAGTCTATATGGGGTGATAACCACAGTCATTGATCATGCCCCTGTAAGGCTTCATTCAGACGTCCGGATGCGTTTTGCGGATCCGATCCATCTATCAGTGCATCCGTAAAAATCATGCGGACATCTGAATGGAGCTTTACAGGGGGGTAATCAATGACAGGGGGGTGATCAGGGAGTCTATATGGGGTGATAACCACAGTCATTGATCATGCCCCTGTAAGGCTTCATTCAGACGTCCGGATGCGTTTTGCGGATCCGATCCATCTATCAGTGGATCCGTAAAAATCATGCGGACATCTGAATGGAGCTTTACAGGGGGGTAATCAATGACAGGGGGGTGATCAGGGAGTCTATATGGGGTGATCAGGGGTGATCAGGGGTGATTAGGGGTGATCAGGGGCTAATAAGGGGTTAATAAGTGACGGGGGGGGGGTGTAGTGTAGTGTAGTGGTGCTTGGTGGGACTTTACTGAGCTACCTGTGTCCTCTGGTGGTCGATCCAAACAAAGGGGACCACCAGAGGACCAGGTAGCAGGTATATTAGACGCTGTTATCAAAACAGCGTCTAATATACCTGTTAGGGGTTAAAAAAAACACATCTCCAGCCTGCCAGCGAACGATCGCCGCTGGCAGGCTGGAGATCAACTCTCTTACCTTCCGTTCCTGTGAGCATATATGCGTGACTGTGCGCAGGGCTGCCACCTCCGGAACGCGATCCTGCGTTAGGCGGTCCGGAGGTGGTTAATCCCTGTTATCTCCCCTATCAGGGGACGTGTATATGAAATCGATTTTAGGAACCGGGAGATGGAAAAAGATGCTTGGTCGGTCCTCCTACTTCAAATTTGGGGCACTGCACGTGCAATCTAATGTGCCACCAGATATGAGTGGTGTGTTAAGTAGTACTATTCTTATCAGTTTAATCCCTGTTACGTCCCCTATTTTGGGACGTGTATGGAATAGATTTTAGACAACCGCAAAGAGTTGTCAATAGTTGACACACTCATGACATAAATTTTATACCTCTATGCATCAATCTTGGTGTAGTTATGCTCGTGCGCACGTTTGGGAGATTGCAGGCGATTTTTTTAAAGCCTATGGTCGTGCTGAGGTAGTTCAGTGACAGTTAAGTGACCCAGAAAACAATGATTCTGCAGTGTGGGCCCATTGTTGGCCTAGTAGGCTTTAATGATCACCTTAGATGATCACAAAGAAAATTAATGTTTTTTCTATGCAAAATTATCCAGCCGATCGCTTTTGGTCTGTTCACAATGAAGCAACGACCTTATCATCTGGGGTGTGCCAACATTGCCATTGCCAACACACTCATAGAGGTGGTCGCTTCATTGTGATATGCAAGCCCCTTCACCACAACAAGGCAACGATCACGAAGGGGAATTGACACATGTATGTGCCTTTTTTTTTTGTTTTGTTTTTGAAGCCCCAGTGCAGCACCAGAGGCCAGAAAAATTAGGCATCTTAATGAAGGTGAGGTAATCTAGACTTTTTTGATCTAGGCAACTTCTCTTCTTAGTGACAATACCTCCTGCTGCACTGAAGGTCGTTTCTGACAGGACACTTGAAGCGGGGCAGGCCAGAAGTTCTATCGCAAATTGGGATAGCTCAGGCCACAGGTCAAGCCTGCACACCCAGTAGTCAAGGGGTTCATCGCTCCTCAGAGTGTCAATATCTGCAGTTAAGGCGAGGTAGTCTGCTACCTGTTGGTCGAGTCGTTCTCTGAGGGTGGACCCTGAAGGGCTGTGTCGATGCGTAAGACTTAAAAAGCTCTGCATGTCCTCCATCAACAACACGTCTGTAAAGCGTCCTGTCCTTGCCGGCGTGGTCATGGGAGGAGGAGGATTACTTTCACCTTTTCCCCTGTTAGATTCCCATTGTGCTGTGACATCACCCTTATACGCTGTGTAAAGCATACTTTTTAATTTATTTTGGAACTGCTGCATCCTTTCCGACTTGCGCTAATTCGGTAACATTTCAGGCACTTTCTGCAAATACCGGGGGTCTAGTAGCGTGGACACCCAGTACAGGTCGTTCTCCTTCAGCCTTTTTATACGAGGGTCCCTCAACAGGCACGACAGCATGAAAGACCCCATTTGCACCAGGTTGGATGCCGAGCTACTCATGTCCTGTTCCTCGTCCTCAGTGATCTCACTGAAGGTATTTTCTTACCCCCAGCCACGTACAACACCACGGGTACCAGATAGGTGACAACGAGCACCCTGGGATGCCTGTTGTGGTTGGTCTTCCTCCTCCTCCTCAAAGCCACATTCCTCCTCTGACTCCTCTTCCTCACAATCCTCTTCCAGCGTTGCCGCAGGTCCAGCAAGCGATGCTGATAAGGCTGTTTCTGGTGGTGATGGTGACGACAACTCTTCCTCTTCCTCTTCACGCTCATCTACGGCCTGATCCAGCATGCTCCGGGAAGAAAACAAATGGGATGATGTCGCTGATGGTACCTTCGGTGCAACTGACTAGGTTTGTCACCTCCTCAAAAGGACGCATGAGCCTACAGGCATTGCGCATGAGCGTCCAGTAACGTGGCAAAAAAATTCCCAGCTCCGCAGAGGCTGTCCTAGCACCCCGGTCATACAAATACTCGTTGATGGCTTTTTCTTGTTGGAGCAGGCAGTCGAACATTAGGAGTGTTGAATTCCAACGTGTCGGGCTGTCGCAAATCAAGCGCCTCACTGGCATGTTGTTTCGCCGCTGGATATCTGAAAAGTGCGCCATGGCCGTGTAGGAACGCCTGAAATGGCCACACACCTTCCTGGCCTGCTTCAGGACGTCCTGTAAGCCTGGGTACTTATGCACAAAGCGTTGTACGATCAGATTACACACATGTGCCATGCACGGCACATGTGTCAACTTGCCCAAATTCAATGCCGCCAACAAATTGCTTCCGTTGTCACACACCACTTTGCCGATCTCCAGTTGGTGCGGAGTCAACCATTGATCCACCTGTGCGTTCAAAGCGGACAGGAGTGCTGGTCCGGTGTGACTCTCTGCTTTCAGGCAAGTCAACCCCAAGACGGCGTGACACTGCCGTATCCGGGATGTGGAATAGCCCCTGGGGAGCTGGGGGGGGTGCCGTTGATGTGGAGCAAGACGCAGCAGCAGAAGAGGACTCAGCCGAGGAGGTTATGGAAGAGGATGGAGTAGGAGGAGTAGAGGAGGTGGCAGCAGGCCTGCCTGCAAGTCGTGGCGGTGTCACCAACTCCTCTGCAGAGCCACACATTCCATGCTTGGCAGCCGTCAGCAGGTTTACCCAATGCGCAGTGTAAGTGATATACCTGCCCTGACCGTGCTTTGCAGACCAGGTATCAGTGGTCAGATGGACCCTTGCCCCAACACTGTGTGCCAGACATGCCATTACTTCCTTTTGCACAATCGAGTACAGGTTGGGGATTGCCTTTTGTGCAAAGAAATTTTGGCCGAGTACCTACCACTGTGGTGTCCCAATAGCTGCAAATTTTTGGAACGCCTCAGACTCCACCAGCTTGTATGGTAAAAGCTGGTGGGCTAAGACTTCAGACAAGCCAGCTGTCTGACAACTTTTTGACATTGGCTTCTTACGCTCAAACATGTCCTTGACAGACACCTGACTGTGGGCAGATGAGCAGGAACTGCTCAAGGCGAGAGACGGAGTGGCAGATGGTTGAGAGGGGGCAAGGAGGACAGCAGTGGTTGACGTGGCTGAAGATGCTGGACCAGGAGGAGGATGGCGGCTTTGAGTTTGTGTGCTGCTTGTACTCATGTGTTGATCCCATAGGCACTTGTGATGTGAGATCATGTGCCTTCGCAAAGTAGTTTTACCTAGGTGGGTGTTGGACTTCCCACGACTCAGTTTCTTTTGGCACAGGTTGCAAATGGCATCGCTGTTGTCAGAGGCAGACACACAAAAAAAAGCCACACTGCTGAGCTCTGCAATGACGGCATTCTGGTGGTGGCAACAGCATGCGTTGATTGGCGTGCTGTCTGGCTGACCCCGGGTGCTGATGCATGCTGTCTGACTGTGCCACTAGCTCCTTGCGACAACCTCCCCCTGCTTCCAACTCGTCTCCTCCTCCTCTCTGTCTCCCCATCTGAACTTTCCCCCTGTTCTTCTTCTCTTCTAGCGGGCACCCACGTTACATACACGGACACATCGTCATCATCAACCGCTTCACTTGTATCTGACAACTCAGCAAAGGAAGCAGCAGCGGGTACAACATCATCATCATCACACCGTACATCCATGTGTGTAATGCTGCCTGACTGAGACATATCCCTGTTATCTACATCCTCTGGCAATAATGGTTGCGCATCACTCATTTCTTCCAACTGATGTGTAAATAACTCCTCTGACAGATCAAGTGAAGCGGCTGTGGTGCTAGTGTTGGTGGTGGCAGCAGGCGGGCGAGTGGTAACTTGAGAGGTGCCCGAAGCTAAGCTGGAGGAGGATGGTGCGTCAAGGTTCCGAGCGGAAGCTGTAGAAGATTGGGTGTCCTGTGTTAGCCAGTCAACTAGGTCCTCAGAACTTTTCGAGTTCAGGGTACGTGGCCTCTGAACATTATTCTAGGGCCAAAGGGAATCACAGCACCACGACCACGACGGCACCTGCAGGGTGCCCTGCCTCTGCCTGTCATTTTTTTTCCGATTAGTGGTACTATGCGTGCAAGCTACTGTGACACCAGATATGAGTGGCACTGTGCACTGGCAGAAGTTGGCAGAGTAGACGCTGTAGCTCTGACACACACGATCTCAGACAACTAACTGCTATTCAATCTATTACAGTCAAAAAATCTTTTTTTTTTTTATGTACACTACTGTTACACCAGATATGAGTTGCACTGGTGTGACACTGTGCCCTGGCAGGGCCTGAAACACACACGTGTGTAGGCAACTGACTGCTATTATTTCACAGTCAAATTTCTAGTTTTTTTTTTATTTTATGTACACTACTGTTACACCAGATATGAGTTCCACTGGTGTGACACTGTGCCCTGGCAGGGCCTGAAACGCACACGCGTGAAGGAAACTGACTGCTATGATTTCACAGTCAAATTTCTAGTTTTTTTTTAAATGTACACTACTGTTACACCAGATATGAGTTGCACTGGTGTGACACTGTGCCCTGGCAGGCCCTGAAACGCACATGCGTGAAGGCAACTGACTGCTATTATTTCACAGTCAAATTTCTATAATTTTTTTTTATGTACACTACTGTTACACCAGATATGAGTTGCACTGGTGTGACACTGTGCCCTGGCAGGGGCTGAAACGGACACGTGTGAAGGCAACTGACTGCTATTATTTCACAGTCAAATTTCAAATTTTTTTTTTTTTATGTACACTACTGTTACACCAGATATGAGTTGCACTGGTGTGACACTGTGCCCTGGCAGGCCCTGAAACGCACACGCGTGAAGGCAACTGACTGCTATTATTTCACAGTCAAATTTCTAGTTTTTTTTTTAATGTACACTACTGTTACACCAGATATGAGTTGCACTGGTGTGACACTGTGCCCTGGCAGTGCCTGAAACGCACACGTGTGAAGGAAACTGTCTGCTATTATTTCACAGTCAAATTTCTATATTTTTTTTTTTTTATGTACACTACTGTTACACCAGATATGAGTTACACTGGTGTGACACTGTGCCCTGGCAGGGTCTGAAACGCACACGCGTGAAGGCAACTGACTGCTATTATTTCGCAGTCAAATTTCTATTTTTTTTTGTATGTACACTACTGTTACACCAGATATGAGTTGCACAATTTTAGTTTTTTTTAATGCAAGCTATTGTGACACCAGATATGAGTGGTGGCACTGGGCAAGTGGGCACAGTATACGCTGTGAGCCTGACACATAAGCTGGCAGGCAGGCAACTGCAATTAGATTACACAAGGGAAAAAAAAAAAAAGCAGACTGATGTTCTAGCCCTAAAAAGGGCTTTTTGGGGTGCTGTCCTTACAGCAGAGATCAGATGAGTCTTTCAGGACTGGAGTGGACACTGAATACACTAGCCTAGCTATCGATTTCCCTATTAAATCAGCAGCAGCTACACTGTCCCTCCTCTCACTAAGAATGCAGCTTCCGAATGAATCTAAAATGGATGCTGTCCAGGAGGTGGGAGAGTCTGGGAGGGAGGGTCTGCTGCTGATTGGCTGGAATGTGTCTGCTGACTGTGAGGTACAGGGTCATTAGGAACCCAGCTCTAAGTTGAAATCGCAATGCGATTAATATAACCTGTATTAATCGCATTGCGATTACAATTTAGATCTGAGTTCCTAATGGTTGTATTGCTAGAATTGACGAATATTATGAATATAGCACTATATTCTCAATCGTAGTTATATTCTAGCAATACAACAACCATTAGGAATCCAGCTCTAAGTTGAACTCGCAATGCGATTAATATAACCTGTATTAATCGCATTGCGATTACAACTAAGTCAAATTTGTGACACTGCAGCTTCCGAATGAATCTAAAATGGATGCTGTCCAGGAGGTGGGAGGGTCTGGGAGGGAGGGTATGATGCTGATTGGCTGGAATGTGTCTGCTGACTGTGAGGTACAGGGTCAAAGTTTACACAATGATGACGAATAGGGGGCGGACCGAACATCGCATATGTTCGCCCCCACGGCGGCGAACACAAGCAAGCTATGTTCGCAGGGAACTATTCGCTGGCGAATAGTTCGGGACATCTCTAATGAACGGTGCAGGAATTAGAACAGTTTGCATTTGTGCCTCCCACTTGTTAAGGGGCCAAAAGTAATGGGACAGAATAATAATCATAAATCAAACTTCACTTTTTAATACTTGGTTGCAAATCCTTTGCAGTCACTTACAGCCTGAAGTCTGGAACGCATAGACATCACCAGACGCTGGGTTTCATCCTTGGTGATGCTCTGCCAGGCCTCTACTGCAACTGTCTTCACTTCCTGCTTGTTTTTGGGGCATTGTCCCTTCAGTTTTGTCTTCAGCAAGTGAAATGCATGCTCAATCGGATTCAGGTCAGGTGATTGACTTGGCCATTGCATAACATTCCACTTCTTTCCCTTAAAAAACTCTTTGGTTGCTTTTGCAGTATGCTTTGGGTCATTGTCCATCTGCACTGTGAAGCGCAGTCCAATGAGTTCTGAAGCATTTGGCTGAATATGAGCAGATAATATTGCCCGAAACACTTCAGAATTCATCCTGCTGCTTTTGTCAGCAGTCACATCATCAATAAATACAAGAGATCCAGTTTCATTGGCAGCCATATATGCCCACGCCATGACACTACCACCCCCATGCTTCACTGATGAGGTGGTATGCTTAGGATCATGAGCAGTTCCTTTCCTTCTCCATACTCTTCTCTTCCTATCACTCTGGTACAAGTTGATCTTGGTCTCATCTGTCCATAGGATGCTGTTCCAGAACTGTGAAGGCTTTTTTAGATGTCGTTTGGCAAACTCGAATCTGGCCTTCCTGTTTTTGAGGCTCTTTAATGGTTTACATCTTGTGATGAACCCTCTGTATTCACTCTGGTGAAGTCTTCTCTTGATTGTTGACTTTGTCACACATACACCTACCTCCTGGAGAATGTTCTTGATCTGGCCAACTGTTATGAAGGGTGTTTTCTTCACCAGGGAAAGAATTCTTCGGTCATCCACCACAGTTGTTTTCCGTGGTCTTCTGGGTATTTTGGTGTTGCTGAGCTCCTTCTTTTTAAGAATGTTCCAAACAGTTGTTTTGGCCAGTCCTAATGTTTTTGCTATCTCTCTGATGGGTTTGTTTTGTTTTTTATGCCTAATGATGGCTTGCTTCACAGATAGTGACAGCTCTTTGGATCTCATCTTGAGAGTTGACAGCAACAGATTCCAAATGCAAATAGCACACTTGAAATGAACTCTGGACCTTTTATCTGCTCATTGTAATTGGGATAATGAGGGAATAACACACACCTGGCCACGGAACTGCTGAGAAGCCAAATGTCCCATTACTTTTGGTCCCTTAACAAGTGGGAGGCACATATGCAAACTGTTTTAATTCCTGCACCGCTCACCTGATTTGGATGTAAATACCCTCAAATTAAAGCTGACAGTCTGCAGTTAAAGCACATATTGTTTGTTTTATTTAAAATCCATTGTGGTGGTGTATAGAGCCAAAAATGTTAGAATTGTGTCGATGTCCCAATATTTTTGGACCTGACTGTATGTGTATGGAAAGCAGAGAAATATCTTTCACATTAACATTGCGCATCCATTGTCATGACGCACACTATATACAACACACACACTATATACCGCACACACAGAGACACACACTATATACCGCACACACACAGTTTATAGATTATAATTTGTGTCCTATTGGTCAGGACTCTGGAGAAGCTTTATTTGTCAGACCGCCAGTATTTGCTGGTTCATTTAGAGTTACTGTCACTTCACTAGACAGGTACATCTCTGCTTAGCAGGACAATATCTGATAGTTCAGACCCCACCCACATACAGTCGTAATACAATCCCATCTTCTAACTGTAACAGTAAGGCCGCATGCGTGTTTTTTCACAACTACGGACCGTAAAAACCTGGGCTGCTGTCCTGCAGAGTGGACGAGCTCACAGCGTCATTGGTTGCTATAACGCTGTGCGTTTCTTGCCGCCAACGCTGTACAGTAATACACTTGTATAGATCACAGTCCAGCGGCGGTGGCCGGAATCGCACAGCGTCATAGCAACCGGGTTTTTATGGTCTGTAGTTGTGAAAAAACACGCCCGTGTGCAGGCGGCCTAAATCTAATATTTCCACTTCAAAGACTTAAATACTTTTTGCAGTTAACTTGAGTAAATTATTTTCAATACTAATATGTTTAAAAATTGGGATTATATGCTTGCATTATTATCTTGCAGCAGATGTTGGGACGGGGATATGACGGCACCCAGTCCCACGCCGAGAAGCAGCAGATAGTGCGGCAGCTGTCATTTGAGCTCTGGCGCAAAACGGGTGTCAAACACCGATGTCTGGCCATCTTTAAAAAATGTTCAGACATGAAGCACAGACACCCCCGTTTTATAAAAAGAATCCGGGATGAAAAATGCCTTGGTAGATGCATAAGTATTAAGGCTGATTTCAGCCTGTATTTGTGGGCAGGGCGTTAGCTCCCTATATATACCTGCCAATGCCTTCCCTCAGGTGGTGTGTCTCACTTGCATCTGTAGGAAGAGCCACACCTAGCTGCCCAGCAAGCTTCACGTCTGTTTTTTCTCTTCAGTACGATTCTCTGCACAGTGCAACATTCCTGAGAGAAGTTTTCGTTCTCAAGAGGAGCCACATCCAGCTGCCGGCATGTGCAAGCATCACGGTTGTTTCAAAAGTTTCGGTTCGCTACACGGTATAGTGCAATACTTAAAGTGTTTTTCCGGTCTGTCACCAGGTAAGTACTTGTCCAATGGAGCGTGCCGTATACTTGCGGCCACGGGTCGGTCTCCCCTTCTCTCGGATGGCGTGCGGTTCACGGTGGAACGCACACGTGACCGCCGGGCCTCCACAGGCATGTTCAGCCGAGTGCCGAAGAAATGACCCTCCTGTACACGTCCACCGCTCGCTCTGCCTTCCGGAGCTCCTACGGTGGCAGGAAATGGGCAGTCGGGGGTAGCTATGTTTAGTTAGGGAAAGAGTACAAGTCTAGGTTCCCCTTGAAAGGCACACACGTCCGTCCACTCCAGGCTCGCACTTGGGGACCGCACATCCCAGTCCTAGCAGGGTCGCAGGCACGGGGGTCCCCCTTCCCCTCCCTGCAGCGGCCATGAGCGCGCCCCATGTCCATTCGGAAATATCCGCCCCAGTTAAAAAAAAGAAAAAAAAAAAAAGGGATAATTAAATCATTGCCCCAGCAGAGACGCTATATAGCAGAGGCGGCACAGGTGGGAAGCAGTGGGCATTGTTGCCGGCGTTACGCCAAGCTGCGGCAGCCCAGCTTCCAGCCTGTGTCAGGGGCAATTTTGGTGTGCGTATTTACATATATTAATCAACAGCACATGGGCCAATAAGCTACTTGGTTCCTGCAGGTCAGAATTGTGTCTCGGCATGGAGGCAGGGATTCACTCTGCCAGCAGGTGCCAGGGGTACAAAATTGCGCGTGGCAGGCTCCCCGTTTTCCAAACGCAGGTTTGGCTGGGAAGATTCGTCAGTGGCGCGCTATCAGTTTAGTTACCACATATACTGCGTACTTAAATTATCTGTCGCCTGGACCACTCAGGCCAAGATCAATGTTGTACGTCACCTGGATCGTCCAGGCCGTGTTTAATGTTGTATGTCACCTGGATCGTCCAGGCCGAGTTTAACGTTGTATGTCACCTGGATCGTCCAGGCCAAGTTCAATGTTGTATGTCACCTGTCGGGGGGTAATAATTCAATTAAGAATTATTAATTATGGTCATAAAAATAATTAACCATAAAAAAATAAAATTTATAAAAATTGTCATAAATTCTTAAAATCATGACCTGGTGAATTGTAGACAACCGAATTGATACAATTCACATCTGAGTCCGACTATTTCCTCAGATAAATAAGCTCTTTTTGACGTGAGATGACGTTAATGATAAAATGTAGTTCTGCATTATACAATGATACACAGGTATTATAAAAATATGCAGATTTATTGGTTACAAGATTATAAACATATATAAGTAAATAAACACAATGATACATGCAAATGAATATATATAGCGTTAATATAAAGCATTACAAGTTTAACAATACATGTGAGTGGAAATAACTTGTCACATTATAACCAAGCTATTATAAGGTTAGGATATCAAAGTAGGAACATAAGTTAATACATTACTTCTGTTCAGAGAAAACCTCATGATATCAGGATGGGCATGTCTAATCCTAGACATCATTATAGAATGCTAAATACATTCTGCCCCCCCCCTAACCAACTACACATCACATGACTTCAAGATGGGCAAATCCATCCAAGGATATAACTTTGGTAAGAATATTAAGACAAATAACAGGGATCTAGGATCTTAAAATGGGAAGGACTTGACGTCTTTCCGGTGGGAATCCATCACTTAGCTTGGCGAAGAATGTTCTATCAATATCAATATATATATATAAAAGCAATCACTTAATGCTTTGCTAGATTATGAGTCTAGATTCTTCTGCAGGTAGAATGAAGTCTCACAATATCCTAAGACTACATCTCAATATGGAGATGATCAATTTATTTAATCATTTATTTATTCGCCAATCTAGATGGTATAATTTCACCCACACTATCAAATTAGTCTCAATAAAATGAAATATAATTTTCTGTGTCTCTTACCAAGTCCTAGCAGGAATCTCACTTCTGCTCCTAGGAAAGCTGGGTGGTCCATCATAGCGCATCTCATTCTGGCTTCCATCTTTATAGACCTCAACTTCTCCTCTCCTCCCTCTCTCTTTCTCTTGATCGCTCCTTTTTTTTGATCGCCTTTCACACGAATAATTATTCCCCCCCTTATCTAAGAATCATCCCCTTTAGATTATGGATTCCCAATCAGGTAGGGTGGGTGTATTCGCATGCTAATAACCTCATGACGTTATCTCACCTCCTAATATGGAATGGAATAAATAATGAAATAATATAATGTTGCCCATCTGCCTCCAGATGGCACTGCGGTACTGTAGGTGAACATCCCAACTTTTAAGCATTAAAATTAAATATCTAATAATACGTTCTCAGGACCTCTTTGACCTTTCCATATAAATCACTGAGGAAGGTCTTTTCCTTACACTTTTAATTACCTATATCCCGGATTTGTTGGAGTTGACTGTCTTCTCCTATCTTTTTGAAATATAGGTTGACTTGATAAAATTTTATGTAGCGGCTTTGATGCTGGGCATCGGAACTTGTAGATTTCATTTATGTACTCCCATGAATAACTATTGTTTTGAAATCCAATTAACTTAAACTTACTTGTTGTTTCTGTACCTTCTAAATGGTAAATACATAGTATGACATATATATAAATCGATACATTGTTACGCATAGATAACACATTATATGAATTATTGATTAACATATATTGTAAACTAAATATACCATGCAGAGATATATATATATATATATATATATATATATAATTATGAATATATAATTTGAACCTCATACAGCAGGTGTGCGATAAAGACATGAATCCTCATCAAGTAACCTTGTTCCCCCCATGTTTTAGGGAGTTGACTTACTTCTTACAGATGGTCTCATATCTTTAGCACTAACTTTCAAATACAATGTCCATTTATGTTCCCAATTATTATTTTTTTAAATATAAATTGAACTTGCCATGAACTCATCTTGGCTTTTTCAGCCACATAATATAATTTTGGTTCAAGCTGATCTTATTCTTAAAGGCAATGAGATGAGCATTCATTTTGATTATAATGTCATTAGATAATATTGTATACGTATGAAAATGCCCAACACACCTGGATCGTCCAGGCCAAGTTCAATGTTGTATGTCACCTGGATCGTCCAGGCCGAGTTCAATGTTGTATGTCACCTGGATCGTCCAGGCCGAGTTCAATGTTGTATGTCACCTGGATCGTCCAGGCCAACTTTAGCGTTGTATGTCATCTGGATCGTCCAGGCCGAGTTTAATGTTGTATGTCACCTGGATCGTCCAGGCCAACTTAACAGTGTATGTCACCTAGATCGTCCAGGTTCAGCTACCACTGATACCATGTCACATCATTTATCTTGCCTCTGGGTCCCGCCAGGATGAGCCAAATGCTGGGCGACAACTGGACCTTCAATTTAGCCATTGTTGTTTCCACGCCATATGTCATATTGAGTCCGCCACACCCCACTCCAGGCCATCCGGGCTCGGTTCTTAGTTAACCAAAACAAACCAGACAGGGCCATCCACGGAAATTAAATATTTCCCTACCCGGAATAATTGGTGTCCAGTCCAGATCCTCAATAAATTATTGTCCCTGTTGCAGACAGCGCTTCCTGACAGTCTGCTCCTGCCCTTCAAGAACAAACCCCTCACTTCAAACCAATTCATGTCCCACATCCGCTCTCTGGCGGCAGGTCTGGGGTACGACCCAGGAGCCATTTCGGGTCACTCGTTCCGTATTGGGGCGGCATCGTCAGCTTCGAAACACCAAGTCCCCGCTCACGTTATTCGATCCATGGGGCGCTGGAGGTCATCTTGCTTCAACAGATACATTCCGAATCCACACTGGGAAATTTCTCAAGCTTTTCAGTCGTTGGCGTTATAGGTCATGCGGGCTGGAAGAATATGAATAAACCAGTGTAGACAACATAGCGTACTTGTCTTTTTGCCCTCTCCAGGCTTACCCACGCCCGTGGCTTCCGGCACAACTCAGCCATAGTTCAGGTTCGGCATGCCTTACCCACGTCCAAGACGCATTTAGCCCTGCCCATAAGTATTAAGGCTGATTTCAGCCTGTATTTGTGGGCAGGGCGTTAGCTCCCTATATATACCTGCCAATTCCTTCCCTCAGGTGGTGTGTCTCACTTGCCCCTCCCTCCCACCCCTTTTTTCACACACTCCAATAGGGTACGCCCTCTCCAGGCTTACCCACGCCCGTGGCTTCCGGCACAACTCAGCCATAGTTCAGGTTCGGCATGCCTTACCCACGTCCAAGACGCATTTAGCCCTGCCCATAAATAACTTTTGTATGTTTTGCCAACACTCTGTAATGTATACAGTGCTAAGCAAAAGGGATTTGCATCATTTAATTTGTAGAACATGCCCACAACTTAGAACTTTTTTTTATTTGTTAATTGTAAAGCATACAACAAATATGATAAAATAACAGAAAACGTCAATGTGCATAACTATTCACCCCCCTAAAGTCAATACTTTGTAGAACCACCTTTTGCGGCAATCACCGCTCCAAGTTGCTTTGTATAAGTCTCTATGAACTTGCCACATCTTACCACTAGTGATGGACAAATATCTGCCAGGGCGGTTTGCGAACGTGAACACGCGAACGCGATCAAATGTTCGCGAACTGCAAGTTCGCGGCGGGTCCCATTCGTTTTAATGGCAGGCGAACCTGAAAAACCTTCAGCTCATATTTGCAGCCAAGAAATAATTACTAGAAGTGCACAAATAGTCCCACAACATGGACAGTGACATACCAGATGTATTATTCGAATTTGTGATCTCCATTCCTTTTTATTTTCAATGCGAAATATCGGCAGTATAATTTTCGCGCACGCGCATGCACATGCACAAATGCACTATACAGTACCCAAATGCACTATAAAGAAAGTATATTGGTATATAACACCCCGCTTCAATTTTTTGGGGGACGACTGGTATATCACACCAGTAGAAATTTTTTTGTTCCAATAACGCTTGTCCCTCTATATACCTGCAGTATCGCAGCAGAATCGCACACAACTGCCGCACAATACAAATGCACTATAATATACTTTCTAACATAGAAAGTATATTATAACATTGTACAAGGAAGGCAATCCATTAGAATATAAATGAAGATAAAACGTAAGCTTTAATAATTTTACTATGAGAGTCCATTCACACGTCCGTAAGTGTTTTGCGGATCCGCAAAACACGGACACCGGCAATGTACATTCCGCAATTTGTGAATCGCACATCGCCGGCTCTATAATAGAAAATGCCTAATCTTGTCTGCAATTGCGGACAAGAATTGGACATGTTAAATTTTTTTGCAGAAACGGAAGCACAGATGCGGAAGTGCGGATCCGCGGATGCGGACAGCACATTCCGGCCCCATTGAAAATGAATGGGTCTGCACCCGTTACGCAAAATTGCGGAACGGATGCGGACCCATTTTGCGGACGTCTGAATGGAAAAGATATCCCTCAAAATGAAAATAAATGAAATTATTAAAGTTAACCAAAAAGCATAGATGTAGTAGGCAATAACAAGTGCTCGGCGGCACTAAATCAGGTGCTCGGTGGCACCAAATCAGAAACCATATGTCCTACCACAATCCAGGGGGGCTCCAGTTCACATCGATGAATCCAGGAGGGAAAGCAAAAAAAAATCCATCCCTGGGCTAGATGATGATGTGGTATTGAAGGACACGGTGGATAAAGAAGTGTCCCTGATATTGCCCTACAGGGGGGTGCTATTCTGGCCCTGATAGCCTAACCACAGACCACCCGCCCTGATAAGAGTGACCCCGTCCGGCAACCTATATAAAAATATAGTAAGCCCCCAGCCCCTAGGCCCCTGACTTCCAGGTGATCACTATATAGATCTATGTGTTTTTGACTCATTATAAAAGTATATTATAAGTATATCACACCGCTCTGTGTATCACACCTTTCGATTGCACACCTATACTAGTGCTTAAAATGACTTTCGTGGCCCTATTAGCTAGCGTTTGGTGTCCCTAACAGCCTGTCCCTGCTCCACACAGCAACCTCTCCCTACACTGGCAAAACACTGAATGTAAAATGGCGGCCAGATCAGGTTAATTTATAAGGTAGGGGGTATGTCCATGTGCTGAAATGTCTCAATTGGCTGTCCTGTACCATCTGATGGATGTGTCATGGGTCAAAGTTCTTCACAATGTAAAAGAATATGGCGGGCGCAAATTTCTCCATATCTTCGCATGTTCAGCGAATCGCGAACACGAAAGTTTGCCGCGAAATGACAGCCGGGTGAACCGCAAGGCCATCTCTACTTACCACTGGGATTTTTGCCCATTCCTCCTTCCAAAACTGCTCCAGTTCCTTTCAGTTGGATGCTTTGCGCTTGTGAACAGCAATCTTTAAGTCTGACCAAAGATTTTTTATTGGATTGAGATCTGGGCTTTGACTAGGCCAAAGCTAGTCTAGGTGTTGCTTTAGCAGTGTGTTTGGGGTCATTGTCTGGCTGGAAGGTGAACCTCCGTCCTAGCCTCAAATCACGCACAGAGTGGTACAGGTTTTGCTCAAGAATATCCCTGTATTTAGCATTATCTTTCTCTCAACTCTGACCAGTTTCCCAGTCCCGGCTGCTGAAAAACATCCCCACAGCATGATGCTGCCACAGCCATGTTTCATTGTGGGGATGGTGTTCTTAGGGTGATGTGATATATTGGCTTTGCGCCAGACATAGCGTTATCTTTGATTGTTGAAAAGTTCAATTTTTGTCTCATTAGACCAGAGCACCTTCCTCCATACATTTTGGGAGTCTCCCACATGCCTTTTTGCAAACTCACAATGTGCCTTTTTGTTTTTACCTGAAAGTAATGGCTTTCTTCTGGTCACTCTGCCATAAAACCCAACTCTATGGAGTGTACGGCTTATTGTCGTCCTATGTACAGATATTAAAGTCTCTGCTGTGGAACTCTGTTGCTCCTCCAGGGTTACCTTAGGTCTCTGTGCTGCCTCTCTAATTAATGCCCTCCTTGCCCTGTTTTGGTGGGCGGCCGTCTCTTGGCAGGTTTGCTGTTGTGCCATGTTTTTTTCCATTTGGTTATGATAGATTTTATGGTGGGATCATCAAAGATTTGGATATTTTTTTACAACCTAACCCTGAGTTGTTCTTCTCAACAACATTGTCCCTTACTTGTTTGGAGAGCTCCTTGTTCTTCATGGCAGTGTTTGGTTAGTGATGCCTCTTGCTTAGGTGTTACAGCCTCTGGGGCCTTTCAAAAATAGGTGTGTATATATAATGACAGATCATGTGACACTTAGATTGCACACAGGTGGACATCATTTCACTAATTATGTGACTTCTGAAAGTAATAGGTATAGGTAGCACCAGAGCTTTTTATGGGCTTCCGAACAAAGGGGTTGAATACATACGCACATGCCAATTTTCAGTTTTCTATTTCTAAACAATAATTTTATTTTTATATTTTTTTCCTCATTTCACTTCACGAACTTAGACTTTTGTGTTCTGATCCATCACATAAAATTCAGATTAACAAAACCTTGAACAGAAGGCTGTAATGTACCAAAATAAGCAAAAAGTCAAGGGGGGTGAATACTTTTGGAAGGTACTGTATATACAGTAATGCAAATAAGTATTTTATCCCTTTACAACTGATTATTTAGTACCTGGTGGGACACCCCTCTAAATTATCCAGGGATGTCTGTTTGCATGCTGTTAATTTTTTATTGAGTTATGCGGCATAACGCTGGCAGCCGCTGCAATTATATATAGATCCTTCCATATTAGAATTTCTTGATATTTAAAGTTGTTAAGATTTCAGAGTTGTTTCTATAAAATCTGAACATTCTGTGATTACAGAAGTTCCTATTCCCTCCATTCGGAGAAGGCCATCGGCAGAAAGCGTTGAGGAGGTGGAGGTTGAGGAGGAAGAGGAGGAGGAGGCCGGACCCTCCCAGCCTATTGAGCCACCCCCACCAGATGTGGGAGAAGTTAAAGAGGTCGAGGTGGAAAGTGCTGGACCCTCAGGCACCGCCCCATCTCAGGAGGAGGAAGAGGAAGAGATCACCAGCCCCCGCCAGGAGTGTAAATATGTGCACATAGCAATATGATTATGTATCCATAACATGTACAGAAACATTAAAAGGGCCAACAATAAGGGGACAACATACACTACAGTAATACAAAAAAAAGAACACTGGACAATAACTCTTTAATCTACATAAAAACCATTAACTTAACAAATAAATAATATTAAACTCTATTAAACTATCACTAACTAACAAACAAAATAAAATTATATTCTAGTTAAATATCACAAACTAATAAACTATATAATCATCATAAATATCATTGTATTCATGTACTCATGTATTGAGATTTAAATCACCAATGTATAAACACTTAAAATAAAAATAAAAAAAAGGTAAAAAATAGAAAAACATACATATTTGGTACCGCCGTGTCCATAACGACCGTCTCTATAAAAATATCATATGACCTAACCCCTCAGGTGAACACTGTAAAAAGAAAAAAATAGAAACATAAAAAAATATATATATTTTGTCACCTTACATCACTAAAAGTGCAACACCAAGCTATCAAAAAAGGCATATGCCCCCCAAAATAGTAACAATTTGTCATTTTATTCAGCCAAAAATGAGCCCCTACCATTAGAAAATCGCCAAATTAAAAAAAAATAATATGGCTCTTAAACTATGGAGACACTAAAACATGAATTTGTTTCAGCAATGCTTTTATTGTGTAAAACAGAAATACTCTCAAAAAAGGCATTTTTTGACAACTTTTTCCACAAAAAGGTGTAATAGCAAACAATCAAAAAGTCATATGCACCACAAAATACCACAAATCAAAATGTCATCTCATCCAGACCAAAAATGAGCCCCTACATAAGACAGTGGCCCAATAAAAAAAAAAAAAAAATGGCTTTCAGAGTATGAATGCTTGTTTATGTAAAACAGAACCAAACAGCCTAAAAATTAGAAATTTTTTTTGTCACCTCCATAACAACTGGCTCTATAAAAATAGCCAATCATCTAACCTTAGCGACATTTTGACTTAAAGAAGTCTTTATCAAGCAGTGCAATAGTGTACGTTATCATCCTTAACCCCTTAGCACCCAGCGCCCTACATTCCTAGTGCAACTGGACGTGACTTAACACCCAGCGCCGTACATGTAGGAGGTATTAAAGAGGACCTTTCATCTGAATCAAGTAAGTAAACTGAATATACATACATGGAGAGCGGCGCCCAGGGATCCCCCTGCACTTACTGTTATCCCCGGGCGCCGCTCCGTTCTCCGGTTTTAGGCTCCGGTAAAGTCACAGTTAGGCTCCACCCATTTGAGCCTGCCGCGGTCTCCTTCTCCTATGCTGTAGCGCTGGCCAATCGCAGCGCTCAGCTCTTAGCCATGCTATGAGCTGAGCGCTGCGATTGGCCAGCGCTACAACATAGGAGAAAGAGACGCCGGCAGGCTCAAATGAGTGGAGCCTAACTATGACTTTACCGGAGCCTATAACCGGAGAACGGAGCGGCGCCCGGGGATAACAGTAAGTGCAGGGGGATCCCTGGGCGCCGCTCTCCATGTATGTATATTCAGTTTACTTACTTGATTCAGATGAAAGGTCCTCTTTAATATCTATTAGAAAAGTAGAGACATAAAAATTTGGAAATTTGGAAATTTTTCCTAATTTTTGGTAAATTTGGTATTTGTTTATAAATATAAATAATTAGCAAAAAATGGCCTTGGCACAAAAGAGAAAAATTGTCCGGTCCTTAAAGGTTTAATAGGAGTTGCAAATAATGTTCATATTTTGTTTTTACCAACAGTAATGAAGACATTGAAGGCCACTGTGGCAAAAATGCTGAAGGAGCACCTCCAGGATATGCGGGCGATTCAGGAGTAGGTGAAGGCCATGGAGGAGAGGCACAGCCAGGCCATGAAGGGGGTGCAGGAGATGCTCCTGCTATAGGAAAAGTTGCCTTAATTTTAATTTATTTTTTCTAATATGTTATATAAATTGTTTATACAGTTATAACGTGTATTTTGTTTTTTATAATATGGCTCTGTTTTAGTGTAACGGGGTAGTATAAGGCCCCTTTCACACGAGCGAGTATTCCGCGCGGATGCGATGCGGGAGGTGAACGCATTGCACCCGCACTGAATACCGACCCATTCATTTCTATGGAGCTGTGCACACGAGCGGTGATTTTCACGCATCACTTTTGCGTTGCGTGAAAATCGCAGCATGCTCCTCTTTGTGCGTTTTTCACGTAACGCAGGCCCCATAGAAATGAATGGGGTTGCGTGAAAATCGCAAGCATCCGCAAGCAAGTGCGGATGCGGTGCGATTTTCACGCACGGTTGCTAGGAGACGATCGGGATGGAGACCCGATCATTATTATTTTCCCTTATAACATGGTTATAAGGGAAAATAATAGCATTCTGAATACAGAATGCATAGTAAAACAGCACTGGAGGGGTTAAAAATAAATAAAAAATCATTTAACTCACCTTAATCCACTTGCTCGCGTAGCCGGCATCTCCGTCTGTCTTTTTTTTTACTGTATAGGACCTGTTGTGAGCATTAACTATAGTTCAAGGACCTGGGATGACGTCACTCCGGTCATCACATGGTACGTCACATGATCTTTTACCATGAATCACCATGGTAAAAGATCATGTGACGTACCATGTGATGACCGGAGTGACGTCATCCCAGGTCCTTGAACTATAGTTAATGCTCACCACAGGTCCTATACAGTAAAAAAAAGACAGACGGAGATGCCGGCTACGCGAGCAAGTGGATTAAGGTGAGTTAAATGATTTTTTATTTTTTTTAACCCCTCCAGTGCTGTTTTACTATGCATTCTGTATTCAGAATGCTATTATTTTCCCTTATAACCATGTTATAAGGGAAAATAATACTATTTACAGAACACCGATCCCAAGCCCGAACTTCTGTGAAGAAGTTCGGGTTTGGGTACCAAACACGCGCGATTTTTCTCACGCGAGTGCAAAACGCATTACAATGTTTTGCACTCGCGCGGAAAAATCGCAGGTGTTCCCGCAACGCACCCGCACATTTTCCCGCAACGCCCGTGTGAAAGGGGCCTAAGTCCTACACATAACTCGGCCTAAATCAGCCAGAACTGAGAGCAGCCGGTAAATACATATGTTTATTGGTCCTTTCACACATCCGTTATGGTTTTTCGGATCCGCAAATTGTGGATCCAAAAAACACGGACAAAACGGCCATGTGCGTTCAGCATTTTGCGGACTGCACATGGCCACAACCATAATATAAATGCCTATTGTTAGTAAATGTTCTATTTTTTTTACCAGAGCCACAGTGCGGACCCATTCATTTTCAAATTTCAGCAAAATTGTTGAATGGATGCGGACCCATTGATTTTCAATTCTAGTCGGCAAAATTAGGCATTCACAGGATAAATATGTAAGTGTTGGCCAGTACAGGCCCCAAAAATTAGCCAATAGGCGTTCACCTGACAGCAAAGAACTTTGAATTCTGTGGCTGGAGGTACATTAGACGTTCACAGGATAAATATGTAAGTAGCAGCAATAGCACAGGATAAATATGCAAGTGTCAGCCAGTACAGGCAACAAAAATTAGCCAATAGGCGTTCATCTGACAGCAAAGAACTTTGTATTCTGTGGCTGGAGGTACATTAGACATTCACAGGATAAATATGTAAGTGTCGGACAGTACAGGCCCCATTAAATAGCCAATAGGCGTTCACCTGACAGCAAAAAACTTTGTATTCTGTGGCTGGAGGTACATTAGGCATTCACAGGATACATATGTAAGTGTCGGCCAGTACAGGCCCCCCAAAATTAGGCATTCAACGGACATAAAATGCCTTTTATGTCGCTGTATTTACCTAAGACAGGGACCAATATTTGTTCTGGGTGGTGGTGGATATTTGTGGGCTGTCACGAGGAATTTCAATCAAACATAGCCTACTCGTCACATGTGTTAAATTCCTCTGAGATCCATGCCTCATTCATTTTTAGAAATGTGAAGTAGTCCACACTGTCGTGAGCTAGGCGCGTGCGCTTATCAGTCACGATCCCCCCTGTTGTGCTGAACGTCCTTTCGGACAGGACACTGGAAGAGGGGCAAGCCAACAGTTCCATGGCATATTGTGCCAACTCTGGCCACAGGTCAAGCCTGCCCACCCAGTAGTCCAGGGGTTCATCGCTTCCCAGAGCGTCCACATCGGCCTTTAACCCGATGTAGTCGGACACCTGTCGGTCTAGGAGTTCCCTGAGGCTGGATCCAGAGGACAGCTGTCGATGGGTTGGCTGTAAGAATTATCTCATATCCGAAGTGACTAACACATCTTCAAACCGCCCTCTTCTTGCAGGCTCTGTTGGATTGGTACCCGCAACTGTTTCTGGAAATTCCTCTGCCAGTGCCCGCAAAAGCAGAATGCAGCATTTCTCGAAGCAAGGCCTGGAAGTGCTGCATTCTGACAGCCCTCTGTGATGGTGGTAACATTTCCGCCATTTTTTGTTTGTACCGGGGGTCTAAGTACATTGCCACCCAGTACAGGTCCTTGCCCTTTATGCTTTTTTTATGGGGGGTCCCTCTTAAAACACTGGAGCATGAAGGCCCCCATTTGCACTAAACTGAAAGGGGTGTAGTGGCCTGGCTCCTGCTTATCATCCAGGATAATGTCATCCTCGTTCTCCTCCCCCCATCCACGGACAACACCAGGGATCTCAGAAAGGTTTAAAGCATTCTCTTCTTGCTCCTCCTCTGCCCCGGCACCATACTCCTCTGACTCCTCTTCAGACTCCTGTTGTTGACTTGTCTCAGATGGAGTAGCCCCTCTGGGAATTCATCCAGCATTGCGACTTCCTCATCTTCCAGCTCCTGCTCCTTGACGGCTTGATCAATGACACAATGCAATGCACGCTCCAGAAAGAAGGCGTAAGGTACGATGTCACTGATGGCGCCCTGGCTGCGACTGACCAAATTGGTCATCTCATCAAATGGCCGCAGAAGTCTGCATGCGTCGCGCATGAGCAGCCACTGGTACAGTGAAAAAAAAACAAGCTGCCCAGAACCTGTCCTGCTGCAGAGTTCGTACAGGTAGTCATTAACTGCATGTTTCTGCTGGAGCAGTCTATCAAGTATATACAAGGTGGAGATCCATCGCGTCGGGCAGTCACAAATCCGACGTCTGACGGGCAGGTTGTGTCGCCGCTGAATGTCAGCAAGGCGAGCCATGGCCGTGTAAGATCTTCTGAAATGGCCAGAGATCTTCCTGGCCTGCCGCAAGATGTCCTGGACCCAGAGGTATTTGGCAAACAATTGCTGCACGACTAAGTTCAGGACGTGTGCCATGCACGGCATGTGTGTCATTTTGCCCTGTTTCAAGGCGCTCAGCAGATTGGCACCGTTGTCGCACACCACTTTACCAACTGTCAAATTTAGCGGGTAAGCCACTGAACTGCTTGTGAACGCAAAGCTGAAAGGAGTGCAGGAGCCGTGTGGCTCTTGGCTTCCAGGCACAACAGACACAGCACAGCATGGCAACGTCTCACCTGGCACGTCAAATTGGTTCTGGGGATCTTGGGGGGCACAGCGGAAGAGATGGTAGCAGCAGAAAAGGAGGAGTCAGTCGAGGAGAAGAGGGAGGATGGAGTAGGAGGAGGAGAAGAGGCAGGCCTGAATGCAATCCGTGGCGGTAACACCAAATCTACACGGGTGCCATGGGTTGCATGCTTGACCCAGTGGGCAGTAAAAGTTATGTACCTTCCCTGCCCGTGTTTGCTAGACCATGTGTCTGTGGTCAGATGTATCTTGGCACCGACACTGTGTGCCAGAGATACATTTACTTGTCGCTGAACGTGGCCATATAGCTCTAGGATGCCCTTCTGGGAGAAATATTTCCATCCTGGGACCTTCCATTGCGGTTTTCCAATGGCCACAAATTTTCTAAAGGCCTCCGAGTCCACCAATTTATATGGCAGTAGTTGGCGGGCTAGCAGTTCTGACAAGCCAGCGGTCAACCGTTGGGCAAGAGGGTTATCCGGCGTCTTCATCTTTTTACGCTCCAACATTTGGGTCGCGGAAGCCTGCCTTTTGCCAGATAAACGTGAGGACGGCACGGTGGAAGGTGGAGTGTTGGACAATTGGGAGGAGAGAGGAGAAGGAGAAGAGGCTGGACAGTGAGCGCCTGGAGAGTGGTTTTGTGGGTTCTGACGGCGTTGCTACCACTGGGCTCGGTGATGGGAGGCCAGGTGCCTTCTTAAGGCGGTCGTCCCTAGGTGAGTGTTGGGCTTACCGCGACTTATGCGTTGACAGCAAAGGCTGCAGATGGCAATACTATTGTCAGCATCAGACATGTTAAAAAAAGCCCAGACTGCGGAGCCATGTGCCGGCGTCCTGGGAGCGCCAGATGTGACCGTGCATGGTAGATGGCTCGCTCCAGATACATTTGCCGTCTGCTTTTTACCTCCTGTGCAATGTAAGTTCTGCCTGCTTCTCCTCCCTATCTGCTGCTCCGTCTCTCCCTCTGAACTCCCCTCCTCTTCCTCTCTTGTGGGCACCCACGTGACGTCCATTGACACGTCATCATCGACGTCACCTTCCCCACCACTAACATTACAGATCTTGGAGTAGGCAGCAACATCAGGGACCAATCTCCTTGGGCTGATCTGGGTACTGTGGTCAGACTGCTGAGTGGCGGCCGTTGCTACCTCCTCTTCCTGATCCGATGCCAAGAATGGCTGCACATCAGAAATGTCTTGTAATGGATCGGAAAATAATTCCTGTGACTCGAGCGGAGGGGCTATGGTGGTGGTGGTGTTGGTGATGGTGTCTTTGGGGGTACACACAGCAGAGAGTAAAGAGGGTGCAGATAGAGAGGATGAGGAGGGTGCAGAAGCGGAAGGCTGAGTGAGCCACTCAACCAAGTCTGGTGCATCCTTTAATGTAATCGCATGCACCTTCTGCAACTTCCCACTTAGGCTCTGGCCTGGTGCTCCTGCCCGTCCCCTACCACCCCTGTGGAAGGGCCTGCCTCTTCCTCTGCCTGTCATTTTTTAAATGACCCTGTGACAAAAGTCTCTATAGAAGCACAGTATTTGTGGAAGAAGGTATATAACACCCTTCTTCAATCAGCTGTTTTGGGGGGGCGACTGGTATATCACAGTCTTCCAGTTTTCCAGTACTGTTTGTCACTGTGTAGCAGAGGGAACACAGCAAAACAGAAAACAAATGCTGCAGTACCCAAATACACTATAAAGTATATTAATATATAACACCCCGCTTTTATCAGCTGTTTTGGGGGGCGACAGGTATATTACACCAGTTATAATTATTTTTTCCAGTACTGTTTGTCACTGTGTGCAGCAGAGGGAATGCAGCAAAACAGCAAAAAAATGCTGCAGTACCTAAATGCACTATAAAGAAAATATAATGGTATATAACACCCCGCTTCAATCAGTCGTTTTGGGGGGTGACTGGTATATCACACCAGTTATAATTATTTTTTCCAGTACCGTTTGTCACTGTGTGTAGCAGAGGGAACGCAGCAAAACAGCAAACAAATGCTGCAGTACCCAAATACACTATAAAGAAAGTATATTGGTATATAACCCCCCACTTTAATCAGTCGTTTTGGGGGGCGACTGGTAGATCACACCAGTTATAATTATTTTATCCAGTACCGTTTGTCACTGTGTGTAGCAGAGGGAACACAGCAAAACAGTAAACAAATGCTGCAGTACCCAAATACACTATAAAGAAAGTATATTGGTATATAAGACCCCACTTTAATCAGTCGTTTTGGGGGGCGACTGGTATATCACACCAGTTATAAAAAAAATTCCAGTGCCGTTTGACACTGTGTGTAGCAGAGGGAACGCAGCAAAAAAGCAAACAAATGCTGCAGTACCCAAATACACTATAAAGAAAGTAAACTGTCATGGCATTAAACTGTGACAGTGCTAAGACCCCAGCTGTTACATACAGCCAGGGATCTCAGCTTACCGGCGTGGGACCAATGAGGGCGGTCCCCGGCCGTGATCGCTCTAATTGGCTAGTCTGTACAGACTAGCCAATCAGACGATCCTAATGCCGACTGAAAGGTTCTGGAACCCACAGTATGTGACTGTGGGGATCAGAACCTTATAAAATATTTTAATACTGCCCTCCACAGTGCTTAATTTGTGAAGAAACATTTCAGGATAGCCGATGGCAGCA
The DNA here is from genome assembly GCF_905171765.1 of Bufo bufo. Lineage (NCBI taxonomy): Eukaryota > Metazoa > Chordata > Amphibia > Anura > Bufonidae > Bufo > Bufo bufo. The sequence goes on from NC_053393.1 coordinate 294,773,239, forward strand.
CTGCCCCCTCCCCCGCCACAGTTATTGTTCAGGATGTTCGAGTGGTTGTGAGCAGAGTGTCAGCTGTAACATACACCACCAGCACCGATGTTGGCCATTTAACCCCTTCTATGCCACGGTCCATAGGGACCGCTATATGGAAGGGGTTTACAGGGAGGGAGCTTCACAGGCATCCGGCTGGCCATGGTATATCTGAGCCTGATCAGGCTCCTGCTAAAGGCAGGAGCATGATCAGTTAGAGATGTCCCGAACTATTCGCCGGTGAACAGTTCCCGGCGAACATCGCTTGTTCGTGTTCGCCGCGGCGGGCAAACATATGCGATGTTCGGTCCGACCCTTATACGTCATCATTGAGCAAACTTTGACCCTGTACCTCACAGTCAGCAGACACATTCCAGCCAATTAGCAGCATACCCTCCCTCCCAGACCCTCCCACCTCCTATCAAAAAGCAAGGACAGCATCCATCTTAGATTCATTCGGAAGCTGCAGTGTTAGTGAGAGGAGAAACAGTGCAGCTGTTGCTAATTTAATAGGGAAATCGATAGTTAGGCCAGTGTATTCAGTGTCCACTCCAGTCCTCAAAGACTCATCTGATCTGCTGTAAGGACAGCGTCCTGACAGCACCCCAAAAAGCCCTTTTTAGGGTTAGTACATCAGTCTGCTTTTTTTTAAATCTGTAATCTAACTGCAGTTGCCTGCAAGTGTGTGTGTCAGGCCTACAGCGTGTACTGTGCCCACTACTGCAAGTGCCCAGTGCCACCACTCATATCTGGTGTCACAGTAGCTTGCATTTAAAAAAAAAAAAAACTTTTTTCACTGTAATCTAATTGCAGTTGCCTGCAAGCGTGTGTGTCAGGCCTACAGCGTGTACTGTGTCTACTACAGCCAGTGCCCAGTTGCACCACTCATATCTGGTGTCACAGTAGCTTGCATGCATAGTAAAACTAATCGGAAAAAAAATGACAGGCAGAGGCAGGCCACCCCGCAGCGGCCGTCGTGGTGCTGTGATTTCCTTTGGCCCTAGAATAATGCCCAGTGTTCAGAGGCCACGTACTCTGAACTCGAAAAGTTCTGAGGACATAGTTGACTGGCTTACACAGGAACACAGAAATACTCGTTGACTGGCTTACGCTCGGAACCTTGACGCACCATCCCCCTCCTCCTCTAATTTGCGACAGCCCGACACGTTGGAATTCAACACTCCTAATGTTCGACCGCCTGCTGCAACAAGAAAAAGCCAGCAACGAGTATTTGTATGACTGGGGTGCTAGGACAGCCTCTGCGGAGCTGGGTATTTTTTTGCCACGTTACTGGACTTTATGCGCAATGCCTGTAGGCTCATGCGTCCTTTTGAGGAGGTGACAAACCTAGTCAGTCGCACCGAAGGCACCATCAGCGACATCATCCCATTTGTTTTCTTCCTGGAGCGTGCCCTGCGAAGAGTGCTGGATCAGGCCGTAGATGAGCGTGAAGAGGAAGAGTTGTGGTCACCATCACCACCAGAAACAGCCTTATCAGCATCGCTTGCTGGACCTGCGGCAACGCTGAAAGAGGAGTCTGAGGAAGAGGAGTCAGAGGAGGAATGTGGCTTTGAGGAGGAGGAAAACAACCACAGCAGGCATCCCAGGGTGCTCGTTGTCACCTATCTGGTACCCGTGGTGTTGTACGTGGCTGGGGGTAAGAACAGAACTTCAAATGACATCAGTGAGGACGAGGAACGGGACATGAGTAGCTCGGCATCCAACCTTGTGCAAATGGGGTCTTTCATGCGGTCATGCCTGTTGAGGGACCCTCGTATAAAAAGGCTAAAGGAGAACGACCTGTACTGGGTGACCACGCTACTAGACCCCTGGTATAAGCCAAAAGTGACTGAAATGTTACCGAATTACCGGAAGTCGGAAAGGATGCAGCAGTTCCAAAACAAATAAAAAAATATGCTTTACACAGCGTATAAGGGTGATGTCACAGCACAACGGGAATCTAACAGGGGAAGAGGTGAAAGTAATCCTTCTCCTACCACGACCACGCCGGCAAGGACAGGACGCTTTACAGACGTGTTATTGATGGAGGACATGCAGAGCTTTTTAAGTCCTACGCATCGCCACAGCCCTTCAGGGTCCACCCTCAGAGAACGACTCGACTGACAGGTAGCAGACTACCTCGCCTTAACTGCAGATATCGACACTCTGAGGAGCGATGAACCCCTTGACTACTGGGTGTGCAGGCTTGACCTGTGGCCTGAGCTATCCCAATTTGCAATAGAACTTCTGGCCTGCCCCGCTTCAAGTGTCCTGTCAGAAAGGACCTTCAGCGCAGCAGGAGGTATTGTCACTGAGAAGAGAAGTCGCCTAGGTCAAAAAAGTCTAGATTACCTCACCTTTATTAAGATGAATGAGGCATAGATCCCGAAGGGACTGACAGTGGGGGATGCATTTGACTAAAAAAGGCCTGATGAGATGCCTTGGGCTATAAAATGGTCCACACGCTGCTGTATGTAATCTCTGCATGCCGGATGACTTGTGTGACTTCTCCGCCACCAACTAGGGTTCAAGCCGCAATGTTTTAGTGCACTTTCTCCCTGGAAAACATCAATTTTTCCGGCCGCCACTACAGCAGCGGCTGCAACAATACCTAGTTTTTCAGGCATGTGTACACGCCTAATTTTTCGGGCCTCTGGTGCTGCACTGTGGCTACAAAAACAAAACAAAAAAAAAAGGCACATACATGTGTCAATCCCCCTTAGTGATCGTTACCTTGTTGTGGTGAAAGGGCTTGCGTATCACAATGAAGCGATCACCTCTATGAGTGTGTTGGCAATGGCAATGTTGGCACACCCCAGATGAGATAAGGTCGTTGCTTCATTGTGAACAGACCAAAAGCGATCTGCTGGATAATTTTGCATAGAAAAAACATTAATTTTCTTTTTGATCATCTAAGGTGATCATTAAAGCCTACTAGGCAAACAAAGGGCCCACACTGCAGAATCATTGTTTTCTGGGTCACTTAACTGTCACTGAACTACCTTAGCACGACCATAGGCTTTGAAAAACCGCCATCGACTGCAATCTCCCAAACGTGCGCACGAGCACAGTCATCACTACACCAAGATTGACGCATAGAGGAGTAAAATTTATGTCATGAGTGTGTCAACTATTGACAACTCTTTGCGGTTATCTAAACTCTATTCCATACACGTCCCCTGATAGGGGACGTAACAGGGATTAAACTGATAGGAATAGTACTACTTAACATACCACTCATATTGGGATTGCACAGAACATTGCACGGCGCATACACAGTGGCCCAAATTGGAAATAAGAGGACCGACCAAGCATCTTTTTCCATCTCCCGGTTCCTAAAATCTATTCCATACACGTCCCCTGATAGGGGACGTAACAGGGATTAAACTGATATGAGTAATATGTTAAGTAGTACTATTCCTATCAGTTTAATCCCTGTTACGTCCCCTATCAGGGGACGTGTATGGAATCGATTTTAGGAACCGGGAGATGGAAAAAGATGCTTGGTCGGTCCTCTTACTTCCAATTTGGGCCACTGCGCGTGCGCCATGACAATTTACTGTGCTACCAGATAGGAATAGTACTACTTAACATATTACTCATATCTGGTAGCACAGTAAATTGCATGGCGCACGCGCAGTGGCCCAAATTGGAAGTAAGAGGACCGACCAAGCATCTTTTTCCATCTCCCGGTTCCTAAAATCGATTCCATACACGTCCCCTGATAGGGGACGTAACAGGGATTAAACTGATAGGAATAGTACTACTTAACATACCACTCATATCTGGTAGCACAGTAAATTGCACGGCGCACGCGCAGTGCCCCAAATTGGAAGTAAGAGGACCGACCAAGCATCTTTTTCCATCTCCCGGTTCCTAAAATCTATTCCATACACGTCCCCTTATAGGGGACGTAACAGGGATTAAACTGGTAAGGACAGCCTCTGCGGAGCTGGGTATTTTTTGGCCGCGTTACTGAACGCTCATGCACAATGGCTGTAGGCTCATGCGTCCTTTTGCGGAGGTGACAAACCTGGTCAGTCAAACCCAAGGCAACATCATCAACCTCATCCCATATGCGTTTTTTCTGGAGCGTGCCCTGCGAAGAGTGCTGGATCAGGCCATAGATGAGCATGTAGAGGAAGAGTTGTGGTCACCATCACCACCAGAAGCAGCCTTGTCGTCGTCGATTGCTGGACCTGCGGCAACGCAGAGAGAGGAGTCTGAAGAAGAGGAGTCAGAGGAGGAAGGTGGCTTTGAGCTTTGAGGAGGTGGAAGACCAACCACAGCAGGCGTCCCAGGGGGCTTGTTGTCACCTTTCGGGTCCCTTGGTGTTGTACGTGGCTGGGTGGAGGAAGAGATCTTCAATGACGTCAGTGAGGACAAGGAACGGGACATGGCTAGCTTGGTATCCAACCTTGTGCAAATGGGGAGTTTGCGGTTGTGCAAATGGACTGTTTGCGGTTGTTTGCGGTGCGTTAAACGGGGAGTTTGGTCTGTCATAGTTTGGTCTGTCACTGTGAAGCGGGCGTAACCCTTACACTACCTGATCGATACAACATCATACCTGATGTTTTAAAGCACGTTATTCCAAACAATTTAGGAATGTTAGGTGATTTATGCCCTTTATGGATTAAAACCCAAATCTGCGTCAACTACGTAATTTTCCATGGGAGTTTTGCTATGGATCCCCCTCCGGCATGCCACAGTCCAGGTGTTAGTCTCCTTGAAACAACTTTTCCATCACTATTGTGGCCAGAAAGAGTCCCTTTGGGTTTTAAAATTCGCCTGCCTATTGAAGTCTATGGTGGTTCGCCCGGTTCGCCCTTTCGCGAACATCTGCGGAAATTCGCGTTCGCCGTTCGCGAACGGAAAATTTTATGTTTGCGACATCTCCACTGATCAGGCTAAGTGTAAAGGAAAATACACTGCAGTACACTGTACAGTAGAGCCATCAGACCCACTGGATCTTCAAGTACCAAGTGGTTCTGAGTAAAAAAAAAGTAAAACAAAAGTGAAAAATCTAATTTTTTCTTACAGCTGCACAGTTATAATTGATAAAAAAAATAATTTTAATAAAATACACTACACATGTTTGGTATCACCACATCCGTAACGACCTGATCTATAAAAGGATAACATTACTTTCCCCGCATGGTGAATGCCATAAAAAAAATAAAACTATGATGGAATTGGAATTGCATTAAAGTGATCAAAAAAGTCATATGTACCCCAAAATAGTATCAATCAAACCGTCACCTCATCCCACAAAAAATAAGCTCCTGCATGAGACAATCGCCCAAAAAAAAAAAAACATGGCTTTCAGAACATTTTGTTTTTCTAAAATGCTTTTATTGTGTAAAACCAAAATAAATAAAAAAAATAGACATATTAGGTATTGCCACGTCTGTAATGACCTTCTCTATAAATATATCACACACTCTACCCCCAAAAGGTAAATGCCGTAAAATGCTTACATCACAAAAAGTGTAATACCAAGCAATCAAAAGTCATAAGTACCCCAAAATAGTACCATTCAAACGGTCACCTCATCGCTCAAAATATGGCTACATAAGACAATTGGACCAAAAATAAAAATGAACTCTGGCTCTCAGAATATGGAGACACTAGAGCAGTGATTGCGAACCTGTTAGAGACCGGGTGCCCAAACTTCAGCCCAAAACCCACTTATTTATCGCAAAGTGCCAACACGGCAATTTATCCTGAATACTACAGTCCAGTATAGTATATTTTCCATGTACTTTATCATTTAAGTATAATGACCTGCCTACATTCAATGTGCTGTCCGTGCTGTTCATAGTGCGCCAAGCGCTGATGAATGGTTGGTAAAGTCCAGAGTATATTGGTACACCATAGACTTTTTCCGGGGTGCGGGTTCCCACTGAGAGAGCTCTGAGTGCCGCCTCTGGCACCTGTGCCATAGGTTTGCCATCACTGCACTAGAGCATGATTTTTTTGGTGTCAAAAATGTTTTTATTGTGTTAAAGTGAAATAAAAAAGATTAGGTATCACCGCATCTGCAACAACCAGCTCTATAATTATATCACATGACCTAACCCCTCAGGTGATCAGCGTGAAAAAAAATAAAAACTATGCCGAAAAAGCATTTTTTTGTCATCTTACATCTCAAAAAGTGTAATAACAAGCAATAGAAAAGTCATATGCACCCCAAAATAGTACCAATCAAACCACCACCTCATCCTGCCAAAAATTTGACTCTACCTAAGACAATCGCTAAAAAAATATGGCTTTCAGAAAATGGAGACACAATTTTTTTTATTTGTTTCTTAAATGCTTTTATAAAAACAAAAAAATAAAATAAAAATAGACATATTAGGTATCAAAGCGTCCGTAACAACCTGCTCTATAAAAATATTGCATGATCTATGCCCGAAGGTGAATGCTATAAAAAATTATAATAACTGTGCCAAAACAACCAATTTTTTGGTCTACTTGCCCCATAAAGTGTAATATTGAATTATCAAAAAATGTTATGTACCCAAAATTGGTACCAATGAAAATGCCAACTCTTTCCTCAAAAAACAAGCGCCTATACTAAATGATCGGCAGAAAAATAGAAATAATGTCTTTCGGAAAATGGAGACATAAAAACATGATTTATTTCAAAAAGGCTTATGATGTAAAACTGAAACAAACAAACAAAAAATGTAGACATACTTGATATTGTCATGTCCGGAACGGCTTTATAAAAATATCAAATGATCTCACCTGATGAACATTGTACAAAACAAAAAAATAAAAAATGTGCCAGAACAGCCATTTTTGGTAACCTTGCCTAACAAAAAGCGTAAATGTAAGATCCTCACCTGCTTTGCACTCCAGGGGAACCAAGAGGGGTCCTCGTGGAGTTGCGGGACAGGTTATGCGTGTCTCTGATGCACCAGCGCTGACCCCTTTGCGAACCAGTGCGGGGATGCGTTCGCGTGGACATCGGAGGGGAGGACTGTCGGAGTCCCGGGGACAGAGTGGCCAGGCGAGTGACAAGACGCCGCGGCCAGGGTTGTCTCCGGTGTCTCCTGCGACTTCCGTTTCCGCATCTGGGTCCACGCGCTCGCATACTCGCGCTGAGTCAATCATGCGTCCGTGCGTACGCACGAGGGCAGGTTCGCAAAGGGATACACGGTCGCGAGTACGCGCTTCTTATGCGCTTCGTCGACCAGTGGTGCATAATATACTGACTCACAAGAGCAAAGTGGATTAGGGAGCCAGCCATGGGTTAATCAACTTGTGATTGCCTTAGGCCATGTACTCAGGTGCAGGGCAATTTGTTCACCTATGGTAGTGGACACTTGGCACCCTGGGATTGGTCAGCAGGCATTTAAAAGGAGGTCTCTCAGGGTGATCAGTGCCCACTGTTATTTTCCCTCAACCAGGTATAGGTCACAACTGCTAGTGACTGAAGACTGCCAGGAACTTTGTCCTTTGCAACGGACCCAAGATCTGGAGTGACTCGACTGCCAAGTGCACAGCATCATTCAGCACAGGTTGGGACTATTCCTGGAATCTCCTTGCCTGGTTTTTGTTATTATTCCTTGTTACCAGCAAGTGTCCTGGACGTTTATGTTTCTGGTGAATAAACACCTTTTTGCTTTCATCACTGGTCTGTTTGTTGGTGCCTTGCATTACAGTAATATAAAAAGCGATCAAAAATCATATTTACCCCAAAATAGTATCTATAAAACTGTCACCTTTTCCCGTAGTTTCCAAAATGGGGTCACTTTTTGGTTGTTTCTACTGTAGGGTGCATCAGGGGGGCTTCAAATAGGGCATGGTGTCTAAAAAACAGTCCAGCAAAATCTGCTCTCCAAAAACCATATGGTGCTCCTTTTCTTCTGCACCCTGCTGTGTGCCCTTACAGCAGTTTATGACTACATATGGAGTGTTTCTGTAAATCGTAGAATCAGGGTAACAGAATTTGATTTTTGTTTGGCTGTTAACCCTTCATGTGTGACAGGATAAATGGATTAAAATGGAAAATCTGCCAAAAAAGTGAAATTTCGAAATGTCATCTCCATTTTCCTTTAATTCTTGTGGAATATATAAAGGTTTAACAAAGTTTGTAAAATCAGTTTTGAATAACTTGAGGGTGTAGTTTTAAATTAGGGTATTTACATAGTAACATAATTTATAAGGCTAAAAAAAGACATATGTCCATCCAGTTCAACCTGTTTTCCTGCAAGTTGATCCAGATGAAGGCAAAAAAAACCTGTAAGATAGAAGCCAATTTTCCTCACTTTAGGGGAAAAAAATTTCTTCCTCAGGCAATCAGAATAACTCCCTGGATCAACAACCCATCTCTAGAAGCTTTAGCCTATAATATTATTACCCTCTAGAAATACACCCTGTTAAATATCGTCCAGCATTTTTAAATTTTGCAAGAAATGCTTCAGTGAAAAAGTAATTCCCTTTAATGTAACGTGTATGTGTGAATCTGTGCGTGTAGAGAGCAACAGGTGTCTGTCAAAGAATGTTCTCCCAATGTTATGAGAAAAAGCCTTTTTTATAGGTTGACTCTCCATAGAGTTACATTGTATCCTAAATTTAACATTCTAATAAATATATATGGTTAACAAGTAAAACCCCTTACATCATGACTTTCTAAGTATTCCTTATTTGTAAAGCTAATAATGATATGCTGAGGTAGGAGGATTCCTACCCTTTCCAAATACTATTGTCGTCTCAAGATCTGTCAAAATTGACACTGTAAGGAGCTTTTATGGTCCTTAAAATACCCTATCCTACTAAAAAGTGTTAGTATGTTATTTTACATTTCCCCCTGATTATGATATGAAATCTAAATTTTCAATCATAACATTCTAATTTGAAGCAATTATTCACAATTCGTATCACATTCGTATCATATTCATTCATTGACCATGTTGGTTGGTTGATTGATCAAATTTTGATTCAGTATTCAATATAGAATTGGAATACTGAGTTCTTTTTAACATTTCTTTTAAAATGTTGTCTCCCTTATTAATTTCTTTCTTTATATTCCTGTATGTTTTCCTAATCCTATACATAATAAAAAAAATTGATAGATAACAAACAAAAATATAACAATAATTATAATAATAATAGGATGGGACAAAGTATTCCCAACTGCTGTTTGTGCAAAAAAATTTGGCCACAAATTTACAGATTTCTTCAATTTTCCCCACCAAGATGTTCCAGACATGATATTTCATTCATGTTCTATTTCTGTTAATTGTCCTTGATGATGATTAAATGCTATTTCAGCTTCTTTTACTTGTTTGTTTAATATTTTTAAAAGACCTTTATCCTTTTTAATTTCTTCTGTCCACTTATCCCACGGAAATTTATCAATTTGAGTGAGACTGAATTGTATTGGAAGGGATTTCAATTGATTTGTATTTATGGAAGAAATATTAAGTCTTCCCAAATTCATAGAAATAGCTCTTAAATCTCCTTCCAAACAATATAGACCTCTTGTCAAATTCTCGTAATGTATACAAGAAAAAAAGAATTCTACGACCTTTTCTTTCTCAGACATCACTTGTACATAAACTTTGTTTAGACCAACTTGAGTTACCAAATTATGAATTGAGTATACATTCTCAATCCGTGCATGGCAAGAAGTTTGATTATGGAAACAAGAATGATAAATAGTCTTATCTTGCTCCGGTAAACAGATTATTTAAGAAACAAAATGTAGACATGATGAAAGATCCAATTGTTCTATATGAGAACCATCATATGCAAATTCAGTATATTGTAATTGATAATAAATCAACTGTGTTTCACTCACATGAATTCCTAAAACAATTACTGGAATGACCATTTGTTCTCTTCCAGCTACTGGAATCAATGAGGTAGCTGTACATGTGTTCTCATTACATCCTAACCACTTATTTACCCATAAATCTATATGTCTCATACTATAATTATATTCCATAGGTAAATTTCCCAGTATACCAAGTGGAGTAATTCCACTTTGTAAAGCCTGAGCCTTCATTTTTAAATTTGTGGAATATTCTATTTGGATTTGTATACATGGCATGGATGCTTCTGACTCTTGTTCACTTCTGATCAAACCTAAAGTAACATCTTGAAGGTGCGAAACAGAAGATCCTAAAACAACCACAGAATTAACAATAATTTTTTCCAAAAGCTGATTTAGACTTTTCTGTACTGTCACCCCACTAAACTGTTTTTTTTTTTTTTTTTGGTTACTTATAATCCCTATACTGCGATTTATGCATACATACTGTAATTAATCATTTTGGTTCAGCAGGTTCTGTTAAAAACGTACTTTTAAAATATGCAAATTACCTTGCTACCAGCAAGTAGGGCGGCTACTTGCTGGTAGCAGCCGCATCCTCCTATCCTAAAGACGCCCCCTCCGCATGTTGATTGACAGGGCCAGCGGACGGGATCTTTCTCTGCTGGCCCTGTTTGCATTCAAAATCTGGTGCCTGCGCCGTACCTGTCTTCAGTCGGCGCAGGCGCACTGAGAGGAGGACGCTCGCTCGGCCGCTCCTTCCTCAATGCGCCTGCGCCGGGTGTAGATGTGACGTCATCGGTGCAGGCGCATTGAGGATGGAGCGGCCGAAGGAGCGTCCGCCTCTCAGTGTGCCTGCGCTGACTGAATACCGTTACGGCACAGGCACGAGATCTTGATAGCAGACAGGACCAGCCAGAGAAAGATCCCGTTCGCTGGCCCTGTCAATCAACATGCGGAGGGGGCGTCATTATGATAGGAGGATGCGGCTGCTACCAGCAAGTAGTCGCCCTACTTGCTGGTAGCAAGGTAATTTGCATATTTTAAAAGTACGTTTTTAACAGAATCTGCTGAACCAAAATGATTAATTACAGTATGTATGCATAAATCGCAGTATAGGGATTATAAGTAACCAAAAAAAAAAAAAAACTGTTTAGTGGGGTGACAGAAGCCCTTTAATTTCTTTCTTTCCCAGATAACCTATGTTTTTTTTATTTTATTTTTTATCTGATTGTAATAAATTTATATTCATTGTATTGACCAAGCTTCCAAAGGTACCTATTCCTCCTAAAATACCCTCTACTATACCTCTTTTAGTTCTAATTTGCTTGGAAATACTCTTCTTAAACCATCATTCTAAACCTTCCTCCATGTGAGCAAGATGCTTTCCACATTGAGGATACTTTGATGATATTTTCCAGTCTGATATATTAAATGTCCATATTATGGTGACATATTTACCATTTCTCAAAAGAGGCTTTGACTGGAAGTGATTAATCTGGAAAAAGACTAGATGGTTAAAATTTAACCTTAGTACAAATATTTTCTTTAGGTGACCATACAGTGACATTTACAGTTTCACATTGTTTATGATTATTTATAGTTAATATGCAACACTGATAAATTCCTGAATCTTTGGAAGATGGATGGTCTTGATAAAATATGAACTTTTTATCAAACCATTTCACATTCCCAGATTGACCTTTATGTTATGTTAGTTGGACCATTACAGAAACTACCTAAAAATACCTCCCCTTTTGTCCAAGTTACCACTGATTCAGATGGAATCTCTAATCTTGTGTTGCATTTTAAATATAATGGATCTGTTCCTTCCTGAATATTCACCAATGTTGGAGTGATTTGAACTTCAGGATTAATAACATTTGTACCTATGAAATTTATGGTTATAGTAACTTCAACAGGTTCCCTAATTATTTGGAATCTCCAATTTTCCATCCAATCTTCATCAACTTTTCCTGTTATGGGAAAAATTGATAGATCCATTATTTTTACATAATTCTGGGTTTGAAACCAAATTTCCTCTCGAGATTTCCCCACTCTTCCTAATGATATCATATAATTTGTGAGATCTCCAGACCATATAGCTGACTCATTTTCTTTTATCACAATACTCCAGTATAATACATCTATCGAGGTACACTCCCATGTACCTGTTCTATTGTTATGTGTGAATGAATGTTCCTTGTAATTGAGTGAACTTTGGTTTGGGTCCTGCTGTTGCATGTAATTCAATGTGTGTATCATGTCTGAAGTGTAATTCAATAACCCATACAAAGACTTCCAGAATTGTCTCTGGAATTATCCTGAATTTGTTCTTACAGAAAATCCTTAAGATGAAATCCTCTTCTTCTTCATGCAAGGATTGAAGTCTGTGTATCATGGTCACTCTTTTTATCATGAAGGAATTCTGCAAACATAGTTGTAAACATCATCATCAACAATGACATTCTCATCATGAAACAGTTTTTCTGAAGACATCTTTTTTCATTGTAGATTGCATGTGCCATGAAGAATTTCATTCCCTATGAAGAAAAGCAGTATCATTATTTTGGTACATACAATTTACATTGATCAACATGTACCCAAAATTTTTGCTGTCTGCGAGTATTCTTTAAAGCATTTGGTGCTCTTTGAACCAAAATCATTACTTGTCCCATAGTATCAATGATTCCCAATTACTTTCCCAAGGTCCACTCTTCCTGAAGGTCATAATCATTACAAAAGCACCTTTCACAAATTTAGAAGAGTGAGGTGGTATCATGTGTTGCATTTTGGATGCAGCATATGGAAGAATTGTACTTAAATTCTCCTGTAATAACTGTAACCACCTGGACCTTGCTATTGCATCTTTTTGAGGAGTAGACAAGAATGGTTTATTTGCGAAAATTAATGGCATTGTTCTTCCCATCATCAATTCAAATGGAGTATATTGTGTTGTTGAGCAAACAGTTCCTCTTATACTCATCAGTACAAAGGGTACTGCATCAACCCATGCATTCCCTTTGTCTAATAACATTTTTGCAATCCTTGTCTTAATTGTTCTGTTCATTCTTTCCACAATGCCTGCAGATTGTGGGTGATACAATACATGGAACTGTTGTTGTACTCCTAGAATAGCACAAACTGTTTGCTTAATTTTACCTGTAAAATGACTTCCTATGTCAGAGGTAATCATTCTTGGGATCCCCCATGTACAAAGCACATGATTCACCAATGCCCTCGCTGACAGGTAAGATCTCTACCCATTTTGAAAATACATCCACCACCACTAATGCATGCCTCAGTCCATGTTTACCTGAAGGAAGAGGACCTATGTAGTCTATCTGTAATGTAGACCAAGGACCATCTGCAGGTTCAATTAAAGACTTGAGCACAAATGAGACATGACTGAACAATATCTTGGACAGTCTTCTCCATTTTGTCCCAGAAAAATTTCTCTTTGAGAACTCCTAACAATTTTTCCTGACCCAGATGACCTAAACTCTCATGATTGTATTTGGTGAATTCAGTTTGTAAGTGTTTTGGGACAACAGGACGCAATTCCCCCTTACAGTCATGACACAAAACCCAGTTTTCACAAACAAAGGGAGGTTTTGGATCAACCTGAGAAGTAGCAATGGATGAATCCTTCACTTGTTCTTCTGCAAAAGAAGGCAAAAGCGTGTTTGTTTTCCTAACTGGTAAAGCTTTCAAAGATTCAGTTTCTACCTCCAACTCTCCTGTCATAGCGGCTTCCTTAGCCAATGCATATACAGTGTTGTTTCCAATAACTAGCTCATGTTTGCCTTTCTTATGTGCGGGAACATTGACTATAGCATACCCATTTGGATTTTTTGTAGCCAACTTGAATACTTCCTGGAGTATATCACTATGAACCAGGACCTTGTTAGAGGAATCTACAAAACCTCTTTTCTCCCACACTGGTAAATAGTCTGTCAGTGATCTCACGACATATGAGCTGTCACTATAAATAACCAAGGGACTCTTGTTTTCTTTCTCATCAATTGTCAGTACTGTCTTGACAGCTTCTAACTCTGCTCTCTGAGCTGAATAGTGTCCTGGCAGCCTATGCTGAACTGCATATCTCCATTCAGGATACCAGATAGCAGAACCTGAATAGTATTTTCCCTCTGAACAGAATCTGGAGCCATCTACGAACACTGGTTCATCAACGTTCTCGGCATCTCTCCTAAAAAGAGATGAATTTGGTTCACAAAATGTCTCTAAGCACTCATGCACTTTCCCTTCATACTGCATTAGTTGAGGAAGGACATACTTGGCCTTGTGATCAATCTCAATTTGCCTTGATGATAAAGACAACAACCAATGTGCAAATCTTTGATGTGACACACCCGGGATGTTTTTCTCAAGGAGAAGTTTTAATGTGGAGTGAGGAGTCTGAACACCAATCAAAGCAAAAGGGGCCAGAGGCATAGCTGTTGACAATGCTGGAGAGTTTTGCATATTTTGCTTTAAAAGTTCAAATGCCTTCTGTTGTTCCTCTTCCCATGGTCCAAAAGAGTCATCATCATTATTTTTCAAGAGATCATAAAGAGGCTTAGCTTTTTCTGCAAACCCTTCTATGAATTCTCTGAAAAAGTTTACCAGGCCCAAGAAATGTCTTAGAGCCTTGTGTGATGTTGGAATGGGAAGAGAAGCAATAGCTTCAATCCTTTCTTGAAGAGGCTGTCTCTTTCCTGGATTGATTAACACTCCAAGATATCTCACTTCAGTTTGCATCAGCTTGACATTTTTGGCATTCAATTTCAAACCTGCTTCGTGCAACAATGAAAACAATTCTGCTAAGAGAGACAAAAGCAACTCTCTATCCTCAGTGGCTAAAAGAATGTCATCAACATATTGCAACAGACAATCGGGTCTTGAAAAATTGGACAATACTTTTGCAACTGCCTGATAAAAGGTGATAAATGAGCTCCTTGAGGAAATCTGCAAAATACATATTGCTCATCCATGAAAGAAAATGCAAACTTGTATTGACAACTCTTTGCAAGAGGAATGCTGAAAAAAAAAATACTGATGTCTAAAAGAGAGAAAAACTTTGCCTACCATTCAATCGTGCCATCATGTCATGCCCTGCTCAGACTATGTACGAAGGTCTGCCAGATCAGCAGCACGTGTCTAGTCATTTGTTTTGTTTTGTTTTGGAGTCGTGCTAGATCCGCCTCCCTTCAGGTGCATTGGGTGGGGTCGTTGGTTTAAATTACTCCCCTCCCAGTGTTCCGTGCGGGTTATAGCTTCTGTCAGGCTGTGGAAGCAAGGAGTGAAGGATTGGCTTTTCCTGCTCAAATAAGATAAGTTGGTTTCTGATTTCTGTGGTTTTCTGTCTAGGCTGTTTGAGTGTAGCCTGTCCCCTCCTGGTTCTGAGGGAGCAGGCTGCCCCTTTTCCCCTTTCACCATCTCAGGGATTCTAGGGTATTCTCAGCCCAGGCACAAGGACACATTATTTCCACCATTAGGGTCTGAATGTGGGCAAAGCAGAATAGGGAGAGCTGTTAGGGATTTGCTAGGAGGTGACCTTATCCCCAGCTTCTCGCCTATAATACTTGTTTGTTTAGTTATCTGTGTATCTTATATCCTGTCCGCCGTGACACATCATGTCATGAGTATCTGCAACAATGGGTGCCACATTTGGGGTATACTTATTCAGCAGTCTTAGGTCCAATAACATTATGTATGAACCATCAGGCTTCACGGTAAACCACAGGAGATTGTTCGTTACTGAATTAGCCTATGTGAGGCAGTGACAGGCCTCACGGCTGCTAGGGGAGAGATATGGCAGGAGTTTCCATTTCTTCGCTGTCAATCAGCAGGTCAGAGGCCGCACCAGGTGGAACAATCAGTCTGGGATAAGAGCCCAGTCCAGACTGTTAGGAGGAGGAAGAGTCTGTGTGCAGCAGAGGCCTGGGAAGGGCTGTACAAGTGGGCTCAGCCGAGCTGGCTGAGGGGTCACGGGGCTAGGTGTTAGCCTGAACTTTGGGGGACTCTGCGAGGTCTTGGAATCGACGGTCGCTAGGCCAGAGTCAGGAGGACTTCTGGGCCACAATCCCCCAAAAGGTACTGGACTTTGTTTCAGCCTGGAAGTGCTGGATTGTTAGGCTGGGAAAAGCCGCATGTTCTTCCCGTGTGTGAACGGGGCTTTCAGTGATGTAGGGAGTCCTCATGTTTAGTTAGAGCCCAGCCGGGCAGGTGTTTTATTTGTATTGTTTGTTTTGGTTTTGCTGAGGTGCCAAATAAAAGCAATGTTTGGCCCCTAACCCTGTGGTCGATGAAGATCATTGTGAGAATGACCCCCGAATAAGAGGCGATCCCTTACACCTTCCTAATGACACCTTGATCAAGCAGTTCCTGTATGATTTTAGACATGGGACCAATTGATTCAGGTGGCAATTTTTACTGCTTTTGGGGAGGAGGATCTCTCCCGTCCACATTTGCAAGCACTTCCTTCATTGTGCCCACCTCATTTCTGAATTGTGCCCACAAAGAAGGAGTACATTGTACAATTCCTTTTAAAACTTCATCATCACCAGTATCTGGCCATAAATGTTCTGAAGAAACAACTTATGTTAAGCAAATAGTCCCAACATGACTGTATTCAGTGGGATCAATGACTACAGGTTTAGATCCATCAACAGCTTTCCAGATCACCTTATTTCCTAAGTCAATTACCTAACCCCATTTTTTCATGATGTCAGTTCCTATGATGTTTTCAGAGTTAGTAATATGCCAAATGTCAATTTTAGTTTTCAGATAGCCAGTTATTTCCAAACCAACATTCTGAGCTAAAGTCGCTTTAGTACCGCTCTTTCCACTAAAACCAACAATTGTACAAACAGGTGCATTTGGAATTAGAGGCAAATCCTGATTAGTCACGCTTAATTGAGCTCCTGTGTCAATGAGAAATGTAACCTCTTTGCCCTGTAAGGATCCCCTTACAAATGGTCTCCCACACTCATCCAATGAAACTGGAGCTACTAGTTCCAAAGGATGAGGGGTCATAGTTCATCCTAGTCACGGGGAAGGTAACAAACCAGTTGTCCCCTCAATCTTATCACCATAAGATTTCCCCTTGTACGTTGTGTTATTCAATGTTAATTCTCAAATTTGTCGTATTAGCGGTGCATACGGTGATTGTGACTGATACTGCTCTGGAGAAGGAGCTGTTGGCACAAAACCATTTTCTTTCCCTGAATTTTGTGTCTCACTAAAGAATTTCCTATATTGCCATTTTAAATGTCCTATTTTCCCACAATGATAACAAGTAACTTGTCCTCTGTGAAATGACACCTTTCCTTTCTGTTTGGAATATTCTCTTTTCATTCGAGAATTTGATTTAACCACTTGCCATCTGGGCCATTTGCCCCCTTCCTGACCAGGCCTAATTTTGCAAAACTGACCTATCTCACTTTATGTGGTAATAACTTTTTTTAATAACAGAATATGACAGTAGTATATAACCCTTGAATTTCACACGTTCAGATGCAGCAAGGGTGGAAAAATTGAGTATTTTGCCCAAAAATTGTGTTTTATTAATATCAGAATAGAACCACAGTATGTAAAGGGTAAATCTCACACGTACAGATGAAGACTAGGCTGCAATTAAAGTTTTTTCACAAAATGGGTGTTTTGCTAATAGCAGAATAGTACCACAGTATCTAAATAGTGTATCTCACAATGACATATGCAGCAAAGGCTGAAAAATTAAGTTTTTTGCCCAAAATGGGTGTTTTTTTTTCAATAACAGAATATGACAGCTGTATATAACCCTTGAATTTCTCACGTGCAGATGCAGCAAGGGCTGTAAAATTGTGTTTTTTGCCCAAAATGGGTGTTTTGATATTAGCAGAATAGAACCACAGTATGTAAAGGGTGTATCTCACACGTACAGATCCAGACTAGGCCACAATTAAAGTTTTTTGCCCAAAATGGTTTTTTTTCTAAATAACAGAATATAACCACAGTATGGAAAGGGTGTATCTCACACGTACAGATCCAGATTAGGCCGCAATTCAAGTTTTTTGCCCAAAATGGGTGTTTTGATAATAGGAGAATAAAACCACAGTATCTAAAGAATGTAACTCACAATGGCATATTCAGCAAAGGCTGCAAAATTAAGTTTTTTGCCCAAAATAGTTTTTTTTTTTTTATAACAGAATATGACAGCAGTATATAACCCTTGAATTTTACACGTTCAGATGCAGCAAGGGCTGTAAAATTGTGTATTTTGCCCAAAAAGGGTGCTTTATTAGTATCAGAATAGAACCACAGTATCTAAATTGTGTATCTCACACGTGCAGATGAAGACTAGGCTGCAATTAAAGTTCTTTCCCAAAATGGGTGTTATATTAATAGCTGAATAGAACCACAGTATGTAAAGGGTGTATCCCACACGTACAGATCCAGACTAAGCCGCAAATAAAGTTTTTTGCCCAAAATGGGTGTTTTGCTATTAGCAGGATAGAACCACAGTATCTAAATTGTGTATCTCACACGTACAGATGAAGACTAGGCCGCAATTAAAGTTTTTTGCCCAAAATGGGTGTTTTGATAATAGGAGAATAAAACCACAGTATCTAAAGGGAGTATATCACAATGACATATTCAGCAAAGGCTGCAAAATTAAGTTTTTTGCCCAAAATAGTTGGTTTTTTTTTATAACAGAATATGACAGCAGTATATAACCCTTGAATTTCACACGTGCAGATGCAGCAGGGGATGTAATATTGTGTATTTTGCCCAAAAAGGATGTTTTATTAATAGCAAAAAAAAAAACACAGTATCTAAAGTGTGTTGCTCACACGTACAGATGCAGACTAGGCCGCAAATAATGTTTTTTGCCAAAATGGGTCTTTTATTAATAGCAGAATAGAACCACAGTATGTAAAGGGTGTTTCACACACGTACACATCCAGACTAGGCCGCAATTAAAGTTTTATGCCCAAAATGGGTGTTTTGCTAATAGTATAATAGAATCACAGTATGTAATTGGTGTATCTCACACGTACAGATCCAGACTAGGCCGCAATTAAAGTTTTTTGCCCAAAATGGATGTTTTTTTAATTTCAAAATGTGAAGCAGTATATAACCCTTGAATTTCACACGTGCAGATGCAGCAAGGGCTGTAAAATTGTGTATTTTGTCCAAAAAGGGTGTTTTATTAATAGCAGAATAGAACCACATTATATAAAGTGTGTATCTTACACGTACAGATGAAGACTAGGCCGCAATTAAAGTTTTTTGCCCAAAATGGTTGTTTTATTAATAGCAAAATAGAACAACAGTATGTAAATGGTGTATCTCTCACGTACAGATCCAGACTAGGCCGCAATTCAAGTTTTTTGCCCAAAATGGCTGTTTTCCTATTAGCAGAATAAAACCACAGTATCTAAAGGGTGTATCTCACAATGACATATGTAGCAAAGGCTGCAAATTTTTTTTTTGCCCAAAATGGGTGTTTTTTTAATAACAGAATATGACAGCAGTATATAACCCTTGAATTATACACATGCAGATGCAAGAGCTGCAAAATTGTGTATTTTGCCTAAAAAGGGTGTTTTATTAATAGCAGAATAGAACCATAGTATGTAAAGGGTGTATCTCACACGTACAGATCCAGACTAGGCCGCAATTAAAGTTTTTTGCCCAAAATGGGTGTTTTGCTAATAACAGAAAAGAACCACAGTATATAAGGGTGTATCTCACAATGAGATATGCAGCAAAGTTTGCAAAATTATTTTTTGCCCTAAATGGATGTTTTTTTAATAACAGAATGTGACAGCAGTATATAACTCTTGAATTTCACACTTGCAGATGCAGCAAGGGCTGTAAAATTGTGTATTTTGCCCCAAAAGGGTGTTTTATTAATAGCAGAATAGAACCACAGTATCTAATTTGTGTAGCTCACACGTACAGATGAAGACTAGGCAGCAATTAATGTTTTTTGCCTAAAATGGGTATTTTATTAACAGCAGAATATAAGCACAGTATGTAAAGGGTGTATCTCACACGTACAGATCCAGACTAGGCCGCAATTAAAGTTATTTTGCCCAAAATGGGTGTTTTGCAAATAGCAAAATAGAACCACTGAATGTAAAGGGTGTATCTCACATGTACAGATCCAGACTAGGCCGCAATTATTATTTTTTGTCCAAAATTGGTGTTTTGCTAATATCAGAATAGAACTACAGTATCTAAAGGGTGTATCTCACAATGACATATGCAGCAAAGGCTGCAAAATATATTTTTTTGCCCAAATTAGTGTTTTTTTAATAACAGAATATAACAGCAGTATATAACCCTTGAATTTCACACGTGCAGATGCAGCAAGGGCTGTAAAATTGTGTATTTTGACCAAAAATGGGTGTTTTATTAGCAGCAGAATAGAACCACAGTATCTAAAGTGTGTAGCTTACACGTACAGATGCAGACTAGGCCGCAATTAATGTTTTTTGCCCATAATGGGTGTTTTGCAAATAGAAAAATAGAACCACAGTATGTAAAGGGTGTAGCTCACACGTTCAGATGAAGACTAGGCCGCAATAAAAAAGAATTTTCACAAAATGGGCGTTTTTTTTTAAAAGCAGAAAAAAAACATAGTATGTAAAGGGTGTTTCTCACACGTACAGATACAGACTAGGCCAAATTAAAGTTTTTGGGCGAAAATGGGTGTTTTGCTAATATCAGATTTGAAGCACAGCATCTAAAGGGAGTATCTCACAATGACATATGCAGCAAATGCTGCAAAAAAAAAATAATTGCCCAAAATGGGTTGTTTTTTTAATAACAGAACATGACATTTGCATATAACCCTTAAATTTCACACGTTCAGATGCAGCAAGGGCTGAAAAGTTTAGTATTTTGCCCAAAAAGGGTGCTTTATCAGAATAGAACCACAGTATCTAAATTGTGTATCTCACACGTACAGATGAAGACTAGGCCGCAATTAAAGTTTTTTGCCCAAAATGGTTGTTTTATTAATAGCAGAATAGAACAACAGAATGCAAAGGGTGTATCTCACACATACAGATCCAGACTAGGCCACAATTAAAGTTTTTCCCCAAAATGGGTGTTTTTTTTTAAATAACAGAATAGAACCACAGTATGTAAAGGGTGTATCTCACAATGACATATGCAGCAAAGGCTGCAAATTTTTTTTTTTTGCCCAAAATGGGTGTTTTTTTAATAATAGAATCTGACAGCAGTATATAACCCTTTAATTTCACACGTGCAGATGCAGCAGGGGCTGTAATATTTTGCTCAAAAAGGGTGTTTTATTAATAGCAGACTAGAACCACAGTATCTAAAGTGAGTAGCTCACACGTACAGATGCAGACTAGGTCGAAATTAATGTTTTTTGCCCAAAATGGGTGTTTTATTAATAGCAGAATAGAACCACAGTATGTAAAGGGTGTATATCACAAGTACAGATCCAAACTAGGCCGCAATTTGTAACTGGGTTCCGAAGGTGCACTCGGTCCCCCATTGCCCGCAGAACTGTTGCTTAGCTTTCGGAATGAGGATCTGTGTTTGACCTCATTCCCAGGGCGGCTTTACTGCTGGGTGGCTCCCTGCTCCTAAGTCTGCCTTGAGCGCCGAGCTGATCACTCGGTGCTCAACTGGTTGGTCTGTCGGTCATGTGACACTGGCCACGTCACATGACCCTCACTCCCCACTATAAATACAGGCAGCCTGCTAGCCCCAGGTTTCCTGTTAATTTCTAGGTTCCTAGCTATTTGTTGGACTACTGAATACTCACCTGATTCCATTCCCTGACGATCCTTTTGCCTGCTCTTCCTGTACTGCGCATCCGTCCTCGTATTGTGACCTCGGCTCCCACCTGACTACTCTCTTAGGACTCCTCTTGTACTTCTCTACTCTCCTGGTATTTGACCCCGGCTTCTCCTGACCATTCTTTGCTTAACCCTTTGTACTGCGTAGCTCTCTTGGTTCTGACTCGGTCCATTCATGTTCCGTATTTTGTCTTGTCTGTCTTTCCTGCACGTATCCTAAGCTAGGGACTTCGTCCAGTTGTCCCCTGTCATCAGGACTCGTGAGGCAAGTAGGCAGGGCCAGGGGTGAGGGTGGAGCACAGTGGTCACTATCCTTCCCCCTGTGTATGTGTGGACGTGACCGTTACACAATTAAAGTTTTTTGCCCAAAATGGGTGTTTTGTAATAGCAGAATAAAACCACAGTATCTAAAGGGTGTATCTCACAATGACATATGCAGCAACCGCTGCAAAATATTTTTTGCCCAAAATAGATGTTTTTTTTTTAATAACAAAATGTGACAGCAGTATATATCACTTTAATTTCACACGTGCAGATGCAGCAAGGGCTGTAAAATTGTGTATTTTGCCCAAAAAGGGTGTTTTATTAATAGCAGGATAGAACCACAGTATCTAAAGTGTGTAGCTCACACGTACAGATGCAGACTAGGCCGCAATTAATGTTTTTTGCCCAAAATGGGTCTTTTATTAATAGCAGAATAGAACCACAGTATGTAAAGGGTGTATCTCACAATGACATATGCAGCAAAGGCTGCAAATTTTTTTTTTGCCCAAAATAGATGTTTTTTTTTAATAACATAATGTGACAGCAGTATTTAACCCTTGAATTTCACATGTGCAGATGCAGCAAGGGCTGGAAAATTGTGTATTTTGCCCAAAAAGTGTGTTTTATTAATAAAAGAATAGAACCACAGTATTTAAAGTGTGTAGCTCACACGTACAGATGCAGACTAGACCGCAATAATTTTTTTTTGCCCAAAATGGGTGTTTTCTTAATAGCAGAATAGAACCACAGTATGTAAAGGGTGTAGTTCACACGTACAGATGCAGACTAGTCCGCAATTAATGTTTTTTGCCCAAAATGGGTCTCTTATTAATAACAGAATAGAACCACAGTATGTAAAGGGTGTATCTCACACGTACATATCCAGACTAGGCTGCAATTAAAGTTTTTTGCTCAAAATGGGTGTTTTGCAAATAGAAAAATAGAACCACAGTATGTAAAGGGTGTATCTCACACATACAGATCCAGACTATCTCACACATACAGATCCAGACTAGGCCGCAATAATTTTTTTTTGTCCAAAATGGGTGTATATCTAATAGCAGAATAGAACCACAGTATCTAAATGGTGTATCTCACAATGACATATGCAGCAAAGACTGCAAAATACATTTTTTGCCCAAAATGGGTGTTTTTTAAAAACAGAATGTGACAGCAGTATATAACCCTTGAATTTCACACGTTCAAATGTAGCAAGGGCTGTAAAATTGTGTATTTTGCCCAAGAAGGGTGTTTTGCAAATAGAAAAATAGAACACATTATGTAAAGGGTGTATCTCACACGTACAGATCCAGACTAGACCGCAATTAATATTTTTTTGTTCAAAATGGGTGTTTTGCTAATAGCAGATATAAGGGATAGCTGTACTTGGGGGAGGGTCATTCTCACAAGAATCGTCTTCAGGACACCAGGTTTCAGGTCCAAACAGTGCATTTATTGTGCCTCAGCAAACCAAACATAAATAATACAAAATAAACACCTGCCTGGCTGGGCTTTAACTAAACATGAAGTTCCTGACTCACCCAAGTCACAGTTCACACCCTGTGAACCCATGCTGCTTGGTCAGCCAATGTCCCACGGCCTCCTGACTGTACAGAGTCCAGTACGCCCACTGTCTCCAGTTCAGTGTTTATTGTGGGGGATTGGGGCTTAGTAGTCCGCCTGACTATAGCCCTGCGACCCTCCCAGGCGTCGATTCGTCACCCAACTTCAGGCTATCTCCTAGCCTTGTGGTCCCTCAGCCTTGCCCAGCTGAGACCATACAGACAGAGCCTCCAGGCCTCTGTCCACAGGTAACACACTCCCCTCTTGCTGACACCCTGGGAGGTGCTTTGTGCCAGCCTGATTTCTTCTAGCTAGTCTCGCCTATGGTGGAATAGGGGTGTGGACCAAACTATCCACCCCTTCCTTGTCTCTACCCTGCGTGAGACCTGTCACTGTCTCACATACCCCCCCCTTTGTTCAAGCCTGTGAGGGTGAACACCTGCATATTCACGGGAGGCTGATGAGAGGGCATCCATCTGGCCTGGACGTGGGGAACAGTCACCCACCCTGCTCTTTGGCTGCTCCCAATAAGAACCGGCTGTCACGGATGGTGTTGCAGAAAACTGGAAGTTTTAAATAAACATCCGACTGACTTGATCCCAAACTAAGGAACATATGGGTGAGCCCTATAAAACTTCTAGAGCTCTCCCTGACTGCTTTGCCCATGCAAAGATCTTTATGATAGATAATTGCATGCCCTCGTACCTAGACTGTGTGACACCTGAAAACACTATAATAGTGAGGGGACACGACCACCGGCTCCCTGCACTTAATACGGAGGGAGTCAGGGTCACCTAGAATCAAGCCAGCACGGAAACACAAATAAAGGAAAAGACTTATCTGAGGAACAAGCAGTTGCAGTCTCTAGCAGTGAACATAATCCAGGAAGTAATATAAACCACAAAGTGAGGCAGTATGGGAGGGAATATAAAGGGAGGCAATCAGTGTAAATAGATGACAGCTGGGAGAAGGAAAAGAGATGACAAAGTGAAACCAAAAAGAACATCATGCAAGAGGTACAGAAGAACGTCTGGCGGAGCTTCTCAGAGAGCTGGCGGAGACAGTACCCCTCCCTCTACGAGTGGACTCCGGACACTCAGAGCCCACCTTCTCAGGATCAGACCTATGGAAAGCCCTGATAAGACGAGTGGCCTTAATGTCCGCCACTGGGACCCACATCCTCTCCTCAGGACTATAACCCTCCCAATGAACAAGGTACTAGAGAGAACCACGGATAATGCGAGAATCCACAATCCTAGAGACCTGAAATTCAAGATTACCATCAACAACAATTGGAGGGGGAGGCAAAGAGGAGGGTACAGTGGGTTGGACATACGGTTTTAATAGGGACCTATGAAAAACATTATGGATCTTCCAAGTCTGAGGAAGATCAAGACGGAAGGCAACGGGATTGATGACGGACAAGATCTTGTAAGGCCCAATAAACTTAGGACCCAACTTCCAGGAGGGAACCTTCAGTTTGATATTCTTTGTAGACAACCACATCAGATCACCCACATTCAGGTCTGGACCAGGCACACGTCTCTTATCCGCCACACGCTTATATCTCTCACTCATCCTGTTCAGATTACCCTGAATCTTTTGCCAAATAAATGACAAAGACGAGGAAAATCTCTCCTCATCAGGTAAACCAGAAGAGCCCTCTCCAGAGAATGTCCCAAACTGCTGATGAAACCCATATGCACCAACAAATGGTGACTTATGCAAGGACTCCTGGCAACGGTTATTTAAAGCAAACTCAGCAAGGGACAAAAAAGAACACCAATCCTCCTGATTCTCTGCCACAAAACAGCGCAGATATGTCTACAGATTCTGATTGACACGTTCGGTCTGGCCATTCGACTGCGGATGAAAAGCAGAAGAGAATGATAACCAAACCCCCAAGTGAAAACTGAAGGCCTTTCAGAATCTGGAAACAAACGGTGTGCCCCTATCAGAAACTATGTCTGAAGGAATGCCATGCAATTTGACAATGTGATCAACAAATGCTTGCGCCAGAGTTTTAGCATTGGGTAACCCAGGAAAGGGAATGAAATGCGCCATTTTGCTAAAATGGTCCACTACTACCAGAATCACAGTCTTCCCCGAGGAACGAGGTCCATGAAGTCCATGGACAGATGCGTCCAAGGACGGGAAGGAATGGGTAACGGGAGGAGAGAACCCGATGGCCGTGAATAAGGGACCTTGGCACGAGTGTAGGTCTCGCAGGCTGCCACAAAACCCTCAACCATCTTCCGAAAAGCCGGCCACTAGTGATGGCCCGAATAGTTCGCCGGCGAATAGTTCCCGGCGAACAAAGCTTGTTCGCATTCGCCGCGGCAGGCGAACATATGCGATGTTCGGTCCGCACCCTATACATCATCATTGAGTAAACTTTGACCCTGTACCTCACAGTCAGCAGACACATTCCTGCCAATCAGCAGCAGACCCTCCCTCCCAGGGTGGAGGAGGGACAGTGCTGCTGCTGATTCAATAGGGAAAGCGTTAGATAGGGCAGTGTTCTGTGTCCACAGACTCATCTGCTGTTAGGACAGCGTCATGACAGCACCCCAAAAAGCCCTTTTCAGGGCAGGTACATCAGTCTGCTTTTTTATTTTATTTTTATATATATATACAGTACAGACCAAAAGTTTGGACACACCTTCTCATTCAAAGAGTTTTCTTTATTTTCATGACTATGAAGGCATCATAACTATGAATTAACACGTGAAATTATATACATAACAAAGTGTGAAACAACTGAAAATATGTCATATTCTAGGTTCTTCAAAGTAGCACCTTTTGCTTTGATTACTGCTTTGCACACTCTTGGCATTCTCTTGATGAGCTTCAAGAGGTAGTCCCCTGAAATGGTCTTCCAACAGTCTTGAAGGAGTTCCCAGAGATGCTTAGCACTTGTTGGCCCTTTTGCCTTCACTCTGCGGTCCAGCTCACCCCAAACCATCTCGATTGGGTTCAGGTCCGGTGACTGTGGAGGCCAGGTCATCTGGCGCATCACCCCATCACTCTCCTTCATGGTCAAATAGCCACTACTTTCAAAGTTTTGCCAATTTTTCGGCTGACTGACCTTCATTTTTTAAAGTAATGATGGCCACTCGTTTTTCTTTACTTAGATGCTTTTTTCTTGCCATAATAAAATTCTAACAGTCTATTCAGTAGGACTATCAGCTGTGTATCCACCTGACTTCTCCTCAACACAACTGATGGTCCCAACCCCATTTATAAGGCAAGAAATCCCACTTATTAAACCTGACAGGGCACACCTATGAAGTGAAAACCATTTCAGGGGACTACCTCTTGAAGCTCATCAAGAGAATGCCAAGAGTGTGCAAAGCAGTAATCAAAGCAAAAGGTGGCTACTTTGAAGAACGTAGAATATGACATATTTTCAGTTGTTTCACACATGTTTGTTATGAATATAATTCCACATGTGTTTATTCATAAATTTGATGCCTTCAGTGTGAATCTACAATTTTCATAGTCATGAAAATAAAGAAAACTCTCTGAATGAGAAGGTGTGTCCAAACTTTTGATCTGTACTGTATATATATTGCAGTTGCCTGCCCGTGTGTGAGAGGCTGCAGGCTCAGTCACAGACAGTACTGTGTGCACACCATTCATACATGGTGTGACAAAAAATACCTCGCAAATTAAAAAAAATCTATTTAATCTTTTTATGTGATCAAATCACATTTGCAAGCCCGTGTGTGTCAGGCCCACACAGACTGTTTTGTGGCCACTGGCTAGGCCTCCACTTATACCATTACAGGGTGTCACTCACTCACAAATACCTCGCAGATAAAAAAAATATATATTTAATATTTTTCTGTGATATAATCACAGTTGCAAGCCCGTGTGTGTCAGGCCCACACAGACTGTATTGTGGCCACTGACTAGGCCTCCACTTATACCGTTACAGGGTGTCACTTACTCACAAATACCTTGCAGATAAAAAAAAAATATATTTAATATTTTTCTGTGATATAATCACAGTTGCAAGTCAGTGTGTATCAGGCCCACACAGACTGTACTGTGCCCACTGCCCACCACTTATATAGGGTGGCACAGTACCTTGCACGCATAGTAACACTTATCTAATAAAAAATGACAGGCAGAGGCAGGCCACGCCGCAGGGGCCGTCGTGTTTGTGGTGCTGTGATTTCCACTGGCCCTGGAATAATGCCCAGTGTTCAGAGACCACGTACCCTGAACCCAAAAAAATCTGAGAAAATAGTTGACTGGCTTACACAGGACACCCAATCTTCAACAGCTTCGGTTAAGAACCTTGACGCACCATCCTTCTCCAGCTCAGCTTTGGTCACCTGCTCTCAAGTTACCACTCTCCCGCCCGCCGCCACCAGCACCACTACCACCACAGCCACCACAGTCGCTTCACTTGATCCCTCAGAGGAGTTATTTACACATCAGTTGGATGAAATTAGTGATGCACAACTATTATTGCCAGAGGATGGAGATAACAGGGATATGTCTCAGTCAGGCAGCATTACACACATGGACGTACAGTGTGATGATGATGTTGTACCCGCTGCTGCTTTCTTTGCTGAGGTGTCAGATACAAGTGAAGTGGTTGATGATGACGATGTGTCCGTGGATGCCACGTTAGTGCCTGCTCGAAGAGAAGAAGAAGAGGGGGAAAGTTCAGAGAAGGAGGAGACGAGTTGGAAGCAGGGGGAGGTCTTCGCAAGGAGCTAGTGGCACAGTCAGAAAGCATGTATCGGCACCCGGGGTCAGCCAGACAGCACACCAATCAACACATGCTGTTGCCACCACCAGAATGCCGTCATTGCAAAGCTCAGCAGTGTAGCATTTTTTTTGTGTCTGCCTCTGACAACAGCGATGCCATTTGCAACCTGTGCCAAAAGAAACGGAGTCGTGGGAAATCCAACACCCACCTAGGTACAACTGCTTTGCGAAGGCACATGATCGCACATCACAAACGCCAATGGGATCAACACATGATGACGAGTAGAAGCAGCACACAAGCTCAAAGCCACCATCCTCCTCCTGGTCCAGCATCTTCAGCCACGTCAACCACTGCTGTCCTCCTTGACACCTCTCAACCACCCACCACTCCGCCTCTCACCTTCAGCAGTTCCATCTCATCTGCCCACAGTCAGGTGTCTGTAAAGGAAATGTTTGAGCGTAGAAAGCCAATGTCCCAGTGTCACCCCCTTGCCTGGCGTCTGACAGCTGGCTTGACGGAACTCTTAGCCCGCCAGCTTTTATCATACCAATACCAGCTGGTAGAGTTTGAGGCCTTCAAAAAATTTTAGCTATTGGGACACCACAGTGAAAGGTACCCGGACAAATATTTTTTTCAAAAAGGCAATCCCAAACCTCTACTCAGTGATTGAAAAGGAAGTCATGGCATCTCTGGCATACAGTGTTGGGGCAAGGGTCCATCTGACCACTGATACCTGGTCTGCAAAGCACAGTCAGGGCAGGTATATTACCTACACTGCACATTGGGTCAACCTGCTGACAGCTGACAAGCATGGAATGCGTGCCTCTGCAGCGGAGTTGGTGACACCGCCACGACTTGCAGGCAAGCCTACTGCCACCTCCTCTACTCCTCCTACTCCATCCTCTTCCATAACCTCCTCGGCTGAGTCCTCTTCTGCTGCGGTGTCTGGCTGCACATCAAATTAATCCCCCCAGCTCCCCAGGGGCTATTCCACATCCCGGATACGACAGTGTCACGCTGTCTTGGGGTTGACTTGCCTGAAAGCAGAGAGCCACACCGGACCAGCACTCCTGTCCACCCTGAACGCACAGGTGGATCAGTGGCTGACACCATACCAAGTGGAGATCGGCAAAGTGGTGTGTGACAATGGAAGCAATTTGTTGGCGGCATTGAATTTGGGCAAGTTGTCACATGTGCCGTGCATGGCACATGTGTTGAATCTCATCGTACAACGCTTTGTGTATAAGTACCCAGGCTTACAGGACGTCCTCAAGCAGGCCAGGAAGGTGTTCCTACACGGCCATGGCGCACTTTTCAGACATTCAGCGCCGAAACAACATGCCAGTGAGGCGCTTGATTTGCGACAGCCCGACACGTTGGAATTCAACACTCCTAATGTTCGACCGCCTGCTCCAACAAGAAAAAGCCGTCAATGAGTATTTGTATGACCGGAATGCTAGGACAGCCTCTGCGGAGCTGGGAATTTTTTTGCCACGTTACTGGACGCTCATGCGCAATGCCTGTAGGCTCATGCGTCCTTTTGAGGAGGTGACAAACCTAGTCAGTCGCACCGAAGGCACCATCAGCGACCTCATCCCATTTGTTTTCTTCCTGGAGCGTGCCCTGCGAAGAGTGCTGGATCAGGCTGTAGATGAGCGTGAAGAGGAAGAGGAAGAGTTGTGGTCACCATCACCACCAGAAACAGCCTTGTCATCATCGCTTGCTGGACCTGCGGCAACGCTGCAAGAGGAGTATGAGGAAGAGGAGTCAGAGGAGGAATGTGGCTTTGAGGAGGAGGAAGACCAACCACAGCAGGCATCCCAGGGTGCTCGTTGTTGTCACCTATCTGGGACCTGTGGTGTTGTACGTGGCTGGGGTGATGAACAGACCGTCAATGACATCAGTGAGGACGAGGAACGGGAAATGAGTAGCTCGGCATCCAACCTTGTGCAAATGGGGTCTTTCATGCTGTCATGTCTGTTGAGGGACCCTCGTATAAAAAGGATGAAGGAGAACGACCTGTACTGGGTGGCCACGCTACTAGACCCCAGGTATAAGCAGAAAGTGGCGGAAATGTTACCAACTTACCGAAAGTCAGAAAGGATACAGCAGTTCAAAACAAAACTAAAAAATATGCTTTACACAGCTTATAAGGGGGATGTCAGAGCACAACAGGAATCTAACAGGAGAAGAGGTGAAAGTAATCCTCCTCCTACCACGACCACGGTGGCAAGGACAGGACGCTTTACAGATGTGTTGTTGATGGAGGACATGCAGAGCTTTTTCAGTCCTACACATCGCCACAGCCCTTCGGGATCCAGCCTTAGAGAACGACTCGACCAACAGGTAGCAGACTACCTCGCCTTAACTGCAGATATCGACACTCTGAGGAGCGATGAACCCCTTGACTACTGGGTGTGCAGGCTTGACCTGTGGCCTGAGCTATCCCAGTTTGCGATAGAACTTCTGGCCTGCCCCGCTTCAAGTGTCATGTCAGAAAGTACCTTCAGTGCAGCAGGAGGCATTGTCACTAACAAAAGAAGTCGCCTTGGTCAAAAAAGTGTTGATTACCTCACCTTCATTAAGATGAATGAGGCATGGATCCCGAAGGAACTGACAGTGGGGGATACGTTTGACTAACAAAAGGCCTGATGACATGCCTTGGCCTCAAAATGGTCCCCACACTGCTGTATTTAATGTCTGCATACCAAATGACTTTCGTGAATTCTCCGCCACCAACTAGGGTTCAAGACACAATGTTTTAGTCACCTTTCTGCCTTGAAAACATCAATTTTTCCGGCCGCTGCTACAACAGCGGCTGCAACAATACCATTATTTTTCAGGCATGTGTACATGCCTAATTTTTCTGGCCTCTGGTGCTGCACTGTGGCTGCAAAAACAAAACAAAAAAAAAGGCACATACAAGTGTCAATTCCCCTTCGTGATCATTACCTTGTTGTGGTGAAGGGGCTTGCGTATCACAATGAAGTGATCATCACCTCTGAGTGTGTTGGCAATGTTGCCACACCCCAGATGATAAGGCCGTTGCTTCATTATGATCAGACCAAAAGCGATCGGCTGGATAATTTTTCATAGAAAAAAACTTACATTTTTTTATTTTATTTTTTTAAATTGTATGGGTGGGTTTTTAATACATAAAATAAAAAAATCATAATAAAGTCTCTTAATAGTTTATTAGAAGTAATGCAGACAATTTAAAAAATCCCCATCAATTCCAATACAAAACAAGTACGAAGCTCAGAACTAAATTATTCCAGGATGTCGTAATGGTTCGTTAATTTGACAATGATTAATCAATTTGACACGCGTCCCCGGATAGGGGACGTAACAGGGATTAAACTGATAGGAATAGTACTAGTTAAGACACCACTCATATAGGGTGTCACAGCACATTGCTCCGTGCACGCGCAGTGCCCCAACTTGGGAGTAAGAGGACCGACCAAGCTGCTTTTTCCATCTCCCGGTTACTAAAATCTATTCAGTTTGGTGTATCAGAGTTTGGTCTGTCACTGTGAAGGCAGTCGAAAGTACCCAGCCTAAATTTTTTTTAACAAAAGGCAATCCCACCCTGATATGGGACGTAACAGGGATTAAACTGATGAGAATAGTACTACAGAAAATAGCACTCATATCGGGTGTGACAGTAAATTGCACGGTGCAGACGCAGTGACCGTGGCGTGGATTCAAACAAAGGGGAGAGAGCCAGCGTTTTTTTAACCATCTCCCCGTTTGAAAAATCTATTTAATAAATGGACCCCAGATTGGGGACGTAACAGGGATTAAACTGATAAGAAGAGAGAACTACAGAAAATAGCACTCATATCGGGTGTGGGAGTAAATTGCAAGGCGCAGACGCAGTGACCGTGGCGTAAATTCAAACAAAGGGGAGGGAGCCAGCGTTTTTTTAACCATCTCCCCGTTTGAAAAATCCATTTAATAAATGGACCCCAGATTGGGGACGTAACAGGGATTAAACTGATGAGAAGAGAGAACTACAGAAAATACCACTCATATCGGGTGGGACAGTAAATTGCACGGCACAGACGCAGTGACCGTGGTGTGGATTCAAACAAAGGGGAGGGAGACAGTGTTTTTTTAACCATCTCCCCGTTCGAAAAATCAATTCAATTCACCTTTCCGGGACCCTTGGTGTTGTACGTGGCTGGGTGGAGGAAGAAACCTTCAATGACATCAACGGGACATGGCTAGCTTGGTATCCAACCTTGTACAAATGGGGAGTTTGTGGTTGGGCAAATGGACTGTTTGCGGTTGTTTGCGGTGCATTAAAAGGGGAGTTTGGTCTGTCAATGTCTGTGAAGCTGGCGTAACCCTTACACTACCTGATCGATACAACATCATACCTGATCGTATACACACACTGGATGTTTTAAACCACGTTGTTCAAAAAAAAATTGAATTGTTAGGTGATTTATGCCCTATATGGATTAAAATCCAACTCTGCGTCAACTATGTAATTTTCCGTGGGAGTTTTGCCATGGATCCCCCTCCGGCATGCCACAGTCCAGGTGTTAGTCCCCTTGAAACAATTTTTCCATCACTACTGTGGCTAGAAAGAGTCCCTGTGGGTTTTAAAATTCGCCTGCCTATTGAAGTCTATAGCGGTTTGCCCGTTCGCGAACATTTGCAGAAAGTTGCGTTCGCCGTTCGCGAACGGAAAATTTTATCTCTACCGGCCACCAGAATCTCCAAGCAATGAGATCCACTGTGGCTCTACTCCCCGAGTGCCCAGCAAGGACAGTATCGTGGTGCTCCTTAAAAACCTTGTGTCGTAAAGCGAGAGGCACAAACAACCTCCCAGGAGGACAAAGATCAGGAGCCTCTACCTGCCCCCTGTAAGGCTCCATTCAGACGTCCGTATGTGTTTTGCGGATCCGATCCGTGGATCCGCAAAACACATACGGACCTCTGAATGGAGCCTTACAGGGGGGTGATCACCCCATATAGACTCCCTGATCACCCCCTGACATACCGTATTTTTCGCCCCATAAGACGCACTTTTTCTTCCCCCAAAATGGGGGAGAAATGCCCCTGCGTCTTATGGGGCGAATGCTTGCCGTTTTACATCGCAAGCTGCGATGTAGGAGCGAGCGGGGACTCGGGGAGGGACTGGGAGGAGGATCTGGGGGCTGGCAATAGCGGCGAGGCGGTGCAGTCAGTGTAGTATAGCCCCGCCCCGCCGCTCCGGTATACTAATATAAGATTTCATATTCATTTATTGGTTATTAAACATGCCCCCTCAGTCCTATTACTACCTTACATCCTAATCGCATCTGTAGAAATCAGGCAGGCCAGGCGGGCGGCAGCGTAACTCTTGTCATGTGCCTGAATGAAGCAGGCGGCGCAGGCAAGTGACGTCAGTGAGAGACGCGCCGGCCGCCCGGCTTGGGCTGCCTGAATTCTACAGAAGCGATTAGGATGTAAGGTAGTAATAGGACTGAGGGGGCATGTTTAATAACCAATAAATGAATATAACATCTTATATTTGTATACTGGCGGCAGCGGGGGGGGGGGGGAGGGGGGGAGGCGGGGGCGATCTGTGGATGGCACAGTTATCGGCTGGGGGGGTCTGTGGATGTCACTGTTATGGGCTGGGGGGGTCTGTGGATGTCACTGTTATGGGCTGGGGGGGGGTCTGTGGATGGCACTGTTATGGGCTGGGGGGTCTGTGGATGGCACATATATAACAGTGCCACCCACAGATCCCCCCAGCCCATAACAGTGCCATCCGCAGATCCCCCCCTGTAACAGTGCCAGCCACAGATCCCCCCCCCTGTAACAGTGCCAGCCACAGATCCCCCTGTAACAGTGTCCGTCATCCACAGATCCCCCATAACAGTGTCCGTCATCCACAGATCCCCCCATAACAGTGTCCGTCATCCACAGATCCCCCCCATAACAGTGTCTGTCATCCACAGATCCCCCCCATAACAGTGTCCGTCATCCACAGATCCCCCCCATAACAGTGTCCGTCATCCACAGATCCCCCCATAACAGTGTCAGTCATCCACAGATCCCCCCATAACAGTGTGAGCAATCCACAGACCACCATTAGTTCCAAACCCACCAAACACACAGCACACCTTTTGGTTAAAAATATTTTTTTTCTTATTTTCCTCCCCAAAAACCTAGGTGCGTCTTATGGGCCGGTGCGTCTTATAGGGCGAAAAATACGGTAAAGGGTTTATGTCACCTAAAAAATAACTATATATAATCTTGTGCCAAATTAATTTGATTTGTTAATGATATAGTGTTTATAAATATATAAATTATTAGTATTTTTTATTTTTTTTCTAAAATATCGTTTATTACTTTCCCCCTTGATTATTGGTGGTAAAGTGGGAATAAAGCGCTGGGCAACAAGGAATACACTTACCACATAGAAGGATCCAGCGACGTCACTCGAATCTCCTCCTTCTTCTCGGCAATGCCGGCTGTCATCTCTTCCGGGAGCACTCTGACATAATCAGCGCAGGCGCAGTGAGGAAGCCAGCAGCCGCCGAGCGTCCTTCCCTCACTGCGCCTGCGCCGAATACTGAACGGGATGGCGCAGGCACGGGATTTTTGCAGTAGACACGGCCTGCGGGAGGAGAGCAGGGGTGCCCTGGCCCTGTCAATCAAGAGAAGAAGGGCGTGAAAATAGGTGGGCAAACGGAGCCTCTAGGAGCAGGTGCAATGCCCCCCCCCCCTGCTCCTAGAGGCAAATTAGCATATTTTAAAAGTTAGTTTTTCTCAGTAATGGCTTCAGGCAGGGAGATGTCACTGCCCTCCATTTAATTTGAGAAACAGAGCATTGCATCCTTTTGCTAAGGATGCTATTGCATCACCAGGAGGAGTGGCTTAGCAGCGCGTCTCTCCAGGCGAGACCGCACCGAAGCTGGAGATCATCCCGCTGGAGCCCTGACAGGTGAGTTTGTGACAATTATTTCCAAATCATCAGACCTATTGTCAGGTTTCTATTAAAAAACCTAAAAAAAATTGGATAACCATAATGGGAGATCCAGTTTTGGGGGATGTTTTTCCCAAAAAATAGTGAAGAGCTGTTTAAAATCGAATGGGATGCTGAGCTTTAAAGGAGTTTTCACTTGGTACAGTTTTTGCAAAGCTTTTAAAAATTGGGAATAAAAAAAAAAAATGACGGACAGATGCAGTGTCCATAATACCTCAGCAGGTTTACCAGAGAAAAACAAGTTTCCAGACATAACAACATAGCTAAAACCAGACATTTAAAAGGTCAGGCTGTCTGCTTTTTGGTGGTAAACAAGTCTGGGTTTTTCCCTCTAAAACATGGTCTTCTTTAAACCCTATATTAGCTGTGGAAAATTACTAGCTTCTCACTCAAAGCCCTAACAGTGTCTCAGTATTCATTAACCCTTTCCACAGAGCCATGTAAATACAGTTATAATGAACAGAATATATATCACTATATATATATATATATATATATATATATATAAAATGCAGTAACACAGTAATAAGCAGTATAAGTTAACCGTTTCAAGATAAATAAATTAATAAGCTTTAACTTTGTATAGGGGAAATAGGCAAATGTCCAAAAAGGTCCAAATGTCAAAGTACTCCCTGCTCCAGGGCACTACACAGACAACCAATGTAGTTGTGTCCCATAGTTATAATATGGAATTCATAATTTTGGACAATCATTGCTATCAGCACAAGGGTGACGTTTGCTTGCAGAAGTGCCCATATGGGCTCCAGTATGTGGGGTGTCCCATATGAAAATTAAAAAGTGATG
This sequence comes from Bufo bufo, assembly GCF_905171765.1. NCBI lineage: Eukaryota > Metazoa > Chordata > Amphibia > Anura > Bufonidae > Bufo > Bufo bufo. Next base: position 294,809,217 of record NC_053393.1, read on the forward strand.
AGTAAACATTTATACAACATCTTTGTGTCTCTTTATTTAAAAAAATATCACAAGTCAGTGAAGGGCTTGACGTTTCAAGGCCTAGCAATTGTCCCAAAAAAATGGAGAGGAGGAGATTCAATTGCTGCAATCAGTCAAAGAGAAGTCTATTGGATGTATTCCTCACTTACTTTGAAGCTTAGTTGACTGTATTCCTGTATGCTGTAGAAATCGTTTTTCTGAAAAGTATTTTCTGAATAAGGATTAAGTTATTGCTCACATTGCGGGGTTCACAAGATATTAAGAGGTCACTGACCAGGTTATGATTGGATATAGTAAAGCGGTATACCCCTCTGGATTGGTGGAAACTTTGAAGAGCTATTGTACAGGGTGGGCCATTTATATGGATACACATTAATAAAATGGGAATGGTTGGTGATATTAACTTCCTGTTTGTGGCACATTAGTATATGTGAGGGGGGAAACTTTTCAAGATGGGTGGTGACCATGGTGGCCATTTTGAAGTCGTCTATTTTGAATCCAACTTTTGTTTTTTCAATAGGAAGAGGGTCATGTGACACATCAAACTTATTGGGAATTTCACAATTGGCTTTAACGTAACTTTATTCTTTCATGAGTTATTTACAAGTTTCTCTTTGTTTACAGCCATTGACATGTCGCCGAGGTAAACACGTGAGGAGCGGATAGAAATTGTGTTGATGTCTGGTGAACGCAGTAACCGGGTCATTGCAGCAGATTTCAATGCAAGACACCCTACGAGACCACCCATCTCCCATGCTACAGTTAGCAAACTGCTTGCTAAGTTTCATGTGACACATGTGGGAATTTTACAAGAAAAACAATGGTGTGATTGGTTTTAATGTAACTTTATTCTTTCATGAGTTATTTACAAGTTTCTGACCACTTATAAAATGTGTTCAATGTGCTGCCCATTGTGTTGGATTGTCAATGCAACCCTCTTCTCCCACTCTTCACACACTGATAGCAACACCGCAGGAGAAATGCTAGCACAGGCTTCCAGTATCCGTAGTTTCAGGTGCTGCACATCTCGTATCTTCACAGCATAGACAATTGCCTTCAGATGACCCCAAAGATAAAAGTCTAAGGGGGTCAGATCGGGAGACCTTGGGTCCATTCAACTGGCCCACGACGACCAATCCACTTTCCAGGAAACTGTTCATCTAGGAATGCTCGGACCTGACACCCATAATGTCGTGGTGCACCATCTTGCTGGAAAAACTCAGGGAACGTGCCAGCTTCAGTGCATAAAGAGGGAAACACATCATCATGTAGCAATTTCGCATATCCAATGGCCTTGAGGTTTCCATTGATGAAGAATGGCCCCACTATCTTTGTACCCCATATACCATACCATACATTTTTTTGTTCCAACAGTCTTGGAGGGATCTATCCAATGTGGGTTAGTGTCAGACCAATAGCGGTGGTTTTGTTTGTTACCTTCACTATTCACATAAAAGTTTGCCTCATCACTGAACAAAATCTTCTGCGTAAACTGAGGGTCCTGTTCCAATTTTTGTTTTGCCCATTCTGAAAATTCAGTGCGCCGATCTAGGGTCATCCTCGTTGAGATGCTGCAGTAGCTGGAGTTTGTAAGGGTGCCATTTGTGAGTAGCTAATATCCGCCAAAGGGATTTTCTACTAATGCCACTCTCCAGTGACATGCGGCGAGTGCTACGCTGTGGGCTCTTGCTGAATGAAGCTAGGACAGCCACTGATGTTTCTTCATTAGAGACAGATTTAATGCGTCCACATTTTGGCAAATCCAACACTGAACCAGTTTCACGAAACTTAGCAAGCAGTTTGCTAACTGTAGCATGGGAGATGGGTGGTCTCGTAGGATGTCTTGCATTGAAATCTGCTGCAATGACCCGGTTACTGCGTTCACCAGACATCAACACAATTTCTATCCGCTCCTCACGTGTTAACCTCGGCGACATATCAATGGCTGTAAACAAAGAGAAACTTGGAAATAACTCATGAAAGAATAAAGTTACGTTAAAACCAAGCACACCATTGTTGTTCGTGTGAAATTCCCAATAAGTTTGATGTGTCACATGGCCCTCTTCCTATTGAAAAAACTAAAGTTGGATTAAAAATGGCCTTCTTCAAAATGGCCGCCATGGTCACCACCCATCTTGAAAAGCTTCCCCCCTCACATATACTAATGTGCCACAAACAGGAAGTTAATATCACCAACCATTCCCATTTTATTAATGTGTATCCATATAAATGGCCCACCCTGTATATGTGGTGTATGAACGCTGATGTCATAATACTAGGGATTGCTGATTAGTTGGAAATTTAAATGTCCTACAATGATGTGTGCAGCGTGGTGAAAGGATGTTAAAAGGATCAAATGAAGAGGTTTTATATGCTTTACTTATGAAATATAAATGGATTAGTGTATATAGATTATTTATGGATATATAAAGAGACCTTGCTAGATATAAAGTGTGGTTCCCAGAAGGAAACAATGTGCCCTGGAAGAAGCTGATTATAAAACTTGATTCAGGCCATTATCATAGCACACAGCTCAGAAGACAGTATCACAGAAAATATGATTACACACAGTCAGCAGACAGCATTACACATGATAGGATTAGATACAGAAGCTCATTAGACAGTATCACACATGACAAGGTGAGATACACAATCACAGAATTAGATATATGGCTCTGCAGACAGTATCACATGATACGATTAGATATAGCGGCTCAGCAGACAGTATCACTCGACAGGATTAGATACACAGCTCAGAAGACAGTTTTACAGAGAATATGATTAGACATAAACTCAGCAGATAGTATCACACATGATAGGATTAGATACAGAAGCACTGCAGATAGTATCACACATGATACAATTAGATAAATGAGATAGCAGATAGTGATGTCCCGAACTATTCGCCGGCGAACAGTTCCCGGCGAACATAGCTTGTTCGCGTTTGCCGCGGCGGGTGAACATATGCGATGTTTGGTCCGCCCCCTATACATCATCATTGAGCAAACTTTGACCCTGTACCTCACAGTCAACAGACACATTCCAGCCAATCAGCATGCCCTCCCTCCCAGACCCTCCCACCTCCTATCAAAAAGCAAGGACAGCATCCATCTTAGATTCATTCTGAAGCTGCAGTGTCACAAAATTGACTAAGTTGTAATTGCAATGCGATTAATACAGGTTATATTAATTGCATTGCAAATTCAACTTAGAGCTGGGTTCCTAATGGTTATATTCCTAGAATATAACGAAGGTTGAGAATATAGTGCTATATTCGTTATATTAGTCAATTCTAGCAATACAACCATTAGGAACTCAGATCTAAGTTGTAATCGCAATGCGATTAATACAGGTTATATTAATCGCATTGCAAATTCAACTTAGAGCTGGGTTCCTAATGGTTGTATTGCTAGAATATAACAAAGATTGAGAATATAGTGCTATATTCGTCAATTCTAGCAATACAACCATTAGGAACTCAGATCTAAGTTGTAATCGCAATGTGATTAATACAGGTTATATTAATCGCATTGCGAATTCAACTTAGAGCTGGGTTCCTAATGGTTGTATTGCTAGAATATAACGAAGATTGAGAATATAGTGCTATATTCGTTATATTCGTCAATTCTAGCAATACAACCATTAGGAACTTAGCTCTAAGTTGAATTCGCAATGCGATTAATTCAGGTTATATTAATCGCATTGCGAATTAAACTTACCACACTCTGCGTCAACTACGTAATTTTCCATGGGAGTTTTGCCATGGATACCCCTCCGGCATGCCACAGTCCAGGTGTTAGTCCCCTTGAAACAACTTTTCCATCACTATTGTGGCCAGAAAGAGTCCCTGTGGGTTTTAAAATTTGCCTGTCTATTGAAGTCTATGGTGGTTCGCCCGGTTCACCCGTTCGCGAACATTCGCGGAAGTTCGCGTTCGCCGTTCGCAAACGGAAAATGTTATGCTTGCGACATCTCTAATAGCACACAGTATAACACAAGACAGGATTAGATACACAGCTCAGCAGACAATACCACACATTAAATACTCCTTTGGAGATAATATCACAGAAAATATGATTAGACACAGAGGCTCAGCAGACACTATCACACATGATAGATACATGAGATAGCAGACAGTATAACACATGATGGAATTAGATAGAGCTGCTTAGCAGACAGTATCACATGCTATACCTCATCAGACAGTATCACAAATTATATTATTAGATACATGGCTCAGCAAATAGTATTGCACATGGTAGGATTAAATATATGAGATAGCAGACAGTATAACACATAATAGGTTTAGATACAGCAGCTTAGTAGATAGCATCGCAAATGATAGGATTAGATACATATCTTAGCAGATATTATCAAACATGACAGAACTAGATAGACAGCATCATACATAGAATTAGATGCACAGCTCATTTCTATCACATGATAGAAACATATGCATAGCTCAGCAGACAATCAATAATCAATAAGTATTGTTTTAAATGTTATTAAAAAAATGTGGTACCTACTGACACCCAATGTGTCTAAATTCTAGTTTGTACAACTATAACATGTAATGGCACAGTTAAAGTATACAGTAATCTCTACATAGTACTGCGGTTGGTGTTTGTGATTTTGAATATAATGAATATAATACTAGAGATGAAGTGTATACTGACACTGTCTAAATCATAGTATATAGAATTGTAGTGAACACTACCAAACTTCTTAACCTTTGACCCTTTGTTCAGGTATTAGTTGGAAACACAATGCACCACCTGCTGCTTGAAGAGCTGTATTACAGGCCCATTTGTTTCTCGTTAAGTTGAGATATTGTTATGGAAATAGTTATGCAGTACATTTTACGTCATATCTGGACATGTTGAGATAAATGAGCAGTTACAGGCTATGTACACATTTGGAGACTTTTTTTATGATTGCATTTAACTTATTTTTGACAAAAAATCATATTTTTAATTGTCCTTTATTAAAAATATTGAGCCATTCTGTCACAAAGGGTTAACTGTTTTTCTAATTGTGTGAGAGGTACTTTCAATTTCACTTTGTGTCGTTCATCTAATAAGCCTGATATCTAAATTACTAAGAGGTCAAAAACACTTATTTAAGCCACATTGTTATCAGTAAAATAAGGATTGAGCTTTAATGAGTGTTTATAATGTGAGAGAGCAGAGATAAGGGGTCTGTCTGCTCCCTCAGATGACAGAAAATCCACAGGCAGCTAGCAGAGCATGCCAGCTGTGTACAGAAAAAGGACTCCATATTGTTAATAAAGATCAATTGAAAACATGATTTTTAGCTTAATATAAGTACAATTCAATAATAAAAAAAATTACCCCAAAAGGTGTACATAGCCTTTAGGTCTGGACACAACCGTATGCTCTTTGTCACTTTGTGTGACGGAAACCACAACACAGTCCCATTCAATTAAAGTGGCTTATGCTGCATTTCCCTACAAAATGGGTGACTAAGAACTCCACAGTGAATGAGAAAAACCATAGGGACACAGAAATCAGAATAGTACTCATAAAAATATTATCACATATGCTAGTGGTGCCATAGCATTATATGCTGACAATAACACAATTTTTTTTACAGTGACATCTTTACACAACCTGCTTTATTTGCAAAAGCATGTGTATTATTTCAGTGAAATCCTGAGCATTTTTTTTTTTTATATATACCTTCAACTATGTATGTTCTTTGCGATTATGTTTTCATTAGCCTTTTGAAATAGTTCATATTAAGAAAGGTCTTTACATTTTTGCTCTTATCTTAATATTAATCCTTCCTACATCACCTAAAAAGGAAGGGGGACGGACGGACGGACTCAGTCTGTGTGTAAAATGACATGCTGACAGGAAATTATTACACATCATTACACTTCTTAAAACACAATTTACCCAGCCTTTGCAAATTATTCTCCAGTGAGGGTGAAGGGGTAATGGAAACTGTCTATTCCACTTAGGGTGTCGCTCTTACTTTAGCCTATACAATGAATGAGCAATTTATATTTTCTCTGCTGGGTCTCTGTTCTACCTCACATCTATCTATCTAATATATCTATCTATCATATATCTATTATCTATCTATCTAAAATAAAATATTGAATTCCGCAGCACGTCCAGAAAAACGTGAGTTTATTCACCAAAGATACAGCAACGTTTCAATCCTCTCAATGGGATCTTTCTCAAGCACTACTGCTTGAGAAAGATCCCGTTGAGAGGATTGAAACGTTGCTGTATCTTTGGTGAATAAACTCACGTTTTTCTGGACGTGCTGTGGAATTCAATATTTTATTTTAGATAGATAAATAATAGATATATGATAGATAGATATATTAAAAATATAGATATGAGGTAAAACAGAGACCTAGCAGAGAAAATATAAATTGCTCATTCATTGTATAGGCTAAAGTAAGAGCGACACCCTAAGTGGAATAGACAGTTTCCATTACCCCTTCACCCTCACTGGAGAATAATTTGCAAAGGCTGGGTAAATTGTGTTTTAAGAAGTGTAATGATGTGTAATAATTTCCTGTCAGCATGTCATTTTACACACAGATGCCATTGAGAGGATTAAAGTGCTTGAGAAAGATCCCATTGAGAGTATTGAAACGTTGCTGTATCTTTGGTGAATAAACTCAAGTTTTTCTGGAAGTGCTGCGGAATTCAATATTTTATGTAAGTTAGGTGGGTGGATCGCCCTCTTAGCCGCTGGCACCCAGCCACTTTTGTTCGTTTTTGGCTGTGCTGCCCTTGTTTAGTATCTATCTATCTATCTAATATATCTATCATATATACTGTATTTTTTGCCCCATAAGACGCACTTTTTCTCCCCCCAAAATGGGGGGAAAATGCCCCTGCGTCTTATAGGGCGAATGCTGGCAGTTTTACATCGCAAACTGCGATGTACGAGCGATCGGGGAGGGACTGGGAGGAGGAGCTGGGGGCCGGCAATAGCGGTGGGGCGGTGCAGTCAGTGTACTATAGCCCCGCCCCGCCGCTCCGCTATACTAATATAAAATGTCTTATTCAATTAATAGTTATTAAACATGCCCCCCAACTCCTAATAGTACCTTACATCCTAACCGCTTCAGTAGAATGCAGGCAGACCGGGCGGGCGGCATTGTAACTCCCTGATGTCACGTGCCTGCACCGCCTACTTTATGAATGAAGCAGGCGGCGCAGGCAAGTGACGTCACTGAGGGACGCGCCGGCCGCCCGGCCTGCCTGCCGGCATTGTACAGAAGCGGTTATGATGTAAGGTACTATTAGGAGTTGGGGGGCATGTTTAATAACTATTAATTGAATAAGACATTTTATATTAGTATACTGGAGCGGCGGGGGGGGGGGATCTGTGGATGACATTTTTATGGGGGACATCTGTGGATGGCACAGTTATGGGCTGGGGGGTCTGTGGATGGCACTGTTATGGGCTGGGGGGTCTGTGGATGGCACCGTTATGGCTTGGGGGGGTCTGTGGATGGCACTTTTATGGGGTGGGGGGGTCTGTGGATGGCACATATATAACAGTGCCATCCACAGATCCCCCCCCTGTAACAGTGCCAGCCACAGATCCTCCTGTAACAGTGCAAGCCACAGATCCCTCCCCATAACAGTGTCCGTCACAGATCCCCCCCATAACAGTGTCCGTCATCCACAGATCCCCCCATAACAGTGTCCGTCATCCACAGATCCCCCCCATAACAGTGTCCGTCATCCACAGATCCCCCATAACAGTGTCCGTCATCCACAGATTCCCCCCATAACAGTGTCCGTCATCCACAGATCCCCCCATAACAGTGTCTGTCATCCATAGATCCCCCCATAACAGTGTCCTTCACAGATCCTCAGTAATAGTGCCATCCACAGACCACCATTAGTTCCAAACCCACCAAAAGCACACCTTTTGGTTAAAAACATTTTTTTTCTTATTTTCCTCCCCAAAAACCTAGGTGCGTCTTATGGGCCGGTGCGTCTTATAGGGCGAAAAATACGGTATATTATCTATCTATCTATCTCATATCTATCTATCTCATATCTATCTACCTCATATCTATCTATCTATCTATCTAGCTATCTATTTACACATATGTTGTCACGGTGGACGTGCACAGTTTAACAGATAACACACCAACCAGGCTCTGGACGAGAGACAGGGGAAGGGTCACCTCCTAGTTTATCCCTGACCTCTTTCCCTGCAATGCTCTGCCCACAGACAAACCTTAAAGGTAGATTTGCTGTGTCCTCCAGCCTATACTAACAGCACCCTGAACTCCCTGAGATGGTGAAGTGGGGAGAAAGGAGCAGCCTGCTCGCACAGAACCTGGATGGGATAGATGACATAAACAACCAAAAGAAAAGACACTTATCTGCTGAGAGCAGGAACAAACAGGCAACCTTCCCTCCAAACATCCCAGACCATAATGAACAGTATAATCCGCTCAGAGCACTTAGCTGGAGACCATTTAAACTAAAGACTCCACCCAGTGCACCTGATGCGAGGCGGATCCAGCACAGCATCAAAACAAATACTAGACTCGTGCTGCAATCCTGGCTGACCTCCGCACATCGTCAGAGTAGGGCATGACATATGTGTGCTAAGTATTTGATTGTAAATCTATCAGTCTTGGGAGCAACCTATTAATATTTTATTGAATTCTTACTATTTTGGTAAAAAAAAATAATAATAATAATTCTCTTGTATGAGAAGTTTTACACAAAAATTACTGCAGTAAATCCTGAGGAAGTGAATCCAAAGGAGAAAAGATATCATAGTGCTGTTGTGTCCCAATGTTCACATGAAATACGCCTAATTTAGGCCTTTTTAGATTGATAAATGACCGACTATATTTGTTCCAGAATGATTTCAGTAATAGCATCCCCTGTATACTTTTGTTACTGTAAGGCCGAATGCTCACGGCCGTGTTCCGCGGCCGAGAGTGGTCCGTGGTATGCCGGCCTGGATTCCTGTTCAGAGCAGGAGCGCACGGCGTCATCGGTTGCTATGATGCCGTGCGCTTCATGCCGCCGCTGCTGTACAGTAATACACTCGTATAGAATGTATTACTGTACAGCAGCGGCGGCATGAAGCGCACGGCGTCATAGCAACCAATGACGCTGTGCGCTCCTGCTCTGAACAGGAATTCAGGCCGGCATACCACGGACCGCTCTCGGCCGCGGAAAACGGCCGTGTGCATTCGGCCAAAGTCAGCATAATTGTGGTCACTAACATTGTTTCAGTCTCTTATGCAAGCCAGTTTTATTCCATGATAATTTTGTAAAACATTCATTCTTATGCACATTGCCTAGAAATTTCACATTAGCACTCATTATGTATAAATGATGAAACTGTGGTCATCATATTATTTTAGCTAGTCTTTGCAGTTATATTGTGATCTACTCTAAAATAAGTATCTACTTCTTATCTAATTCTGTCAGAAAGTACATAACATAAAAATTTGTAATGCACTGCATGTCAGTCATTAAACATATGAAGTAATTCATTCTTTATATTAGGCAAAAAACTTTGTAAATATAATTAATGATAGCAGTTCTCAAAATAAATATATATTAACTGATAATTCAAACTGTACTAGTTTTATAATGTGACATACCCAGACTTGTGCATCTGGGTAGAGAACAGGATAAGCAAAAATCGGTTTGCTGATTCACGTAGCATGCAGGCTATTGATTTACCTTGTAAGCTATTCCCTTTTCCCTGTTTGACTGCATTAAAGCAGCATTTGTCTTTTTATTAGAAGGATGAGAAATTATTTGAACAATCCAATCTACAAGTGAATGGGCTTCTTTAAGCATAAAACTGTTTGGAAATAATAAGGTGCCCCTTTCCTTAACATCTTACTTGCTCAGATTGTGTGCTTTCATGCATTCTTCTGCCAAATTCATTCTGCCTCAGCAGGAGAAGGATGATAAATTATCTGGCTACCTAGGGGAGGGAGAGAAATCCTTTGCATGGTTCTGGGAATTTGTTAAGTACTTCTGTGGAGCTTCAACCTCATAATCGCTCACAGCAAGTTGGCCTTTATGCCTTATAAAGTGGGATGATGATTAATGATCTTTTAAGAGGACAAGGCAGGCCAAAAGACTCACATGCTGGACTACTGATACATGACTGTTGCTTGTAGTAGAATAACATGCTTCTGTTAAATGCAATCTCAATTGTCATTAACACGTTCTTAAATGTCCACATTTTAAAAAATATTTTTGCTTACCCCTAAGTACAAAATGTTATTCTAACTTAGCATACAAGAAATGATGATATACTACATTATACTCTCTCTCTGTCTATATATATATATATATATATATATATAACCAAAATGCTTGATGATGACTGGACAACATATGATGCAATTTGATGTGTCATTTCTATTGACACAATGTTATTACAGTGGAATGTACACAGACACCTCTATGGTCCCAACCGCATTGGTATTGTAGCTATAGAATTTTTATAAATTTTTATTTCCAGGAAAACTTTTCTATGTTTTAATAATGAACATGGTAAAAAAAAAAGCACATCACTTGTATAGACAAATAGATACAAAGTATATACATATTGTCAGTCTCCTAAGGAAGAAGGTGCACATAGAGGACCTGCTGTTAGTTAATAACTTTAGCAACCCATAATGGATATATCATGGGTGGGCAGGTTCTGTATGGAGCAGTCTCACACGGAGATCGTGGCAGGTGCTGGCTGTATAATACTATCCTTCAATTACCTGGATCTGATACGACTTCACTCCCATTCATTTAACCCCTCAGATGTTGCAGTCAAAAGTGAACATAGAAACATAGAAACATAGAATGTGTCGGCAGATAAGAACCATTTGGCCCATCTAGTCTGCCCAATATACTGAGTACTATGGATAGCCCCTGGCCCTATCTTATATGAAGGATAGCCTTATGCCTATCCCATGCATGCTTAAACCCCTTCACTGTATTTGCAGCTACCACTTCTGCAGGAAGGCTATTCCATGCATCCACTACTCTCTCAGTAAAGTAATACTTCCTTATATTACTTTCAAACCTTTGCCCCTCTAATTTAAAACTGTGTCCTCTTGTGGTAGTTTTTCTTCTTTTAAATATGCTCTCCTCCTTTACCGAGTTGATTCCCTTTATGTATTTAAAAGTTTCTATCATATCCCCTCTGTCTCTTCTTTCTTCCAAGCTATACATATTAAGGTCCTTTAACCTTTCCTGGTAAGTTTTATCCTGCAATCCATGTACTAGTTTAGTAGCTCTTCTCTGAACTCTCTCTAGAGTATCTATATCCTTCTGGAGATATGGCCTCCAGTACTGCGCACAATACTCCAAGTGAGGTCTCACCAGTGTTCTGTACAGCGGCATAAGCACTTCCCTCTTTCTACTGCTTATACCTCTCCCTATACATCCAAGCATTCTGCTGGCATTTCGTGCTGCTCTATTACATTGTCTTCCCACCTTTAAGTCTTCTGAAATAATTACTCCTAAATCCCTTTCCTCAGATACTGAGGTCAGGACTGTGTCAAATATTCTATATTCTGCTCTTGGGTTTTTACGCCCCAGGTGCATTATCTTGCACTTATCCACATTAAATTTCAGTTTCCAGAGTTCTGACCATTCTTCTAGTTTTCCTAAATCCTTTTCCATTTGGCGTTTCCCTCCAGGAACATCAACCCTGTTACATATCTTTGTGTCATCAGCAAAAAGACAAACCTTACCATCGAGGCCTTTTGCAATATCACTTATGAAGATATTAAACAAAATCGGTCCCAGTACAGATCCCTGTGGAACCCCACTGGTAACATGACCTTGTTTTGAATGTTCTCCATTGACTACAACCCTCTGTTGTCTGTCACTCAGCCACTGCCTAATCCACTCAACAATATGGGAGTCCATGCTCAATGACTGCAGTTTATTGATAAGTCTTCTATGTGGGACAGTGTCAAAAGCCTTACTAAAATCTAGATATGCGATGTCTACTGCACCTCCACCGTCTATTATTTTATTCACCCAGTCAAAAAAATCTATTAGATTTGTTTGACATGATCTCCCTGAAGTAAACCCATGTTGTTTTTCATCTTGCAATCCATGGGATTTTAGATGTTCCACAATCCTATCCTTTAATAGGGTTTCCATTAATTTGCCTACTATTGATGTCAGACTCACTGGTCTATAGTTGCTCGATTCCTCCCTACTACCTTTCTTGTGAATGGGCACGACATTTGCCAATTTCCAATCTTCCGGGACGACTCCTGTTACTAATGATTGGTTAAATAAATCTGTTAACGGTTTTGCCAGCTCACCACTAAGCTCTTTTAATAATTTTGGGTGTATCTCATCAGGCCCCTGTGACTTATTTGTCTTCACCTTAGACAGCAAACTTAGAACATCTTCCTCTGTAAAGATACATGCATCAAACGATTTATTAGTCATTCTTTCTAGTGGAGGTCCTTCTCCTTTTTCTTTTGTAAAAACTGAACAGAAGTATTCATTAAGGCAGTCGGCTAGCCCTTTATTCTCTTCTACATACCTTCCGTCCTTTGTTTTTAATTTAGTTATTCCTTGTTTTAATTTTCTTTTTTCATTTATATATCTGAAGAATGCAACCGAGCGGCATGACGTAGGGGTGCGTGTCGCGCTTCTCCCTACGCCGCCTCCACCTCTCTCCATGCCTCCTGCTCTGCCTCCTGCTCTGATGCGGTACGCGGAGCCCTGCGAGTGACCAGCTGGGAGAGCGTGCACTTCTGTTTCAAATCGGGAGCTGCCTTGGGTGGAATACGGGATCCGGCATTCCGGCGTGGGCCCTGGGGGACGACGCTCTGACCCTTTCAACGGTCGAGGCTATACTCCTGGACGCAGTGGCTAAGCGATGGATCCTGCGCTGTACGGCTGAGGTCCCCATGATGTACGGCTGAGGTACAGTTTTCCTACCTTGAGTGGATGTCGGGAGACAGTGCGACCCGTCTGGAGCCAGAGTGTGCGCCACGCTTTGTCGTAGCCCTGTCGATCCTATGGTGGATATCTTGTGCCCCTTCCATCCTGGCCCTGCTGACCTTGCGGTGGAGTCCGGTGAGCCGCACGCACCGCTGTGCTTTTCTTTCTTCTGACTGTCCGCTGGCTGCGAGCGAGCGGTGGTGATTGGCTGTAGACGTTGGTGGAGCCGTGAGTGGGGTCTGTGTTCTGTGGCCTCTGGAGCGAGGTCCCCCACCCGGATTTGACGTGTGGTATGCTTGTGAGGAGTGGAGACCATGGGTGGAGGCTTGCTGTCCCCCACTGTCCCATCAGCAACTGCTAGGTGTACTTTCGGATGTACCAGAGGTCTTGGGCTGATTGACTGGACAACATTTTTGGCCCGATTTCCTGGGTGGACCAGCTCTATTTGGGGGGCTCTAATGGTCGGGCCGGACTATGGGGTTTAAGAAGGCATTCCCCTGATCTACTATAGTGGTCCCATGCGCTTAAAATATATTACCCCTATAGGACTTTTATGTAATAAGCCCTTTGGTCCCATAGTGATCCGGGGTTGATTCCTATCTATGCCGGTGGATTATATTATACCTTTATCCCGTGCGATAGGAGTCCCGCATTTGTATAGCGGGTCTCCTAAGATGGTATAGCGGTGGGAGGGGGCCCACATATTGTGGATATTTTTATGCCTGTGCCTTAGTTTAGCAGGCCCCCTGGTTCTATTCCTGTCTCTTACTTATATTTAGTTCGCTCCTGGAAGCCAGGCGCAATACGTATTTGTAATTAAACTAATTAAAAAACATTAATTAGTGGCCCTGCCACATACTGCTACGAACATGACTCTTATAGAATGAATACCAGCTATATCTGAGTTTGTTAGTGGTCAGGAACCGCTCTCTGTTCTAGGGGTTGATCTTTATATAAGTATTTGTAACCTTTTACAGCCTTTCTATTTTAGGGACGTAATTTAGTATTTACTGCGCAAGTATTTTGTGTGTAGGGGTACGTTTCTATTTATTTAGCTTAAAAAATGCCGCCAAAGTTCCGTAAATCAGGAGGAGTGACTTCCCCAAAAGGAGGATCAGGGGGGAGCCCACAGGCCCGATTAGATAAATTTTTGAAGTCACCACCACCTAAAACTAGAGGAGGGGTACACAGGTCTACCGCCCAGACCGAGTCAGGATTAGAAATTCCGGATCAGTTAGAACGGGGTTTATCAAAGTTCAGTTCCTCCCATAGTGAAGGTTTCGATAGTATTAATAAAAAACTCCAAGATATACTGGGTGTAGTAAACGCTACTAATACCTCGGTGGCAGAGTTGACCTCTTCCCTTTCAGTTGTTCAAGGTGATGTCACCATAATAAGAGACGAAATGGTGAAATTGAGACTAAAGGTGAAGGAGTTGGAATCCGCAGTCAACTCTGTCACCGTAGAGAATGGTCTATTAAAGAACAGATTAGAAGAGGTAGGTGAAGACCGCTCTTGGTTAAGAAGGAAAGTGGTTGAACTGGAGGACAGATCTCGTAGATATAACCTGCGGTTAGTAGGGTTCCCAGAAGGGGCAGAACAGGATAACCCGTCGAATTTCATTCAGAAATGGCTGGTAGACAATCTGGGACCAGACTATGACGTGTCTACCTTCTGTGTGGAAAGAGCCCATAGAATCCCCTTTAAAAAACCTCCTCCAGGGGCCCCTCCTAGGGCTATTCTGGCAAAATTTGTTTGCTCAAAGGATCGGGATTGGGTCCTTAGACGCAAAAGAGAAATAGCAGACACACAATTTAACGGTAATTTGATATCAATCTTTCCTGATTTTTCGCGAGAAACTCAAAATAAAAGAAGAACCTTCTCTGATGTGAAAAAAAGATTGATGGCAGCTAAGATTAACTATTCAATGTTATACCCCGCTAAATTGAGAGTAGTATATAATGATTCGGTGCGGTTCTTTTCCACACAGACGGAAGTGGCACAATGGCTGGACTTGAAGGGTCTATGAGTGGCGCGGAAGGCAGGTGAGGCGGAAGGTTAATGAGGGGAGGTGGCGGGGGGGAGGTTTGGTGGAAGGAGAGAGGATGATGGGTATTGTGAAATGCCCTGTCAACCAGATAGGGTTTTTTTTGGGGGGGGGTTTAAGGGAGGGATTGGCTGCCGTCGTTTGCTGTGTAGATTTGCGTGCTTCTCCGTTAAGGAAGGGGGTTTTGGAAAGCTCATTTATTATTAGGATATGCCGTGTAACATTCTATTTTGGAATGTGAGAGGGTTGGGAGACAGGGTGAAGAGGACGGTGGTGTTTGACCTTGTAGTCCGCCACCTGCCGGCGATTGTGGTACTGCTAGAGACCCATGCTACATTAGACAGGATTTACACATTAAAAAAAAGGAAATGGGCATCTCTTGAGTACCACGCTTGCTACTCTTCTTATGCAAGAGGCATTAGTGTTTATATTCATCACGGGATGGAGTACCAACCGCTAGACAATTTGATTGATAAAGAGGGTAGATTTGTATTTCTCCATGGGTATTGGAAAGGGCAGGAGGTCATTTTGGCTTTTATTTACATTCCCCCTCCATTTAATGCAACGGTGTTTGCACTGCTAGTGCAATATATATCTACAAAAAATCAATGTGCGCTTTTTGTGGCAGGTGATTTTAATGCAGTACCGGATCCTGAGTTGGATCGGTTCTCGTCGGTCTCCGGGCGCGGCCGCGCAGGATCCCCCTTGACTACTATATGCCAGGAGTTGGCGCTGGTTGATATCTGGCGCCACCTATATGGCAATAAAAAAATCTTTTCATGTTTTAGCCAGTCATTCGGATCAATGTCCCGTATAGATTTGGCGTTCGCAAGTCGTGATCTGTGCGGACGAGTCCTGAGAATGAGATATGAACCCCATGGAATCTCGGATCACTCCCCAGTCTTTGTTGTGTTTAAGGAGGCTCCAAATACAGGTAGAATTTTTAAACTGAACCCGCACTGGTTTGATGTGATAGGGGAGCAATCCCAAATAGACCAGGATATTCGGGAATTTTGGGACCTTAATGTAGGATCGACACATATTCACTATGTATGGGACGCCTTGAAGGCTCATATAAGGGGCCTATACTTTAGTAAAATTAATAGGTTTAGAACGGAAGCACGCCAAAGTGAACAACAATTGACACACTTAATAAGGAGTTTACGAGCTGCATTAAATGACTCCTATACGGAACAATCTATTAAAGAGTTAAAAGAGGCCAATTTACAGCTCAAGATGCTACTATATAAAAAAGCACAACATAAGCTTCTATTTCAAGGCCAGAATCGTTTTTGCGAATCTGGTAAAACGGGTCGGTTTCTGGCTCGTTTGGTGGCCAACCAGAGGGAGTCTATCAGTATAAGAGAAATTAGGAATTTACAGGGGGCTGGTGTGGACTCTGCAGAGGAGATAAGGGAGGAATTTGCGAGATATTACTCTACCCGCTATAAATCTGAGTCTATGTGTAGTCGGACTGTTATGGATCAATATCTTCAAAAATTAGAGCTCCCCCAGTTAGGCTCTCAAGATAGAGAGCATCTGGACTCCCCCATTCTTTTAGAGGAACTCCAGGCGACTCTTCCCTCTCTAAAATATAAATCAGCCCCTGGACCAGACGGATTGCCGTTTGATCTATACAGGTTTCACGCTAGCGCACTCTTGCTGATTCTGATTCTAGTCCTGAATGAATCTTGCGGATGCGGTGCTTTACCGCCATCATTTGGGGAAGCAGTGATTACCTTGGTTCTGAAAAAGGACAAAGATCCTTGTGATATGGGATCATATAGACCCATATCACTTCTGAATACGGATTATAAGATCTTTGCTAAGATTTTGTCTAACCGTCTAAAGAAGGTCATAGCGGGTTTGGTACACCCTAATCAGACGGGTTTTATTCCGGGACGACAGATACAGATGAGCCTATATAGGGTTTATCTGAATCTGTCTGTTGGGGGTAGTATAGACCACTCCATTCTGTCCTTAGACGCTGCAAAGGCGTTTGACAGGATGGAGTGGCCTTTCCTGTGGGCTACAATGTCTCATTTTGGCATCGGGAAGCCCTTTCTGGAAATGACTCAAATGCTATATGCACATCCAGTCGCATGTATTAGTGTCAATGGTATTAGATCTTCCCCCGTTATGATGCGGAGGGGGATGCGACAGGGTTGCCCCCTGTCTCCTCTCCTCTTTGCTCTCTTTATTGAACCGTTGGCTTCTCGGATTCGCTTAGACAGATGTATAGACGGCTTTGGAGTTGCGGGCGCGGGCGATAAAATAAGTCTATATGCCGATGACGTGATTCTGTTCTTGGACCAGGGGTGGAAAATTCTCCCATATGTTATAGAGGTAATAGAAGATTTTGGTAAACTATCAGGCTATAGAATTAACTGGTCAAAATCATCGCTTCTTCCGCTGAACCGCAAGGCTGTAGACGAGGGGAGGCGAGTTCGTGTTTTGGTCCCCAATGATACTTTAGATTATCTGGGGGTTAAGATTGGGCTCCCTATAAATAGGTTTTATGATCTTAATCTGGCCCCGGTTCTGAATAAAGTTAGGGACAAAATCTGTGCTTGGCGGAAGCTGATATTGGCACAGACGGATAGAATAGCTTTGATTAAAATGATTATCCTCCCGATAGTTTTATTTCCGTTGTGTGCCTCACCCATCTGGATAGATGATATCTTTTTTCATAGGTTGGAGGCTATGATTAATGATTTAATTTGGGGAAGGAAGAGAGTGCGTATAAAGCAGAGATATCTATGGTTGTCGGAGGCAGATGGTGGGCTGTCACTACCCTTTTTTCAAGGTTATTATTTGTGTGCACAGATTCAGCGTTGTTGCTGTTTCAAGGAGAGTTTACTTTCACGATATTTAACAAAACTTTTTGATAAACCAGTGGATAATATTTTTGTAGGCCTGGAGAATGGGTCCATGGGAATGAGGAGGTCCTTGTTGATCCCGTGCTCTCTGCAGAGGGTTTGGAACAGATTGAAGAAGACCCTTAAATCTTCCGGTCCGTTTGGCTTCACCCCTCTGTGGGAGAACAGGGAGCTGGAGGAGTTCTTCAAAGTTACAGATTTTGGTTATTGGGTGCGTAAGGGTATTAACAGGGTGTCTGACCTTTTTTATATGGGTCAGTTTAAATCACTATCGGAGTTTGGTTTTACTGATAGTTCACCATTAGATTTATTTATGTATTCACGTTTGAAACATATATTTAATGCCTCTAGGAATAGAGGCCCTTTTTTTCCACGAGAGAATATATTTTTTGATTTTTGTGACGCTCAGAAATACGAAAAAGTGAAATTATCCAGACTGTATGAAAAACTCCGAATCGCACTGGCAACTATAACACCTTTCAAGAGCACAGTTAAGTGGGAGCAAGAGCTGAATTGCCCCCCACTACAGTGGTCTACTATTTATAGGAATGTGAGAAGGGTGTCAGTTTCCAGTGCGCACAGGTTAATCCAATTTAAGATCCTTCATAGACTTTACTATACGCCTAAAATTCAAGGAAAATTTCCCCAAAATAAAGAGCGGGATTGCTGCTGCTCCAAATGCGGATATATTAACGCGGACTATGTCCACTTGCTTTGGAGCTGCAGCAAAATAAGAAGTTACTGGGATGAGGTTTTCGCTACCCTACAAAGGGAGAGCTCAACGAATTATAACCCAGGGATTCTGATAATGCTCTTTGGAGAATGTGGGTTAGAAGGGGAAGTCCCGGCCCAGGTCAGACGGATTTGGATGCGGGGTTTGATGGTCGCTAAAGCTATATTGATGAAGTATTGGGGCTCTGTCTCCCCGCCCTCAATAAGGGAGTGGGGTGCATATCTTCAGAAAATTAAAGTTTATGAGGACATTGAAAGGAAACGAAGAATTGCACGCAGATCTACATAGCCATAAATTGTTATTATTGTAAACATTAAATGATGGAGTGGACGGCAGCCAATGGGGGGGGGGGGGGGGGTATAGTTATTAATATTTATTATTGTGAGGGTGTTCTTGGGATGTTGTATAGAACTTTTCTATTTGTAAAGATGTTTATGTTTGCCATGTCAGGCATACCGTTATGATTATTATTGTCTTATGTACTAACATTATGATTTGGAAAATAAAAATATATATTTAATTAAAAAATATATATATCTGAAGAATGTCTTATCCCCTTTTTTCATAGACTGAGCTAGTTTTTCTTCTGCCTGCGCTTTAGAAGTTGTTATAACTTGCTTGGCCTCTCTCTGCCTAATCTTGTAGATTTCCTTATCTTCATTGCTCTGGGTTTTTTTATAATTACAAAATGCTAGCTTTTTATTTTTAATGATTTGGGCCACTTCTGCTGAGTACCACAGTGGTCTCCTCCTTTTTTTGCTTTTACTGACAAGTCTAATGCAATTTTCTGTTGCCTTCAATAATGCACCTTTTAAGTAGTCCCATTTCTCCTGGACTCCATGTAATCCGTTCCAGTCTGATAAGGACTCATTTATGACTAATTTCATTTTTGAAAAGTCTGTTTTTCTAAAATCTAAAACTTTTGTTTTTGTGTGGTGGGACTCTTTCACAGTTCTTATATTAAACCACACTGACTGGTGATTACTAGATCCCAAGGTTTCGCCTACAATGACATCATATACCGAATCCCCATTTGTGAATACCAAATCCAAAATGGCCTCCCTCCGGGTTGGCTCCTCAACCACTTGTTGTAGAGATAACCCCAGTAGGGAATTTAGAATATCTGTACTCCTGGTAGAACTTGCTATTTTGGTTTTCCAGTTTATATCTGGAAGATTGAAATCTCCCATAATGATAACTTCTCCTTTCATTGTCATTTTAGCTATTTCTTCAACTAGTAGATCATCTAGTTCTTTAACTTGACCAGGTGGTCTATATATCACACCTACACGAGTTACTGCATGGTTAGCAAACTGCAACGTAACCCAAACTGACTCTATGTTGGCCTCACCAACTTGTATTAGGTTAGATTTAATGCTATCTTTCACATACAGGGCCACTCCTCCTCCTTTCTTGCCTTCTCTGTCTCTTCTGTATAAAGAGTACCCTGATATGGTTATGTCCCAGTCATTTCTTTCATTAAACCATGTCTCCGTAACAGCCACTAAATCTACATTCTCAGATGCCATTATTGACCCAAGTTCATAGATTTTTTTACCTAAACTGCGAGCATTTGTAGACAGGACTCTGAGCTTATCATTTCTTAAACTCTGTGCTTCTGACCTGTTCTGGCATTGTTTCGGGGGGCAATTGGACTCTTTTATTTTCACTCTTTTGCCCCCCCTTCCTAGTTTAAATACTCTGTCGCAAATTCTTGGAGTTGTTCACTAAGTACATTTGTTCCTTTGAGAGAAAGATGCAAACCATCTTTTTTGTACAGTTCCTTTCTATTCATCTGCGCAGTTAGACAAAGGGAGGAGGGCTTACTCAAGACACTGGACTGGCCACTCTGGGAGGTCTTTATTAGTCTTGTATAAGATGTGTAAAATTGGCAGGAAATAAATGCATAACATGAGGTATTTCAGGAAACGTTAATTTTTTTACTTAATTTTTTTTTCCCTTAGTCCTAACAGCAGCACAAGTGGGGATTCCTCCCCTGTGAAGCCGGTCAGAACAGGCAGAATTTTTGTTGAAAGAAAATTACTGCCAAATATCAATAATTAATTAATTAAACCCACCCCTATATAGGATTCCCCGCCCTGGCAGGAGGTGCTTTTTAGCAAGTAGAACTAATAACTGAGATGAGGTGGGACATTTTTGTGCTGCTGTTAGGACTAATGGAAAACAAATTTACATTCAAAATTAACGTTTCCCTGTCATCCTAACCAGCAGCACAAGTGGGGACTTAGCAAGGAGTACTACACACAAATTGGGAGGGACCCCCTTACTCTCATTTTATTTTTATTTTTTTTCTAAGAGACAGCGGCACTTAGAATAGACTGTCCAAAGGCCACTCCCTCAGACCGTCTAGAATCTAGACGATAATGTCTAATAAAGGTGCTCTGGGAGCTCCAGGAAGCAGCAGCACAGATCTGGTCTAGCGGAATCAGCTTCTTCTCGGCATAGGAAGTGGAGACTGCCATGGTGGAATGGGCAGTCACAAAGGATGGAGGAGCAAAATCCTGAGATAGGAAGGCTACCCGGATAGCCTCTTTTACCCACCTGCTCAAGGAAGGTTTAGAGGCTTTCAGACCTTTGTTTTTACCGGCATAAGACAAGAGGAGATTTTCGGAGCTTCTGAAGTCGACAGTTCTGTCCAGATAAATTCTTCGGACTCTAGGGATGTCCAAGGTGTGTAACATTTCTTCTTCTGCAGATGATGGAGAAGGACAGAGAACCGGTAAAGATATTGTCTGGTTGGTATTCCTGAATGACGGGACTTTTGGTACAAAGGTCAGAGGGAATCTTAGCAGGACCTTGTCCTGAAGAAACAATATGTATGGCTCGGAGGCCCCCAGGGCTTGGAGTTCTCCAATCCTTTTTGCCGAGGTAATGGCCAACAAAAAGGTGACATTTAGGGACAAAAACCTAAGGTCGACACTTTCCAAAGGTTCAAATGGGGAAGAACATAACCCCCTTAGAACAACAGATAAATCCCAGTCCGGGATTGGTATCAGGATGCTAGGTTCAAGTCTCTCAGCTCTTTTAAGGAACCTCCTGATTAGGGGGTCTTGAGAAAGAGATCTGCCAAGACAGGCAGATAAAGCAATGTGGCAAAAAGACCGGCACTTCGCTGGATTTCAATCAGGAATTCGATTTATTGGTCACAATGCAGATAAAGCAGAGATATGGACTCTGAGTGTAGATGGGCTTAGACCCTTGTCCAGAACATCTTGAAGAAACTGTAAAATAGCTTAAAGAGGAGGATCTGAGGCTACTACCGCTTTATCAGCACACCATTGAAGGAAGATCGTGTTTATCCTGTAATACTTCTTATTTGTAGACTCCGCCCTGGAGTGTGAAATTGTTCTCAAGACCTCCGCTGAAAGCCCTCTAGCTTCTAGTAGGGACCTGTCAATCTCCAGGCTGTCAGACTGAGTCTCCTCAGATCTAGGCAGGAACCTGTGTCCCGATACACTAGGTCCTGCGTTAGGGGAAGTCTCCAATATACACCATGACTCATCTGCATGAGCTGGGTGAACCAAGACCTCTTTGGCCAGAATGGAATGATGGTAATCACTGATGTCTGGTCTTGCTTGATTTTCATCAATACCCTTGGTATCATGGAAATTGGAGGGAATATGTAAGCCAACCTGAACCTCCATGTTATGAACAGAGCATCTATCGCTACAGGATTGTCCTCCTTGTAAAGGGAGCAGAACCTGTTCACCTTGTCGTTTAGTCGAGTTGCCATCAAATCAATCTCTGGAGTTCCTTGCGCTGGGTTATCCTGGTGAAGATGTCCTTGTTCAGCGACCATGCTACAGTTAGCAAACTGCTTGCTAAGTTACGTGAAACTGGTTCAGTGTTGGATTTGCCAAAATGTGGACGCATGAAATCTGTCTCTAATGATGAAACATCAGTGGCTGTCCTAGCTTCATTCAGCAAGAGCCCACAGCGTAGCACTCGCCACATGTCACTGGAGAGTGGCATTAGTCGAACATCCCTTCGGCGGATATTAGCTACTCACAAATAACACCCTTACAAACTCCAGCTACTGCAGCATCTCAACGAGGATGACCCTAGATTGGCGCACTGAATTTGCAGAATGGGCAAAACAAAAATTGGAACAGGACCCTCAGTTTACGCAGAAGATTTTGTTCAGTGATGAGGCAAACTTTTATGTGAATGGTGAAGTTAACAAACAAAACCACCGCTATTGGTCTGACACTAACCCACATTGGATAGATCCCTCCAAGACTGTTGGAACAAAAAAATGTATGGTATGGTGTGGTATATGGGGTACAAAGATAGTGGGGCCATTCTTCATCAATGGAAACCTCAAGGCCATTGGATATGCAAAATTGCTACATGATGACGTGTTTCCCTCTTTATGCACTGAAGCTGGCACGTTCCCTGAGTTTTTCCAGCAAGATGGTGCACCACCACATTATGGGTGTCAGGTTGGAGCATTCCTAGATGAACAGTTTCCTGGAAAGTGGATTGGTCGTCGTGGGCCAGTTGAATGGCCCCCAAGGTCTCCCGATATGACCCCCTTAGACTTTTATCTTTGGGTTCATCTGAAGGCAATTGTTTATGCTGTGAAGATACGAGATGTGCAACACCTGAAACTACGGATACTGGAAGCCTGTGCTAGCATTTCTCCTGCGGTGTTGCTATCAGTGTGTGAAGAGTGGGAGAAGAGGGTTGCATTGACAATCCAACACAATGGCAGCACATTGAACACATTTTATAAGTGGTCAGAAACTTGTAAATAACTCATGAAAGAATAAAGTTACGTTAAAACCAAGCACACCATTGTTTTTATTGTGAAATTCCCAATAAGTTTGATGTGTCATATGACCCTCTTCCTATTGAAAAAACAAAAGTTGGATTCAAAATAGCCGACTTCAAAATGGCCGCCATGGTCACCACCCATTTTGAAAAGTTTCCCCCCTCACATATACTAATGTGCCATAAACAGGAAGTTAATATCACCAACCATTCCCATTTTATTAAGGTGTATCCATATAAATGGCCCACCCTGTAGAACCAGCTGGATGGCAAAAGCAGTACTAGTAGCACCCGAAAAGTAAGTGTAATAAAAAAAAAAAAAAAAAAAAGGACTGACCAAGCCAAAATAATTCAAAAGAAAGGTTCTGAGTGAGAATAAGAATGTTTCAATTCTAGCTTTCCAGGCAGAGGTTTACAGTGAATGTCAAGTTGCTCCCTTCCTTAAAATTTCAAAGACAGTGGTTCATAAGAACAATGTCAAGCAGCAAACATTGGGAACAGCAAAGCTACAGACTGACAGAGGGCAGAAATGTCTCTCTACTAACCATGATTATTGCCACTTTGAATCTTACTTAACAACCATAGGATAGCACCAAGTGGCATACAAAAATAAAGGCAAATGGCAGCTGGGGTGAAATGCATGACGAGGAGGTTTGAAACAGGCTTGTAGAGGCAGAATTGAAGTAGTGAAAAGCTAGAAAAAAACTTTCATCAAGGTGTAGCAAAGAGCCAGACTGAAGGTTGCAAAAGACCATAAGGAGTGGACCATAGAGGACTGGAGTAAGGTCACCTAATCTGATGAGTCAAATTTTCAGCTTTGCCTAACACCTGGTCATGTAATGGTTAGACAGAGACCTGGAGAGGACTAGTAGCCACAGTGTCTTACACCCACTGTGAAATTTGATGCAGGATTGGTCATGATGTGAGTGTGTTTCAGTGGTCCGCAAATTGCATATCCGCAAAAAAAAACGTATGATATCCGTTTGCCATCAATTTTTTTTGCGCATTCGTTGTAACAATGCCTAAAACGGACGAGAATAGGACCTGTTCTATTTTTTTTGCGGGGCTACGGAACGGACATTCTGATGCGGACAGCACATGATCTGCTGTTCGCATTTTTTGCGGACCCATTGATATGAATGGGTCCACATCCTATCCGCAAAAAAATGGAACAACATGGAAACAAACAACATTTGTGTGCATGTAGCCTAAAAATTGTTTTTTACACCAGGACACACAGTCAAGCCAATCAAGATGTGCATGTAGGACCACCAGTCTCCAGACCTGACCCCATTGAAAATCTCTGGAATGTGATCAAGAGGAAGATGGATGGTCACTAGTAGGGATGTCCCGCTCCCGATACCAGTATCGGTATCGGGACCGATACCGGACATTTGCACGAGTACATGTACTCGTGCAAAACTCCCCGATACCACTGCCGATACCTGTGCGCCGCTTCTAAATGTGTCTGTGTCCGTCCGCGGCCCCTGCATCTCGCACAGCAAATACAGCTTCAGAGGCAGCAGCAGGCAGTGTAATAGGAGCCTACAGTGGAAGCTAGCCCCGCCCTCCAACCAATCAGAGGCAACCAGCACTGACTCACAGCACAGGGGGGAGTCGTGCAGGGACTCAGAGAATCGTCTGAGAGTTTATTAGTTAAAAGAATCAAATGAGTAGAGACTGTGTCACCGAGTCCGTGCCAGGCTTCCTGCTCTGCGAGTCTCCCTGTAAGTCCGTCCGGGGGGGAAGGGGGGGCATTATTAGTATAGCATGTAGTGGAGCTGTGTGTGTACAGGGTGCATGTAGCAGAGCAGGAAGCCTGGCAGGGACTCAGTGACACAGTCTCTGACTCATTCGATTCTTTTAACTAATAAACTCTCAGACGATTCTCTGAGTCCCTGCAATAACTATACATTGTAATTACATCACAGTCTGCTTCACTGCATTCACTGCAGCAGAGCTGTGTTTGCCAGGAGTGAGTCCCTCTAAAGGTGATAGTGTCTGTCCTCTATGGCCCTGGTCCTTCCCTTCCTGCCTGCAAGCTGCACATTGATCTCTAAAAGCAGGCATTAGGGCAAGAAGAAATATACATTACTGTATGATGGCCACAAGACTATTATACTGAGGAGGGAGGGGCTTCAAAAATTGTTGTCCTGACTCCTTACAGTAGCGTCTCCTTGTGGCCCTCATACAGTATAACGTCTCCTTGTGGCTGACCCCATACGTGTATAACGTCTCCTTGTGGCTGACCCCATACAGTATAACGTCTCCTTGTGGCCCTCATACAGTATAACGTCTCCTTGTGGCTGCCCCCATACAGTATAACGTCTCCTTGTGGCTGCCCCCATACAGTATAACGTCTCCTTGTGGCTGCCCCCATACAGTATAACGTCTCCTTGTGGCTGCCCCCATACTGTATAACGTCTCCTTGTGGCTGCCCCCATATCGTATAACGTCTCCTTGTGGCTGCCCCCATACCGTATAACGTCTCCTTGTGGCTGCCCCCATACAGTGTAACATCTCCTTGTGGCTGCCCCCATACAGTATAACGTCTCCTTGTGGCTGCCCCCATACCGTATAACGTCTCCTTGTGGCTGCCCCCATACCGTATAACGTCTCCTTGTGGCTGCCCCCATACAGTGTAACGTCTCCTTGTGGCTGCCCCCATACAGTATAACGTCTCCTTGTGGCTGCCCCCATACAGTATAACGTCTCCTTGTGGCTGCCCCCATACAGTATAACGTCTCCTTGTGGCTGCCCCCATACAGTATAATGTCTCCTTGTGGCTGCCCCCATACAGTATAACGTCTCCTTGTGGCTGCCCCCATACAGTATAACGTCTCCTTGTGGCTGCCCCCATACAGTATAACGTCTCTTTGTGGCTGCCCCCATACAGTATAACGTCTCTTTGTGGCTGCCCCCATATAGTATAATGTCTCCTTGGAATGTTATAGTTCTGTTTTTGGGCCTTTTGGTTGGTCAGTGGTCAGAAAATACATGTGTGTGTATTTTATTGTTAAAATTAGTATCGGTAATTGGTATCGGTGAGTACTTAAATAAAAGTATCGGTACTTGTACTCAGTCTTAAAAAAATGGTATCCGGACATCCTTAGTCACTAGCCCTTAAACATACATCACCGCTCATAGGATTTCGGCCGAGATCTTCAAGCAAGAAGGCGGTGGCTGGCCCGTCACAAGCAAATGGAGCAGATAAGTATATATATATATATATATATATATACACTGCTCAAAAAAATAAACGGGAAAACAAAATAACACATCCTAGATCTGAATAAAATATTCTTCAGAAATACTTTGTTCTTTACATAGTTGAATGTGCTGACAACAAAATCACACAAAAATAAAAAAAATGGAAATCAAATTTTTCAACCCATGGAGGTCTGGATTTGAAGTCACACTCAAAATTAAAGTGGCTGATCCAACTTTGATGTAATGTCCTTAAAACAAGTCAAAATGAGGCTCAGTAGTGTGTGGCCTCCACGTGCCTGTATGACCTCCCTACAACGCCTGTGCATGCTCCTGATGAGGTGGCGGACGGTCTCCTGAGGGATCTCCTTCCAGACCTGGACTAAAGCATCTGCCAACTCCTGGACAGTCTGTAGTGCAATGTGACGTTGGTGGATAGAGCGAGACATGATGTCCCAGATGTACTCAATTGGATTCAGGTCTGGGGAACGGGCGGGCCAGTCCATAGCATGAATGCCTTCGTCTTGCAGGAACTGCTGACACACTCCAGCCACATGAGGTCTAGCATTGTCTTGCATTAGGAGGAACCCAGGGCCAACCGCACCAGCATATGGTCTCACAAGGGGTCTGAGGATCTCATCTCGGTACCTAATGGCAGTCAGGCTACCTCTGGCGAGCACATGGAGGGCTGTGCGGCCCTCCAAAGAAATGCCACCCCACACCATTACTGACCCAATGCCATATTCATGGATCCTTTGTTCTGTATCTGAGGATTTAAGTCCTTTTCCGTTTCGTTATTACATAAAACATATCCGTATTGTTTCCGTATTTGATAAATTTTTTGCAGATCGGAAACGGAAACAGTAATTTATTTATCACCAAACACATGAGCAATATGGACTGGTCATAGCATTTCTACAGTATGGATCCACAAAATACGTATGACATACGTATGACATACAAATGTGTTCCATGTGTGTTCCGTATTTGTTGCGGATACATTGACTTGAATGGGGTCTCGGACCATGATTGGCGGACAATAATAGGGCATGCACTACTTTTTTGTGGAACGGCCATGCGGACAAATGGAAACGGAATGCACTCGGAGTATCTTCCGTATTTTCTACAGCCCCATTACATTCTGAATGGTTCCGCATGCAGTCCGCAAAAAAAACGGAACAGAAGTGGAAAGAAAATACGTTTGTGTTCATGAGCCCTAATACTGCTAGATGAAACTTTCAATTGCAATTAATTTAAATCCACATAGATCAATATAATTCCCAGTTTAAATTTACAAATCTGGAAATCTATGTACATAGAGATGAATGAATATTGCAACCCTGTTTTCTAGATTATGAGCTATTTTTTAATATATAATTTTTTTATTTTTTTATTACATTACAAGCATATATCAATAATCCTTCCTGGCTTCACCAATATCTTTATAATGTTTTATTAAACTTTTATTTGAGAAAAAGGAACTTGAAAATGGTGTCCAACAAGTTTAAAATTTTTAATTAGAAATGTTAATACTTAAAAAAATGGACATGGAATTACATCAGGACTAAACATATTTGATAGGAGAATTATGCATAATCAGTAAAAACATTTTTTATCCTATATTAATCACTCAATGACTGGGCAATGTTCAATTTTATTTTTTAATTTTTTCTCCCAGCCTTCACAAAGTTATGATTTTTTTATATTTTTCCATTCACATAGCCGTATGTGGGTTTGTTTTTTGCAGGACAAGTTGTACTTTCTAATGGCACCATTTACAGTTGCATACAATGTAGTAGGAAGCGGGAAAAAAAATCCAAATGGGATGGAAATAAAAAAACTGAATTCCAGCACAGTTTTATAGGTTTTGTTTTTACAGAGTTTCCTATGTGGTAAAACTGACCTGTTACCTTCATAATCCAGATCCGTAAGATTACAACAATGCCAAATAAGTATATTTTTTTCGTGTTTTAATACTGGAAAAAAAAACACTTTTGGAAAAAAAAATGTTTTTTTCTTTGCATCACCATATTCTTACCCGTAACTTGTTTATTTTTATGTGCACAAAGCTGTGTGAGGGCTCAATTTTTGATAAGTCGATCTGTACTTTTCATTGATAGCCTTCTGAGGTGTGTATGACTTTCTCATCACTTTAAAATTTGGTTAAATGTGTGCGATCTATGTTATTGTCGATCGCATACATTAGTCAGGGTGCCTTTTGTTTGGCGGTCGGGAATGGATTAACCGCCTCCGGACCACCTAACGCAGGATCGCGATCCGGAGGCGGCAGCTCCAGGCAGAATCACGCATCTATGCGTCATCTCGCGAGACGCGAGATTTCCTGGGAACGCGCGCACACAGGCGCGCGCGTTCACAGGATTGGAAGGTGAGCGAGTGGATCTACAGCCTGCCAGCGGCGATCATTCGCTGGCAGGCTGTAGATGCAATTTTTTTAACCCCTAACAGGTATATTAGACGCTGTTTTGATAACAGCGTCTAATATACCTGTTACCTGGTCCTCTGGTGGTCCCTTTTGCTTGGATCGACCACCAGAAGACACAGGCAGCCCTGTAATAAGTAGCACCAAACACCACTACACTACACCCCCGTCACTTTTTAACCCCGTATTAACCCCTGATCACCCCATATAGACTCCCTGATCACCCCCCTGTCATTGATCACCCCCGTGTAAGGCTCTATTCAGACGTCCGTATGTTTTTTACGTATCCACAGATACATGGATCGGATCCGCAAAACACATACGGACGTCTGAATGGAGCCTTACAGGGGGGTGATCACCCCATATAGACTCCCTGATCACCCCCCTGTCATTGATCACCCCCCTGTAAGGCTCTATTTAGACGTCTGTATGTTTTTTACAGATCCACGGATACATGGATCGGATCCGCAAAACACATACGGACGTCTGAATGGAGCCTTACAGGGGGGTGATCAATGACAGGGGGGGTGATCACCCCATATAGACTCCCTGATCACTCCCCTGTCATTGATCACCCCCCTGTAAGGCTCCATTCAGACGTCCGTATGTTTTTTACGGATCCACGGATACATGGATCGGATCCACAAAACACATACAGACGTCTGAATGGAGCCTTACAGTGGGGTGATCACCCCATATAGACTCCCTGATCACCCCCCTGTCATTGATCACCCCCTTGTAAGGCTGGCTCCATTCAGAGGTCCGTATGTGTTTTGCGGATCCACGGATCCATGGATCGGATCTGCAAAACACATACGGACGTCTGAATGGAGCCTTACAGGGGGGTGATCAATGACAGGGGGGTGATCACCCCATATAGACTTTCTGATCACCCCCCTGTCATTGATCCCCCCCTTTCATTGATCACCCCCCTGTAAGGCTCCATTCAGACATCCGTATGTTTTTTACGGATCCACGGATACATGGATCGGATCCGCAAAACACATACGGACGTCTGAATGGAGCCTTACAGGGGGGTGATCAATGACAGGGGGGTGATCACCCCATATAGACTCCCTGATCACCCCCCTGTAATTGATCACCCCCCTGTCATTGATCACCCCCCTGTAAGGCTCCATTCAGACGTCCGTATGTTTTTTACGGATCCACGGATACATGGATCGGATCCGCAAAACACATACGGACGTCTGAATGGAGCCTTACAGGGGGGTGATCAATGACAGGGGGGTGATCACCCCATATAGACTCCCTGATCACCCCGCTGTCATTGATCGCCCCTTGTAAGGCTGGCTCCATTCAGAGGTCCGTATGTGTTTTGCGGATCCACGGATCCATGGATCGGATCCGCAAAACACATACGGACGTCTGAATGGAGCCTTACAGGGGGTGATCAATGACAGGGGGGTGATCATCCCATATAGACTACCTGATCACCCCCCTGCCATTGATCACCCCCCTGTAAGGCTCCATTCAGACATCCGTATGTTTTTTACGGATCAACGGATACATGGATCGGATCCGCAAAACACATACGGACGTCTGAATGGAGCCTTACAGGGGGGTGATCACCCCATATAGACTCCCTGATCACCCCCCTGTCATTGATCACCCCCCTGTAAGGCTCTATTCAGACGTCCGTATGTTTTTTACAGATCCACGGATACATGGATCGGATCCGCAAAACACATACGGACGTCTGAATAAGGCCTTACAGGGGGGTGATCAATGACAGGGGGGTGATCACCCCATATAGACTCCCTAATCACCCCCCTGTCATTGATCACCCCCTTGGAAGGCTGGCTCCATTCAGAGGTCCGTATGTGTTTTGCGGATCCACGGATCCATGGATCGGATCCGCAAAACACATACGGACGTCTGAATGGAGCCTTACAGGGGGTGATCAATGACAGGGGGGTGATCACCCCATATAGACTCCCTGATCACCCCCCTGTCATTGATCACCCCCCTGTCATTGATCACCCCCCTGTAAGGTTCCATTCAGACGTCCGTATGTTTTTTACGGATCCACGGATACATGGATCGGATCCGCAAAACACATACGGACGTCTGAATGGAGCCTTACAGGGGGGTGATCAATGACAGGGGGGTGATCACCCCATATAGACTCCCTGATCACCCCCCTGTCATTGATCACCCCCCTGCAAGGCTCCATTCAGACGTCCGTATGTTTTTTACGGATCCATGGATACATGGATCGAATCCACAAAACACATACAGATGTCTGAATGGAGCATTACAGTGGGGTGATCACCCCATATAGACTCCCTGATCACCCCCCTGTCATTGATCACCCCCTTGTAAGGCTGGCTCCATTCAGAGGTCCGTATGTGTTTTGCGGATCCACGGATCCATGGATCGGATCCGCAAAACACATACGAACGTCTGAATGGAGCCTTACAGGGGGGTGATCAATGACAGGGGGTGATCACCCCATATAGACTTTCTGATCACCCCCTGTCATTGATCACCCCCCTGTAAGGCTCCATTCAGAAGTCCTTATGTTTTTTACGGATCCAAGGATACATGGATCGGATCCGCAAAACACATACGGACGTCTGAATGGAGCCTTACAGGGGGGTGATCAATGACAGGGTGGTGATCACCCCATATAGACTCCCTGATCACCCCCCTGTCATTGATCACCCCCTGTAAGGCTCTATTCAAACGTCCGTATGTTTTTTACGGATCCACGGATACATGGGTCGGATCCGCAAAACACATACAGACGTCTGAATGGAGCCTTACAGGGGGGTGATCACCCCATATAGACTCCCTGATCACCCCCCTGTCATTGATCACCCCCCTGTAAGGCTTCATTCAGACGTCCGTATGTGTTTTGCGAATCCGTGGATCCTCAAAACTCGGACACTGCGGATCCGCAAAACACATACGGACGTCTGAATGGAGCCTTACAGGGGGGTGATCAATGACAGGGGGGTGATAACCCCATATACACTCCCTGATCACCCCTCTGTCATTGATCACCCCCCTGTAAGGCTCCATTCAGACATTTTTTTTGCCCAAGTTAGCGGAAATTATTATTATTATGAAGTCTCATATTCCACTAACTTGTGTCAAAAAATTAAATCTCACATGAACTCACCATACCCCTCACAAAATCCAAATGCGTAAAAATTTTTAGACATTTATATTCCAGACTTCTTCTCACGCTTTAGGGCCCCTAAAATGCCTGGGCAGTATAAATACCCCACATGTGACCCCATTTCGGAAAGAAGACACCCCAAGGTATTCCGTGAGGGGCATATTGAGTCCATGAAAGATTTAAATTTTTGTCCCAAGTTAGCGGAAAGGGAGACTTTGTGAAAAAAAACAATTTCCGCTAACTTGTGCCAAAAAAAAAAAATTCGATGAACTCGCCATGCCCCTCATTGAATACCTTGGGGTGTCTTCTTTCCAAAATGGGGTCACATGTGGGGTATTTATACTGCCCTGGCATTTTAGGGGCCATAAAGCGTGAGAAGAAGTCTGGAATCCAAAAGTTTGGAAAGAAGACACTCCAAGGTATTCCGTGAGGGGCATGGCGAGTTCCTAGAATTTTTTAATTTTTGTCACAAGTTAGCGGAAAATGATGATTTATTTTATTTATTTTTTTCTTACAAAGTCTCATATTCCACTAACTTGTGACAAAAAATAAAAACTTCCATGAACTCACTATGCCCATCAAGAAATACCTTGGGGAGTCTTCTTTCCATAATGGGGTCACTTGTGGGGTATTTATACTGCCCTGGCATTCTAGGGGCCCTAATGTGTGAGAAGTAGTTTGAAATCAAAATGTGCAAAAAATGCCCTGTGAAATCTGAAAGGTGCTCTTTGGAATGTGGGCCCCTTTGCCCACCTAGGCTGCAAAAAAGTGTCACACATCTGGTATCGCCGTACTCAGGAGAAGTTGGGCAATGTGTTTAGGGGTGTCATTTTACATATACCCATGCTGGGTGAGAGAAATATCTCGGCAAAAGACAACTTTTTCAATTTTTCTTATACAAAGTTGGCATTTGACCGAGATATTTATCTCACCCAGCATGGGTATATGTAAAATAACACCCCAAAACACATTGCCCAACTTCTCCTGAGTACGGTGATACCAGATGTGTGACACTTTTTTAGCAGCCTAGGTGGGCAAAGGGGCCCAAATTCCAAAGAGCACCTTTAGGATTTCCCAGGGCATTTTTTACACATTTTGATTTCAAACTACTTCCCACACATTAGGGCCCCTAAAATGCCAGGGCAGTATAACTACCCCACAAGTGACCCCATTTTGGAAAGAAGACACCCCAACGTATTTCGTGATGGGCATAGTGAGTTCATGGAAGTTTTTATTTTTTGTCACAAGTTAGTGGAATATGAGACTTTGTATGGAAAAAAAAAATCATCATTTTCCGCTAACTTGTGACAAAAAATAAAAAGTTCTATGAACTCACTATGCCCATCAGCGAATACCTTAGGGTGTCTACTTTCCGAAATGGGGTAATTTGTGGGGTTTTTCTACTGTCTGAGCATTGTAGATCCTCAGGAAACATGACAGGTGCTCAGAAAGTCAGAGCTGTTTCAAAAAGCGGAAATTCACATTTTTGTACCATAGTTTGTAAACGCTATAACTTTTACCCAAACCATTTTTTTTTTAAAGACATGTAGAACAATACATTTAGAGAAAAATGTATATATGGATGTCGTTTTTTTTTTTTAAATGTTACAACTGAAAGTGAAAAATTTTATTTTTTTGCAAAAATTTCGTTAAATTTCGATTAATAACAAAAAAAGTAAAAATGTCAGCAGCAATGAAATACTACCAAATGAAAGCTCTATTAGTGAGAAGAAAATGAGGTAAAATTCATTTGGGTGGTAAGTTGCATGACCGAGCAATAAACGGTGAAAGTAGTGTAGTGCAGAAGTGTAAAAAGTGGCCTGGTCATTAAGGGTGTTTAAGCTAGGGGAGCTGAGGTGGTTAAATATTAACAAATTATGGGGTGCATTTATTAAGACTGGAGTTTTAGACGCCGGTCTTAATTAAGCCCCATTGCTGGCAGTGGATCACCGAAGTTATGAAGAGGCGCAGGCCTTTTCATAACCTCAGCGTATCCACCGACGCTTCTAAAGGTAAGACAGCTTCCGAGACGTCTTACATTTAGACCTTTTTATATGCCTGAAACAGGCCTAGAAAATGGTAGATGAGATGAGCCTGCCAGCCCTACTCCTTCCCCGCCCACGCCAAGCCCACTTTTTTAGATCTGGCGTGAGCAAGAAGAAGTCGCAGATTGTGGTGCAACTATCCTTTGGCCACAATCTGTGCTTGAAATACACCTAATTTAGGCATTATTCATCATGATAAATGACTCCCTTTGTATTTTTCTCAATTTCACAAGGTTTATAAAAAATAATGAATAACAGTGAATATGTTAATGCTTAGGTTCTACTGCCTCTACAAACAGGCATTTGAGGTATTAACCCCTTCGCTACTAGCAATGGGCAAACATGGCGCCCGCTCTCACGTTCAATTTGCTGGGTTTTGCTAAAGAGACCCAGGGAATTGGAGCTGCAATTCTTATTTTGGCCAGGCCAATATAGAAAATGATAAATTCTTAACAATTTATGGATCTAAAAAAAACATGATTGTTCAGATGTAAAAAAGAAACTTGAATTTTGTATGCTCAAATAAGAGCTTCAAAATCATAAAAAAGTTTTAAAAAAACTTAAAATTATATAAAAAATTTAAATCACCTCCCTTTCCATAGAATAAAAAAAAAATACATAAATAAAAAAATATATAAACATTATGGGTATCACCGGGACCAAAAACGCACGTACTTGTAAAATCTGAAAATATTTTTCCAATATGGCAAATGGCGTAACGGAAAAAAGGGTCAAAATGTCCAATTTGCCATTTTTCATCACTTCTCATCCAAAAAAAATGTGATGAAATGTGATCAAAAAGTCACCAACACTTGAAAATTATCTAAATAAAAACTACAGATTGTCCTGCAAAAAATGAACCCCCACTCAGCTCAGTAGATATAACTATAAAAAAGTCTTTATTTTTACACTATTTAGACATAAAAATCGATACAAACGTGGTATCGTTGTAATCGTACTCACCAAGAGAATGAAAGGCACAGGTCAGTTTTTCCACAAACGGAAAGCCGTGGGAACAAAACCCGTAAAACGGTGGATGAATTGCGTTAGATTTTCCAATCATTTTATGCCATATTAAATGGTGGCATTAGAAAGTACAACTTGTCCCACAAAAAATAAGCCCTCATACAGCTATGTGAATGGAAAAATAAAAAAGTTATGGCTCAAGGAAGATAGGGAATAAAAATGAAAACACAAAAAACTAAAAAAAACTCAGGTATCCTAAGGGTTAAGGTAATATTCCAATAGGTACAAGTTATAACCTATCCATATTGGTGGGAGTCATACCTCTGTGTGTGTCTAAAACCATTACTGTGTATTTTGCCCTGAAAATGGATGCTACTGGCTGGGCCCACCGCAAGACTTTAAAATTACTAGATGACTCCATGTGAGTGCTACTACTTCTTAATTACACTGCCTGTCATCTCAGAAGTCTCAGCGGTGCAGTGTAATTACAAGTTAATGGAGCAAGTACTTGTAATTACACTGCTAGCAAGACGACAGACAGTGTAATGAAGAGTAAGCAGCACTCTCATGAAGCGCCGCCTCATGTTCAAACAACTGTTTGGTGCCGGGTGTCGGCTGGGTGGGAGGATAGGTCATCAATATATAGTGCCTGCACAACCCTTTTGAGGTGGAATCTTGACCATGATGCCTGACAAGGCCCAATTTCCCCTCTTCCCCTTAAGAGGACACCAACATTGACAAGGAATGGTTTGAGGGCCCCATTATAGATTTTTCATTCAAGTGAAGTCTTTGAAATAATTAAAATGCAAAGTGGACGACTCACTTTGCTAAAAATGGAGTCTAAATGGATAACCTTGATCCAGAAATTTATCCACCATCACATTCAGAGTGCTAGTAAGCACCTCTGGATCTGAAGTAATCCGTTGTGCCCTAATAAATTGTGAATAGGGTAGGGATTTGATTATGGACCTCGGATGGTTAGTATTGTAATCCAAGAAAGAGTTTTTATCAGTTGGTTTCGTAAGTACTTCTGTGCATAATTTGCCATCAGAAAAGATAACCTTAGTATCCAAAAACTGTATCTCTTTGTGAAAATGCACTAGTGTGAACTGTAAAGTATCATCAATACTGTTCAAAGAGTCCTGAAACTCCAATAATTGCGGCAAAGTACCCGTCCATATGAGGAAGATGTCGTCCACTTAACGCCACCACGTTAGTACATGACTGTAGTAGTGGGAAACATAGACGACATCCTCCTCATAGACCCGCATGTAGATATTAGCATAAGTTGAGGCCACATTGGACCCCATCGCCATGCCTTGACGCTGTATGTAATACTGATCTTGAAACAAAAAATAATTATACCGCAATGTTATTTCCAACAGTGCCAGAATGAACTGGCATGCCTGTTCGGTAAGTGAGGAATGTTGTAACATATGTGACACAGCTTTGAAGGAGATCTAGACCTACGCGACAATCCGGTTTGTTTGCTGTGACTCATGTGGTCATTGACCTCTTTCAAGATGGCCATTTGAAGTGAGAGACCGATCTGCGCACACTCCAGGAGATCCTCCTTCGTCACAATGACGTACAGACTTTACACACAAACCGGGGCATGCGCATTAAGATTTAATACACGCCAATGCCGACATTGCTCCATGTACGGGATTGCGGTTCATTGGGTCAGTGTTCTCCCAGCTGTCATGTTACTTTTCCTCAGCATTACTAATCATTTGCACATGTCACTTTATTAACTATTTCAGCACTTGGGCTATACAAAGATATGATGTTTGGAGGCTATATAAACAAATGAAATGTATTTGTATATGTCATATGTATATGTCATATGTAATCTCACTAATCATGTTTTAATAGCTGTAATAGCATTTTATTACCACTATCATGTAATTTTGTGATTAAGACATGTTTTAATTTTTTGTAATTCACTAATTATGCATTTGTCACATGATATGATATATATGTATATATATTGTTCACTATGTCCTGTTACTTTGCTTGAGAAAGGCTCTAGTGTAGAGCTGAAGCATCGCCATTGCCACTGAGGTGAATAAAGAGTGTTCTTAATTTTTATTTTTTGGAGTGCTGCCTTTTTTCTACCTATAATT
This sequence comes from Bufo bufo, assembly GCF_905171765.1. Taxonomy (NCBI): domain Eukaryota; kingdom Metazoa; phylum Chordata; class Amphibia; order Anura; family Bufonidae; genus Bufo; species Bufo bufo. The sequence goes on from NC_053393.1 coordinate 294,846,579, forward strand.
GTGGGATTGGCTTTTCCCAGCGGGCTGTGCACCCATATCTGACTTTAGGCTGTGCTGCTTTTTTTTCCCCATTTTTATATATATATATATATATATATATATATTAGTAATTACACATTTATTTTGTGCCATACATTTTTTACAATTGCTAAAAAAAATATATATATATATATATATATCTAAATATAATTTAACCTATATTTCTGAAAAAGTTTGTGATGGGATTTAAACTCACAGCTTTTGCATCTTAGCCCAGAACTTTAACCACTACACTATATAGCTGCATAGCCAGTCACCAAAAAAAAAAAAATATATATATATGAGACTTCTACTAAGTTGTTAAGTACCTTGCCTCTAATACAGAAGCATGTGAGTTTGAATCCCGGCAGAAACTTTTCTGAAATATAGGCTAAATTAGATTTAAATACACTGGGGTGTCCCCAAGCACTGATTCCATATATGGACAGCTATATATGGAGTCAGAGCAGGGACTCATAAGCCTCGGACTAACACAGAGGGATTCCCCCACAGCGATCTTCTACATAGAAATAGAGGCTAAATTATATTTAAATACACTGACTCGAGCATCGCGCTCCAGCACACGCCGTGTTCGGCCAAGCATTCTCGCTCAACACTAGTAATTTATAATAAAGCGTCTTAGATGGCTATTTTCAATTAAATAATAATATACTTTTGATTTGATTTATAGTACTAAATGGCTCAAATAAATTTTTCATTTTGTATATATGTTGCTGTCCTCTCATTATCTGCCTCCTTCACATTAACTCTCCGAACATTTGCTTCTCTTGACTAGGCTATGTCCACCTTCTCTTCCTCCACTAATAATAATAAAAACATTTCCCCTCTGTAGAAATGATTTGTTTTTCCAAATACTTTTTTCTTTTTATAAAGTGCTTTTCTCTAGTTCCACAATTCTTATCATCATTTTGTGATCATTTCGGTCCAATCATTCCCTTTTCCAACACAAGATTTTATTATTCTAAATGAAATTATATTCAGATATAAAATAATCAGTTGTAGTTTATTGGTTAATAAATTTGCTTAAACAAGAGATGAAATCTTAGAAGTAGAAGGATTATTAAATTTTTATCTGTCTATCTATAAGAAAAGACTAGAGCGGCACTGTTGAAATTTTTAAAAAAGTGTGCCTGTGGCTGTAGACATGATCAAGACCTTCAGAGAAATAGAAGAAATTTTACAGCACTCCCCAAAAAAGTTCTCTGGTTGTATCCTTTATTCACTAGTGGATGTTTCAGTCCAATGCTTGAGAAAAGTTATAAAAAGAGGGCTAAAATGTTGCACTGGTGAATAAAGGACACTACTACTTTTTTGGGGGGAGTGCCATAGAATTTCATCTACTCTATGTCTGTCTGTCTGTCTGTGTATCTCTATCATTTTATCTAAAAAAAAAATAATTCAAAAATGTCACAAAACAAGGTACATATTGAATACTCAGAGCGTCTAACATGACACAAAAGATGATAAGGAAGTTATACAGTCTGGTTATACACAAGACAATGGAGATGTTGTCTCATACAACATATTCGTAATTTGCAGAAATATACTAGTGCATTCTAATGCTGTCGACCATTGTTTACTTATCCCTGCGAACTTAAGAGAAGTGCTATACGGACTAAAGGTTTAAGTAGTGACCTGTCTATTGTATCCCACATGTTTGACCAGAGTATGGTGAAAGTATCAGTTAAGTAGTGAGTCTGAATTCCTGCCATAGTCGCCATTGGTTCAAAAATTTCTGGTGGTTTCGGGCTTCCCATGAGGAGAGTTCTTCAAAGCGATACAACTGGTCTATCTTCTGCCTCCATTGTTCCATGGAGGGAAGAGTAGTGAATAGCCAGTATTTTGGTACCAATAGGCGAGCCGCTATACGTAGTTGTCTAAAAAGGAAGGGGGGAGATTGCGGGTCATTTGTATCATATATGCTGAGTAGGGCTTTGAGGGGTGATATCGGCACTGTAGTACGGCATATCTGGTTACTTAGGTGGAATATTTCCTTCCACCAATTTTTTATAAGAGGACATTCCCACCAGATATGGAGGAAGGTTCCTCTATTACTTAGGCATCTCCAGCATCTATCTGAGGCTGTGGCAGAGAAGAGGCAAGTTATGTCTGGCGTTTTATACCATCTGGTCAGGAGCTTGTATCCGTTCTCTTGTATGCAGACACATCGGGACGTGACATGTGGGAATATGAGTATGTGTGGTAATTTTGAGAGAGGAAGATCTTGTCCTAGATCATGTTCCCATTGCCTTATGAAGGCAGGTTTGGCAAGTAAGGAGGGTGTGTTTAGCCTGCGAAATAGTTGAGAGATGAGTTTTTTTGGTGGATTGGGGTTAGTAATGAGAGATTCTATCCATACTAGTGGCCGGAGAAAGTCACTACTAGATATATGTTGGGAGAAGTATGAGTGTAGGTAGGATATGGGAGATATACAGTGGTGATGTGGGGAGAGTCTCTTTTGGAGCTCCGAGTTACGAATCAGAGAGCCCGGGGGTTCAAAGAAAGAAGAGATAGGGGTAATTGATTCCCTCAGGACACGTGGGGTGCATTCAGTCACCGTGGGGAGAAATGTACCCAGTATGTCTCTCAGTGAGAGTAAGGGGGATGGGAAGGGTATTGAGCAGTGAGTGAATTGAAGCCATTTCCACGCTTTCAAGGTGGCTTGAATGATCGGGTATGGTGAAGAGGGGATGTTTATTAGGCTAGAATTTCCCAGAAGCAGTGTAACGGTCACGTTCACACATACACAGGGGGAGGGATAGTGACCACTGCGCTCCACCCTCACCCCTGGCCCTGCCTACTTGCCTCACGAGTCCTGATGACAGGGGACAACTGGACGACAGTCCCTAACTTAGGATACGTGCAGGGAAGACAGACAAGACAAAATACGGAACATGAACGGAGCGGGTCAGAACCAAGAGAGCTACGCAGTACAAAGGGTTAAGCAAAGAATGGTCAGGAGAAGCCGGGGTCAAATACCAGGAGAGTAGAGAAGTACAAGAGGAGTCCTAAGAGAGTAGTCAGGTGGGAGCCGAGGTCACAATACCAGCACGGATGCGCAGTACAGGAGGAGCAGGCAAAGGATCGTCAGGTAACGGAATCAGGTGAGTATTCAGTAGTCCAACAAATAGCCAGGAACCTAGAAATTAACAGGCAACCTGTGACTAGCAGGCTGCCTGTATTTATAGTGGGGAGTGAGGGTCATGTGACCTGGCCAGCGTCACATGACCGACAGACCAACCAGTTGAGCACCGAGTGATCAGCTCGGCGCTCAAGGCAGACTTAGGAGCAGGGAACCACCCAGCAGTAAAGCCGCCCTGGGAATGAGGTCAAACACAGATCCTCATTCCCAAAGCTAAGCAACAGGTCTGCGGGTAATTGGGGACCGAGTGCACCTTCGGAACCCCGTTACAAGCAGTGAACGTAGCGGTTTGCCTAGGAGCTCCTGCTCCATTGCCACCCACGGTTTAGGGTTGGAAGTTCTGAGCCATTCCACTGCTCTGGATAAGAGCACTGCCTTGCCGTACAATTTAGGGTCTGGTAGCGCCATCCCTCCTGTCTGCCTAGGGCGAGAGAGTGTGGCGTATGACAGTCTTGGCTTCTTTCCGTTCCAGGCAAATGCGCAGAAAATTTTCCTGAGGGAATCATAGTAAGACTTAGGTACATGAATAGGTAGGACCTGTTGGAGGTACGTGAGGCGGGGGAGTATTAATAACATAAGGAGATTTTTTTTGTCCGAACCAAGAAAATATGTGGGAATTCAGTCTATCTACGCTGGATGTAATAGATTTTAATAAAGGGGAGTAATTAAGTGAGAAGAGTTCAGATATATTGGGGCTTATCTTGATCCCTAGATAGGTGAGGAAGGGAGATGACCAATCGAATGGGGAGTTGGTCTTCAAGCGTTGTTGTGTTGTTAAGGGAATCCCAATGCAGATGACTAGCGATTTTTGTGTGTTTATTTTAAAGTTGGAGAGGGTGCTATACTTGTCTAGGTGGTTTTGGATTGCTGGAAGTGATGTTTCTGGGTTCGAGGTCATGATCATAATATCGTCCGCAAAGGCGGCCAATTTATGCTCCTGACCCCCCAGCAATGTTCCTCGTATATCTGGGTCTGCTCTCAGTCTAAGGAGAAGGGGTTCCAGAGCCAGGACAAAAAGTATGGGTGAGAGAGGGCAACCTTGGCGAGTGCCATTCTGAATACGGAAGGGTTATGAAAAGTCGCCATTAACTAAGACCGAGGCAGAGGCTTGGGAGTACATAGCAAAGATGGCTTGAACAAAGGGACCAGGCAGGCCAAATCCATGTAGGACATGGTTCAGGTAGGTCCAATTAATCCTATCAAATGCTTTCTCCGCATCTGTACTTAGGAGGAGAAGAGGCTTGGAGCGGAAGTTAGAGTAATACACTACATTGAGAACTCTGGATGTGTTATCTCTGCCTTCTCTGCCCCAGATGAAGCCTACCTGGTCCCCATGCACCAGTGACGGGAGGATCATTGTCAGAAGGTTCGCCAGCATCTTCGCTAGTAGTTTGAAGTCAATATTAAGGAGTGAGATAGGTCTATAGTTGGCACATTGGTTAGGGTTTTTCCCTTCTTTGGGTATCAATGTTATGTGGGCCATTGTCATGTCCCTGGAGAGTTTTTTCCCTTGAAGGGCCAGGTTGCAGACCGAGAGCAGATGGGGGAGAATGTGTTGCTGAAAGGTTCTGTAGTATGAAACTGGTAGTCCGTCTGGGCTGGGCTTTTACTAGGAGGTGCTTGCTTCAACGCTATTGTTAGTTCCTCTAGTGTGAATGGTGAGGCTAGCTTTTGCTTGAGGTCCGTGGAGAGAGACGGTAGGTTAAGTGAGTCTAGAAAAGTGGATATGAGGGAAGAGTGGGACTCTGGAGTAAGTGGGGAAGGCAAGTTATATAGGGATTCATAAAATCCAGAAAACAGGTGCCTATTAGCTTGGAGGAGTAGAGGGGGGTACCCTGAGGGGAGTCTATTTGGTGGATGTAATTCGCTGCTTTCCTATTCTTTATTCTGTGCATCATGAACTTTGATGCTTTGTCCCCATGAGAAAAAAACTTGTGCTGTGAGTTTAGGAAGTATTTGGTTGTAGAATGTTGTAAGAGGGATTTGACTTCTCCTCTGAGGTTAGAGAGTTCTTGTAATTGGGATTCCGAAAAGGAACGTTTATGTAGGGATTCAAGGGTTTGTATTTTTTGGCATAGGGCATCAAGTTTTTTGCTCCTCTCTTTTTGAGGAATGAGCCCAGGCTTATGAAATGGCCTCTAATGTATGGTGTGTGGGCGTCCCTGAGTGATTGATCTGATGTTTCTGGGTGTTTGTTCAAGGAGAAGTATTCCTTTAAAAGGTCGGAGATCTTTTCCCTGGTTGTTTGGTTACCCAATAAGGATTCGTTCAACCTCCACCTGAATTTAAAGTGCGTCTCCTGTAGGAGTAAGACACTGGCCCCAGATTTGCATAACAATGTGAAGACCTGACTCCTCTAAGAGGGGGAGTTGAAGCCCCTAACATTGTAGGACGCAAATGACAAGTCAGCCATAGCGTCTTAAACGTTGAGGGTTAACTTGCTGAGGTGCGTCATCTCCCCAGGTAGACGCACTTTGTTCGCGTAAGTTCTGAGCTGTCTGGTTGGGTGGGCTGGATGCCAGAGGTGTCCCCATAATTTTTTTGTTCCTCGAGGAGGATGGAGCATGTACCTTAAACAAAGCATAAACAATAACATAAGTAACAAAAGTATAAACTTTCAACAAGGTGTGCCCGTTAAGGCTGATTGTAACTGTGTGATGTGAGGGTCGCAATTGTGATCCTCATGGCACAAGAAGAGTCCTCTGAGGTGAGGCATTCAGACAGGGGAATAAGAGGTCAGTTAAGGCCGGAGTGGACAGAAAAGAAAGGTAAAAAAGGTGGGGTATGGGTAGGACAGGGAGGGGCAGGAGGGGAGAATATGCCTAGGAATTGCAGTTGGGGACTATTGGGGAGTATTGGGTTAGGTTATGACAGTTAGGGGAGGGGATAGGTCAGGGAGTAGGTGGAGAAAGAGACCTAGGTCTAACATGCTTCAAGGCGGTTAGTTAGGGTAATTTTCAATACTGAGCCAGTCTCTATGGGGTTAGCTGTATATTCCTCCGCTTGGATCTCTGCGTCTTTGGAGTGCGAGGAGGTTCAAATGGCAAGATTTCCGGTAGGTCTGACAACTCCATGATGTCCTGGTACAGCTCCCAGTTCTCCACTTCCAGTGGGGGTATCTGCATGTGTTCAAACACTCCGACTAAGTCGGCATATGCGGAAATGGAGAGGCGGCGTCCAGCGTGGAAGAAGGTGAGTCTGAATGGGAAGGTCCATCAATATGGTATCTTGTTGGACCAATCGGTCAGGGGCTTCAGGGAACGGCGTTTCTTGAGTGTTGAGGGCGCCAGATCCTGGTAGATCGATACAGGTGTCCCTTCACATGTCAGGTTCTCTTGATTCCTGGCGGCCTCCAGGACTGCAGCTTTAACTTGGAAGATGAGGAACCTGCAAATCCCGTCTCTGGGAGGTTCAGAGGTTTTGGGTTTAGGTCGCAGCGCTCTGTGAGCGCGTTCAATAGTTATGTCCATCTGGTGATCCGGGCCCAGTTAGGATTTGCATAACGCCAGTACTGTTGCTGGGATGTCGGTAGCGAGGACTGTTTCGGGTATCCACCTGAATCACAGATTATTTCTGCATCCTCTATTCTCTTGGTCCTCCAGAGCGCTGTGGAGGTCGTTAAGGTGCGTACGACACTTCTGCAGGGAGGACGCAGTGGCTGTTTGGTGGGCCAGAATCGCGGTCTGGTGTGTTTCCAGCGCCACTACTTAGTATCCGAAGTGGTGCATATCATGACGGAGAGCCGTGAGTTCGCTTAACATCGGCTCTAAGACTTTGCCGAGCGTCTGCTTCAGGAAGCGGCGGGTGATCGGGAGGGCCGTCCTGCTATGGGAGTCTTCAGTGTCAGATTCCCCTTCAGAGCGGTCAGTGGCGCGCTCACTAAGCTTGAGAGACGGAGTCGGCGCCATCTTGGATTCTCGCGCCGCCACAGTAGCGGCCGCTTTTTTAATGAATTTGTCCATATCCCCGGCGGTGTTTGCGGGTTTGCTGGCGTTGGATGAGTCCCCAGACTTAGGGTGGCCTATTTTGACCATTTTCCCGACTGTCGGCTTGCGTCGGCTGGTGCTTTATGGGATCTGTTACCAGGAGAGCTCCTGACTATGCTGCCATCACGGTTCGGCACAGACTCCGCCCCCCCATCTCTATAATTTTATAACTTTACATGTAATTTACATAACTGCTCAGTGCTGTAAAAACTAAACAAAAAAAAAAAAAAACTAAAATCACATTAATTTACTTCATTTCATTTCAAAGCAGACAATGAAAGGCTGAATAGCTAGTATGTGTAACTATCTTGTATTGACCTTATCCATTAATACCATTAAGATCTTTAATTCTTTAAAACATCCATGGTGTTAGTTTAACCATTAAGTAATTTTTTTTGAACATAACTAAATACAAATTTCTAGCCATAGTGATCTTTGTTGTATTTGACCTATATATGTCATATCTTGATCTTGCCTTTGTCTAATTAGGTTTAAAGCAGAAAGAGTCAACATTCATATTGTCAATTTGTATCATATGCTTCCATAGTTAGTCTACTAGCAGTATCCTCTCTGGAAAATGAGTAAATACACCATTATCAGCTGTGAGGATTTTTTGCCGGCTGTTAGTCAATTAAAGTATTTTTGGAGACTTTAAAATCTTAAATCAGCAATGTTTAACCTGTAATTACACTTCAGTGACATTGATGGGCATTACTTGTTCTAGCTTTATATGTGTGCAATAAATTGTTACAAAATCACATTGTATTGACCACAATGTATTTTCCTAAATAAACATGTGTAGTAGACAGCATGTTTCCTTCAATATACAGTTATGTCCAGGCCCGTCGCTAACAGACAGGCAAAACAAGCAATTGCTTGGGGCCCCGAGCTGGCCCGGGGCCAAGCAGAGCCGGTGCTTGTTTTGCTTCCTTTAAGGCTGAGTAACTCAGAAGATCCAAGCGTCCCCGTCACCATGGGAACGCCTGGGGGTTAGAATATACCATTGGATCTTCTGAGTTTTGCATTTTCCCGCAACACACCTGCATCTTTTTCCGCGCGTCACCCGCAACGCCCGTGTGAACCCAGACTAACTGAAAAAAATAATAAAAATAGTAGATGCACCAATATACAGGTTAAAATCCCTCACTAACGACGATCCGGATCTCTTATCTAGTATATACATAATGCTCTGAGTTCAAGGAAGAACACCCAGATGATGATGATAATTTGATGTTATAAGTTGTAAAGTTGGAAAGGTGCTGAATGTTGGTTCATAAACTCTCCATCATAGCGCACATTATTTAAGCTGAGTCACATAAAAAAAATATATATATATATATAAAAAAGATAAAACATAAATGAAACTTATGACCATATAATCAAAAAACATCTCTTATTCAATTTCATTTATATATAGGACCCATATGCTAAATATAAGTTCCGTCCTCAAATGACAGACGGAAAATCAACCACAAATTCAGATAGTTGAGGTAAAAGGTGTTCAGCTATTAAGTCAATTGGAGAAATTCATGTATCCTCAACTCTATTGTATAAGTCACTGGTATACTTGTAGCTTGATAATAATATTGTTCACTTGATTGCTCTGGACTTATAAGTGAAACCGTTATGATGAGTTATTCCTTATGATTAGAGTTGAGCGAACACCTGGATGTTCGGGTTCGAGAAGTTCGGCCGAACTTCCCGGAAATGTTCGGGTTCAGGATCCGAACCCGACCCGAACTTCGTCCCGAACCCCATTGAAGTCAATGGGGACCCGAACTTTTCGGCACTAAAAAGGCTGTAAAACAGCCCAGGAAAGAGCTAGAGGGCTGCAAAAGGCAGCAACATGTAGGTAAATCCCCTGCAAACAAATGTGGATAGGGAAATGAATTAAAATAAAAATAAAAAAAATAAAAATTAACCAATATCAATTGGACAGAGGTCCCATAGCAGAGAATCTGGCTTCACGTCAGCAGAGAATCAGTCTCTTCATGCCATAGCAGAGAATCTGGCTTCATGTCAGCAGAGAATCAGTCTCTGCATGCCATAGCAGAGAATCTGGCTTCATGTCAGCAGAGAATCAGTCTTCATGTCATAGCAGAGAATCAGGCTTCACGTCACCCACCACTGGAACAGGCCACTGTCACATATTTAGGCCCCGGCACCCAGACAGAGGAGAGAGGTCCCGTAACAGAGAATCTGGCTTCATGTCAGCACAGAATCAGTCTTCATGTCATAGCAGAGAATCAGGCTTCACGTCACCCACCACTGGAAGAGGCCACTGTCACACATTTAGGCCCTGGCACCCAGACAGAGGAGAGAGGTCCCGTAACAGAGAATCTGGCTTCATGTCAGCACAGAATCAGACTTCATGTCATAGCAGAGAATCAGGCTTCACGTCACCCACCACTGGAAGAGGCCACAGTCACACATTTAGGCCCTGGCACCCAGACAGAGGAGAGAGGTCCCGTAACAGAGAATCTGGCTTCATGTCAGCACAGAATCAGTCTTCATGTCATAGCAGAGAATCAGGCTTCAAGACACCCACCAGTGGAAGAGGCCACTGTCACATATTTAGGCCCCGGCACCCAGGCAGAGGAGAGAGGTCCCGTAACAGAGAATCTGGCTTCATGTCAGCACAGAATCAGTCTTCATGTCATAGCAGAGAATCAGGCTTCACGTCACCCACCACTGGAAGAGGCCACTGTCACACATTTAGGCCCTGGCACCCAGACAGAGGAGAGAGGTCCCGTAGCAGAGATTCAGGCTTCCTGTCAGCAGAGAATCAGTCTTCATGTCATAGCAGAGAATCAGGCTTCACGTCACCCACCACTGGAAGAGGCCACTGTCACATATTTAGGCCCCGGCACCCAGACAGAGGAGAGGTTCATTCAACTTTGGGTTGCCCCGCAATATAATGGTAAAATGAAAATAAAAATAGGATTGAATGAGGAAGTGCCCTGGAGTACAATAATATATTGTTGAGGGGAGGTAGTTAATGTCTAATCTGCACAAGGGATGGACAGGTCCTGTGGGATCCATGCCTGGTTCATTTTTATGAACGTCAGCTTGTCCACATTGGCTGTAGACAGGCGGCTGCGTTTGTCTGTAATGACGCCCTCTGCCGTGCTGAATACACGTTCAGACAAAACGCTGGCCGCCGGGCAGGCCAGCACCTCCAAGCCATAAAAGGCTAACTCTGGCCACGTGGACAATTTGGAGACCCAGAAGTTGAATGGAGCCGAACCATCAGTCAGTACGTGGAGGGGTGTGCACAGGTACTGTTCCACCATGTTAGTGAACTGTTGCCTCCTGCTAAAACGTTCCGTATCAGGTGGTGGTGCAGTTAGCTGTGGCGTGGTGACAAAACTTTTCCACATCTCTGCCATGCTAACCCTGTCCTCAGAGGAGCTGGCCGTGACACAGCTGCGTTGGCGACCTCTTGCTCCTCCTCTGCCTTCGCCTTGGGCTTCCACTGGTTCCCCTGTAACATTTGGGAATGCTCTCAGTAGCGCGTCTACCAATGTGCGGTTGTACTCGCGCATCTTCCTATCACGCTCCAGTGTAGGAAGTAAGGTGGGCACATTGTCTTTGTACCGGGGATCCAGCAGGGTGGCAACCCAGTACTCCACACACGTTAAAATGTGGGCAACTCTGCTGTCGTTGCGCAGGCACTGCAGCATGTAGTCGCTCATGTGTGCCAGGCTGCCCAGAGGTAAGGACAAGCTGTCCTCTGTGGGAGGCGTATCGTCATCGTCCTGTGTTTCCCCCCAGCCACGCACCAGTGATGGGCCCGAGCTGCTTTGGGTGCCACCCCGCTGTGAACAAGCTTCATCCTCATCCTCCTCCACCTCCTCCTCATCCTCGTCCTCCTCGTCCTCCAGTAGTGGGCCCTGTCTGGCCACATTTGTACCTGGCCTCTGCTGTTGCAAAAAACCTCCCTCTGAGTCACTTCGAAGAGACTGGCCTGAAAGTGCTAAAAATGACCCCTCTTCCTCCTCTTCCTCCTGGGCCACCTCCTCTTCCATCATCGCCCTAAGTGTTTTCTCAAGGAGACATAGAAGTGGTATTGTAACGCTGATAACGGCGTCATCGCCACTGGCCATGTTGGTGGAGTACTCGAAACAGCGCAACAGGGCACACAGGTCTCGCATGGAGGCCCAGTCATTGGTGGTGAAGTGGTGCTGTTCCGCAGTGCGACTGACCCGTGCGTGCTGCAGCTGAAACTCCATTATGGCCTGCTGCTGCTCGCACAGTCTGTCCAGCATGTGCAAGGTGGAGTTCGACCTGGTGGGCACGTCGCATATGAGGCGGTGACCGGGAAGGCCGAAGTTACGCTGTAGCGCAGACAGGCAAGAAGCGGCAGGGTGTGAACGCCGGAAGCGCGAACAGACGGCCCGCATTTTATGCAGCAGCTCTGACATGTCGGGGTAGTTGCGAATGAACTTCTGCACCACCAAATTCAGCACATGCGCCAGGCAAGGGATGTGCGTCAAACCGGCTAGTCCCAGAGCTGCAACGAGATTTTGCCCATTATCGCACACCACCAGGCCGGGCTTGAGGCTCACCGGCAGCAACCACTCGTCAGTCTCTTGTTCTATACCCCGCCACAACTCCTTCTGCGGTGTGGGGCCTGTCCCCCAAACATATGAGTTTCAGAACGGCCTGCTGACGTTTACCCCGGGCTGTGCTGAAGTTGGTGGTGAAGGTGTGTGGCTGACTGGATGAGCAGGTGGAAGAAGAGGAGGAGGAAGCTGAGTAGGAGGAGGAGGAGACAGGAGGCAAAGAATGTTGCCCTGCGATCCTTGGCGGCGGAAGGACGTGCGCCAAACAGCTCTCCGCCTGGGGCCCAGCCGCCACTACATTTACCCAGTGTGCAGTTAGGGAGATATAGCGTCCCTGGCCATGCTTACTGGTCCACGTATCTGTGGTTAGGTGGACCTTGCCACAGATGGCGTTGCGCAGTGCACACTTGATTTTATCGGACACTTGGTTGTGCAGGGAAGGCACGGCTCTCTTGGAGAAGTAGTGCCGGCTGGGAACAACATACTGTGGGACAGCAAGCGACATGAGCTGTTTGAAGCTGTCTGTGTCCACCAGCCTAAATGACAGCATTTCATAGGCCAGTAGTTTAGAAATTCTTGCATTCAGGGCCAGGGATCGAGGGTGGCTAGGTGGGAATTTACGCTTTCTCTCAAATGTTTGTGAGATGGAGAGCTGAACGCTGCCGTCTGACATGGTTGAGATGCTTGGTGACGCAGGTGGTGGTGTTGGTGGTACATCCCATGTTTGCTGGGCGGCAGGTGCCAACGTTCCTCCAGAGGCGGAGGAAGAGGCCGAGGCGGCGGCTGCAGCAGAAGAGGCCGAGGCGGCAGCAGCAGAAGAGGTAGCAGGGGGAGCCTGAGTGACTTCTTTGTTTTTAAGGTGTTTACTCCACTGCAGTTCATGCTTTGCATGCAGGTGCCTGGTCATGCAGGTTGTGCTAAGGTTCAGAACGTTAATGCCTCGCTTCAGGCTCTGATGGCACAGCGTGCAAACCACTCGGGTCTTGTCGTCAGCACATTGTTTAAAGTAGTGCCATGCCAGGGAACTCCTTGAAGCTGCCTTTGGGGTGCTCGGTCCCAGATGGTGGCGGTCAGTAGCAGGCGGAGTCTCTTGGCGGCGGGTGTTCTGATTTTGCCCACTGCTCCCTCTTTGTCTTTTGCTATGCTGTTGGCTCGGTCTCACCACTGCCTCTTCCTCCGAACTGTGAAAGTCAGTGGCACGACCTTCATTCCATGTGGGGTCTAGGACCTCATCGTCCCCTGCATCGTCTTCCACCCAGTCTTGATCCCTGACCTCCTGTTCAGTCTGCACACTACAGAAAGACGCAGCAGTTGGCACCTGTGTTTCGTCATCATCAGAGACGTGCTGAGGTGGTATTCCCATGTCCTTATCATCAGGAAACATAAGTGGTTGTGCGTTAGTGCATTCTATCACTTCCACCCCTGGGGAAGGGCTAGGTGGATGCCCTTGGGAAATCCTGGCAGCAGAGTCTTCAAACAGCATAAGAGACTGCTGCATAACTTGAGGCTCAGACAGTTTCCCTGATATGCATGGGGGTGATGTGACAGACTGATGGGCTTGGTTTTCATGCGCCATCTCTGCGCTTTCTGCAGAAGACTGGGTGGGAGATAATGTGAACGTGCTGGATGCACTGTCGGCCACCCAATTGACTAATGCCTGTACCTGCTCAGGCCTTACCATCCTTAGAACGGCATTGGGCCCCACCAAATAGCCCTGTAAATTCTGGCGGCTACTGGGACCTGAGGTAGTTGGTACACTAGGACGTGTGGCTGTGGCAGAACGGTCACGTCCTCTCCCAGCACCAGAGGGTCCACTAACACCACCACGACCATGTCCACGTCCGCGTCCCTTACTAGTTGTTTTCCTCATTGTTACCGTTCACCACAATAAGAAAAATATTATTCGGGCCAATGTATTGAATTAAAATTCAGGCCTTTTTTTACAGACACCTAACACTGTCTGGCTATCTATTTAGGTACCGTATTACACTAATACAGGCACACAAGTAATGACAGATTTGGTTGAATATAAATGTGAAGCCTATTTTTTACGCGCTGTGTGACAGATATACCTTTAATCACAGAATTAGACTTGTATCTGCACGGTAGCGTGTGTGTTAAGTTTTTCAGAATGACACTATCAGCACCTTCAATCTAAGATATCCTTTTTGGGATAGATTTAAAGTAGGCCTGATATAGCAGAAACTACTAATTTTGAGAATGGCAAATTTGGGAATAGTTTTTCAACCCAGAACAAAAACTGTGCTTTTACGGTCACTACAAATAATTTGACCAGCTAAAACAGTACAGATTTGGTTGAATATAAATATGAGGCCTATTTTTTACGCGCTGTGTGACAGATATACCTTTAATCACAGAATTAGACTTGTATCTGCACTGTAGCGTGTGTGTTAAGTTTTTCAGAATGACACTATCAGCACCTTCAATCTAAGATATCCTTTTTGGGATAGATTTAAAGTAGGCCTGATATAGCAGAAACTACTAATTATGAGAATGGCAAATTTGGGAATAGTTTTTCAACCCAGAACAAAAACTGTGCTTTTACAGTCACTAAATATAACTTGACCAGCTAAAACTGTACTGATTTGGAGGAATAGAAATGTCAGGCCTATTTTTTACGCGCTGTGTGACAGATATACCTTTAATCACAGAATTAGACTTGTATCTGCACTGTAGCGTGTGTGTTAAGTTTTTCAGAATGACACTATCAGCACCTTCAATCTAAGATATCCTTTTTGGGATAGATTTAAAGTAGGCCTGATATAGCAGAAACTACTAATTTTGAGAATGGCAAATTTGGGAATAGTTTTTCAACCCAGAACAAAAACTGTGCTTTTACGGTCACTAAATATAACTTGACCAGCTAAAACTGTACTGATTTGGAGGAATAGAAATGTCAGGCCTATTTTTTAGGCGCTGGGTGACAGGCTCAACTTGCCCCTGATGTAGTATATGGCCAAAAAATAACCACACTATTGATGGTTAAATGCACTTGATAAAAGCTTGACCCTGATGTAGGATATAGCAAAAAATAACCACACTATTGATGGTTAAATGCACTTGGGTGACACAGGCTCAGCCTGCACCTGATGTAGTATATGGCCAAAAAATAACCACACTATTGATGGTTAAATGCACTTGATAAAAGCTTGACCCTGATGTAGGATATAGCAAAAAATAACCACACTATTGATGATTAAATTCACTTGGGTGACACAGGCTGGCGCACCACAAGCCGCAAAATGGCCGCAGATGACCCCAGAAAAAAGTGATATAAAAACGCTCTGGGCAGCCTAAAAAAGTGAGCAATTCAATATCAGCACTTCAATGATCCACAGCTGGAGATCGATCACTGAATTAAGTCTTTTGGAGGAGTTAATCTGCCTAATCTCGCCCTAACGTCGCAGCAGCAACCTCTCCCTACGCTTGTATCAGCAGAGTGACTTGCAGCGCTACGTGACCCAAGCTTATATAGAGGCTGGGTCACATGCTGCACTGGCCAATCACAGCCATGCCAATAGTAGGCAAGGCTGTGATGGCCTCTTGGGGCAAGTAGTATGACGCTTGTTGATTGGCTGCTTTGCAGCCTTTCAAAAAGCGCCAAGAAAGCGCCGAACACCGAACCCGAACCCGGACTTTTACGAAAATGTTCGGGTTCGGGTCCGTGTCACGAACACCCCAAATACAGTTCGGGTTCGCTCATCCCTAGTCAAGATAATAAATTAGCGGCCTTTGCTGCATTTCTGACTGTCCAATACAAGCATGATATACCGCTGTTATATTCTGGTATTAAAAAAACACCCATTTTAGGCAAGATAATATATTTGTGGCCTTTGTTGCATTTGTGACAGTCAAATATAAAGTTTAAATCTAGCAGTTATATCCTTGGTTTAAAAAAAAACACACATTTTTTTTGCAATTCCCTACATCTGTTGGCTTTGCTGCATTTGTCACAGTGAAATACTAGCTTGAAATACTGCAATTATATTCTGGTTTTAAAAATCGCCAATTTTTTTGCAATACCCAACATCTGGGGCCTTTGCTGCATTTGTCACAATGAAACACATGCAATACATAGTGCTGTTATATTCTGGTATTAAAAAAAACACCCTTTTTGGGCAAAATAATACATTTGCGGCCTTTGCTGCTTTTCTGACAGTCTAATATAAGCATGATATACCGTGTTATATTCTGGTATTAAAAAACACCCATTTTGGGCAAGATAATACATTTCTGGTCTTTGTTGCATTTGTGACAGTCAAATACAAAGTTTAACCACCTCAGCTCCCCTAGCTTAAACCCCCTTAATGACGAGACCACTTTTTACAATTCTGCACTACACTAATTTCACGGTTTATTGCTCGGTCATACAACTTACCACCTAAATGAATTTTGCCTCCTTTTCTTCTCACAAATACAGCTTTATTTTGGTGGTATTTGATTACTGCTAAGATTTTTAGTTTTTCCGATATTAATCAAAATAGGCTGCAATTTTCTCAAAAAAGTGTATTTTTAACTTTCTCTGGTTAAATTGTTCAAATATAATTACATTTCTATACAAGTTTGTGTCAGAATTTATTGTGCTACATGTGTTTGATTAAAAAAAAATCCAATAAGTGTATATTTATTGGTTTGCGCAAGAGTTATAGCATTTACAAACTATGGTACAAAAATGTGAATTTCCGCATTTTGAAGCAGCTCTGACTTTCTGAGCACCTGTCATGTTTCTTGAGGTGCTAGAATGCCAGGATAGTATAAATACCCCCCAAATGACCCCATTTTAGAAAGAAGACACCCCAAAGTATTCACGGAGGGGTATGGTGAGTTCATGTATGATTTAATTTTTTTCACAAGTTAGCGGAAAATGACACTTTCTGAGAAAAAAATAAATAAATAAAGTTTTCATTTCTGCTAACTTCAGGCAAAAAAAAAATATCTCCCACGGACTCACTATGCCACTCAGTGAATACCTTGAGGTGTCTACTTTCCGAAATGGGGTCATTTGTGGGGTGTGTTTACTGTTCTGGCATTTTGGGCGGGGCTAAATTGTGAGCAACCCTGTAAAGCCTAAAGGTACTCGTTGGACTTTCGGCCCCTTTACGCACCTAGGCTGCAAAAAAGTGTCACATGTGGTATCGTCGTACTCAGGAGAAGTAGGGCAATGTGTTTTGGGGTGTATTTTTACATATACCCATGCTGGGTGAGAGAAATATCTCTGTAAATTGACAACTTTGTATATATATTTTTTTTTAAGTTGTCATTTACAGAGATATTTCTCACACACAGCATGGGTATATGTAAAAATACACCCCAAAACACATTGCCCTACTTCTCCTGTGTACGGCGATACCACATGTGTGACACTTTTTTGCAGCCTAGGTGCACAAAGGGGCCTAAATTCCAATGAGTACCTTTAGGATTTGACAGGGCATTTTTTACGCATTTGGATTCCAAACGACTTCTCACGCTTTAGGGCCCCTAAAATACCAGGGCAGTATAAATACCCCACAAGTGACCCCATTTTGGAAAGAAGACACCCCAAGTATTCCAAGAGGGGCATGGCGAGTTCCTAGAATATATATTTTTTGGCACAAGTTAGCGGAAAATGATATATATATATTTTTTTCTTTTTCTTACAAAGTCTCATATTCCACTAACTTGTGGCAAAAAATAAAATTTTACAAGAACTCGCCATGCCCCTCACAAAATACCTTGGGGTGTCTTCTTTCCAAAATGGGGTCACTTGTGGGGTATTTATACTGCCCTGGTATTTTAGGTGCCTTAAAGCGTGAGAAGTAGTTTGGAATCCAAATGCGTAAAAAATGCCCTCTGAAATCGTAAAGATTCTCATTGGAATTTGGGCCCCTTTGCGCACCTAGGCTGCAAAAAAGTGTCACACATGTGGTATCGCCGTACTCAGGAGAAGTAGGGCAATGTTTTTTTTTTTTACATATACCCATGTATATGAGAGAAATATCTCTGTAAATGACAACTGTTCCCATTTTTTTATACAGAGTTGTCAATTTACTGAGATATTTCTCTCACCCAGCATCGGTATATGTAAAAAGACACCCCAAAACACATTTTCCTACTTCTCCTGAGTACGGCGATACCACATGTGTGACACTTTTTTGCAGCCAAGATGCGCAAAGGGGCCGAAAGTCCAACGAGTACCTTTTAGGAGAGCATTTTTAGGCATTTGGATTCCATACTTCTTCTCACGCTTAAGGGCCACATGTGACCCCATTTTGGAAAGAAGAGACCCCAAGGTATTCCGTGAGGGGCATGGCGAGTTCATAGAAGATTTTTTTTGGGCACAAGTTAGCGGAAATGTTTTTTTTTGTTTTTTTCTCTTACAAAGTCTCATATTCCACTAACTTGTGACAAAAAAATGTAATTTCATATGAACTCGCCATGCCCCTCACGAAATACCTTGGGGTGTCTTCTTTCCAAAATTGGGTCACTTGTGGGGTTTTTATACTGCCCTGGTATTTTAGGGGCCCTAAAGTGTGAGAAGTAGTTTGGAATCCAAATGCGTAAAAAATGCCCTGTGAAATCCTAAAAGTACTCATTGGAATTTGGGCCCCTTTGCGCATCTAGGCTGCAAAAAGTGTCACATATGTGATATCGCCGTACTCAGAAGAAGTAGGGCAATGTGTTTTGGGGTATATTTTTACATATACCCATGCTGTGTGAGAGAAATATCTCTGTAAATGACAACATTTCCCATTTCTTTATACAAAGTTGGCAATTTACAGAGATATTTCTCTCACCCAGCATGGGTATATGTAAAAATACACCCCAAAACACATTGCCCTACTTCTCCTGAGTACGGCGATACCACATGTGTGACACTTTTTTGCAGCCAAGATGTGTAAAGGGGCCGAAAGTCCAACGAGTACCTTATAGGAGGGTATTTTTAGGCATTTGGATTCCAGACTTCTTCTCACGCTTTAGGGCCCCTAAAATGCCAGGGCGGTATAAATACCCCACATGTGACCCCATTTTGGAAAGAAGACACCCCAAGGTATTCCGTGAGGGTCATGGCGAGTTCATAGAAGATTTTTTTTTTTGGCACAAGTTAGCGGAAATTGATATATTTTTTTTTTTCTCACAAAGTCTCCCTTTCCGCTGACTTGTGACAAAAAGTTCAATCTTTCATGGACTCAATATGCCCCTCAGCGAATACCTGAGGGTGTCTTCTTTCCAAAATGGGGTCATTTGTGGGGTGTTTGTACTGCCCTGGCATTTGAGGGTCTCCACAATCATTACATGTATTGCCAGCATTAGGAGTTTCTGCTATTCTCCTTAGGCCTCATGCACACGACCGTTGTTTGCGTCCGCATCTGAGCCGCCGTTTTGTCGGCTCGGATGCGGACCCATTCATTTCAATGGGGCCGCAAAAGATGCGGACAGCACTCCGTGTGCTGTCCGCATCCGTGGCTCCGTTCCGCGGCCCCGCAAAGAAATATAACATGTCCTATTCTTGTCCGCGCTTTGCGGACAAGAATAGGCATTTATATTGCCGGTGCCCGTTCCGTTCCGCAAATTGCGGAAGTCAACATAAGCGCCTTCCGTTTTTTGCACATCCGCGGTTTGCGGACAGCAAAAACCGGCACGGTCGTGTGCATGAGGCCTTCTATTGAGCATACGGGTAATGAGATTTTTTTATTCCATTCAGCCTCTGGGCTGAAAGAAAAAAATGAACGCCACAGATTTCTTCATTCGCATCGATCAATGTGGATGAAAAAATCTCTGCCAAAAAATGTGCAAAAAAAATAAAAAGCTGCGATCGCTAATTAAGATCCAAAAAGCTGAACGCAAGTGTGCGCACAAGATCAGGCCTGATCGGGCGCACACTGCGTTTTTTGTAGAGCCTAAGGTGACCCTAATGTACTGATATAGATCTGATTGTGATCAGTCTTGATCACTTACAGATACTATATACAGTCAGGTCCATAAATATTGGGACATTGACACAATTCTAAAAATTTTTGCTCTATACACCACCACAATGGATTTGAAATGAAACGAACAAGATGTGTTTTAACTGCAGACTGTCAGCGTTAATTTGAGGGTATTTACATCCAAATCAGGTGAATGGTGTAGGAATTACAACAGTTTGCATATGTGCCTCCCACTTGTTAAGGGACCAAAAGTAATGGGACAATTGGCTTCTCAGCTGTTCCATGGCCAGGTGTGTGTTATTCCCTCATTATCCCAATTAAAATGAGCAGATAAAAGGTCCAGAGTTCATTTCAAGTGTGCTATTTGCATTTGGAATCTGTTGCTGTCAACTCTCAAGATGAGATCCAAAGAACTGTCACTATCAGTGTAGCAAGCCATCATTAGGCTGAAAAAACAAAACAAACCCATCAGAGAGATAGAAAAAACATTAGGCGTGGCCAAAACAACTGTTTGGAACATTCTTAAAATGAAGGAACGCACCGGTGAGCTCAGCAGCACCAAAAGACCCAGAAGACCACTGAAAACAACTGTGGTGGATGACCGAATAATTATTTCCCTGGTGAAGAAAACACCCTTCACAACAGTTGGCCAGATCAAGAACACTCTCCAGGAGGTAGGTGTATGTGTGTCAAATTCAACAATCAAGAGAAGACTTCACCAGAGTGAATACAGAGGGTTCACCACAAGATGTAAACCATTGGTGAGCCTCAAAAACAGGAAGGCTAGATTAGAGTTTGCCAAACGACATCTAAAAAAGCCTTCACAGTTCTGGAACAACATCCTATGGACAGATGAGACCAAGATCAACTTGTACCAGAGTGATGGGAAGAGAATAGTATGGAGAAGGAAAGGAACTGACAATGATCCTAAGCATGCCACCTCATCAGTGAAGCATGGTGGTGGTAGTGTCATGGCGTGGGCATGTATGGCTGCCAATGGAACTGGTTCTCTTGTATTTTTTGATAATGTGACTGCTGACAAAAGCAGCAGGATGAATTCTGAAGTGTTTCGGGCAATATTTTCTGCTCATATTCAGCCAAATGCTTCATAACTCATTGGACGGCGCTTCACAGTGCAGATGGACAATGACCCAAAGCATACTGCAAAAGCAACCAAAAAGTTTTTAAGGGAAAGAAGTGGAATGGTATGCAATGACCAAGTCAATCACCTGACCTGAATCCGATTGAGCATGCATTTCACTTGCTGAAGACAAAACTGAAAGGAAAATGCCCCAAGAACAAGCAGGAACTGAAGACAGTTTCAGTAGAGGCCTGGTAGAGCATCACCAGGGATGAAACCTAGCGTCTAGTGATGTCTATGCGTTCCAGACTTCAGGTTGTAATTGACTGCAAAGAATTTGCAACCAAGTATTAAAAAGTGAAAGTTTGAGTTAGGATTATTATTCTGTCCCATTACTTTTGGTCCCTTAAAAAGTGGGAGGCACATATGCAAACTGTTGTAATTCCTACACCGTTCACCTGATTTGGATATAAATACCCTAAAATTAAAGCTGACAGTCTTCAGTTAAAGCACATCTTGTTTGTTTCATTTCAAACCCATTGTGGTGGTGAATAGAGCCAAAAATGTTACAATTGTGTCGATGTCCCAATATTTATGGACCTGACTGTATTTTTTGCAATACCAAACATATGGGGTCTTTGCTTCATTTGTCACAGTGAAATACAAGCATTAGACTGAGACTAAAAGACGACTGAGGGGAGATCTAATTACTATGTATAAATATATCAGGGGTCAGTTCAGAGATCTATCCCATCTATTTATCCCCAGGACTGTGACTGTGACGAGGGGACATCCTCTACGTCTGGAGGAAAGAAGGTTTGTACACAAACATATAAAAGGATTCTTTACGGTAAGAGCAGTGAGACTATGGAACTCTCTGCCTGAGGAGGTGGTGATGGTGAGTACAATAAAGGATTTCAAGAGGGGCCTGGATGTATTTCTGGAGCGTAATAATATTATAGGCTATAGCTACTAGAGAGGGGTCGTTGATCCAGGGAGTTATTCTGATTGCCTGATTGGAGTCGGGAAGGAATTTTTTATTCCCCTAAAGTGAGGAAAATTGGCTTCTACCTCACAGTTTTTTTTTTTTTGCCTTCCTCTGGATTCGGCCTTATGTACTATGTTACCTTGTTACTAGGTAGATAGAGCTGTTATATTCTGGTATTAAAAAAACACTCATTTTGGGCAAGATAATACATTTGCAGCCTTTGCTGCTTTTCTGACAGTCCAATACAAGCGTTAGATACTGCTGTTATATTCTGGTTTTAAAAAAAACACAAATTTTGGGCAATATAATACATTTATGGCCTTTGTTGTATTTGTGACAGTCAAATACAAAGTTTAAATACTGCTGTTATATTCTTGGTTTAAAAAACACCCAATTTTTTGCAAGACCCTACATCTGAGGCCTTTGCTGCATTTGTCACAGTCAAATATTAGCTTTATATACTGCTGTTATATTCTGTCTTTTTTTTTTTTAAAAACACCCATTTTTGGCAAGATGATACATTTGTGGGCTTTTTTGCTTTTGTCACAGTCAAATACAAGCTTGAAATACTGTAATTATATTTTGGTTTTAAATTAACACTCATTTTATGCAATACCCTACATCTGGTGCCTTTGCTACATTTGTTACAGTGAAATACAAGCTTGATATACTGCAATTATATTCTGGGTTTTAAAAAAAAAACTGCCATTTTTTGCAATACCCTACATCTGGGGCCTTTTCTGCATTTATCTCAGTGAAATGCAAGCTTGAAATATTGCAATTATATTCTGGGTTTTAAAAAACACAAATATTTTTGCAAGACCCTACATCTGGGGCCTTTGCTGCATTTGTCACAATAAAATGCAAGCTTGAAATACTGTAATTATATTCTGGGTTTAAAAAAACCCCACACATTTTGTGCAAGAACCTACATCTGGGGCCTTTGCTGCATTTGTCACATTACAATACAAGCTTGAAATACTGCAAATATATTTTGGTTTTTTTAAAAACACAATTTTTTTGCAATTTCCTACATCTGGTGCCTTTGCTGCATATGTCACAGTGAAATGCAAGCTTGAAATACTGCAATTATATTCGGGGTTTTACAAAAACACCCACTTTTGCAATACTCTACATCTGGTGCCTTTGCTGCATTTGTCACAGTGAAATACAAGCTTGAAATACTGCAATTATATTCTGGGTTATAAAAAAGCACCCATTTTTTGCAATACCCTACATCTGGTGCCTGTGCTGCATTTGTCACAGTTGAATACAAGCTTGAAATACTGCAATTATATTCTGGGTTTTACAAAAACACCCAATTTTTGCAATACTCTACATCTGGTGCCTTTGCTGCATTTTTCACAGTCAAATACAAGATTGAAATACTGCAATTATATTTTGGTTTAAAAAAAAAAACACCCATTATTTGCAATACCCTACATCTGGTGCCTTTGCTACATTTGTCACAGTGAAATACAAGCTTGAAATACAATAATTATATTTGGGGTTTAAAAAAAAAACACCCATTTTTTGCAAGACCATACATCTGGGGCCTTTGCTGAATTTGTCACAGTGAAATACAAGCTTGAAATACTGCAATTATATATATATATTATTTTTTTTAAAACACCTTTTTTTTTGCAATACCCTACAGCTAGAGCCTATGCTGCATTTTTCACTGTCAAATACTAGATTGAAATACTGCAATTAAATTTTTGGTTTAAAAAAAACACCCCTTATTTGCAATACCCTACATCTGGTGCCTTTGCTGCATTTGTCACAGTGAAATACAAGCTTGAAATACTGCAAATATATTCTGGTTTTTAAAAAAACACAATCTATTTGCAATACCCTACATTTGGTGCCTTTGCTGAATTTTTCACAGTGAAATACAAGCTTGAAATACTGCAATTTTATTCTGGGTTTAAAAAAACACCCATTTTCTGCAAGACCCTACATCTGAGGCCTTTGCTGCATATGTCACAGTCAAATAGAAGCGCTAGATACTGCTGTTATATACTTGTATTACCCATTTTGGGCAAGATAATACATTTGCAGACTATGCTGCATTTCTGACAGTCCAATACAAGTGTTAGATACTGCTGTTATATACTGGTTTTAAAAAACACCCATTTTGGGCAAAATAATACATTTGCGGCCTTTGTTGCACTTGTGGCAGTCAAATACAAACTTTCAATACTGAAATTATATTCTGGGTTTAAAAAAACACCCATTTTATGCAAGACACTAGATTTGCGGCCTTTGCTGCATTTCTGACAGTCCAATACAAGCGTTAGATACTGCTGTTATATTCTGGTATTAAAAAAAACACCCATTTTGGGCAACATAATACATTTGCGGCTTTTGTTGCACTTGTGACAGTCAAATACAAACTTTAAATACTGCAGTTATATTCTGGGTTTAAAAAAACACCCATTTTGTTCAAGACCCTACATCTGGGGCCTCTGCTGCATTTGTCACATTTAAATACAAGCGTTAGATATTGCTGTTATATTCTGGTATTTAAAAAAAAACACCCATTTTGTGCAAGACCCTACACTTAATTTTTTGCAAGATAATACATTTTGGGTCCTTTGCTGCATCTATGATAGTCCAATACAAGTGTTAGATACTGCTGTTATTTTTTGGTATTAACCCCTTCAAGACCAGGCCTATTTTCATTTTTACTTTTTTTTTTTTTTTTTTTTGCAAGATCCTACATCTGGGGCCTTTGCTGCATTTGTCACAGTCAAATACAAGCATTAGATACTGCTGTTATATTCTGGTATTAAAAAAAACACCCATTTTGTGCAAGACACTAGATTTGCGGCCTTTGCTGCATTTCTGACAGTCCACTACAAGTGTTACATACTGCTGTTATATTCTGGGTTTAAAAAAACACCCATTTTGTTCAAGACCCTACATCTGGGGCCTCTGCTGCATTTGTCACATTTAAATACAAGCGTTAGATATTGCTGTTATATTCTGGTATTTAAAAAAAAACACCCATTTTGTGCAAGACCCTACATCTAAGGGCTTTGCTGCATTTCTGACATTCCAGTACAAGCATAAGATACTGTTGTAATATTCTGGTATTAAAAAACACCAATTTTTGGCGGGATAATACATTTGCTGCCTTTGTTGCATTAGTGACAATCAAATACAAACTTTAAATAGTGAAGTTATATTCTGGGTTTAAAAAAAAAACACCTATTTTGTGTAAGACCCTACATCTGGGGCCTTTGCTGCATTTGTCACAGTCAAATACAAGCATTAGATACTGCTGTTATATTCTGGTATTAAATAAACACCCATTTTGTGCAAGACACTAGATTTGCGGCCTTTGCTGCATTTCTGACAGTCTAATACAAGTGTTAGATACTGCTGTTATATTCTGGTATAAAAAAGCACCCATTTTGGGCAAGATAATAAATTTGCGGCCTTGCTGCATTTCTGACAGTCCAATACAAGTGTTAGATACTGCTGTTATATTCTGGATTTAAAAAAACACCCATTTTGGGCGACATAATACTTTTATGCATTTGTGACAAACATGTTGCATTTGTGACATTCAAATACAAACTTTAAATACTGCAGTTATATTCTGGGTTTAAAAAAACACCCATTTTGTTCAAGACCCTACATCTGGGGCCTCTGCTGCATTTGTCACATTTAAATACAAGCGTTAGATATTGCTGTTATATTCTGGTATTAAAAAAAACACCCATTTTGTGCAAAACCCTACATCTGGGGCCTTTGCTGCATTTCTGACATTCCAGTACAAGCTTTAGATATTGCTGTTATATTCTGGTATTAAAAAAACACTTTTTTTGGGCGGGATAATACATTTGCAGCCTTTGTTGCATTTTTGACATTCAAATACAAACTTTAAATACTGCAGTTATATTCTGGGTTTAAAAAAACACCCATTTTGTGCAAGACCCTACATCTGGGGCCTTTGCTGCATTTGTCACAGTCAAATACAAGCAATATATACTGCTGTTATATTCTGGTATTTAAAAACACCCATTTTGTGCAAGACCCTACATCTGGGGTCTTTGCTGCATTTGTCACAGTCAAATACAAGTGTTAGATACTACTATACTATTCCGGATCACCGGAGACCAGAATAACCTGGAAATGATGCAAACCGCAGGTCTGAATTGACCTGCGGTTAGCACCTATCGCCGATAAGGACACAGGACCCCCCTCGGCATTGTCACAGGGTGCCTTCTGAATGATTTCAGCAGGCACACTGTTCCGATCACCGCCTGCCACGCAGCGGTGATGGGAAATACACAGGGCGTTCCTGTAAGCCTTGTGTCCTTAAGGACTCGGACATAAGAGGTTAAAGAGGCTCTGTCACCAGAATCAACCCTATTAGACCATACATACTGCCTGGTAGGGCTCATTATGCTGATTATGTATGATAAATAGCTGCAGAGATATCTGTGTTTTTATTCATATGCAAATAAACAATTAGAGCACTCAGAGGCGGGGCTGAAAATTTTGATCATTGCTCTGTAACACTCCCTGTGCTCTGCACACACACCCCTCCCCCCATTGACTGACAGGGCTAGACAGCAGGCTGACCTTACGGCACCACGGGGACCCGATGGAAACCCTGCACCCGACAGAATACCACACGTGCAGCCGTCAGTGCTGACAACGGCAGTGCAAATGTTAATGAGCTGGCATCAGTGTTTTCACCAATGTAGGTGCATATAGCATGGGTCTAACTATCAGTTACTGCCGGACCCCTGCAGCTGATTGGGCTGGAGTAGCTCCTATTGCCGCCCGATCAGAGTGCTGTACCTGTACTGCGCTAGGATTTGTAACCGTGTTTCCAGCGACATACATGTACAGCGCTGGTATCCTACGGGTTAATGACATATTATTTATTATAGCATATGCTATTAAAGAAAAAAAACTATGTCTTTCTGGGGACTTCAACCTGGGATATCTACATGCAAAGCCATTAATGTAACCTCCAAGCTATAACATTACCACATAGGGACATTACCACATGGTTTTTCTATACTTAGAAGCTACAGTCAGGTCCATAAATATTGGGACATCAACACAATTCTAACATTTTTGGCTCTATACACCACCACAATGGATTTGAAATGAAATGAACAAGATGTGCTTTAACTGCAGACTGTCAGCTTTAATTTGAGGGTATTTACATCCAAATCAGGTGAACGGTGTAGGAATTACAACAGTTTGCATATGTGCCTCCCACTTGTTAAGGGACTAAAAGTAATGGGACAGAATAATAATCATAAATCAAACTTTCACTTTTTAATAATTGGTTGCAAATCCTTTGCAGTCAATTACAACCCGAAGTCTGGAACGCATAGGCATCACCAGACGCTGGGTTTCATCCCTGGTGATGCTCTGCCAGGCCTCTACTGAAACTGTCTTCAGTTCCGGCTTGTTCTTGGGGCATTTTCCTTTCAGTTTTGTCTTCAGCAAGTGAAATGCATGCTCAATCGGATTCAGGTCAGATGATTGACTTGGCCGATGCATAACATTCCACTTCTTTCCCTTAAAAAACTCTTTGGTTGCTTTTGCAATATGCTTTGGGTCATTGTCAATCTGCACTGTGAAGCGCCGTCCAATGAGTTCTGAAGCATTTGGCTGAATATGAGCAGATAATATTGCCGAAACACTTCAGAATTTATCCTGCTGCTTTTGTCAGCAGTCATATCATCAATAAATAGAAGAGAACCAGTTCCATTGGCAGCCATACATGCCCACGCCATGACACTTCCACCACCATGCTTCACTGATGTGGTGGTATGCTTAGGTAGTTGTTTTCCGTGGTCTTCCGGGTCTTTTGGTGTTGCTGAGCTCACCGGTGCGTTCCTTCTTTTTAAGAATGTTCCAAACAGTTGTTTTGGCCAAGCCTAATGTTTTTGCTATCTCTCTAAAGGGTTTGTTTTGTTTTTTCAGCATAATGATGGCTTGCTTCACTGATAGTGACAGCTCTTTGGATCTCATCTTGAGAGTAGACAGCAACAGTTTTTCAAATGCAAATAGCACACTTGACATGAACTCTGGACCTTTTATCTGCTCATTGTAATTGGGATAATGAGGGAATAACACACACCTGGCCATGGAAAAGCTGAGAAGTCAAATGTCCCATTACTTTTGGTCCCGTAACAAGTGGGAGGCACATATGCGAACTGTTGTAATTCCTACACTGTTTACCTGATTTGGATGTAAATACCCTCAAATTAAAGCCGACAGTCTGCAGTTAAAGCACATCTTGTTCATTTCATTTCAAATCCATTGTGGTAGTGTATAAAGCCGAAAATGTTAGAATTGTGTTGATGTCCCAATTTTTATGGACCTGGCTGTATCACATAGTACTGCGATCTGTATGATCATATATTGTGTCTGTGGATAAAGCAGTAATATGTATATCAGCTTTCTGAGCAGATCTCAGTGTGGTAAAGCTATAGCACACTGTGTGCATAATACACATATATACAGTAGATATGTATAATCCAGGACACAGCTCTGTATACAGTGACTAATTAACTTTTTCAGGGGTCCCAGAAATACAGTGATTCTAGCTAATATGGAACTGCATACACACTTGAGAGAGGTGAATCAATGTATAAGCCATGTAAGATAGCGGAGGGAGAGCAGACTTACAGTAAGATAATTTGGTTTGCCATGAAGAGGCAGTGACTCTGGCAAGTCTCCTCATCAGCTACTCCAGAACAAGCCCACACTTCCTCCTGCTTGTATTTGCTGGGAGAGCTGGACCATGCCTAACCACAGTGGACTAGTGAGACTCCTAGTGGTCATATCTTTGCAGCTTATGATTGGGTGGATGCCAAAAAATAATTGCAATACATTGATTTACAGATCTGATAATTAGACTCCTTGCTAATAAATAAGAATACATTATTACATTATATACATGGATTGCAGGATAAGACTTACCAGGAAAGATTAAAGGACCTTAACATGTATAGCTTGGAAGAAAGACGAGACAGAGGGTATATGATAGATATGCTTTTAAATACATAAAGGGAATCAACAATGTAAAAGAGGAGAGAATATTTAAAAGAAGAAAAACTACCACATAGTTTTAAATTAGAGGGGCAAAGGTTTAAAAGTAATATCAGGAAGTATTACTTTACTGAGAGAGTAGTGGATGCATGGAATAGCCTTCCTGCACAAGTGGTAGCTGCAAATACAGTGAAGGAGTTTAAGCATGCATGGGATAGGCATAAGGCCATCCTTCATATAAGATATGGCCAAGGGCTATTCATAGTATTCAGTATATTGGGCAGACTAGATGGGCCAAATGGTTCTTATCTGCCGACACATTCTATGTTTCTATTATATTGTACAGGACAACAAAAAATGAAAAAACGCTCAGTCACCTGGAAATAGATGAAGATACAGTAAATTAGTGCCCCCTTTACTATAGTGCTGCCCATGTCTACTTACATCACACACCACTTAAATTTGTCTCTGATCTAGAGCTCAATTTTTTTTTTCTTATATTAATTTTATTAAAAGCCTAAAAGGGGTTTTGAACCCACAAACACTACACGCAAAGCAAGTGTCTTACCACTGAGCTATAGCTTTAAACCCCGAAGGTGGTGATTTTTTATTTTTTTTATCTATGAGATGTAGTATACCAAAAACCTAAAACTGTTTGTGACCCTGACAAGTGAAGGAAGTCAGATATTAGCGTCACACATAATTTGAATTTGCCTCTTATCTAGGGCTTAATAAAAATGTAAAAATTCTTATTGGCTGAAAGGGGTTTCAAACACAGAAACCCTGGACATGGGGCAACAGCAAGACCACTGATCTACCAGCTTGCCTTGTATGACCTCGGGATTTTTGTTCATCTATTTTGATGTAGCTTACAAAAACATAGTAAACCTAAAACTGTTTGGCAGAGGGATGACTTCTGGCTCTCCACCTTGTTGGACCATTGCTACTAGTCCAAAATGGGGACCTTTTTTACACCTGCTGAGAGGGAGGACAAACTGAACTACTATAGAGACAGCCTATGTAGTCAGTTGGCCGTTGCCTATCTGCGCCATCGTCCATCCTCTCGCAGGTCTGACCGGGGGGACCCTCTGCACTCTCATTCCACTGCCATGGCTGCTGGGGAGCGGTGGGGTGGCTGGAACTCCATCAGCAGCAGCCTGAGTATAGAGTCACTGATTAGCAGCTTTCTTCACCCGAATAGTGAAGAAACTACTCACCAGCAGCTAGACATAGAGCAGGACCTGAACCAGCAGGTGGTGGTATACTTCGACAGCACCCTGCCACCCCACATTAAAGATCCGCTGGACTACTGGGGAGCCAAACTGGATTTGTGGCCGCAACTGTAAGAGTTTGTCCTGGAAAAGCTATCCTGCCCGGCCAGTAGTGTGGCATCAGAGCGGGTGTTTAGTGCTGTGGAGGCCATAGTTACCCCAAGAAGATCTCGCCTGTCCACCCAAAATGTGTAGAGATTGACCTTTGTCAACATGAATCAGGCATGGATCAGCCAGGATTTCCACCCACCAATGCCTGATACATCAGTCTAGATCATCCATGGTGCCACACCAACACTGGCTACCTGCCTCAGCTACTATTCTGATGCTGTCACCCGCCTGATGCCACACATCTGATGCCAAGTGCTCCTTCTTACACCTACCATAGTCAGCGGGTACTGTTATTGTCACCCATCCTCCTAATTCTGTCACTGCATCACTATGTGGTCTCCTGATCTTGCTGCCACCTCACCACTAAGGTCTCCACATGCCGCTGCTGCCACCTCCACACTATGTCAACTTGCCAGTCTATGGCTGTCTCATGCTGCTGCCACCTCCACACTCTGTCATTGTGCCACTCTGTGGTCTCCTAATGCTGCTCCCACTGCACACACTCTGTCAATGTGCCACTCTTTGCCCTCCTCATGCTGCTGCTGCTGCCACCTCCACACTATGTCACCTTGCCAATATGTAGCCTCCTCATGCTGCTGCCACTTCCACACTATGTCAACTTGCAGGTCTGTGGCCTCCTCATGCTGCTGCTAACTCAACACTATTTAAATGTGCCACTATGTGGTCTCCTCATGCTGCTGCCAGCTCCCCATTATGTCACTGGGCCACTCTGTGGTCTCCTCATGCTGCTGCCACCTCCACACTATGTCACCTTGGCAGTCTGTGGCCTCCTCATGCTGCTGCTAACCTTACATTTTGCCACCTTGCCAGTCTGTGGCCTCCTCATGCTGCTGCTAAATTAACACTGTGTCACTGGGCCATAGAGTTGAGCGAACACCTGGATGTTCGGGTTCGACGAGTTCGGCCGAACTTTCGAAAAATGTTCGGGTTTGGGATCCGAACTCGACCCGAACTTCATCCCGAACCCGAACCCCATAGAAGTCAATGGGGACCCGAACTTTTGGGCACTAAAAAGGCTGTAAAACACACCCGGAAAGGGCTAGAGGGCTGCAAAAGGCAGCAAAATGTAGTTAAATCCCCTGCAAACAAATGTAGATAGGGAAATGATGAGTTAACATAAAATAAATAAAAATTAAACAATATTAATTGGAGTGAGGTCCCATAGCACAGAATCAGGCTTCAAGTCACCCACCAATGGAGAAGGTCACTTACTATTATTTTGACCACAGCACCCAGACAAAGGAGAGAGGTCCCACAGCAGAGAACCAGGCATCATATCACCCACCACAGGAGTAGGCCACCATTTAGTTACTTTGACCCCTACACCCAGACGGAGGAGAGAGGTTACACAGCAGAGAATCAGGCATTTAGATCACCCACCACAGGAGTAGGCCACCATTGAATCAGACCCCGGCAACCATGTCAGATGGCACAAGCATAAGCTTTATATCAATCAGCACAGGAGAAGGCGACTTTGACAGACTTTGACCCCTACACCCGGACGGAGGAGAGAGGTTTCAAAGCAGAGAATCAGGCATTTAGATCACCCACCACAGGAGTAGGCCCCAATTTAATGGGACCCCGGCAACCATGTCAGATGGCACAACCATCAGCTTCATATCAATCAGCACAGGAGAAGGCGACTTTGAAAGACTTTGACCCCTACACCCAGACGGAGGAGAGAGGTTTCACAGCAGAGAATCAGGCATTTAGATCACCCACCACAGGAGTAGGCCCCCATTGAATCAGACCCTGGCAACCATGTCAGATGGCACAACCATCAGCTTTATATCAATCAGCACAGGAGAAGGCGACTTTGAAAGACTTTGACCCCTACACCCAGATGGAGGAGAGAGGTTTCACAGCAGAGAATCAGGCATCATATCAACCACCACAGGAGAAGCCACCATTTAGTTACTTTGACCCCTGCACCCAGGAAGAGGAGAGAGGCACCACAGCACATATTCTGGCATCATATCAGCCACCACAGGAGAAGCCACCATTGAGTTACTTTGACCCCCGCACCCAGGAAGAGGAGAGAGGCACCACAGCACATATTCTGGCATCATATCAGCCACCACAGGAGAAGCCACCATTGAGTTACTTTGACCCCCGCACCCAGGAAGAGGAGAGAGGCACCACAGCACATATTCTGGCATCATATCAGCCACCACAGGAGAAGCCACCATTGAGTTACTTTGACCCCTGCACCCAGGAAGAGGAGAGAGGCCCCACAGCACATATTCTGGCATCATATCAGCCACCACAGGAGAAGCCACCATTTAGTTACTTTGACCCCTTCACCCAAACAGAGGAGAGAGGTTCCACATCAGAGAATCAGGCATCATATCAACCACCACAGGAGTAGGCCACAATTTAATGGGACCCCGGCAACCATGTCAGATGGCACAACCATCAGCTTCATATCAATCAGCACAGGAGAAGGCGACTTTGAAAGACTTTGACCCCTACACCCAGACGGAGGAGAGAGGTTTCACAGCAGAGAATCAGGCATTTAGATCACCCACCACAGGAGTAGGCCCCCATTAAATCAGACCCTGGCAACCATGTCAGATGGCACAACCATCAGCTTTATATCAATCAGCACAGGAGAAGGCGACTTTGAAAGACTTTGACCCCTACACCCAGATGGAGGAGAGAGGTTTCACAGCAGAGAATCAGGCATCATATCAACCACCACAGGAGAAGCCACCATTTAGTTACTTTGACCCCTGCACCCAGGAAGAGGAGAGAGGCACCACAGCACATATTCTGGCATCATATCAGCCACCACAGGAGAAGCCACCATTGAGTTACTTTGACCCCCGCACCCAGGAAGAGGAGAGAGGCACCACAGCACATATTCAGGCATCATATCACACACCACAGGAGAAGGCCTCTTTCAGTGATTTAGGCCTTTGGACCCAGACAGAGGAGAGAGGCACCACAGCACATATTCTGGCATCATATCAGCCACCACAGGAGAAGCCACCATTGAGTTACTTTGACCCCTGCACCCAGGAAGAGGAGAGAGGCCCCACAGCACATATTCTGGCATCATATCAGCCACCACAGGAGAAGCCACCATTTAGTTACTTTGACCCCTTCACCCAAACAGAGGAGAGAGGTTCCACATCAGAGAATCAGGCATCATATCAACCACCACAGGAGTAGGCCACAATTTAATGGGACCCCGGCAACCATGTCAGATGGCACAACCATCAGCTTCATATCAATCAGCACAGGAGAAGGCGACTTTGAAAGACTTTGACCCCTACACCCAGACGGAGGAGAGAGGTTTCACAGCAGAGAATCAGGCATTTAGATCACCCACCACAGGAGTAGGCCCCCATTGAATCAGACCCTGGCAACCATGTCAGATGGCACAACCATCAGCTTTATATCAATCAGCACAGGAGAAGCCACCATTGAGTTACTTTGACCCCTGCACCCAGGAAGAGGAGAGAGGCCCCACAGCACATATTCTGGCATCATATCAGCCACCACAGGAGAAGCCACCATTGAGTTACTTTGACCCCCGCACCCAGGAAGAGGAGAGAGGCACCACAGCACATATTCTGGCATCATATCAGCCACCACAGGAGAAGCCACCATTTAGTTACTTTGACCCCTGCACCCAGGAAGAGGAGAGAGGCACCACAGCACATATTCTGGCATCATATCAGCCACCACAGGAGAAGCCACCATTTAGTTACTTTGACCCCTGCACCCAGGAAGAGGAGAGAGGCACCACAGCACATATTCTGGCATCATATCAGCCACCACAGGAGAAGCCACGATTGAGTTACTTTGACCCCTGCACCCAGGAAGAGGAGAGAGGCCCCACAGCACATATTCTGGCATCATACTAACCACCACAGGAGAAGCCACCATTGAGTTACTTTGACCCCTGCACCCAGGAAGAGGAGAGAGGCCCCACAGCACATATTCTGGCATCATATCAGCCACCACAGGAGAAGCCACCATTTAGTTACTTTGACCCCTGCACCCAGGAAGAGGAGAGAGGCCCCACAGCACATATTCTGGCATCATATCAGCCACCACAGGAGAAGCCATCATTTAGTTACTTTGACCCCTGCACCCAGGAAGAGGAGAGAGGCACCACAGCACATATTCTGGCATCATATCAGCCACCACAGGAGAAGCCACCATTGAGTTACTTTGACCCCTGCACCCAGGAAGAGGAGAGAGGCCCCACAGCACATATTCTGGCATCATATCAGCCACCACAGGAGAAGCCACCATTGAGTTACTTTGACCCCCGCACCCAGGAAGAGGAGAGAGGCACCACAGCACATATTCAGGCATCATATCACACACCACAGGAGAAGGCCTCTTTCAGTGATTTAGGCCTTTGGACCCAGACAGAGGAGAGAGGCACCACAGCACATATTCTGGCATCATATCAGCCACCACAGGAGAAGCCACCATTGAGTTACTTTGACCCCTGCACCCAGGAAGAGGAGAGAGGCCCCACAGCACATATTCTGGCATCATATCAGCCACCACAGGAGAAGCCACCATTTAGTTACTTTGACCCCTGCACCCAGGAAGAGGAGAGAGGCACCACAGCACATATTCTGGCATCATATCAGCCACCACAGGAGTAGGCCACAATTTAGTTTATTTGACCCCTGCACCCAGGAAGAGGAGAGAGGCCCCACAGCACATATTCTGGCATCATATCACACACCACAGGAGAAGGCCTCTTTCAGTGATTTAGGCCTTTGGACCCAGACAGAGGAGAGAGGTCAGAGATTAGCTTCATATCCCCCAGCACAGCAGAAGACCGCTTTATTTGACTTAGGCCTCAGCACCCAGACAGAAGACAGAGGTAGCATGGCAGAGGTTATGGCTTCATGTCACCCGTTAGTTTAACCGGCCACTTTCATCTGGTTAGGCCCCGGTGCCCAGACAGAGAAGAGTTTCATTCAACTGTGGGTTTCATAAAATTTGTATCAAATAAAGAAGTGGCCCGTAGCACAACAAGACATGTTTTAGGCAGTTAATAAGGACTACTCTGCACAAGGGAGGGACAGGTCCTGTGGGATCCATGCCTGGTTCATCTTTATGAAGGTCAGCTTGTCCACGTTGGCTGTGGACAGGCGGCTGCGCTTGTCAGTAATGACGCCCCCTGCCGTGCTGAATACGCGTTCAGATAAAACGCTGGCCGCCGGGCAGGAAAGCACCTCCAAGGCATAACATGCTAACTCTGGCCACGTGGACAATTTCGAAACCCAGTAGTTGAATGGGGCCGAACCATCCGTCAGGATGTGGAGGGGTGTGCAGACATACTGTTCAACCATGTTAGTGAAATGCTGCCTCCTGCTAACACGTTCCGTATCAGGTGTCGGTGCAGATAGCTGTGGCGTGGAGACAAAACTTTTCCACATTTCTGCCATGCTAACCCTGCCCTCAGATGAGCTGGCCGTGACACAGCTGCGTTGGCGACCTCTTGCCACTCCTCTGCCTTCACCTTCCACCTGTTCCCCTGTGATATGTAGGAATGCTCTCAAGAGCGCCTCTATCAGCGTGCGCTTGTACTCGCGCATCTTACGGTCGCGCTCCAGTTCAGGAATTAAAGTGGGCACATTGTCTTTATACCGGGGATCCAGCAGGGTGGCCACCCAGTAGTCTGCACACGTTAAAACGTGGGCAACTCTGCTGTCGTTGCGCAGGCATTGGAGCATATATTCGCTCATGTGGGCCAGGCTACCCATGGGTAAGGACAAGCTGTCCTCTGTGGGAGGCGTATCGTCATCGTCCACCGTATCCCCCCAGCCACGCACCAGTGATGGGCCTGGGCTGCCACCCCGCTGTGAACTTGCGTCATCCTCGTCCCCCTCCACCTCCTCCTCCTCATCCTCCTCGTCCTCCAGTACAGTGCCTTGGCTGGCGACTTGTGAACCTGTCCTCTGCTGCTTAAACAAACCTCCCTCTGAGCCACTTCGAACAGACTGGCCCGAAAGTGTTAGAAACGAGCCCTCATCCTCCTCCACCTGGGCCACCTCCTCTAACATCATTGCCCTAAGTGTTTTCTCAAGGAGACATAGAAGTGGTATTGTAACGCTGATAACAGTGTCATCGCCACTGGCCATGTTGGTGGAGTACTCGAAACAGCGCAGCAGGGCACACAGGTCTCGCATGGAGGCCCAATCATTGGTGGTGAAGTGGTGCTGTTCGGCAGTACGACTGACGCGAGCGTGCTGCAGCTGAAACTCCACTATGGCCTGCTGCTGCTCGCACAGTCTCTCCAGCATGTGCAAGGTGGAGTTCCACCGGGTGGGCACGTCGCATATGAGGCGGTGAGCAGGAAGGCCGAAGTTCCGCTGTAGCGCAGACAGGCGAGCAGCGGCAGGATGTGAACGGCGGAAGCGCGCACAGACGGCCCGCACTTTATGCAGCAGCTCTGACATGTTGGGGTAGTGGTGAATGAACCTCTGCACCACCAAGTTCAGCACATGCGCCAGGCAAGGGATGTGCGTCAAACCGGCTAGTCCCAGAGCTGCCACGAGATTTCGCCCATTATCGCATACCACCAGGCCTGGCTTGAGGCTCACCGGCAGAAACCACTCGTCGGTCTGTTGTTCAATACCCCGCCACAACTCTTGTGCGGTGTGGGGCCTGTCCCCCAAACATATGAGTTTCAGAATGGCCTGCTGACGTTTACCCCGGGCTGTGCTGAAGTTGGTGGTGAAGGTGTGTGGCTGACCGGATGAGCTGGTGGAAGCAGTGGAGGAGGAAGCCGAGTAGGAGGAGGAGGCTACAGGAGGCAGAGAATGATGCCCTGCGATCCTAGGGGGCGGAAGGACGTGCGCCAAGGAACTGTCCGCCGGGGGCCCAGCCGCCACTACATTCATCCAGTGTGCAGTTAGTGAGATATAGCGTCCCTGGCCGTGCTTACTGGTCCACGTATCTGTGGTTAGGTGGACCTTGCCACAAATGGCGTTGCGCAGTGCACACTTGATTTTATCGGACACTTGCATGTGCAGGGAAGGCACGGCTGTCTTGGAGAAGTAGTGGCGGCTGGGAACCACATACTGCGGGACAGCCATGGCCATCAGCTTTTTGAAGCTGTCTGTGTCCACCAGCCGGAATGACAGCATTTCAAAGGCCAGCAGTTTAGAAATGCTGGCGTTCAGGCCAAGGGCTCGAGGGTGACTCGGGGGGAATTTGCGCTTCCTCTCTAAGGTTTGAGATATTGAGAGCTGAACGCTGCTGTGTGATATAGTGGAGACGCTAGTTGACGGTGGCGGTGGTGGTGGTGTCGGTGGCACATCCTCTGTTTGCTGCTCAGCAGGTGGCAACATTCCTCTCGAGGCGGAAGCCGAGGCAGCAGCGGTAGAGGGAGCAGGGGGAGCCTCAGCGAGTGCCTGGTTTTTAAGGTGTGTACCCCACTGCAGTTCATGCTTTGCATGTAGATGCCTGGTCATGCAGGTTGTGCTGAGGTTCAGAACGTTAATGCCTCGCCTCAGGCTCTGATGGCAGAGCGTGCAAGTCACTCGGGTCTTGTCGGTAGGACATTGTTTAAAGAAGTGCCATGCCAGGGAACTCTTTGAAGCTGCCTTTGTGGGGCTGGGTCCCTGTTGGCGATGTCCAGTAGCAGGCGAACTCTGGGGGCGGCGGCTCGTCTGCTTTGGCCCCCTGCTCCCTCTTTGGCTTCGCTGTTGTCTCGGTCTCACCACTACCTCTTCCTCTGAACTGTGAAAGTCATCGCCACGACCTTCAGTCCATGTGGGGTCTAAGACCTCATCGTCCTCTGCATCGTCTTCCACCCAGTCTCCCTCCCTGACCTCCTCCTGTTCAGTCTGCACACTGCAAAAAGACGCGGCAGTGGGCACCTGTGTTTCGTCATCATCAGAGAGTCGGTGACTCTGCTGTGGTGGTATTCCCATGTCCTCTTCATCTGGAGACATAAGTGGTTGTGCGTCAGTGCATGGTATGTCTTCCTCCACTGGGGAAGGGCTAGGTGGACGCCCCTGGGAAACCCTGGAAGCAGAGTCTTCAAACAGAAGAAGAGACTGCTGCATAACTTGTGGCTCAGACCGTTTCCCTGATATGCTTGGGGGTGATGTGACAGACTGATGGGCTTGGTTTTCAGGTGCCACCTGTGCGCTTTCCGCAGAAGACTGGGTGGAAGACCATGTGGTGAACGTGCTGGAAGCACTGTCGGCCACCCAATCGATTAATGCCTGTACCTGCTCAGGCCTTACAATCCTAAGAGCGGCATTGTGCCCCACGAGATATTGCGGTACATTCTGCCGGCTAGTTGAGGGAGTTCGTTCCCTAATGTGTGCGCCTGGGGCCGAACGGCCACGTCCTCTACCAGCAACAGAGGCTCCACGGACACCACCACGACCGCGTCCTCGTCCCTTAATAGTATTTTTCTTCATTGTTGCGATTCAACTCGCACCACAATGAAATATATTATTTTTTATAAGCAAAATCCCCTCACTGGAATTCTTTCAGTCTTTTGACTGTATGGATTACAGATGGAATGACTGTTATATGTGAGTACCGCTTTCTTTGACAGATTCTAGTATGGGTACATATATGCTTTCCCAACCCCAGCACATTAGTTTGCTAATTCCAGATGTATGAAACGCAGGCCTAACTGTATCTAGTATATTGAACGCCAGATAAACTAACTTGGCCTTTTTTAAATAAAAAAAATTCCCTCACTGGAATACTTTCAGTCTTTTGACTGTATGAATTACAGATGGAATGACTGTTATATGTGAGTACCGCTTTCTTTGACAGATTCTAGTATGGGTACATATATGTTTTCCCAACCCCAGCACATTAGTTTGCTAATTCCAGATGTATGAAACGCAGGCCTAACTGTATCTAGTATATTGAACGCCAGATAAACTAACTTGGCCTTTTTTAAATAAAAAAAATTCCCTCACTGGAATACTTTCAGTCTTTTGACTGTATGGATTACAGATGGAATGACTGTTATATGTGAGTACCGCTTTCTTTGACAGATTCTAGTATGGGTACATATATGTTTTCCCAACCCCAGCAAATTAGTTTGCTAATTCCAGATGTATGAAACGCAGGCCTAACTGTATCTAGTATATTGAACGCCAGATAAACTAACTTGGCCTTTTTTAAATAAAAAAATTCCCTCACTGGAATACTTTCAGTCTTTTGACTGTATGGATTACAGATGGAATGACTGTTATATGTGAGTACCGCTTTCTTTGACAGATTCTAGTATGGGTACATATATGTTTTCCCAACCCCAGCACATTAGTTTGCTAATTCCAGATGTATGAAACGCAGGCCTAACTGTATCTAGTATATTGAACGCCAGATAAACTAACTTGGCCTTTTTTAAATAAAAAAAATTCCCTCACTGGAATACTTTCAGTCTTTTGACTGTATGGATTACAGATGGAATGACTGTTATATGTGAGTACCGCTTTCTTTGACAGATTCTAGTATGGGTACATATATGTTTTCCCAACCCCAGCACATTAGTTTGCTAATTCCAGATGTATGAAACGCAGGCCTAACTGTATCTAGTATATTGAACGCCAGATAAACTAACTTGGCCTTTTTTAAATAAAAAAAATTCCCTCACTGGAATACTTTCAGTCTTTTGACTGTATGGATTACAGATGGAATGACTGTTATATGTGAGTACCGCTTTCTTTGACAGATTCTAGTATGGGTACATATATGTTTTCCCAACCCCAGCAAATTAGTTTGCTAATTCCAGATGTATGAAACGCAGGCCTAACTGTATCTAGTATATTGAACGCCAGATAAACTAACTTGGCCTTTTTTAAATAAAAAAAATTCCCTCACTGGAATACTTTCAGTCTTTTGACTGTATGGATTACAGATGGAATGACTGTTATATGTGAGTACCGCTTTCTTTGACAGATTCTAGTATGGGTACATATATGTTTTCCCAACCCCAGCACATTAGTTTGCTAATTCCAGATGTATGAAACGCAGGCCTAACTGTATCTAGTATATTGAACGCCAGATAAACTAACTTGGCCTTTTTTAAATAAAAAAAATTCCCTCACTGGAATACTTTCAGTCTTTTGACTGTATGGATTACAGATGGAATGACTGTTATATGTGAGTACCGCTTTCTTTGACAGATTCTAGTATGGGTACATAT
Source organism: Bufo bufo (assembly GCF_905171765.1). Classification (NCBI taxonomy): domain Eukaryota; kingdom Metazoa; phylum Chordata; class Amphibia; order Anura; family Bufonidae; genus Bufo; species Bufo bufo. The sequence continues at coordinate 294,886,905 of NC_053393.1, forward strand.
ATGTTTTCCCAACCCCAGCAAATTAGTTTGCTAATTCCAGATGTATGAAACGCAGGCCTAACTGTATCTAGTATATTGAACGCCAGATAAACTAACTTGGCCTTTTTTAAATAAAAAAAATTCCCTCACTGGAATACTTTCAGTCTTTTGACTGTATGGATTACAGATGGAATGACTGTTATATGTGAGTACCGCTTTCTTTGACAGATTCTAGTATGGGTACATATATGTTTTCCCAACCCCAGCAAATTAGTTTGCTAATTCCAGATGTATGAAACGCAGGCCTAACTGTATCTAGTATATTGAACGCCAGATAAACTAACTTGGCCTTTTTTAAATAAAAAAAATTCCCTCACTGGAATACTTTCAGTCTTTTGACTGTATGGATTACAGATGGAATGACTGTTATATGTGAGTACCGCTTTCTTTGACAGATTCTAGTATGGGTACATATATGTTTTCCCAACCCCAGCACATTAGTTTGCTAATTCCAGATGTATGAAACGCAGGCCTAACTGTATCTAGTATATTGAACGCCAGATAAACTAACTTGGCCTTTTTTAAATAAAAAAAATTCCCTCACTGGAATACTTTCAGTCTTTTGACTGTATGGATTACAGATGGAATGACTGTTATATGTGAGTACCGCTTTCTTTGACAGATTCTAGTATGGGTACATATATGTTTTCCCAACCCCAGCAAATTAGTTTGCTAATTCCAGATGTATGAAACGCAGGCCTAACTGTATCTAGTATATTGAACGCCAGATAAACTAACTTGGCCTTTTTTAAATAAAAAAAATTCCCTCACTGGAATACTTTCAGTCTTTTGACTGTATGGATTACAGATGGAATGACTGTTATATGTGAGTACCGCTTTCTTTGACAGATTCTAGTATGGGTACATATATGTTTTCCCAACCCCAGCACATTAGTTTGCTAATTCCAGATGTATGAAACGCAGGCCTAACTGTATCTAGTATATTGAACGCCAGATAAACTAACTTGGCCTTTTTTAAATAAAAAAAATTCCCTCACTGGAATACTTTCAGTCTTTTGACTGTATGGATTACAGATGGAATGACTGTTATATGTGAGTACCGCTTTCTTTGACAGATTCTAGTATGGGTACATATATGTTTTCCCAACCCCAGCAAATTAGTTTGCTAATTCCAGATGTATGAAACGCAGGCCTAACTGTATCTAGTATATTGAACGCCAGATAAACTAACTTGGCCTTTTTTAAATAAAAAAAATTCCCTCACTGGAATACTTTCAGTCTTTTGACTGTATGGATTACAGATGGAATGACTGTTATATGTGAGTACCGCTTTCTTTGACAGATTCTAGTATGGGTACATATATGTTTTCCCAACCCCAGCACATTAGTTTGCTAATTCCAGATGTATGAAACGCAGGCCTAACTGTATCTAGTATATTGAACGCCAGATAAACTAACTTGGCCTTTTTTAAATAAAAAAAATTCCCTCACTGGAATACTTTCAGTCTTTTGACTGTATGGATTACAGATGGAATGACTGTTATATGTGAGTACCGCTTTCTTTGACAGATTCTAGTATGGGTACATTTATGTTTTCCCAACCCCAGCAAATTAGTTTGCTAATTCCAGATGTATGAAACGCAGGCCTAACTGTATCTAGTATATTGAACGCCAGATAAACTAACTTGGCCTTTTTTAAATAAAAAAAATTCCCTCACTGGAATACTTTCAGTCTTTTGACTGTATGGATTACAGATGGAATGACTGTTATATGTGAGTACCGCTTTCTTTGACAGATTCTAGTATGGGTACATATATGTTTTCCCAACCCCAGCAAATTAGTTTGCTAATTCCAGATGTATGAAACGCAGGCCTAACTGTATCTAGTATATTGAACGCCAGATAAACTAACTTGGCCTTTTTTAAATAAAAAAAATTCCCTCACTGGAATACTTTCAGTCTTTTGACTGTATGGATTACAGATGGAATGACTGTTATATGTGAGTACCGCTTTCTTTGACAGATTCTAGTATGGGTACATATATGTTTTCCCAACCCCAGCACATTAGTTTGCTAATTCCAGATGTATGAAACGCAGGCCTAACTGTATCTAGTATATTGAACGCCAGATAAACTAACTTGGCCTTTTTTAAATAAAAAAAATTCCCTCACTGGAATACTTTCAGTCTTTTGACTGTATGGATTACAGATGGAATGACTGTTATATGTGAGTACCGCTTTCTTTGACAGATTCTAGTATGGGTACATATATGTTTTCCCAACCCCAGCACATTAGTTTGCTAATTCCAGATGTATGAAACGCAGGCCTAACTGTATCTAGTATATTGAACGCCAGATAAACTAACTTGGCCTTTTTTAAATAAAAAAAAATTCCCTCACTGGAATACTTTCAGTCTTTTGACTGTATGGATTACAGATGGAATGACTGTTATATGTGAGTACCGCTTTCTTTGACAGATTCTAGTATGGGTACATATATGTTTTCCCAACCCCAGCACATTAGTTTGCTAATTCCAGATGTATGAAACGCAGGCCTAACTGTATCTAGTATATTGAACGCCAGATAAACTAACTTGGCCTTTTTTAAATAAAAAAAATTCCCTCACTGGAATACTTTCAGTCTTTTGACTGTATGGATTACAGATGGAATGACTGTTATATGTGAGTACCGCTTTCTTTGACAGATTCTAGTATGGGTACATTTATGTTTTCCCAACCCCAGCAAATTAGTTTGCTAATTCCAGATGTATGAAACGCAGGCCTAACTGTATCTAGTATATTGAACGCCAGATAAACTAACTTGGCCTTTTTTAAATAAAAAAAATTCCCTCACTGGAATACTTTCAGTCTTTTGACTGTATGGATTACAGATGGAATGACTGTTATATGTGAGTACCGCTTTCTTTGACAGATTCTAGTATGGGTACATATATGTTTTCCCAACCCCAGCAAATTAGTTTGCTAATTCCAGATGTATGAAACGCAGGCCTAACTGTATCTAGTATATTGAACGCCAGATAAACTAACTTGGCCTTTTTTAAATAAAAAAAATTCCCTCACTGGAATACTTTCAGTCTTTTGACTGTATGGATTACAGATGGAATGACTGTTATATGTGAGTACCGCTTTCTTTGACAGATTCTAGTATGGGTACATATATGTTTTCCCAACCCCAGCACATTAGTTTGCTAATTCCAGATGTATGAAACGCAGGCCTAACTGTATCTAGTATATTGAACGCCAGATAAACTAACTTGGCCTTTTTTAAATAAAAAAAATTCCCTCACTGGAATACTTTCAGTCTTTTGACTGTATGGATTACAGATGGAATGACTGTTATATGTGAGTACCGCTTTCTTTGACAGATTCTAGTATGGGTACATATATGTTTTCCCAACCCCAGCAAATTAGTTTGCTAATTCCAGATGTATGAAACGCAGGCCTAACTGTATCTAGTATATTGAACGCCAGATAAACTAACTTGGCCTTTTTTAAATAAAAAAAAATTCCCTCACTGGAATACTTTCAGTCTTTTGACTGTATGGATTACAGATGGAATGACTGTTATATGTGAGTACCGCTTTCTTTGACAGATTCTAGTATGGGTACATATATGTTTTCCCAACCCCAGCACATTAGTTTGCTAATTCCAGATGTATGAAACGCAGGCCTAACTGTATCTAGTATATTGAACGCCAGATAAACTAACTTGGCCTTTTTTAAATAAAAAAAATTCCCTCACTGGAATACTTTCAGTCTTTTGACTGTATGGATTACAGATGGAATGACTGTTATATGTGAGTACCGCTTTCTTTGACAGATTCTAGTATGGGTACATATATGTTTTCCCAACCCCAGCAAATTAGTTTGCTAATTCCAGATGTATGAAACGCAGGCCTAACTGTATCTAGTATATTGAACGCCAGATAAACTAACTTGGCCTTTTTTAAATAAAAAAAATTCCCTCACTGGAATACTTTCAGTCTTTTGACTGTATGGATTACAGATGGAATGACTGTTATATGTGAGTACCGCTTTCTTTGACAGATTCTAGTATGGGTACATATATGTTTTCCCAACCCCAGCACATTAGTTTGCTAATTCCAGATGTATGAAACGCAGGCCTAACTGTATCTAGTATATTGAACGCCAGATAAACTAACTTGGCCTTTTTTAAATAAAAAAAATTCCCTCACTGGAATACTTTCAGTCTTTTGACTGTATGGATTACAGATGGAATGACTGTTATATGTGAGTACCGCTTTCTTTGACAGATTCTAGTATGGGTACATATATGTTTTCCCAACCCCAGCACATTAGTTTGCTAATTCCAGATGTATGAAACGCAGGCCTAACTGTATCTAGTATATTGAACGCCAGATAAACTAACTTGGCCTTTTTTAAATAAAATAAAAATTCCCTCACTGGAATACTTTCAGTCTTTTGACTGTATGGATTACAGATGGAATGACTGTTATATGTGAGTACCGCTTTCTTTGACAGATTCTAGTATGGGTACATATATGTTTTCCCAACCCCAGCACATTAGTTTGCTAATTCCAGATGTATGAAACGCAGGCCTAACTGTATCTAGTATATTGAACGCCAGATAAACTAACTTGGCCTTTTTTAAATAAAAAAAATTCCCTCACTGGAATACTTTCAGTCTTTTGACTGTATGGATTACAGATGGAATGACTGTTATATGTGAGTACCGCTTTCTTTGACAGATTCTAGTATGGGTACATATATGTTTTCCCAACCCCAGCACATTAGTTTGCTAATTCCAGATGTATGAAACGCAGGCCTAACTGTATCTAGTATATTGAACGCCAGATAAACTAACTTGGCCTTTTTTAAATAAAAAAAAAATTCCCTCACTGGAATACTTTATGGCTTTTCACTGTATGGATTACAGGTGGACTGGTATTAGTAGGGGTGACACAAGCACACCCAAGTCCCTGATGTAGGATTTCTATGGCACAGACCACTATTACAAGTGATTAATGGACGTTGGGAGAGATTGTGCTGCAGCACTAGTCCCAAGATAGCCGCCGCCTATCAGCCCAGTAACATGTGCCACAAAATGGTCTGCACAACCTTTAAAAAAAATAGCCTTGGACTGTGCTGCTAAATCGCTATTGGTCTGAATCCCAGGTGTAGATGTCTGACTTGTTTGGAGCTTTGGAATGCACACTGTGGCAGCTTCTGCTGCAGCACTACAAGTCGCAAAATGGCGGCCGGCGGTCAGCCCGGGTACATGTGGATGGAAAAATCACTCTGGCCACTCTAAAAATAGCCAATCCCTATCAAAAAAGCAGCTCAGCTGCAGTTGTTCAGATGAATCACAGGTGGAGGAGAGAAATTTGCTTCCAGTTATTCAATTATCCCTGCCTATTCTCGCCCTAGCATCAGCTGCGTCTAACCCTGTTCTATTCACATCGGGAGTGAGCACGTCCCGACGTGCGCACAAGCTTATAAGAGGCTGAGTCACATGCTGCACTTGGCCAATCACAGCCTTGCCAATAGTAGGCATGGCTGCGATGGCATCTTAGGGCAAGTAGTATGATGCATGTTGATTGGCTGCTTTGCAGCCTTTCAAAATGCGCCAAAATACATGCCGAACGACGAACCCGAACTTTTACGAAAAAGTTCGGGTTCGGGTCCGTGTCACGAACACCCCAAAATTCGGTACGGACCCGAACTATGCTCGAACTGTTCGCTCAACACTACTGGGCCACTCTGTGTCCTCCTCATGCTGCTGCTAACTCAACACTGTGTCACTGGTCCACTCTGTGGCCTCCTCATTATGCTGCCACCTCCACACTATGTCACCTTACCACTCTGTGTTCTCCTTATGCTGCTGCTAACTAAACACTATGTCACTGGGCCACTCTGTGGCCTCTTCATTCTGCTGATAACTCAACACCAGTGTTATCGAGCACCGCAGTGCTCGGGGGCTCGGTCCGAACACATCGGGATGCTCAGGGGCTCTGCCAAGCACTCGAGTATAATGGAAGTCAATCGGAGAATCCAAGCATTAAACCAGGCACCCCCTGCTCTGAAGAGGGGAGGGTGCCTGGTTCATAGGAAAAGGTCAGAAATTGATGGAAATACCAGCAAAATGGTTCGGAAACAGCATGGGGAGGATGTCTGGATGCATCTTGGACTCCCAGGTCGCTGCTGGGAAAGATGTTGTCCAAGTAGTACGCCACTTTTACAGACTGACAATAATATGCCCGAAACCGAAGATAAAATCGATTTTAGAGGAAACATTGTTAGGAAACATTCTTTCCTATAGATTTACATGTATATAAAGTGCAAGTGCTGCCAAATAGTACAAGGAAGAGGCACTCTGATACAACCTGAATATCACAATAAAGGAGGGCATCATTCACATTGTGGTACAATTGTTCAGGTATTGGGACTCCTACACTCATAAAGCCTATACACTAAGTAAAAGGGCTGCCAAAAAATTACAAGTAACCGGCACTCCAATACACCCGTTGTTACATATAAAGGAGGGCATCATACACAGCCTTGAAAAATTATGATTGATGGCCTGCTGGTGACCCTCAAAAACATTTGGAGCAATAGCCTGCTGATCTGACCATCTAAAACATTATGGGCAAGGGCCTACTGCCGCCTTGGTGATGATCCATTCGGATGTCTGCCCTATCAACTTTTGATGTTATTTTTAGCGCCAACCATGGTGACTACGGGTAAGTGAGAATCAGTGTTCGATTCCGGAGAGGAAGCCTGAGAAACGGCTACGACTGCCACATCCAAGCAAGGCAGCATGCGCGCAAATTACATATTAGGTATAATTAGGTGAGGGCCTGCAGGTGAGCTGACCCTTTAAAAGATTGTAGGTGAGGGCCTGCTGGTTAGCTGACCCTCAAAAAGATTGTAGGTGAGGGCCTGCAGGTAAGCTGATTATAGCTTGCTGTTTTTTCCATTATAGCTTGCTGTTTTTTTCCATTATAGCTTGCTGTTTTTTTCCAAGTGCTGATTTTTATAAGTGCATTGGAGATATTCAGGGGATACTCAGGAGGTGGATACAATCTAAACAAGTAAGATTTGTTTGTTTATAATCTTTCCCCTCTTTAACCACTTAAGGACCACAGGTTTATACCCCCTAAAGACCAGGCCCTTTTTTACAAATCGGCACTACACTACTTTCACCGTTTATTGCTCGGTCATGCAACTTACCACCCAAATGAATTTTACCTCCTTTTCTTCTCACTAATAGAGCTTTCATTTGGTGGTATTTCATTGCTGCTGACATTTTTACTTTTTTTGTTATTAATCGAAATTTAACGATTTTTTTTGCAAAAAAATGACATTTTTCACTTTCAGTTGTAAAATTTTGCAAAAAAAACGAGATCCATATAGAAATTTTGCTCTAAATTTATAGTTCTACATGTCTTTGATAAAAAAAAAATGTTTGGGTAAAAAAAAAATGGTTTGGGTAAAAGTTATAGCGTTTACAAACTATGGTACAAAAATGTGAATTTCCGCTTTTTGAAGCAGCTCTGACTTTCTGAGCACCTGTCATGTTTCCTGAGGTTCTACAATGGCCAGACAGTACAAACACCCCACAAATGACCCCATTTCGGAAAGTACACACCCTAAGGTATTCGCTGATGGGCATAGTGAGTTCATAGAACTTTTTATTTTTTGTCACAAGTTAGCGGAAAATGATGATTTTTTTTTTTTTTTTCTTACAAAGTCTCATATTCCACTAACTTGTGACAAAAAATAAAAACTTCTATGAACTCACTATGCCCATCACGAAATACCTTGGGGTCTCTTCTTTCCAAAATGGGGTCACTTGTGGGGTAGTTATACTGCCCTGGCATTCTAGGGGCCCAAATGTGTGGTAAGGAGTTTGAAATCAAATTCTGTAAAAAATGACCTGTGAAATCCGAAAGGTGCTCTTTGGAATATGGGCCCCTTTGCCCACCTAGGCTGCAAAAAAGTGTCACACATCTGGGATCTCTGTATTCAGGAGAAGTTGAGGAATGTGTTTTGGGGTGTCTTTTTACATATACCCATGCTGGGTGAGATAAATATCTTGGTCACATGCCAACTTTGTATAAAAAAATGGGAAAAGTTGTCTTTTGCCAAGATATTTCTCTCACCCAGCATGGGTATATGTAAAATGACACCCCAAAACACATTCCCCACCTTCTCCTGAGTACGGCAATACCAGATGTGTGACACTTTTTTGCAGCCTAGCTGGGCAAAGGGGCCCATATTCCAAAGAGCACTTTTCGGATTTCACAGGTCATTTTTTACAGAATTTGATTTCAAACTCCTTACCACACATTTGGGCCCCTAGAATGCCAGGGCAGTATAACTACCCCACAAGTGACCCCATTTTGGAAAGAAGACACCCCAAGGTATTCCGTGAGGGGCATGGCAAGTTCCTAGAATTTTTTATTTTTTGTCACAAGTTAGTGGAAAATGATGATTTTTTTTTTTTTTTCATACAAAGTCTCATATTCCACTAACTTGTGACAAAAAATAAAAACTTCCATGAACTCACTATGCCCATCAGCGAATACCTTGGGGTGTCTTCTTTCCAAAATGGGGTCACTTGTGGGGTAGTTATACTGCCCTGGCATTCTAGGGGCCCGAATGTGTGGTAAGAAGTTTGAAATCAAATTCTGTAAAAAATGACCTGTGAAATCCGAAAGGTGCTCTTTGGAATATGGGCCCCTTTGCCCACCTAGGCTGCAAAAAAGTGTCACACATCTGGTATCTCTGTATTCAGGAGAAGTTGAGGAATGTGTTTTGGGGTGTCTTTTTACATATACCCATGCTGGGTGAGATAAATATCTTGGTCAAATGCCAACTTTGTATAAAAAAATGGGAAAAGTTGTCATTTGCCAAGATATTTCTCTCACCCAGCAGGGGTATATGTAAAATGACACCCCAAAACACATTCCCCACCTTCTCCTGAGTACGGGGATACCAGATGTGTGACACTTTTTTGCAGCCTAGGTGGGCAAAGGGGCCCATATTCCAAAGAGCACCTTTCGGATTTCACAGGTCATTTTTTACAGAATTTGATTTCAAACTCCTTACCACACATTTGGGCCCCTAGAATGCCAGGGCAGTATAACTACCCCACAAGTGACCCCATTTTGGAAAGAAGAGACCCCAAGGTATTCGCTGATGGGCATAGTGAGTTCATGGAAGTTTTTATTTTTTGTCACAAGTTAGTGGAATATGAGACTTTGTATGAAAAAAATAAATAAAAATAAATCAGCATTTTCCACTAACTTGTGACAAAAAATAAAAAATTCTAGGAACTCGCCATGCCCCTCACGGAATACCTTGGGGTGTCTTCTTTCCAAAATGGGGTCACTTGTGGGGTAGTTATACTGCCCTGGCATTTTCCAGGGGCCCTAATGTGTGGTAAGTAGGTAAATGACCTGTGAAATCCTAAAGGTGCTCTTTGGAATGTGGGCCCCTTTGCCCACCTAGGCTGCAAAAAAGTCTCACACATGTGGTATCGCCGTATTCAGGAGAAGTTGGGGAATGTGTTTTGGGCTGTCATTTTACATATACCCTTGCTGGGTGAGAGAAATATCTTGGCAAAAGACAACTTTTCCCATTTTTTTATACAAAGTTGGCATTTGACCAAGATATTTCTCTCACCCAGCATGGGTATATGTAAAATGACACCCCAAAACACATTCCCCAACTTCTCCTGAGTACGGCGATACCAGATGTGTGACACTTTTTTGCAGCCTAGATGCGCAAAGGTGCTCAAATTCCTTTTAGGAGGGCATTTTTAGACATTTGGATACCAGACTTCTTCTCACGCTTTGGGGCCCCTAGAATGCCAGGGCAGTATAAATACCCCACATGTGACCCCATTTTAGAAAGAAGACACCCCAAGGTATTCAATGAGGGGCATGGCGAGTTCATAGAAATTTTTTTTTTTTGGCACAAGTTAGCGGAAATTGATATTTTTAATTTTTTTCTCACAAAGTCTCCCGTTCCGCTAACTTGGGACAAAAATTTCAATCTTTCATGGACTCAATATGCCCCTCACGGAATACCTGGGGGTGTCTTCTTTCCGAAATGGGGTCACATGTGGGGTATTTATACTGCCCTGGCATTCTAGGGGCCCTAAAGCGTGAGAAGAAGTCTGGAATATAAATGTCTAAAAAATTTTACGCATTTGGTTTCCGTGAGGGGTATGGTGAGTTCATGTGAGATTTTATTTTTTGACACAAGTTAGTGGAATATGAGACTTTGTAAGAAAAAAAAAATAATAATTCCGCTAACTTGGGCCAAAAAAATGTCTGAATGGAGCCTTACAGAGGGGTGATCAATGACAGGGGGGTGATCAATGACAGGGGGGTTGATCAATGACAGGGGGGTTGATCAATGACAGGGGGTTGATCAATGACAGGGGGGTGATCAATGACAATGGGGGGATCAGGGAGTCTATATGGGGTGATAACCACAGTCCTTGATCACGCCCGTGTAAGGCTTCATTCAGACGTCCGTATGCATTTTGCGGATCCGATCCATCTATCAGTGCATCCGTAAAAATCATGCGGACATCTGAATGGAGCTTTACAGGGGGGTAATCAATGACAGGGGGGTGATCAGGGAGTCTATATGGGGTGATTACCACAGTCATTGATCATGCCCCTGTAAGGCTTCATTCAGACGTCCGGATGCGTTTTGCGGATCCGATCCATCTATCAGTGGATCCGTAAAAATCATGCGGACGTCTGAATGGAGCTTTACAGGGGGGTAATCAATGACAGGGGGGTAATCAATGACAGGGGGGTGATCAGGGAGTCTATATGGGGTGATCACCACAGTCATTGATCACGCCCCTGTAAGGCTTCATTCAGACGTCCAGATGCGTTTTGCGGATCCGATCCATCTATCAGTGGATCCGTAAAAATCATGCGGACGTCTGAATGGAGCTTTACAGGGGGGTAATCAATGACAGGGGGGTAATCAATGACAGGGGGGTGATCAGGGAGTCTATATGGGGTGATCACCACAGTCATTGATCACGCCCCTGTAAGGCTTCATTCAGACGTCCGGATGCGTTTTGCGGATCCGATCCATCTATCAGTGCATCCGTAAAAATCATGCGGACGTCTGAATGGAGCTTTACAGGGGGGTAATCAATGACAGGGGGGTGATCACCACAGTCATTGATCATGCCCCTGTAAGGCTTCATTCAGACGTCCGGATGCGTTTTGCGGATCCGATCCATCTATCAGTGCATCCGTAAAAATCATGCGGACATCTGAATGGAGCTTTACAGGGGGGTGATCAGGGAGTCTATATGGGGTGATCACCACAGTCATTGATCATGCCCCTGTAAGGCTTCATTCAGACGTCCGGATGCGTTTTGCGGATCCGATCCATCTATCAGTGCATCCGTAAAAATCATGCGGACATCTGAATGGAGCTTTACAGGGGGGTGATCAGGGAGTCTATATGGGGTGATCACCACAGTCATTGATCATGCCCCTGTAAGGCTTCATTCAGACGTCCGGATGCGTTTTGCGGATCCGATCCATCTATCAGTGCATCCGTAAAAATCATGCGGACATCTGAATGGAGCTTTACAGGGGGGTGATCAGGGAGTCTATATGGGGTGATCACCACAGTCATTGATCATGCCCCTGTAAGGCTTTATTCAGACGTCCGGATGCGTTTTGCGGATCCGATCCATCTATCAGTGGATCCGTAAAAATCATGCGGACGTCTGAATGGAGCTTTACAGGGGGGTAATCAATGACAGGGGGGTGATCAGGGAGTCTATATGGGGTGATCACCACAGTCATTGATCACGCCCCTGTAAGGCTTCATTCAGACGTCCGGATGCGTTTTGCGGATCCGATCCATCTATCAGTGGATCCGTAAAAATCATGCGGACGTCTGAATGGAGCTTTACAGGGGGGTAATCAATGACAGGGGGGTAATCAATGACAGGGGGGTGATCAGGGAGTCTATATGGGGTGATCAGGGGTGATCAGGGGCTAATAAGGGGTTAATAAGTGACGGGGGGGTGTAGTGTAGTGTAGTGGTGCTTGGTGCTACTTTACTGAGCTACCTGTGTCCTCTGGTGGTCGATCCAAACAAAGGGGACCACCAGAGGACCAGGTAGCAGGTATATTAGACGCTGTTATCAAAACAGCGTCTAATATACCTGTTAGGGGTTAAAAAAATCACATCTCCAGCCTGCCAGCGAACGATCGCCGCTGGCAGGCTGGAGATCAACTCTCTTACCTTCCGTTCCTGTGAGCGCGCGCGCCTGTGTGCGCGCGTTCACAGGAAATCTCGGCTCACGCGAGATGACGCCTATTGGCGTTAGCGTAGCCTGGGGGAGCCGCCGCAATGACGCCTTTCGGCGTTAGCGTGGCGGCAAGCGGTTAAAATGGCAGACCTGGTTCTGTGCAGAAATTGTTTTGCTTTTATTTCAGGTTCCACTCCTCAGAGGTTTGGATGCTGTCTAATCTGTAGACAGCTCTCCATAATGCAGCAGGAAAACGCATTTTTGAAATCTGAGACTTGTAAATTAACCGTTAAACAAACTCAGGCTGAGAAAGTTGCAATGCCACTGCCACAGAGGCCCCCTAGAAATGGAAGATGGGTTACTGCAGGTTCTGGTAGAGTTGTTTATAGAAGACATGTCCCACAGTCTGTGGCTCTACATAATTAATTTGCAGCACTTTCAGAGTGCAAGAGCAACATGGAGGATGGCTCAAGCACAGTGGGTGAGAAAAAATCATCTCCCATGCCTAAAGTATGCAAGACTGCAGCCAAAGACAAAAAGGAGAAGGTGAGGACTGATAGTAAGCAGCTGTTGGTGGGCGATTCCATCATAGGTGTGAAGTTTGAAGAAAATGGTGTTGTGAGATGTCTCGCTGGTGCTACCGCTAGCAGGAATAGACAACAGATCCTTAATATTGTTAGGCAAGCAAAGCAGGGAAGGGAGGTGGATGTTATTGTCCATCTTGGGACAAATGATCTGGCTTGCAATGAGGTTTCATAGGTGAAGGAAGCTTTTCACACACTTGGAAATGATATACAGGAGGTTGCATCAACTGTTTCATTTTCTGCAGTTTTGCCTGTGCATAACCTTCAGCATGACAGGAAGATGTGCATTAAGGAATTCAATGTATGGCTTGGTGAATGGTGTCTGAACCAAGGGTTTGGCTGTGTGTCTCATGTTAGCTCTCGTTGGAAAGGAAAAGAACTGTACAAGAAAGATGGTTTGCATCTTTCTCTCAAGGGAACGAATGTCCTCAGTGAACAGTTCCAAGTATTTGCTAAGGAGCATTTAAACTATGAAAGGGGGGAAAAAGAGTGATAATCCAGCAGTCCGACTGCCCCCCGGAACAATGCCAGAAGATGCCAGTAGCACAAAGGTTAAGAAATGACAAGCTCAGATTCTTGTCTACAAATGCTTGCAGTTTAGGGAATAAGATTAATGAACTTGAGGCTATAATGGCATCTGAGAATATAGATTTTGTGGCTGTTACTGAGACATGGTTCAATGGGAGTAATGACTGGGATATAACAATACCAGTGTTCTCTCTATACAGGAAAGACAGCGAAGGCAAGAAGGGGGAGGGGTGGCCCTGTATGTAAAAGATAGCATGAAATCTAATTTGATACAAGTTAGCGAGACCAATTTAGAGTCAGTTTGGGTTACCTTGCAGCTTGATAATCAAAAGGTAACTCGTGTAGGTGTGATATATAGACCACCTAGCCAAGTCAAAGAATTAGATGATATACTAGTTGAGGAAATAGCTAAAATGACATTGAAGGGGGAAGTTATCATTATGGGAGACTTTAATCTTCCTGATGTAAACTGGAAAACCAAAATAGCTAGTTCTGCCAGGAGTACAGATATTCTAAATTCCCTACTGGGATTATCTTTACAGCAAGTAGTTGAGGAGCCAACCCGGAAGGAGGCCATTTTAGATTTAGTATTCACAAATGTGAATTTGGTATCTGATATTACTGTAGGGAAAGGTTGGGATCTAGTGATCACCAGTCAGTGTGGTTTACTATAAGTACAGTGACTGAGTCACACCACACAAAAACAAAAGTTTTCGATTTTAGAAAACCTGACTATTCTAAAATTAGATTAGTGGTATACGAGTCTTTATTAGATTGGAACAGTTTCAATGGAGTCCAGGAGAAATGGGACTACTTAAAGGTGGCACTATTGAAGGCAACAGAAAATTGCATTAGGTTTGTCAGTAAAAGCAAAAAAAGGAAGAGACCACTGTGGTACTCAGCAGAAGTGGCCAAAATCATTAAAAACAAAAAGATAGCATTTAGTAATTATAAAAAAAAAAAAAAAACGAGGATGACAGGCAAATTTATAAGATTAGGCAGAGAGAGGCCAAACAAGTTATAAGAGCTTCTAAAGCACAGGCAGAAGAGAAATTAGCTCAGTCAGGGAAAAAAGGCGATAAGAGATTCTTCAGATACATCAATGAAAAAAGGAAACTAAAACAAGGAATTACCAAATTAAAAACAAAAGAAGGAAGGTATAGGAAAGAAGATAAAGAACTAGCTGACTGCCTCAATAAATACTTCTGTCCAGTTTTTACAAAGGAAAATGAAGGAAAAGGACCTCAGTTACGAAAGAAGACTAATGAATCTTTTGGTGCATGTGTCTTTACAGAGGAAGAGGTTCTAAGTCAGCTGTCTAAAATTAATACAAATAAGTCACAGGGGCCTGATGGGATACACCCAAAGCTTTCAAAAGAGCTCAGCGGTGAACTAGCAAAACCATTAACAGATTTATTTAACCAATCGCTGGCAACAGGAGTCGTCCCAGAAGATTGGAAATTGGCAAATGTTGTGCCCATTCACAAGAAAGGTAGTAGGGAGGAATCGGGCAACTATAGGCCAGTAAGCCTGACATCAATAGTGGGGAAATTAATGGAAACCATACTTAAGGATAAGATTGTGGAACATCTAAAATCCCATGGATTGAAAGATGAAAAACAGCATGGGTTTACTTCAGGAGATCATGTCAAACTAATCTTATTGATTTTTTGGATTTGGTGACTAAAATAATAGATGGCGGAGGTGCAGTAGACATCGCTTATCTGGACTTTAGTAAGGCTTTTGATACTGTCCCACATAGAAGGCTTATCAATAAATTGCAGTCTTTGTGCGTGGACTCCCATATTGTTGAATGGATTAGGCAGTGGCTGAGGGACAGACAACAGAGGGTTGTAGTCAATGGAGTATATTCAGACCATCGTCTTGTTACCAGTGGGGTACCTCAGGGATCTGTTCTGGGACCCATATTGTTTAATATCTTTATCAGCGAAATTGCAGAAGGCCTCGATGGTAAGGTGTGTCTTTTTGCTGATGACACAAAGATTTGTAACAGGGCTGATGTTCCTGGAGGGATACACCAAATGGAAAAGGATTAAGGAAAACTAGAGGAATGGTCAAAAATCTGGCAACTAAAATTTAATGTTGATAAGTGCAAGATAATGCACCTGGGGCGTAAAAAGCCAAGATCAGAATATAAAATCTGTGATACAGTCCTAACCTCAGTATCTGAGGAAAGAGACTTAGAGGTCATTATTTCAGAAGACTTAAAGGTATGTCACAGGTAAATTTTTGAAGCACACACATTACACTGCAGATGTGGCCCTGGTAAAGTCATTGTCAGAAGCGGACACCGTCTATGGAAAAATTACATTGTATGTCACAGATACATTTTTGAGGCGCACACGTCTGACTGCAGATGTGGCCCTGGTATGGTCACTGTCAGAAGCGGACACCGTCTACGGAAAAATTACATTGTATGTCACAGAATTTATTTTGAAGCGCCCACGTTACACTGCAGATGTGGCCCTGGTATGGTCACTGTCAGAAGCGGACACCGTCTACGGAAAAAAAAGTGCAATGTATGTCACAAATTATTTTTTTAATCTCAGACATTACACTGCAGATGTTGCCCTGGTAAGGTCACTGTCAGAAGCGGACACCGTCTATGGAAAAAGTGCTATGTATGTCACAGAAATATTGTTGAAGCACACACGTTACACTGCAGATGTGGCCCTGGTAAGGTCATTGTCAGAAGCAGACAATGTCTACAGAAAAAAGTACACTGGATGTCACTGATATTTTAGGGATGTGCACACTTTACACAGGAGATGTGTCCCAGCTAATCTCACTGTCCGCAGCCGACACCATCTATTGAAAAAGTACACTGGATGTCACAGATATTTTTTGGATGCGCACACTTTACACTGGAGATGTGGCGCATCTAATCTCACTGTCCGCAGCCGACACCATTTATTGAAAAGTACACTGGATATCACAGATATTTTTGGGATGCGCACACTTTACACTGGAGATGTGGCGCATCTAATCTCACTGTCCGCAGCCGACACCATTTATTGAAAAGTACACTGGATATCACAGATATTTTTGGGATGCGCACACTTTACACTGGAGATGTGGCACAGCTAATCTCACTGTCAGCAGCGGACACCGTCTATTGAAAAAGTACACTGGATGTCACAGATATATTTTGGATGCGCACACTTTAAATTGGAGATGTGGCACAGCTAATCTCACTGTCTGCAGCGGACACCGTCTATTGAAAAATTACACTAGAGGTCACAGATATTTTTTGGATGCGCACACTTTACACATGATGTAAGATAAAATAAGATGCCTTTATTGTCACTGTACAATACAATTAATACAATGCACAATACAATGGAATGTTGTTTGGAGCAATCCTAGATGCCATGGACAGAGGAACAAAGAGCTGACTTTTAAATTAAAGTATTATAATAGAAAAAAGAAACACATTGCTCTAGAAAGCATTACTATTCACAGTTCACAGCATACATATATATATATATATATATATATATATATATATATATATATGTGTATATACAAACTAATTTAGACACAACTACAGACAAGAGATCATCATGGGGTCGCGATGAATCACTGAATCACTTTCAGTCTATGGTAGTTTCTATCTTAGGAAGGGGCAATAGTCTCTGAGCATTTAGGAGACTGATTGCTTTGGGGGTAAAAGCTGTTTTTCAGCCTAATGGTGCGGGCATGTAGGGCTCTAAGACGCCCACCGGAGGGTAGGGGAATGAAAAGGCTGTGGCTGGGGCGAGTTGGATCCCTGCAGAGAATCTTTGCCCTGTTGCTGCAACGAGCAGTGAAGATGTCATCCTGTGATGGTAACTGAATACCAGTGATTCTTCCAGCCATTCTGATGATGCGCTTGAGGGTCTTCTTGTCCTCATAAGAGCAGGCAGAGTACCACACTGTAATGCAGTATGTGATAACAGATTCTATGGTGCACCTGTAAAAATTGACTAGCAGCTGTTTTGGGAGTTGTGCTTTCTTCAGACTCCTCAGAAAATGAAGCCTCTGAAGGCCTTTTTTGGTCATTTCTGTTGTGTTTTTTATCCATCACAGGTCCTGACTAATATGAACTCCAAAGAATCTGAAACTTTGAACTATCTCCACATTTCCACCATTTATGCTAATGGTATGGTGTCCCTTTTGTTTCTTCTTCCGAAAATCCAGAATCAGCTCCTTTGTTTTCTTGGTATTGACTATGAGGTTGTTGTTCTTACTCCATCTCTCTAGGTTCTCAACCTCATTCCTATAGGCTGTTTCATCATTGTTGGAGATTAGGCCTATCACAGTCATGTCATCTGCAAATTTTATAATGGTATTGTGAATAGGTTTGCAGTCATTTGTGAAGACAGAGTAAAGTAGAGGGCTCAACACATAGCCTTGCGGTACCCCAGTGTTTAGCGTTAAGGATGAAGAGAAGTGCTTGCACATGCGTACAATTTTAGGTCTTTTTGTAAGAAAATCCAGTATCCAGTTTCACAGATGTGAGCTGAGACCCAAGTTGTTCAGTTTCGTTGCCAACTTGTGGCATGGATAATTTAACTGTCCGCAGTGGACACCATCTATTGAAAAAGTACACTGGATGTCACTGATATTTTAAAGATGCGCACATTTTAAACAGGAGATGTGGCGCGGTGTAGAAGCCAAGAAACGTGCTAGGAGGAGACTCAAGCATGGCACTCAAGCACATGTACCGCCATGTGCTGAGCATCGAGATTGTCATGCCCCGCTCTGACGATGTACGGAGGTCGGCCAGGATAGCAGCACGAGTTTAGTATTTGTTTTGGAGCCGTGCTGGATCCGCCTCTCATCAGGTGCACTGGGTGGGGTCATTAGTTTAAATAGCACTCCAGTCCAGTGCTCTGAGCGGATTATAGGAATCATTGTGGTCTTGGAAGCTAGGAAGGAAGGTTGTCTGTTCCAGCTCAGAAAGATAAGTGTGATTTCTAGTTTGGTTGTTTTGTGTCATCTCTCCCATCCAGGTTCTGTGCGAGCAGGCTGCTCCTATTTCCCCTCTTCACTATCTCAGGGAATTTAGGGTTGATTCAGCCCAGGCACGGGGACACATCAGACCTACCATTAAGATCTGCATGTGGGCTGAGCAGTGCAGGGAAAGAGGTCAGGGATTAGCTAGGAGGTGACCCTTCCCCTGTCTCTCTCCCAGAGCCTGGTTGGTGGGGTATCTGTGAGTCTGAGTGCACACCCGCCGTGACATTATAATCCGCCATACTGTGACTGCCATTTACTCAGCGATTTTTTGATGGCGTCAATTGAAGCACTGGTTGACCGCTTGCAGGGACTATCCCTAGAGGTTGTGGAGCTACGTGGTTCGGTCACACAGTGTCAGAATGCTCTGGCAGCTGGTGCAGGTCAAATTTGTGTGGAGCCTAAAGTGGCTCTTCCTGGTCAATTTTCAGGAGGTACGGATGACTTTATCCGTTTTAGAGAATCCTGCAAATTGTACTTTCGGCTGCGTCCATCATCGTCAGGTGATGAGAGTCAGAGGATAGGTATAGTTATTTCTCTGCTTAAAGGGGACGCGCAATCCTGGGCCTTTTCTCTGCCACAAGGTTCTCGGGCCCTCCGGTCGGTGGAGGAATTTTTTAAGGCTCTGGGATTAATCTACAATGACCCAGATCGGGTCTCGATGGCAGAGTCGAGATTACGTAATTTGTTTCAGGGGGAACATACTGCAGAGGCTTACTGTGTTGAGTTTAGGAGGTGGGCTACTGAATCAGAGTGGAATGATCCCGCATTACGTAGTCAGTTTTTTCAGGGGTTATCTGAAAGATTGAAGGATGCCCTTGCTTTTCACGAATACCCAGACTCTTTGGAGAACGCCATGTCTTTAGCAGTACGGCTAGATAGACGTATCAGAGAGAGGTATAGGGCTCCCTCCGCACAAGATATCCCTTCTGTGAGTGGTTTTGTCTCTACTGCCATCCCGGGTGACGTTACAGGTAACTCTGGGGTAGCGGAGGAACCCATGCAGTTGGGTCAGGTGCACAAACTATGTTACTATTGTGGAAAGAGGGGTCATTTTATTTTTGCTTGTCCTTATGTTAAACCACAGGTGGAAGAGAAAAAGAAAAAAAAAAAAAAAACTTCCCTGACACTTGGTAGCGTGAATGGTGTGGTGGAGCAGGCAGGTATGCAAGCTCCCTGCAGTTCCCGTTTTCTCCTTCCAGCTATGGTGGCGCTAGAGTCAAAAAAATGTTTTTGTTGATGTATTCCTTGATTGTGGTGCTGGGGTAAACCTAATTGACTTTCTTTTCCTTCAAAACCTAGGACAAAGTACTTGCACTTTAGAGAACGAAATTCGTGTTTTTGCAATTGATTCTTCCCCTCTTTCTCAAAGGAGCCTTACTCACATTGTTCATGGTATTCACTTAAGGGTAGGTGATTCACATGTTGAAATTATTTCTTGTTTTGTCATGAAGGATTTGTCAGCTCCTATAGTTTTGGGGTTGCCATGGTTGACTAGACATAACCTAATTATAGACTGGCAAGCGAAACAAATCATTGGCTGGAGTGAGTTTTGTTCGGATAATTGTCTTGGCACATCTATCTCTGGTGTGTCCATTACGGCTTTACCTCAGTATCTCTCGGATTTTGCAGATGTCTTTTCAGAGGGTGGGGCTCAGGAATTGCCCCCTCATCGAGACTATGATTGTCCAGTTAATCTCATTCCGGGGGCTAAGTCGCCAAAGTCTCGGCTTTACAACCTCTCTCAACCCGAAAGAGAGGTCATGCGAAAGTATGTCGCCGAGAGTTTGGCAAAGGGCCATATTAGACCATCTAAGTCTCCAGTGGCAGTAGGTTTGTTCTTTGTGAAGAAAAAGAATGGATCACTGAGACCGTGTTCGGATTTCCGGGAATTGAACCGTATTACAGTCCGGGATCCATATCCCCTGCCTTTGATCTATGATCTTTTTGATCAGATTGTTGGAGCCAAGGTGTTCTCCAATTTGGATTTGAGAGGGGCCTACAATCTGATCAGAATCAAGGAGGGGGATGAGTGGAAAACGGCCTTCAATACGCAGGAGGGTCATTTTGAGAACCTGGTTATGCCTTTTGGGTTGACGAACGCGCCAGCAGTATTTCAGCGATTCGTCAATGATATTTTTCATCACTTGGTGGGGAGGTTCGTAGTAGTTTACATGGATGACATTTCAATTTATTCTCCTGATCTGAAGACCCATCAGGATCATGTGAGACAGGTTTTGACGATCCTTCGGGAGAATAAATTATATGCCAAATTGGAGAAATATTTGTTTGCGGTGCAAGAGCTTCCGTTCTTGGGATACATGCTTTCTGATTCTGGTTTTCGTATGGACCCCGAAAAGGTCCGGGCGGTTCTGGAGTGGGACCGACCAGAGAATCGGAAAGCTTTGATGCGGTTCTTGGGGTTTACGAATTATTATAGAAAGTTTATTTCAAACTATTCTACTATAGTAAAACCTCTCACCGATATGACCAAGAAGGGCGCCGACATTTCTGTCTGGTCGGATGAGGCATTGCAGGCCTTTTCGGCTATTAAGGAGCGTTTTGCGTCTGCTCCCATTCTGGTGCAGCCGGATGTGTCTCAGCCATTCGTAGTGGAGGTTGATGCATCAGAGGTGGGGGTTGGAGCAGTGCTGTCACAGGGTTCATCCCCGGGCAAGTGGGTCCCGTGTGTCTTTTTCTCCAAGAAGCTCTCGGTCGCCGAGAGGAATTATGATGTTGGAGATAGAGAGTTGTTGGCTATCAAGTTGGCGTTTAAGGAATGGTTTTTGGCGCATACGGTTTCCATCCTCAGTTTGGTACCTTTTCTTGGACTAGTTCCTCTGGGATGCCAGAGGAGGAGAGATTCTCTTCTGCCTTATCCTCCATCTGGCGGAGGATTCAAGGGAATTTGGAGAAGATGGGTGAGAGGTATAAGCGAATGGCTGACAAGAGACGTGTGACTGGTCCGGACCTGTGTGTGGGTGATCTGGTGTGGTTGTCCACTAAGAATATCAAATTGAGAGTGCCATATTGGAAACTGGGTCCAAGATTTATTGGTCCGTATAAAATTTCGGCGGTGATCAATCCTGTGGCGTTTCGGCTGGATCTTCCGCAGACTTGGAGGATCCATGATGTGTTCCACAGGTCTTTACTAAAAAAATACGTGAGACCGGTGGAACCATCGCCATTGCCTCCTCCTCCTGTTCTAGTCGAGGGAAACTTGGAGTTTGAGATCTCCAGGATTCTCGACTCTAGAGTTCTTCGGGGTTCCCTTCTGTACCTGGTGCACTGGAGGGGATACGGCCCAGAGGAGAGGATGTGGGTTCCGGCGTTGGATGTCAACGCCAGCCGACTGGTGAGGGATTTTCATAGGTCCCATCCGGATAAGGTTGGTCTGGGGTGTCCGGAGGTCACCCGTAGAAGGGGGGGGGGTACTATCATGCCCCGCTCTGACGATGTACGGAGGTCGGCCAGGATAGCAGCACGAGTTTAGTATTTGTTTTGGAGCCGTGCTGGATCCGCCTCTCATCAGGTGCACTGGGTGGGGTCATTAGTTTAAATAGCACTCCAGTCCAGTGCTCTGAGCGGATTATAGGAATCATTGTGGTCTTGGAAGCTAGGAAGGAAGGTTGTCTGTTCCAGCTCAGAAAGATAAGTGTAATTTCTAGTTTGGTTGTTTTGTGTCATCTCTCCCATCCAGGTTCTGTGCGAGCAGGCTGCTCCTATTTCCCCTCTTCACTATCTCAGGGAATTTAGGGTTGATTCAGCCCAGGCACGGGGACACATCAGACCTACCATTAAGATCTGCATGTGGGCTGAGCAGTGCAGGGAAAGAGGTCAGGGATTAGCTAGGAGGTGACCCTTCCCCTGTCTCTCGCCCAGAGCCTGGTTGGTGGGGTATCTGTGAGTCTGAGTGCACGCCCGCCATGACAGAGATGCTCTAGCCGAACAGGTGTTCGGCCGAGCATGCTCGATCATCACTACTCAACACTATGTGACCTTGCCAATCTGTGACCTCCTCATGCTGCTGCGAAATCAACACTATGTCACTGGGCCACTCTATGGCCCTCTCATGCTGCTGCCACCTCCACACTATGTCACCTTGCCACTCTGTGGCTTCCTCATGCTGCTGCCACCTCAACATTCTGTAAATGAGCCACTCTGTGGTCTCCTCATGCTGCTGCTGCTGCCACCCCCCTACTATGTCACTGGGCTAATCTGTGGACTCTTGATGCTGCTGCTACCTCAACACTATGTCATTGGGCCAATCGGTGGACTTCTCAAGCTGTTCTCCACCCTCCCCTCTCAGTGACTGGGCCACTATTTTGCCTTTTTGGTCTGGTTGACATCACCATTTATTTGACCCTTCTTTTGATCTGTCAGAAGGAAGGAAAAATGAGACGCACAACAGATCCTGTCTGTGTAGCAGCTGTAAGGCCTGTATGGTCCCATCAGAATTGGCTTATGATTTGGTAGTCAAAAGAAGGAACGGGTACAAAACACAGAAGACATGCAAATATTCCATTCACTTGTCATCTCTGTTTTGGATCCACTCCTGTTTTTTATTGCTTTAGAAATACTGATGGATTACTGACCAAATACTGACCAAGTGAAGGCGGATGCTCAACAGACAGGATCCGTTTTTTGGGGGGTTATTGTTCTGATGGATCAGAGGAAGGGCAAAATAATCAGGGACGTCAACACAAACTTACTGCTGATACCCTCTCCACTCTGTCAGGGGGGCTCTACTTGTATAAGCGTTTAATACAACAGGTTCTGTAGACATCTATGTTGAATCAACTTACGACAGTGTAAAAGGAGTGTGCTCTTTCACGCTACAGTAGAATCTTGGGCCTCTGCACAGTTCTTTATACCTGGCGCTAACATCGACCTGTAAGGCTGAGTTCACACTTGTGTTATTTAGTCAGTTTTTGCGCCGTAATTGCCCAAATAAGTGAAGTGTGCAGTGATTCTAAGAGCGACGCCTGTCATGTGCGTGTCATACTAACTCACAGTATTTTTTCACTGCCACAGCAGACTTCCTATGCGTGTTACTGCAAGGCACAGTGTTCTACATCACTATACAGGCTCTTTGCAGCCAGGAAATAGCAGTTTTTTAACGCAATTCACTGCAAATAAATTTGGATTGAATCAATTCTTTTTGCAATCTTTTGAGAAATGTGTTCATCTCTATAAACCCCACAAATCACTGAATTTACCAAGAATTCATTTTTCTAAAATTAATTCATAGCAGATGGTGTAAAGTGAAAATTGCAATTTTTACATAGCTATGCCATCTCAGTGCCCAATATGTTGTGTCCAGCATTTGCCAATATGAAAAGCAAGCTCTTTTAAAATTGTGTGGGGCTTCCTGGTTTTAGAAATAACCTAATATTTTGCCCGGACATACAACAGGAGTAAAAGAGCACCATTAGCATTTTAGGCCCAATGTAAAGATTTACACATTTTGTGCTGACTGTAGAGGCTCTGGGGTGAAATAATAAATGGAACCCCCAAAAGGTTACCCAATTTTGTAAAGTACACCCCCAAGGTACTTATTAAGTGGTGGAGTGAGCATTTTGACCCCACATATGTTTTGCAATAAAAAGCACAGCAGATAGTACAAAGTGAAAATTGCAAGTTTTCCACAGATATGGCATTTTAGCGCCCAATAGGTTGTGCCCAGCTTGTTAGATCTGAGACACAACACACCCTTTAACTTGTTAGGTGGGTTCTGAATATGTGTACTAAAATACCATAAATGTTTATGTAAACTGCTGCAGGGATCAAAAAGTAAAGAACATATTTTTGCTTTTGCAGAACAGATTTATTTGGATTGGTTTATGGGTGCCATTTTGTTTTTGAACCGCTTCTGGGTGCCAGTAAATTTTCTGACAAAAAATAAATAAAAAATTCATTGGACAGAGTTCAGTGGGTGCCTATTTATTTTTGTGGGATGAGCTGCCATCATCATTGACTCTATTTTTGCATATGAACACATGACATTTTGATCACTTTTTATCTCACTTTTTGAGACGCAGGATAAAGAAAAGGCCGACATTCTGCTATGCTGCTGTTGTGGTGTACACCATGCGGGAAAAATTACATGTCAACTGTATTCTGCAGGTCATTATAATTACAGAGATACCAGTTTTATATTTTTCAGCACGTTTACACAAAGCATTTAAGAAAAATATCTATATATGTTTTTCTTTTGCTACTTTCCTTTTTTCTTTTCTGGCAATAGTCTTGTTTTTTGCGGAATGTGATGTTTTCCTTGATATCATTTTTGGGGTACACAAGATTTTTTTTTATAATTTGGCTATTCTGGCTTTAATCAAATGGCTGTTCTGGCTTATACTTTTTATTTATTTATTTTTACAACTTTCACGTGACAGGATAGATCATGTGATATTTTATAGAGCAGGTCTTACAGACACTGTGATTCTAAATATGTAAAAAAAAAAAAATTCGTTTTACGCAATAAAAGCATTTTTGAAAAATATAATTTTTTTGTGTCTACGTTTTCTGAGAACCATATTTTTTTTATTTTTCTGGTGATGGTCTTGTGTGGGGACTTGTTTTTTGCAGGATGTGGTGCCGTTTTCATTGGCACCATGTTGGGTTACATACAACTTTTTGATAGCTTTTTTACATTGTTTACCTGACAGGGTAGATCATGTGATATTTTTATAGAGCTAGTCTTTGAAGTTGCACTGATACCTAATACAGTATGTCAATTTTTTTTAGGGTGGATAGGGGAGCTTTTTTCACTTGAATATTTTATTTTTGGAAACAATTATTTTTCTTTTTTTTTTCTTTTTCTTCCACTATGGAACTTCATCTTTTGGCTCCCTTTGCACAACATGTGATGGCACAAAGGGACCTGTTTTCTGGTCATTGTGACACAGTGGCCCCCCCCGGTCCCTTGGCATGCTGCATTTGTAAAAAGCAGTGTAAGTTTCTCTGTATACTGTGAGTGGTTTTAACATCACCCTTATAACATACCCCAACAAGCACGTTGTAACAATATTTTTCATACTAGGCCACGCTTCTAACTCAAAAGCATAATTACTGACTTCGTCAGAAGTGTAGCAGTTGGGGATCGGTTAGGTGAGTGTAAATTCCTTTATTTTTTTTACAGCATGTGGAGCTCCACGGATAATTTTTTTTATGCACTTCAATGTCCATTTAAATATTAGCATATAAATCATCGGATTATAGATATTTTAGGCTCAGTTCACACCTGAGCGTTCTGAAAGGAGCGCTCTGTATGCGCGATCGTATGGGCGTTTACAAGCGCGCATACAGAGACAAGTGTACACACAGTGTCGCCCAAAAAAACGCTCCTGTACTTGTGTGAGCGTCGGGCGTTTTACAGCGCGATCGTACGCGCTGTAAAACGCCCAGGTGAGAACCATTCCCATAGGGAAGCATTGGTTTCTCCTTGTTGAGCGTTTTACAGCGCGTAGGAACGCGCTGTAAAACGCTCAGGTGTGAACTGAGCCTTAAGGTTCAAATTGCACCAAATAATGATGTTATGGTCTAATATACAGGTAGAAACAATACAGACAGTTTAGTAAGGAGCAATTTAGTAAATTTATTACTGCATATTTATGCATTAATTCCCTAGGTCAAAAAGAGGGACAATTAGGGATCCAAGAGGCACAGAGAGACTTGGATCAAAAAGAGGAACTGTCCCTCCAAAAAAAGGACACTTGGGAGGCATGTTATAATGCTATTTTTTATAATGCACTATATGCATGTGTTTGAGTGCTGTTACATGTGGGGAAAGGGCTTTCAGCCCATGACTTGTTCTGGTTTCTGTGATACCCCTCGCCCTGATGGTTTAGCATAACACTTTTACTATGCGCTTCAGCCGATTCTCCTGAGGTATTTAGAATTTAATACATTTTGAATCATGTGTGTTCATTCCTTCCAATTGGCTCTGGAATGGCATATATTGTGGGTGGGACAGACATGAGTTTATTCCCACTCAGTTTATTGGTGACTACAAAACGGCGTTGGGGCTTATGATAGCATTGTGGTTGGCATCTACCTTTATTTATTGTACTTGTTCAGCATTTCTTTATTTAGTGCCGCTTTGGGGGTGGGTTGTAATTTGTGTACACTGTGCTTTTAGTTCCCCTTCCATAATTTGTCACGAGGGTGTCAAGAACCACGCCTGACTCCGTTATACCCGGGGTCAGGAAGTCGCAGCGGTTGGCTGTGCGCTCTATGTAAGATAGGGCTGTTTCCTTATGGTAGCTTTCTGGGTTTGCTTTGCAACCCTTTTGGCTCACTCAGGAATCCGTAGCTCTTTCTCCTCAGCTGTTCCTTGTCCAGCACTCCCAACCTCCTTATATTCCCCTCTCACACTTCTCTGGTTGCCAGATATAGAGCTTCCTGCCTGGACATCTATTCTGACCCTCTGGAGCTGTGTTGCTGCGTTCTCTGGTTGTTGTTCCAGAACGCTACCCTCCGGATCCCTGTTGGACCTTTGTGGACTGCTGTGGTCGCCCACCTGGGTGTATGTGTTTGTCTGTATTGTCTGTCCTCTCCCTGGTGTTTCCCTCTTAGTGTCAGTGGTGCGGACTAGCGATCCCACCGGCCCGTTCACTATCTAGGGCTCATTGTAGGAAAAGCCAGGGTTTAGGCACGTGATCGCCGCACGGGTGAGGAACCCGTCTAGGGACGTCAGGGCAGTCAGGTGCCAGCCACAAGGTGAGTCAGGGGTCACCACCTTTCCCTCTCCCTTGGGCAGGGCTTTCCCTTTTCCCTCCCTGTGCGTGACGCCGGTCATTACATTATATCTGGACCTTATTTTGTGTAGGTAAAAAAAAAAAAATTTTTTTTTTTTACCTACTTAGAATCCAGTATGGATCAAATTGCTGCTCTGACCAAACAATTTCATGGCCTGTCTTTGGAGGTGGCAGGATTGAAGGCGTCGGTCCTCCAGCAACAGCAGCAATTACAACAGACCGCAAGCCCAGCGGTTGCTACTGGTAACCAGGTTGTCGCGGAACCCAAGGTCCCTCTCCCTGACAGATTTTCTGGGGGAAGGGACAAGTTTTTGACATTCCGTGAGGCCTGTAAATTAAATTTTAAACTGCGCCCTTACTCCTCTGGTAATGAAGAACAGCGGGTGGGGGTTGCTATTTCCCTGCTGCAGGGGGACCCGCAGTCCTGGGCGTTCTCTTTACCTCCTGATTCCCAGGCTCTTCGGTCAGTGGATGAGTTTTTCGGGGCCTTGGGTCTCATATATGACGACCCTGACCGAGTCGCACTGGCTGAATCAAAATTACGGAGACTCCTACAAGGAGAGCGGCCGGTAGAGGAGTATTGCTCTGACTTCCGTAGGTGGGCTACGGATACCCAATAGAACGACCCGGCTCTCAGGAGTCAGTTCTGCTTTGGGTTATCCGAAAGGGTTAAGGATGCGCTTGCATTATATGAGACCCCCTTTTCCCTTGATGCGGTTATGTCCCTTTCTATCCGAATAGATAGACGCCTTAGGGACAGGTTGAAAAAACCGGAGAAATTGGTAACCCCTCCCAAGCAGCAGTTAGTCTGTAGGGACTTAGACGAGCCTATGCAGCTAGGAGGAACTACTCGTCAGGGCCGTCCTCCTGAGGCTCGCCGTAGGCGTGGGGTTTGTTTTTTTTGTGGGGAGAGGGGTCATTTCATTAATGTCTGTCCTTCTTTCCTCAGAAACAAAAGACCGTCGGAAAACTACTAACCCCAGGCTGTGAGGAGGATGTCAGCCGGGGGGTATACGTTTCCTCCATACGTACATCGCAATTTGTGTTGCCAGCGGTTATTGTTTTTGGTGATAAGACGGAGACTATTTCTTTCTTTTTAGACAGTGGAGCAGGGGTATATTTGATAGATGCCCATTTTGCCCGCACTATGGGTTTGTCTCTCTGTACGCTTCAGAGACCTATTTCCATATTCGCTATTGATTCTGCTCCTCTGTCTCAGAGAAACCTCACCCACATTGTTCATAATTTACACCTTCGGGTAGGGGACCACCATAACGAGATGCTTTCATGTTATTTTCTGGAGGGGCTTCCCACTCCGGTAGTGCTGGGTCTTCCCTGGTTGGTAGCGCACAATTTAGTGGTGGATTGGCAGGCCAGGGAGATATTGGAGTGGAGTGAGCAGTGCAGAGAAAATTGCTTAACCACCTCAGCCCCCCTAGCTTAAACACCCTTAATGACCAGGCCACTTTTTACACTTCTGCACTACACTACTTTCACCGTTTATTGCTCGGTCATGCAACTTACCACCCAAATGAATTTTACCTCCTTTTCTTCTCACTAATAGAGCTTTCATCTGGTGGTATTTCATTGCTGCTGACATTTTTACTTTTTTTGTTATTAATCGAAATTTACCGATTTTTTTTGCAAAAAAATGAAATTTTTCACTTTCAGTTGTAATTTATTTAAAAAAAAAACAACATCCATATATAATTTTTTTTCAAAATGTATTGTTCTACATGTCTTTGATAAAAAATGGTTTGGGTAAAAGTTATAGCGTTTACAAACTATGGTACAAAAATGTGAATTTCTGCTTTTTGAAGCAGCTCTGACTTTCTGAGCACCTGTCATGTTTCCTGAGGTTCTACAATGCCCAGACAGTAGAAAAACCCCACAAATGACCCCATTTCTGAAAGTAGACACTCTAAGGTATTCGCTGATGTGCATAGTGAGTTCATAGAAGTTTTAATTTTTTGTCACAAGTTAGCGGAAAATGATGATTTTTTTTAAATTATTTTTTTCCTTACAAAGTCTCATATTCCACTAACTTGTGACAAAAAATAAAAAATTCGAGGAACTCGCCATGCCCCTCACGGAATACCTTGGGGTGTCTTCTTTCCAAAATGGGGTCACTTGTGGGGTAGTTATACTGCCCTGGCCTTTTAGGGGCCCTAATGTGTGAGAAGTAGTTTGAAATCAAAACCTGTAAAAAATGCCCTGTGAAATCCGAAAGGTGCTCTTTGGAATGTGGGCCCCTTTGCCCACCTAGGCTGCAAAAAAGTGTCACACATCTGGTATCGCCGTACTCAGAAGAAGTAGGGCAATGTGTTTTGGGGTGTCTTTTTACATATACCCATGCTGGGTGGGTGAAATATCTCGGCAAAAGACAACTTTTCCCATTTTTTTTTATACAAAGTTGGCATTTGACCAAGATATTTATCTCAGCCAGCATGGGTATATGTAAAATGACACCCCAAAACACATTGCCCAACTTCTCCTGAGTACGGAGATACCACATGTGTGACACTTTTTTGCAGCCTAGATGCGCAAAGGGGCCCAAATTCCTTTTATGAGGGCATTTTTAGACATTTGGATCCCAGACTTCTTCTCACGCTTTAGGGCCCCTAAAATGCCAGGGCAGTATAAATACCCCACATGTGACCCCATTTTGGAAAGAAGACACCCCAAGGTATTCAATCAGGGGCATGGCGAGTTCATCTAAATTTATTTTTTTTGCCACAAGTTAGCGGAAATTATTATTTTTTTTCTCACAAAGTCTCCCATTCCGCTAACTTGGGACAAAAATTTCAATCTTTCATGGATTCAATATGCCCCTCACGGAATAACTTGGGGTGTCTTCTTTCCGAAATGGGGTCGCATGTGGGGTATTTATACTGCCCTGGCATTTTAGGGGCCCTAAAGCGTGAGAAGAAGTCTGGAATATAAATGTCTAAAAATTTTTACGCATTTGGATTCCGTGAGGGGTATGGTGAGTTCATGTGAGATTTTATTTTTTGGCACAAGTTAGTGGAATATGAGACTTTGTAAGAAAAAAATAAATAAATAAATTCCGCTAACGTGGGCCAAAAAAAATGTCTGAATGGAGCCTTACAGGGGGGTGATCAATGACCGGGGGGATGATCAGGGAGTGTATATGGGGTTATCACCCCCCTGTCATTGATCACACCCCTGTAAGGCTCCATTCAGACGTCCGTATGTGTTTTACGGATCCGCGGTGTCCGTGTTTTGCGGATCCACGGATCCGCAAAACACATACGGACGTCTGAATGGAGCCTTACAGGGGGGTGATCAATGACAGGGGGGTGATCAGGGAGTCTATATGGGGTGATCACACCCCTGTCATTGATCACCCCCCTGTAAGGCTCCATTCAGACGTCCGTATGTGTTTTGCGGACCCGATCCATGTATCCGTGGATCCGTAAAAAACATACGGACGTCTGAATGGAGCCTTACAGGGGGGTGATCAATGACAGGGGGGTGATCAGGGAGTCTATATGGGGTGATCACCCCCTTGTCATTGATCACCCCCCCCTGTAAGGCTCCATTCAGACGTCCGTATGTGTTTTGCGGATCCGATCCATGTATCCGTGGATCCATAAAAAACTTACGGACATCTGAATGGAGCCTTACAGGGGGGTGATCAATGACAGGGGGGTGATCAGGGAGTCTATATGGGGTGATCACCCCCCTGTAAGGCTCCATTCAGACGTCTGTATGTGTTTTGCGGATCCGACCCATGTATCCGTGGATCCGTAAAAAACATACGGACGTCTGAATGGAGCCTTACAGGGGGGTAATCAATGACAGGGGGTGATCAATGACAGGGGGGTGATCAGGGAGTCTATATGGGGTGATCACCCCCCTGTCATTGATCACCCCCCTGTAAGGCTCCATTCAGACGTCCGTATGTGTTTTGCGGATCCGATCCATGTATCCGTGGATCCGTAAAAAACATATGGACGTCTGAATGGAGCCTTACAAGGGGGTGATCAATGAAAGGGTGGTGATCAATGACAGGGGGGTGATCAGGGAGTCTATATGGGGTGATCAGGGGTTAATAAGTTACAGGGGGGGGTGTAGTGGTGTTTGGTGCTACTTATTACTGAGCTACCTGTGTCCTCTGGTGGTCGATCCAAGCAAAAGGGACCACCAGAGGACCAGGTAGCAGGTATATTAGACGCTGTTATCAAAACAGCGTCTAATATACCTGTTAGGGGTTAAAAAAAATCGCATCTCCAGCCTGCCAGCGAACGATCGCCGCTGGCAGGCTGGAGATCCACTCGCTTACCTTCTGATCCTGTGAACGCGCGCGCCTGTGTGCGCGCGTTCACAGGAAATTTCGCGTCTCGCGAGATGACGCGTATATGCGTGACTCTGCCTGGAGCTGCCGCCTCTGGAACGCGATCCTGCGTTAGGCGGTCCGGAGGCTGTTAAATAGCCTCCATAACTACCCTACCTACATTTATTTCGGATTTTGAGGATGTTTTTTCTGAAAAGGGTTGTCAGAAGTTACCACCTCATCGTCCTTATGATTGCCCGGTTAACCTTATTCCCGGCGCAAAATTACCCAAGACCAGGTTATACAATCTTTCAGGTCCAGAGAGACAAGCCATGAAAGATTATATCTCCGAGAGCTTGGCTAAGGGCTCTTTCACACTTGCGTTCTTGTCTTCCGGCATAGAGTTCCGTCGTCGGGGCTCTATGCCGGAAGAATCCTGATCAGGATTATCCTAATGCATTCTGAATGGAGAGAAATCCGTTCAGGATGCATCAGGATGTCTTCAGTTCCGGAACGAAACGTTTTTTGGCCTGAGAAAATACCGCCGCATGCTGCGCTTTTTGCTCCGGCCAAAAATCCGGAACACTTGCCGCAAGGCCGGATCCGGAATTAATGCCCATTAGAAGGCATTGATCCGGATCCGGCCTTAAGCTAAACGTCGTTTCGGCGCATTGCCGGAGCCGACATTTAGCTTTTTCTGAATGGTTACCATGGCTGCCAGGACGCTAAAGTCCTGGCAGCCATGGCAAAGTGTAGCGGGGGAGCAGTATACGTACCGTCCGTGCGGCTCCCGGGGCGCTCCAGAGTGACGTCAGGGCGCCCCAAGCGCATGGATCATGTGATCGCATGGATCACGTCATCCATTTGCATGGGGCGCTCTGACGTCATTCTGGAGCGCCCCGGGAGCCGCACGGACTGTAAGTATACCGCTCCCCGCTCCTACTATGGCAACCAGGACTTTAATAGCGTCCTGGCTGCCATAGTAACACTGAAAGCATTTGGAAGACGGTTCCGTCTTCAAATGCTTTCAGTACACTTGCGTTTTTCCGGATCCGGCGGGCACCTCCGGCAACGGAAGAGCACGCCGTATCCCAACAACGCAAGTGTGAAAGAGGCCTAAGGGACACATCAGACCCTCTTCTTCAACCGTGGCTGCAGGGTTTTTCTTCGTTAAAAAGAAAGATGGGGGCCTGCGTCCTTGCCTAGATTTTCGCAAATTAAATCGGATAACCATCCGAGACCCATACCCTCTTCCTCTCATTCCTGACCAGTTTAACCAGATTGCGGGTGCTAGGTGGTTCTCCAAACTTGATCTTAGGGGGGCCTACAATCTGATTCGTATTAAGGAGGGGGATGAGTGGAAGACAGCTTTTAACACCCCTGAGGGGCATTATGAAAATCTAGTTATGCCTTTCGGTCTGACCAATGCTCCTGCCGTCTTTCAACATTTCGTTAATGACATTTTTAGTCATTTAATCGGCAGGTTTGTGGTAATATACCTAGATGATATTTTAATTTATTCGTCTGATCTGAGAACACATGAGGTGCATGTCAGACAAGTACTGCAGGTCCTACGAACGAATAAATTATATGCTAAAATTGAAAAATGTGTCTTCGCCGTTCAGGAGATACAATTCCTAGGTTATTTTTTATCTGCTTCAGGTTTCCGTATGGATCCTAGGAAGGTCCAGGCAATTTTAGATTGGGATCTTCCTGAGAACCTCAAAGCACTGCAACGGTTCTTGGGCTTCGCAAATTTCTATAGGAAATTCATTAAAAATTATTCACTTATTTTAAAACCCTTTACTGACATGACTAAGAAGGGGACTGATTTTTCTAAATGGTCTGACATGGCTAAAGTTGCTTTTTCCTCTCTAAAAGAGAGGTTTACCTCAGCACCTGTACTAGTCCAACCTGATGTCTCTCAGCCTTTTGTTGTTGAAGTCGATGCGTCAGAGGTGGGAGTGGGGGCGGTGCTGTCTCAGGGTCCGTCTCCTGGCAAATGGCGCCCTTGTGCTTTCTTTTCTAAAAAACTATCTGCAGCAAAAAAGAACTACGATATTGGCAATAGGGAACTATTAGCTATTAAACTAGCGTTTGAAGAATGGCGTCACTTTTTAGAGGGGGCAGTCCACCCCGTCACTGTGATTACGGACCACAAAAATCTTCTGTACCTCGAATCAGCTAAGCGTCTCACGCCTAGACAAGCTAGGTGGTCTCTATTTTTTACCAGGTTTAACTTTGTGATTACCTATCGTCCTGGGGCAAAGAATACCAAGGCTGATGCACTATCTCGTTGTTTCCCTGGAGGGGGTAATGTGAGTGATCCGGTGCCCATTCTTCAAAGAGGAGTGGTTGTTTCTGCGGTACACTCTGTTCTGGAGGGGAAGGTGTTAGAGGCCCAGGGGGACGCCCCGGTCTCTTGCCCCTCAGAGAAATTGTTTGTACCGTTGAACCTGCGTTTCGAATTATTAAAGGAACATCATAATTCGGCACTTGCTGGGCACCCAGGTAGTAAAGCAACCTTGGAGCTATTGTCTCGTCGTTTTTGGTGGCCAAGGTTGCGTCAGGATGCATTGGATTTTGTGTCTTCTTGTTCTACCTGTGCGTGCGCAAAAGTTTCACATACACGTCCTGCAGGGTCTCTATTACCACTCGTCATTCCCAATAGACCATGGACACATCTGTCAATGGATTTTATCACTGACTTACCTTTGTCTGCGGGTAAAACAGTTATTTTGGTAGTAGTGGACAGGTTTAGCAAAATGGTACACTTCATTGCGTTACCCGCACTACCTAATGCTAAGACTCTTGCTCAGGTATTCGTCAGTGAAATCGTGAAGCTTCACGGGGTCCCCTCCGATGTTGTTTCGGATCGGGGTACCCAGTTTATTTCTAAATTTTGGAAAGCTTTTTGTTCCCGTTTGGGGGTACACTTGTCCTTTTCCTCAGCTTTCCATCCTCAGTCGAATGGACAGACTGAGCGTACCAACCAAAACCTGGAGACATATCTAAGATGTTTTGTGTCTGAAAACCAAGAGTTGTGGTCATCATATTTACCGTTAGCTGAGTTTGCCATAAATAATCGTTGTCAAGAATCCACTGGCAAGTCACCATTTCTTGGTGCATATGGTTTTCATCCCCAATTCTGTACTTTCAAAGAGGGGGGGCCTTCTGGGGTTCCCGAAGAGGAACGGTTTTCATCATCTCTTTCATCGGTATGGCAGAAGGTGCAAGCTAACTTGAAAAATATGGGAGGTAAATACAAATGCATGGCTGATAAGAGACGGTCGCCAGGTCCGGACCTAGGAGTGAATGACTGTGTGGTTGTCTACTAGGAATATTAAATTGAAGGTTCCCTCTTGGAAACTGGGTCCTAGGTTTATTGGTCCTTACAAAATTGTAGCCATCATCAACCCCGTGGCTTTTCGCCTGGAGTTACCTCAGACTTTTAAAATCCATAATGTTTTTCATAAGTCGTTACTCAAAAAATATGTTCCACCTCTAGAACCGTCACCGCTGCCACCCCCTCCTGTTGTTGTGGATGGTAATCTAGAATTTCAGATATCCAAAATTGTTAATTCTTGTCGGGTCCGCCGCTCTCTTCAATATCTGGTGCATTGGAGAGGTTACGGTTCCGAGGAAAGAATGTGGGTTCCTGCGTCTGAGGTAAACGCTGACAGGCTAGTTCGGGTTTTTCATGCCTCTCATCCTGAGAGACCTGGTCCTGAGTGTCCGGAGGCCCCTCGTAGAGAGGGGGGCACTGTCACGAGGGTGTCAAGAACCACGCCTGACTCCGTTATACCCGGGGTCAGGAAGTCGCAGCGGTTGGCTGCGCGCTCTATGTAAGATAGGGCTGTTTCCTTATGGTAGCTTTCTGGGTTTGCTTTGCAACCCTTTTGGCTCACTCAGGGATCCGTAGCTCTTTCTCCTCAGCTGTTCCTTGTCCAGCACTCCCAACCTCCTTATATTCCCCTCTCACACTTCTCTGGTTGCCAGATATAGAGCTTCCTGCCTGGACATCTATTCTGACCCTCTGGAGCTGTGTTGCTGCGTTTTCTGGTTGTTGGTCCAGAACGCTACCCTCCGGATCCCTGTTGGACCTTTGTGGACTGCTGTGGTCGCCCACCTGGGTGTATGTGTTTGTCTGTATTGTCTGTCCTCTCCCTGGTGTTTCCCTCTTAGTGTCAGTGGTGCGGACTAGCGATCCCACCGGCCCGTTCACTATCTAGGGCTCATTGTAGGGAAAGCCAGGGTTTAGGCACGTGATCGCCGCACGGGTGAGGAACCCGTCTAGGGACGTCAGGGCAGTCAGGTGCCAGCCGCAAGGTGAGTCAGGGGTCACCACCTTTCCCTCTCCCTTGGGCAGGGCTTTCCCTTTTCCCTCCCTGTGCGTGACGCAGGTCATTACATAATTATATATTTTTTCAATAATGGCACTTCATTTTTATGTGGGTATGTGTCTATATTTTAAAGATATTTTGAAACTGACTTAAAAAGGTTGTCCAGCCAGATATACAGATGTTCTATCATCAGGATGGGTCATCAATATCTTATCTGCGGAGGTCCAACACCCGGTATCCCAGCTGATTGAAGAGGAGGAGGCGCTGCATGCAAGTGCCGTTTCCTATTCATTACACTGCAGTTTGTCTCGGAAGTGCAGTGTAATACAAGTACTCGCTCCATTCAAGTGAATGGAGCAAGTACTTGTGATTACACTACGCTGCCGCTCTACAGGAGACGATGCATAATGTAAAGACCAGGAAGCAGTGGTTGCATGGAGCGCCATCTCCTTGTCAAACAGCTGATCGGCGGAGTTGCCCGGTGTTGGACCCCCCAGATCTGATATTGATGACCTACCCCGAGGATAAGTCATCAACTTATATGGCCGGATAACCGCTTTAATAAAGATTGACATTTTTCACTGATACTGTTTAGTGGTATTATATTTTTTTAAGTGGATGTATACATAGGGATAACAGCTATTTGTATTGTTTTGGTCCATACGAAGTGTTTTATCCTTTATTGGAAAATATAATGATAAATTGCCATTAAAGGAAGCCTTGAGTTTTCCATTTTAAGTTTTTAGAAAGTCTTTCAAATCAGGTTATAAATATATTTACTGTGTTTTTTGTTAAGGAATTGTCAGAATATGTTGAAAATGAGTTTTGCACAGTGATCCAGGGGAGACATTCAAATTCATTAGAAAATGATTAATATTTTTGGAACAATTTTATATGAGGTCATGGGCCAGCAGGGAATGTTGTGGCTCCTTGATGAAGTTTTCTTTAAGTATATTATTAAATTTTTTATTTTTAATCAAATCATATAAGAAACGGCACAGCTGCCTCAGCTGAACAAAGCAATGATGTATTTCCAAGCTCTCGTGTAGTCACTATGTTGTACATTTTAAAATAAAAAAATACAAATATTAAAAACATGTTCCACAATTCTTTTTTTCTACAATTTAGAATTTCTTACTATTCTTATAAAGTAATGAAAGCTTACAGAAAATCTTTTTTTCAAAGAGGTTTGTCTATACCAGAAACATCAGGAGCTAAGTTTGAAAAAAGCTAAATTTGCACAAAAATCAACAATACATGCTGATGCTTTCATTAACAGACATTGTTCATCATCTTTCTAAATGGGAAGCATGTTTCATGGTTGTGCAGGTTGCATAATATATTTAATGCCCTCATTTTCTGCTTCAGTGAAGTCACAGGCACAGAGATATAAGAAAATGAAACCCTAAAGAAAGTTATTTTTAGCAACAATTCTATCATTGATTTTTTTTTAAATTAACATTCAGAGAAAGGCATTACATTACACAAATTCTGTTTAATAAAATGTTTTAAAAATCAAGACAGAATCTCTTGCACTGCATCACAGAATATGTTATCCAGTCCCATTAAGCAGCTTTAGATTGAAGTATACACTTTTGATAATCACAGAACAATGATTTCAACAATTGAGCAGCTGGATGAGAATAGAATAGATCTTGTATGGTTGTAATAACCTTTCCACGCTCCTCTGATCTTGCATTCACAATTCAGCATTGGCCTCAGTTTGCCTCAATGCTAACATTTAAAATATGTAAAATCAAGAATACAACCATGTTTTTTCATAAACTGATACATTATGTACCACTAATGGCTAAGAAAATATATTTTATTTTTATTTCTACTAAAATTTATAATAATAATTCAAAACAAAGGATCAAAACAGCCTTGTGTTAACAAGGGTGTACCTCCATAATATATAAATCAACAAAGAGAATCGGTACACGTATTTACCTAATAAAGTTAAATTTTATTACAACATAAAATACATACACACATAAATGTAGAGACCATACAGCGTGCTTAAAAGAGACAGTCCACAAAATATCCACAGTAGGTAAATTTAATTGCTTGACTCGCTGCAGTCATTTTCAAGGCCCCCTATATCTGGAAACTAGATCAGCATATATTATTGAAAGCTAGATCTAGCCATAATATAGTGATAACTTCTGATGTGGAGCAAGTCAAGCATGGGTCTATGGCGAGCATAAAATGGCATTCATGTATAAAGCTGCATCCTATCTGAGTAGATACAATTATAAATACATGTTCAATATACATTCAGAATAGATGCATCGAATCGATCAACGTTGCTCACCTACCCAATGTCCAGTGGTCTACGTGTGGGCTCTCTCTAACAAGCGTACTCCTCGACGTACGTTTCGCTAGTGCTTCTTCAGGAGGATTATTTTCTAATGGCTACGGAGGTCTTTTTAAATGCCCAGTGGCCAATGCTGGTCAATTCCTGCATCATGTGATTATAATCCAGGTGATTTCTATATCGGCGCATCCCGTAATCGTCAGATCTGGGTGTATGTGGGACTTCCGCCCTTCCATCAGCGCGGTTGAAGTGAGGGCAGATTGCGTCTGACGTCACCTCGCTCGCGCCCGTCGGAACAGCCGAAGCCCTCCCACTCTCGATCCGTGATGCGCACAGAAATCACCAGGTAAAGTTTTCTGAAAGGTATCTACATATCTATTTCTAATGCTGACTATCCACCCGTCATACCACTGGACATGGTAGGATCACAGTCTGGATCGCATCCTATTCAGTTTTTACTCGATTTGCATATTTATCCGAGTTGATGTTATATAGTGGAGTCAGTGGTGGCATACTAATACATATATATAAGGCAATTAGACATAATATGGAGGCATCAACATATATCTAGTTACGATGGCAGCGATAGTGACATCCCCTAGTGATATGGGTATTTTTCCAGCATGCGTACATACCGACATCGGCGATGTCAATATTCTGATACACCACAGGCTGAATATATATATAGATATATATGTGAGCACACAACGTGTTGGTGCATAAATCTCATGCCCAATCTACACGTGTATGCTCACATGCAGAATCCATTCGCTCATATATATCTCTAAGGCATGTCCATCTTTCTTATTAAGTTATTCCGAGATCAATCCATATGCATGTGCTGGTATGTTTATATATATCACTCTACGGCCATCATTAGTATCCATGAGTCTGCGAGATACCCACCATAGATTCAATCAATCTCTTTATCTCACACACTCATGGGTATCACATTCATATATAAAAAGTGTCATGTGCATCAAGTGCATTTTATCTATCACTTATATACATATATCTAAGTGCCATGTGCAATAAATATATATTATCTATCATACATACATACATAGTTTTTATCTACAATATATGTGCAAATACCAAAGTGACAAGTGCATCAGATATATTTAATCAATCATCCATATATATATATATATAAAATATAAAATTCATATATAGTTATAAAATATTTCATGACCTACATATATAAAGTGCCATACCTCAATTTTGTTATAGTATCTAATGTGAATATTATAAGTAGTGTTTTATAAATTTACTATCAATCCCATATTGAAACTTCTTCCTACTATGGGAGACAACTAAATATGTGTTACTTTAATATAATCTTGGTGCCCCCATTTCTATACGTCCTCTCTAATGTAGAGGAATAGTAGTAGATATATATTATTATCTATTAATTAACCCTACCTTTATATGTGATATCATTTATCTCCAAACGTTCTAACTAATAAAACTTTTTTATTTAAAAATGTGTTTTTTCCCCCCCCTGTGTTCATATATGTCCCAATGCATATTCCATACAGCCAAATTTTACCATCCAT
Source organism: Bufo bufo (assembly GCF_905171765.1). Taxonomy (NCBI): domain Eukaryota; kingdom Metazoa; phylum Chordata; class Amphibia; order Anura; family Bufonidae; genus Bufo; species Bufo bufo. Next base: position 294,926,621 of record NC_053393.1, read on the forward strand.
ATCCTACTTGCTTAATTGAATACTGATTCCATATGTTATATTCTAATACTTTTTTTTTTTTTTTTTTTTATAGGTGCGATCATAGTTATTCAATTTTTCTTTTCTCCTTTCTGTTTTTCCTAAAACGTCCCGGACGCAGGAATCCAGCCATCGACCCCTCGACATTCTCACGTAAGTTTCTACAGTAGTCAAACAAAATATAATTAAAATATTATATATTTACTACTAACATCCTAAAATTCTATCTAAAACCCCCTACAGTTTACAAGAAGGAACTGAAACCCATAGTTTCATTCAATCCTTTCGGTGTCATAGTACCTAGCCTAAAAATCCATTTGCTCTCGACTTGGGCCAGTCTTTTGCTGAGATCTCCTCCCCGTATCCCCATGTGAATTTGGTCTATTACCGTGAAATGCAGCAATTTTTCATTACTTTGATGAAATAGTTTAAAATGTCTGGGTATAGTTTTAAGATTATCTAGATTTTCTTCCTCTTTACTTTTCTCGATATCTCGCACATGTTCTCTAATTCGTGCCCTAAATTCTCTGGTGGTCAGGCCTATATAGATTTTATCACAAGGGCATCTGGCGTGATATATAACACCCTTTGAGGAGCAAGAGATGTATTCCTTAATTTTGTATCTTTTATCATGGTTTAGACCCATAAATTCTGTAGTTTTTATTACATTTTTACATGCTTTGCATGTCCCACAGGGAAAAGATCCTTTTAGTTTCTCATTTCCAGTATTGGGTGGTTTACTTATGAAATGGCTATGAACTAAGGCGTCTTTGAAGTTTTTTGCCCTTTTTGCTGTTATAAGGGGCTTGTTTGGAATGCATTTATTTAGGACCACATCTGTTTGCAATACGTTCCAGTGTCTCTCCAAAATTTCTTTTATCTGCCACCATTGGCTATTATACTCTGTTAAGAATCTGATGTTGTGTACTGAGTCTTCAATTTTGATCTTATTAGGACATAGCAGTTGCTCGCGTTTCTTTCCTTTTATTTTCCCAGCTCCTCTTTTAATTTGCCTATTGCTGTATCCTCTAGTTTTGAATCTTTCTGTCATTTCTTTACTTCGCTCCTTATACTTACTCTCATTTGAGCAAATTCTCTTTATCCGTGCGAACTGCCCAATTGGTATACCATCTATGGTGGATTTTAGATGGGAGGATTCAGCGTGCAGTAGTGCATTGACCGCAGTTTCTTTCCTATGGACGTCAGTTTCTAATGTTCCATTTTCTTTTATTTGTATCTTTAGGTCCAAAAATGTGACTTCTTTCCCCATCTGAAAGGTAAGAAATATATTTTGATTGTTGTCATTTAAAATATTGATGAATTTTTTGAGATCATCTTCGGAGCCGTCCCATAGGAAGAAGATGTCATCAATAAATCGCATCCAGTTGTGCACTTTATTGATGTATGGTGTTATCTCATTCATAAATATTTCTCTTTCCCATGCTCCTAGAAACAAGTTTGCATAGGATGGGGCGCAAGTAGCCCCCATCGCCACACCTTGTGTCTGTAGAAAAAAATCATCATTAAAAAGAAAGAAATTGTGTTCCAGTATAAATTCCAGTAGGGTTAGAATTAATTCATTAAATTTCCCTTCCATATTGTTACCTTTCAGGTATTCAGCTACTGCTCTTAGCCCATCGACATGCTTGATATTCGAATACAGCCCTTCAACATCAGCTGTAACTAAAATCATGTTGTCTTCAACTTGCATGTCATTTAGTCTGTTTAATGCTGCCGTGGTATCCTGTATAAAAGATGGTAAAGTGTTGACAAGCATTTTTAAGTGATGGTCGATAAATTGGCCAATTTTCTCGCATAGCCCCCCATTACCTGATATAATAGGTCGACCGGGCGGGTCTATCACATTTTTGTGCACTTTAGGTGTCATGTAGAAAGTTGGTATTCTTGGAAACGGGATAATTAAAAGAGGTTTTATTTTTGATGAAATCACATTGTCTTCTTCTGCCTTGTCTAATATATCATATAGCTTTTTCTGGAAGATAGAGAGGGGATTAGAGTCAAGTTTGCGGTAGCACTTTTTATCCCTTAGTATTTTATAGGCTTGCCGCATATACATGTCTTCTGGCCAGACAACTATATTTCCCCCCTTATCTGCCTGTTTGAATAGTACACCTTTTAGATCTCTCAGTGCCTCCAGTGCTTTTTTCTCCTTTACACTTAGGTTTTCTTCTCTTTTCTTTCCCTGATTATTTAATACAGTCAGATCTTCGCTTACCAATTTAACAAATATGTCTATTGCTGGGCATAGTTGTAACGGGGGAAAGTTAGTAGATTTTTTGTTAAGTTGTTTGGGGATGACACTTACCTTTGCTTGCTCTTCATTTTAATTTAATAGATCTTCTAGAATCTTTAATGCTTCAATCTCTTTTTCTGAGTTAAGGCCTTCATAGTTTTTCTTTTTGTTGTTATGTAGTTTTTTAAAAAGCAATTTCCTTGCAAACAGATGTAAATCTTTGGTCACTGTGAAAGAATCAAAATTATTGGCCATTTAAAATTTATAATGTTAGCTTTAATCTCAGAAATGCACACAGAAGAATTCACACTAACTAAGCCCTAGAATGTTGCCTTAAAACCTGCTCAGTGACGGGGCCTTGTGCTCCAAAAAGTTGCAATTTTGTCTTTTTTCTGGCACAAAATACAGTATATAACATTGCATACAATTTCAAACATCCTACATAATTTCTTTATAAAGAGGTATTATCATCTCAAAATAGTGGCTTAACTAGGTGACAGGCCTAAGTCAAGATTTGCTTCCCTTTTTTTCATGTATAGCCTATAAGTCTCCTCACAATGTTTAAGGCGCTCTCTCCCCAAGGAGACATAGTACCCCCCAAATGTAGCTCCCGCATTATGGGAACAGGATAGCTTTCTGTGCTATGCTGTTTCCTTAGCTCACATTGATTTTTATGAAAGTTATGGAAATGGTATAGCATAGATGGCTCAGATGTTCTGTCACCCTGGCAGCTGCATAAAATGGGTATCCCAATGCCCCTTTAATCCTTTCCTGACACAAATGTTTTTCTTTTTTAGTTTTCGTTTTTTTACTCCCTGCATCCAAGTAGTCAAAAAAATAATAATTCTGTTCACTCTTCTTTTTTGCAGGACAAGTTATACTTCCTAGTGGAGCCACTTAATATTCCATATGATGAAGTGGAAAGCTGGAAAATAATTCTAAATGGGATGGCACTGGGAAAAACTATTTTTTAGTTGTTTTATCTTTTTACCTTTATTTTTAGCCTCCCTAGGGGACATTAACATTTGACTGTTAGATCGCTTATACCAAAGACTGTAATGTTTAACATTGCAGTCTATACAATGCAGTCTATTAAGCTCTACCACAGGCAAAACTTGATAGGAACTTTCCTATGTTAGACCTCAGAGCCTTCATAGGGTCCTAGGCTTCCATAGCAACTAGATAGCTACTGCAATCGTGTTGTAGGGTGCAATCATTAACTAGGAGCCCTTCACTTTCAGTAAATAGCAAATCAGATGCCATGGTCACAACTGACCATGGCATCTGATGTGCTAAAAGTGTGTGATTGAAGTTGTCTGCATAAAACAGCAGACACCCGCTGGCTATGGCACCCACTCAGCTCCTGAGTGGGCTCCATTTTTAAAGATCAGACATCCCCATACATGTATGGCACATTTTGAGAAGGGGTTAAAGCCGATTAACCCCTTCACGACCCTGCCATTTTTCACCTTAAGGACCAGACCATTTTTTGCAAATCTGACATGTGTCAATTTATGTGGTGATAACTTTAAAACGCTTTTACTTATCCAGGCCATTCTGAGATTGTTTTCTTGTCATGTATTGTTCTTCATGACAGTGGTAAAACTGAGTCCAAAAAATATTTTTTTATTTATAAAAAATTTCCAAACTTACCAAAAGTTTGAAAAAATTAGCAAATTTCCAAATTTCAATTTATCTACTTTTATACTAGATAGTAATACCTCCAAAAATAGTTATTACTTTACATTCCCCATATGTCTACTTCATGTTTAGATCATTTTGTGAATGCCATTTTATTTTTTGGGGACGTTAGAAGGCTTAGACGTTTAGAAGCAAATCTTGAAATTTTTTCAGGACCAGTTCAGGTCTGAAGTCCCTTTGTGAGGCTTACATAATAAAAACCACCCAAAAATGACCCCATTTTACAAAACTACAAACTGATTTTACCAACTTTGTTAACCCTTTAGGTGTTCCACAAGAATTAATGGAAAATAGAGAAAAAAATTAAAAATTTCACTTTTTTGGCAGATTTTTCATTTGAATCAATTTTTTCCAGTTACAAAACAAGATTTAACAGCCAAACAAAACTTAATATTTATGGCCCTGATTCTGTAGTTTACAGAAACACCCCATATGTGGTCGTAAACTTCTGTACGGGCACACGGCATTGTGCAGAAGGAAAGGAACGCCATACGGTTTTTGGAAAGCAGATTTTGCTGGACTGGTTTCTTGACACCATGTCCCATTTGAAGCCCCCCTGATGCACCCCTAGAGTAGAAACTCCAAAAAAGTGACCCTATTTTGGAAACTATGGGATAAGGTGGCAGTTTTGTTGGTACTATTTTAGGGTACACATGATTTTTGGTTGCTCTATATTACACTTTTTGTGAGGCAAGTTACAAGAAATAGCTGTTTTGGCTTCGTTTTTATTTTTTGTTATTTACAACATTCATCTGAAAGGTTAGATCATGTGGTATTTTTATAGAGCAGGTAGTCACAGACGCGACAATACCAAATATGACTACTTTTTCTGGTTGTTTGTTTCAGTTTTTCATAACAAAGCATTTTTGAAAAAAAAAAGATTTTTTTAGTGACTCCACATTCTGAAAGCCGTAGTTTTATTTATTTTTTGGGCGACTGTCTTGTGTAGGGGCTAATTTTTTTTCGGGATGAGATGACGGTTTGATTGGTACTATTATAGGATGCATATGACTTTTTGATCGTTTGCTATTACACTTTTTGTGAAGTAAGGTGACAAAAAATGGCTTTTTTTACACCGTTTTTGTTTTTTTGTTTTTACGGTATTGACCTGAGGGGTTAGGTCATGTGATATTTTTATACAGCAGGTTCTTACGGACGCGGAAATACCTAATATGTATGCTTTTTTATTTACTTAAGTTTTACACAATAACAGCATTTTTAAAACAAAAAAACAACAACAATGTTTTAGTGTCTCCATATTCTGAGCCATAGTTTTTTTTTATTTTTTGGGCGATTGTCTTAGGTAGGAGCTAATTTTTTGCAAGATGAGGGGATGGTTAGATTAGTACTATTTTGGCGGGCATACGCCTTTTTAATCGCTTGGTGTTGTACTTTTAGTGATGTAAGGTGACAATTTTTTTTTTTATTTAGGACAGTTTTTAATTTTTTACTTTTACGGTGTTCATCTGAGGGGTTAGGTAATGTGATATGTTTATAGAGCCGGTATGTTTTATTTTACTTTATTTTGGGAAAATGACATTTCTTTTTATTTTATTACTTGAAACTTTAAATTTTGGGGGGGAAAACTTTATTTTTCTACTTTTGTTTCACTTTATTTTTTGTCCCACTTTAGGACTTCAACTTTTGGGGTTCTGATCCCTTTTACAATGCATTTCAATACTTCTGTATTGGAATGCATTGGCTGTATGAGTAATACATTGTGTATTACTCATACAGCTTCCTGCCTGTGAGATTCAGGGGACTGGATCTCACAGGCTCTCCACCGGAAGGCAGCCCCGATGCCTAAGGAAGCCATAGGGCAGCGCCGATCCCCGCCCGACATCGCACGTGCTGCGGTCAGCACTGACTGCGGCACATGATGTGTTTATGCGCTCTCTGTAATTTCAACCAGAACAGTTTGTCGGATTCTGTCTCGAAATGGCCTCCATGGTCGAATCAGTGCCCATAAGCCAGCACTAAACAAAAGACCATTGAAAAACCGTGTGGCATTTGCCAAAGCCCACAGCCTGCTAAAAGGATGGACGCTGGAAAAGTGGCAGAAGGTGAATTTTTTAGATGAATCTTCTGTTGAATTACACCACAGTCACCGCAAATATTGCAGGAGACCTACTGGAACCCGCATGGAGCTGAGATTTACCTAGAAAACAGTGAAGTTTGGTGGAGGGAAAATCATGGTCTGGGGTTACATCCAGTATGGGGGTGTGCGAAGGATCTGCAGGGTGGAAGGCGGTCACTAAATAACAATTTTACTGTAGGCCAGTGGAGTACAAGCCCCAAAAATTAGGCATTCAACTGACAAAAAAGAAAAAGTAATTATGTGGCTGGAGGTACAGTACAGACCAAAAGTTTGTACACACCTTCTCATTCAAAGAGTTTTCTTTATTTTCATGACTATGAAGGCATCAAAACTATGAATTAACACATGTGGAATTATATACATAACAAACAAGTGTGAAACAACTGAAAATATGTCATATTATAGGTTCTTCAAAGTAGCCACCTTTTGCTTTGATTACTGCTTTGCACACTCTTGGCATTCTCTTGATGAGCTTCAAGAGGTAGTCCCCTGAAATGGTCTTCCAACAGTCTTAAAGGAGTTCCCAGAGATGCTTAGCACTTGTTGGCCCTTTTGCCTTCACTCTGCGGCTCACCCCAAACCATCTCGATTAGGTTCAGGTCCGGTGACTGTGGAGGCCAGGTCATCTGGCGCAGCACCCCATCACTCTCCTTCATGGTCAAATAGCCCTTACTTTCAAAGTTTTTCCAATTTTTCGGCTGACTGACTGACCTTCATTTCTTAAAGTAATGATGGCCACTCATTTTTTTCTTTACTTAGCTGCTTTTTTCTTGCCATAATACAAATTCTAACAGTCTATTCAGTAGGACTATCAGCTGTGTATCCACCTGACTTCTCCTCAACGCAACTGATGGTCTCAACCCCATTTATAAGGCAAGAAATCCCACTTATTAAACCTGACAGGGCACATGTGAAGTGAAAACCATTTCAGGGGGCTACCTCTTGAAGCTCATCAAGAGAATGCCAAGAGTGTGCAAAGCAGTAATCAAAGCAAAAGGTGGCTAATTTTTTCATGAAACTAAAATACCAAGAAATCTTAGCTACCTATTATATTCCCAACCATAAAAAAGGCCAAATTCTGCAGCAGGATGGTGCTCCTTCGCATACTTCCATCTCCACATCAAAGTTCCTTAAGGCAAAGAAGATCAAGATGCTCCAGGATTGGCCAGCCCAGTCACCAGACATGAACATCATTGAGCATATGTGGTGTAGGATGAAAGAGGAAGCATGGAAGACGAAACCAAAGAATATTGATGAACTCTGGGAGGCATGCAAGACTGTTTTCTTTGCTATTCCTGATGACTTCATCAATAAATTGTATGAATCATTGCCAAACCGCATGGATGCTGTCCTTCAAGCTCATAGAAGTCATACAAGATATTAAATTTGGATCTCACAGCACCACTACTTAATTTGCTGACATATTTTTGGATTTGCAGTAAAATTGTTCAATTTCTGTATAGGCGACAAAACTTTTGTCTTGCCAAAATTTGACCTTTCTGTGTTGATTAAATGATAAATCTTTTTTCATGAAACAAATTTATTTCAATGCATTAAACATCATTTGGGAGGGCTTTAGCTTTTCATATGAGCTATTTCTAACACCAATTGATTAATTAAAAGTCAGGTTAATAGCAGGAATTTCTACAAAATAGAGAAGAGACAAGACTTTTGTCAGGGACTGTACTAAAAGTACACAAATAGTCCCACAACGTGGAAAGTGATATACCAGAGAGGGATCAATGGCAAAAAAAGTTAGGCATTCACCTGAAAGAAAAAAGAACAAGTGATTATGTGGCTGGAGGTACATTAGTCGGTCACTGACTAACAAATTTTACTGTAGGCCAGTGGAGTACAGGCCCCAAAAATTAGGCATTCACCGGACAGAAAAGAACAAGTGATTATATGGCTGGAGGTACATTAGGCATTTACTGTAGGCCAGTGGAGTACAGGCCCAAAAATTAAGCATTCATCTAACAGAAAAGAACAAATGATTATGTGGCTGGAAGTATATTAGATGGTCACTAGATAACAATTTTACTGTAGGCCAGTACAGGCCCCAAAAATTAGGCATTCACCTGACAGAAAAGAACAAGTGATTATATGGCTGGAGGTACATTAGGAGGTCACTGAATAACAATTTTACTGTAGGCCAGTGGATTATAGGACCCAAAAATTAGGGATTCACCTGACAGTAAAGAAAAAGTGATTATGTGGCTGGAGGTATATTAGATGGTCACTGGATAACAATTTTAGTGTAGGCCAGTACAGGCCCCAAAAAATAGGCATTCACCTGACAGAAAAGAACAAGTGATTATATGGCTGGAGGTACATTAGGCGGTCACTGAATAACAATTTTACTGTAGGCCAGTAAATTATAGGACCCAAAAATTAGGGATTCACCTGACAGTAAAGAAAAAGTGATTATGTGGCTGGAGGTATATTAGATGGTCACTGGATAACAATTTTAGTGTAGGCCAGTACAGGCCCCAAAAATTAGGCATTCACCTGACAGAAAAGAATAAGAGATTATGTGGCTGGAGGTTTATTGTACGGTCACTGGATAACAATTTTACTGTAGGACAGTACAGGCCCCAAAAATTTGACATTCAACTGACAGAAAAGAACAAGTAATTATGTGGCTGGAGGTACATTAGGCGGTCACTAAATAACAATTTGACTGTAGGCCAGTGGAGTACAAGCCCCAAAAATTAGGCATTCAACTGACAAAAAAGAAAAAGTAATTATGTGGCTGGAGGTACAGTACAGACCAAAAGTTTGTACACACCTTCTCATTCAAAGAGTTTTCTTTATTTTCATGACTATGAAGGCATCAAAACTATGAATTAACACATGTGGAATTATATACATAACAAACAAGTGTGAAACAACTGAAAATATGTCATATTATAGGTTCTTCAAAGTAGCCACCTTTTGCTTTGATTACTGCTTTGCACACTCTTGGCATTCTCTTGATGAGCTTCAAGAGGTAGTCCCCTGAAATGGTCTTCCAACAGTCTTAAAGGAGTTCCCAGAGATGCTTAGCACTTGTTGGCCCTTTTGCCTTCACTCTGCGGCTCACCCCAAACCATCTCGATTAGGTTCAGGTCCGGTGACTGTGGAGGCCAGGTCATCTGGCGCAGCACCCCATCACTCTCCTTCATGGTCAAATAGCCCTTACTTTCAAAGTTTTTCCAATTTTTCGGCTGACTGACTGACCTTCATTTCTTAAAGTAATGATGGCCACTCATTTTTTTCTTTACTTAGCTGCTTTTTTCTTGCCATAATACAAATTCTAACAGTCTATTCAGTAGGACTATCAGCTGTGTATCCACCTGACTTCTCCTCAACGCAACTGATGGTCTCAACCCCATTTATAAGGCAAGAAATCCCACTTATTAAACCTGACAGGGCACATGTGAAGTGAAAACCATTTCAGGGGGCTACCTCTTGAAGCTCATCAAGAGAATGCCAAGAGTGTGCAAAGCAGTAATCAAAGCAAAAGGTGGCTAATTTTTTCATGAAACTAAAATACCAAGAAATCTTAGCTACCTATTATATTCCCAACCATAAAAAAGGCCAAATTCTGCAGCAGGATGGTGCTCCTTCGCATACTTCCATCTCCACATCAAAGTTCCTTAAGGCAAAGAAGATCAAGATGCTCCAGGATTGGCCAGCCCAGTCACCAGACATGAACATCATTGAGCATATGTGGTGTAGGATGAAAGAGGAAGCATGGAAGACGAAACCAAAGAATATTGATGAACTCTGGGAGGCATGCAAGACTGTTTTCTTTGCTATTCCTGATGACTTCATCAATAAATTGTATGAATCATTGCCAAACCGCATGGATGCTGTCCTTCAAGCTCATAGAAGTCATACAAGATATTAAATTTGGATCTCACAGCACCACTACTTAATTTGCTGACATATTTTTGGATTTGCAGTAAAATTGTTCAATTTCTGTATAGGCGACAAAACTTTTGTCTTGCCAAAATTTGACCTTTCTGTGTTGATTAAATGATAAATCTTTTTTCATGAAACAAATTTATTTCAATGCATTAAACATCATTTGGGAGGGCTTTAGCTTTTCATATGAGCTATTTCTAACACCAATTGATTAATTAAAAGTCAGGTTAATAGCAGGAGTTTCTACAAAATAGAGAAGAGACAAGACTTTTGTCAGGGACTGTACTAAAAGTACACAAATAGTCCCACAACGTGGAAAGTGATATACCAGAGAGGGATCAATGGCAAAAAAAGTTAGGCATTCACCTGAAAGAAAAAAGAACAAGTGATTATGTGGCTGGAGGTACATTAGTCGGTCACTGACTAACAAATTTTACTGTAGGCCAGTGGAGTACAGGCCCCAAAAATTAGGCATTCACCGGACAGAAAAGAACAAGTGATTATATGGCTGGAGGTACATTAGGCATTTACTGTAGGCCAGTGGAGTACAGGCCCAAAAATTAAGCATTCATCTAACAGAAAAGAACAAATGATTATGTGGCTGGAAGTATATTAGATGGTCACTAGATAACAATTTTACTGTAGGCCAGTACAGGCCCCAAAAATTAGGCATTCACCTGACAGAAAAGAACAAGTGATTATATGGCTGGAGGTACATTAGGAGGTCACTGAATAACAATTTTACTGTAGGCCAGTGGATTATAGGACCCAAAAATTAGGGATTCACCTGACAGTAAAGAAAAAGTGATTATGTGGCTGGAGGTATATTAGATGGTCACTGGATAACAATTTTAGTGTAGGCCAGTACAGGCCCCAAAAAATAGGCATTCACCTGACAGAAAAGAACAAGTGATTATATGGCTGGAGGTACATTAGGCGGTCACTGAATAACAATTTTACTGTAGGCCAGTAAATTATAGGACCCAAAAATTAGGGATTCACCTGACAGTAAAGAAAAAGTGATTATGTGGCTGGAGGTATATTAGATGGTCACTGGATAACAATTTTAGTGTAGGCCAGTACAGGCCCCAAAAATTAGGCATTCACCTGACAGAAAAGAATAAGAGATTATGTGGCTGGAGGTTTATTGTACGGTCACTGGATAACAATTTTACTGTAGGACAGTACAGGCCCCAAAAATTTGACATTCAACTGACAGAAAAGAACAAGTAATTATGTGGCTGGAGGTACATTAGGCGGTCACTAAATAACAATTTGACTGTAGGCCAGTGGAGTACAAGCCCCAAAAATTAGGCATTCAACTGACAAAAAAGAAAAAGTAATTATGTGGCTGGAGGTACAGTACAGACCAAAAGTTTGTACACACCTTCTCATTCAAAGAGTTTTCTTTATTTTCATGACTATGAAGGCATCAAAACTATGAATTAACACATGTGGAATTATATACATAACAAACAAGTGTGAAACAACTGAAAATATGTCATATTATAGGTTCTTCAAAGTAGCCACCTTTTGCTTTGATTACTGCTTTGCACACTCTTGGCATTCTCTTGATGAGCTTCAAGAGGTAGTCCCCTGAAATGGTCTTCCAACAGTCTTAAAGGAGTTCCCAGAGATGCTTAGCACTTGTTGGCCCTTTTGCCTTCACTCTGCGGCTCACCCCAAACCATCTCGATTAGGTTCAGGTCCGGTGACTGTGGAGGCCAGGTCATCTGGCGCAGCACCCCATCACTCTCCTTCATGGTCAAATAGCCCTTACTTTCAAAGTTTTTCCAATTTTTCGGCTGACTGACTGACCTTCATTTCTTAAAGTAATGATGGCCACTCATTTTTTTCTTTACTTAGCTGCTTTTTTCTTGCCATAATACAAATTCTAACAGTCTATTCAGTAGGACTATCAGCTGTGTATCCACCTGACTTCTCCTCAACGCAACTGATGGTCTCAACCCCATTTATAAGGCAAGAAATCCCACTTATTAAACCTGACAGGGCACATGTGAAGTGAAAACCATTTCAGGGGGCTACCTCTTGAAGCTCATCAAGAGAATGCCAAGAGTGTGCAAAGCAGTAATCAAAGCAAAAGGTGGCTAATTTTTTCATGAAACTAAAATACCAAGAAATCTTAGCTACCTATTATATTCCCAACCATAAAAAAGGCCAAATTCTGCAGCAGGATGGTGCTCCTTCGCATACTTCCATCTCCACATCAAAGTTCCTTAAGGCAAAGAAGATCAAGATGCTCCAGGATTGGCCAGCCCAGTCACCAGACATGAACATCATTGAGCATATGTGGTGTAGGATGAAAGAGGAAGCATGGAAGACGAAACCAAAGAATATTGATGAACTCTGGGAGGCATGCAAGACTGTTTTCTTTGCTATTCCTGATGACTTCATCAATAAATTGTATGAATCATTGCCAAACCGCATGGATGCTGTCCTTCAAGCTCATAGAAGTCATACAAGATATTAAATTTGGATCTCACAGCACCACTACTTAATTTGCTGACATATTTTTGGATTTGCAGTAAAATTGTTCAATTTCTGTATAGGCGACAAAACTTTTGTCTTGCCAAAATTTGACCTTTCTGTGTTGATTAAATGATAAATCTTTTTTCATGAAACAAATTTATTTCAATGCATTAAACATCATTTGGGAGGGCTTTAGCTTTTCATATGAGCTATTTCTAACACCAATTGATTAATTAAAAGTCAGGTTAATAGCAGGAGTTTCTACAAAATAGAGAAGAGACAAGACTTTTGTCAGGGACTGTACTAAAAGTACACAAATAGTCCCACAACGTGGAAAGTGATATACCAGAGAGGGATCAATGGCAAAAAAAGTTAGGCATTCACCTGAAAGAAAAAAGAACAAGTGATTATGTGGCTGGAGGTACATTAGTCGGTCACTGACTAACAAATTTTACTGTAGGCCAGTGGAGTACAGGCCCAAAAATTAGGCATTCACCGGACAGAAAAGAACAAGTGATTATATGGCTGGAGGTACATTAGGCATTTACTGTAGGCCAGTGGAGTACAGGCCCAAAAATTAAGCATTCATCTAACAGAAAAGAACAAATGATTATGTGGCTGGAAGTATATTAGATGGTCACTAGATAACAATTTTACTGTAGGCCAGTACAGGCCCCAAAAATTAGGCATTCACCTGACAGAAAAGAACAAGTGATTATATGGCTGGAGGTACATTAGGAGGTCACTGAATAACAATTTTACTGTAGGCCAGTGGATTATAGGACCCAAAAATTAGGGATTCACCTGACAGTAAAGAAAAAGTGATTATGTGGCTGGAGGTATATTAGATGGTCACTGGATAACAATTTTAGTGTAGGCCAGTACAGGCCCCAAAAAATAGGCATTCACCTGACAGAAAAGAACAAGTGATTATATGGCTGGAGGTACATTAGGCGGTCACTGAATAACAATTTTACTGTAGGCCAGTAAATTATAGGACCCAAAAATTAGGGATTCACCTGACAGTAAAGAAAAAGTGATTATGTGGCTGGAGGTATATTAGATGGTCACTGGATAACAATTTTAGTGTAGGCCAGTACAGGCCCCAAAAATTAGGCATTCACCTGACAGAAAAGAATAAGAGATTATGTGGCTGGAGGTTTATTGTACGGTCACTGGATAACAATTTTACTGTAGGACAGTACAGGCCCCAAAAATTTGACATTCAACTGACAGAAAAGAACAAGTAATTATGTGGCTGGAGGTACATTAGGCGGTCACTAAATAACAATTTGACTGTAGGCCAGTGGAGTACAAGCCCCAAAAATTAGGCATTCAACTGACAAAAAAGAAAAAGTAATTATGTGGCTGGAGGTACAGTACAGACCAAAAGTTTGTACACACCTTCTCATTCAAAGAGTTTTCTTTATTTTCATGACTATGAAGGCATCAAAACTATGAATTAACACATGTGGAATTATATACATAACAAACAAGTGTGAAACAACTGAAAATATGTCATATTATAGGTTCTTCAAAGTAGCCACCTTTTGCTTTGATTACTGCTTTGCACACTCTTGGCATTCTCTTGATGAGCTTCAAGAGGTAGTCCCCTGAAATGGTCTTCCAACAGTCTTAAAGGAGTTCCCAGAGATGCTTAGCACTTGTTGGCCCTTTTGCCTTCACTCTGCGGCTCACCCCAAACCATCTCGATTAGGTTCAGGTCCGGTGACTGTGGAGGCCAGGTCATCTGGCGCAGCACCCCATCACTCTCCTTCATGGTCAAATAGCCCTTACTTTCAAAGTTTTTCCAATTTTTCGGCTGACTGACTGACCTTCATTTCTTAAAGTAATGATGGCCACTCATTTTTTTCTTTACTTAGCTGCTTTTTTCTTGCCATAATACAAATTCTAACAGTCTATTCAGTAGGACTATCAGCTGTGTATCCACCTGACTTCTCCTCAACGCAACTGATGGTCTCAACCCCATTTATAAGGCAAGAAATCCCACTTATTAAACCTGACAGGGCACATGTGAAGTGAAAACCATTTCAGGGGGCTACCTCTTGAAGCTCATCAAGAGAATGCCAAGAGTGTGCAAAGCAGTAATCAAAGCAAAAGGTGGCTAATTTGAAGAACCTAGAATATGACATATTTTCAGTTGTTTCACACTTGTTTGTTATGTATATAATTCCACATTTGTTAATTCATAGTTTTGATGCCTTCAGTGTGAATCTACAATTTTCATAGTCATGAAAATAAAGAAAACTCTTTGAATGAGAAGGTGTGTCCAAACTGGTCTGTACTGTATATTAAAAGGTCACTGGATAACAATTTAATTGTAGGTCAGTACAGAACCCAAAAATTAGGCATTCACATCACAGATTAAAACTAGTGATTATGTGGCTGGAGGTACATTAGGCGGTCACACAATAACAATTTTTCTGTAGTCCAGTGGAGAACAGACCCCCAAAAAATAGGCATTCACAGGACAGAAAAGAACAAGTGATTATGTGGCTGGAGGTGTATTAGACGGTCACTGAATAACAATTTTACTGTAGACCAGCACAGGCCCCAAAAATAAGGCATTCACCTAACAGAAAAGAACAAGTGAATATGTGGCTAGAGGTACATTAGGCGGTCACAGAATAACAATTTCACTGTAGGGCAGTGGAGTATTAACCCCAAAAATTAGGCATTCACCTGACAAAAAAGAACAATTGAGTATATTTATATCGTGGCTCACCCGTATCAACTAGTATGGTTAAGGTGCTCTGTTTTTGGATGATTCACCTGTTCATCCAATATAACAAAAATGACAAATAAGAAAAAGATAAAAACAGGCACTCACCAACTGGTATGTCTATAGTAGATTGTTTAATAATAGTAAAATCCCATAAAATAATGAATATAAAACACAATATATCATAAAAACATGTGCACTAAGATCGATAATCTGAGTGCAGATAGCTATCACATAAGATATGTTGCAGGATAACGATATGCTTCAAACAAGTCTGTGCATTTCTCCACAGAAATATTTAAGTAGAACTATTTTTTCACAGGACATATATATATTTTTTTTTTTCACAGGACATTTGTTCACTTTATTATAATTATTTTTTATTACTATTGTATATGCACAGACTTGTTTGAAGCATATCGTTATCCTGCAACATATCTTATGTGATAGCTATCTGCACTCAGATTATCGATCTTAGTGCACATGTTTTTATGATATATTGTGTTTTATATTCATTATTTTACGGGATTTTACTATTATTAAACAATCAACTATAGACATACCAGTTGGTGAGTGCCTGTTTTTATCTTTTTCAAAAAAGAACAATTGGTTATGCGGCTGGAGGTACATTAGGCAGACACTGAATAACAATTTTACTGTAGGCAAGTACAGTCCCCAAAAATTAGGCATTCACCTGACAAAAAAGAACAAGTGATTATGTGGCTGGAGGTATATTAAACAGTCACTGGATAACAATTTTACTGTAGGTCAGTACAGGCCCCAAAAATGAGGCATTCACCTGATAGAAAATAACAAATGATTATGTGGCTGGAGGTACATTAGGCAGTCACACAATAACAATTTTAATGTAGGCCAGTGGAGTATAGGCCCCAAAAATTTGGGATTCACCTGACAGTAAAGAACAAGTGATTATGTGGCTGGAGGTATATTAGATGGTCACTGGATAACAATTTTAGTGTAGGCCAGTACAGTCTCCAAAAATTAGACATTCACTTAACAGAAAAGAACAAGTGATTATTTCACCTAACAGAAAAGAATAAGTGATTATGTGGCTGGAGGTACATTAGTCGGTCACTGAATAACAATTTTACTGTAGGCCAGTGTAGTACAGGACCCTAAATGTAATCATTCACCTGACAGAAAAAAACAAGTGATTAGTCGGTCACTGAATAACAATTTTACTGTAGTCCAATAGAAGCCCCAAAAATTAGGCATTCACCTGACAGAAAAGAACAAGTGACTATGTGGCTGGAGGTACATTAAGTGGACACTAAATAACAATTTTACAGTAGGGCAGGGGAGTACAGGCCCCAAAAAATTCGCATTCACCTTGATAGGTTCTATTTCAGTCCAAATTCTATATTTTTATATAAGCTTAAATTTCATCATGATCTATACATTAATACATTACGCACACAGGAACACGTAGCAGGTGAAAGTCCATAGAAAAGCTATTACTAAGAGGTTTTGCTCATATGTTACGTATAGCCTTGGACTCTGGTAGAAGATAAGATAACTAGCTGGCTAAAAACATGTGTTACTGGTTAACTTAAACATTATGTCATTTAGGACTATGTATGTCTCACGAGATCAATAAAAACCTCAGAGTAATTTTGAACTGCACAGAAGTGTGTCTTGCTTTATTATCACTGTCTCTGGCGTCAGATAAGGATCAAATCAAGCTGAATACCAAAGTCTTGTACCTGGGGTACAATATAAGGGAAAGATAAGAATATTTCCTTACAATTTGGGGGCTCGTGTTCCGGGATTGCGAAGGTCATCCTCATGTTTGGTAAGAAGAGACACTGATTTTTGTCCTTTAGGCCATTCCGGGGGCACTGACCACATCTCGATTCAAGTAAGTACATAAGGGACCCTTAGATAGACTTCGAAGTACTGTGTCAGGGATACAGTAAGCATAACTCAGGGAGTTTTTGCCTTAGGACTCAGGGAGTCCAATAACAAGAAAAGTGCACTTCAGAGGGCTCAGGGAGCCCTTTAAAAGATCTGTTCCGGGAACAGAAAGGACTCAGGGAGTCCAATAACAAGGAAAGTGCACTTCAGAGGGCTCAGGGAATCCCGTAAAAGATCTGTTCAGGGAACAGAAGGTTTAACAGCTTGATTTGATTCTTAATAAGATAATTGTAGAAGTTTTGCATGATAAGTTGTTTGATAATTGTACAAACTGGATTCCAAAAAAGTTGGGACACTAAACAAATTGTGAATAAAAACTGAATGCAATGATGTGGAGATGGCAAATGTCAATATTTTATTTGTAATAGAACGTAGATGACAGATCAAACGTTTAATCCAAGTAAATGTATAATTTTAAAGGAAAAATACGTTGATTCAAAATTTGACTGTGTCAACAAATCCCCAAAAAGTTGGGACAAGTAGCAATAAGAGGCTGAAAAAAGTTAATTTGAGCATAACGAAGAGCTGGAAGACCAATTAACACTAATTAGGTCAATTGGCAACATGATTGGGTATAAAAAGAGCTTCTCAGAGTGGCAGTGTCTCTCAGAAGCCAAGATGGGTAGAGGATCACCAATTCCCACAATGTTGCGGAGAAAGATAGTAGAGCAATATCAGAAAGGTGTTACCCAGCGAAAAATTGCAAAGACTTTGCATCTATCATCATCAACTGTGCATAACATCATCCGAAGATTCAGAGAATCTGAAATAATCTCTGTGCATAAGGGTCAAGGCCGTAAAACCATACTGGATGCCCGTGATCTCCGGGCCCTTAAACGACACTGCACCACAAACAGGAATGCTACTGTAAAGGAAATCACAGAATGGGCTCAGGAATACTTCCAGAAACCATTGTCAGTGAACACAATCCACCGTGCCATCCGCCGTTGCCAGCTGAAACTCTACAGTGCAAAGAAGAAGCCATTTCTAAGCAAGATCCACAAGCTCAGGCTTTTTCACTGGGCCAGGGATCATTTAAAATGGAGTGTGGCAAATTGGAAGACTGTTCTGTGGTCAGACGAGTCACGATTAGGGATGAGCGAACCCGAACTGTATAGTTCGGGTTAGTACCGAATTTTTGGGTGTCCGTGACACGGACCCGAACCCGAACATTTTCGCAAAAGTCCGGGTTCGGTGTTCGGCGCTTTCTTGGCGCTTTTTGAAAGGCTGCAAAGCAGCCAATCAACAAGCGTCATACTACTTGCCCCAAGAGGCCATCACAGCCTTGCCTACTATTGGCATGGCTGTGATTGGCCAGTGCAGCATGTGACCCAGCCTCTATATAAGCTTGGGTCACGTAGCGCTGCACGTCACTCTGCTGATTCAAGCATAGAGAGAGGTTGCTGCTGCGACGTTAGGGCGAGATTAGGCAGATTAACTCCTCCAAAAGACTTAATTCAGTGATCGATCTCCAGCTGTGGATCATTGAAGTGCTGATATGCTCACTTTTTTTAGGCTGCCCAGAGCGTTTTTATATCACTTTTTTCTGGGGTGATCGGCGGCCATTTTGTGGCTTGTGGTGCGCCAGCACAAGCTATTACCAAGTGCATTTAACCAGCAATAGTGTGGTTATTTTGTGCTATATCCTACATCAGGTGCAGGCTGAGCCTGTGTCACCCAAGTGCATTTAACCATCAACAGTGTGGATATTTTTTGGCCATATACTACATCAGGTGAAGGCTGAGCCTGTGTCACCCAAGTGCATTTAACCATCAACAGTGTGGTTATTTTTTTGCCATATACTACATCAGGTGCAGGCTGAGCCTGTGTCACCCAAGTGCATTTAACCATCAACAGTGTGGTTATTTTTTGGCCATATACTACATCAGGTGCAGGCTGAGCCTGTGTCACCCAAGTGCATTTAACCATCAATAGTGTGGTTATTTTTTGGCCATATACTAAATCAGGGGCAAGTTGAGCCTGTCACCCAGCGCCTAAAAAATAGGCCTGACATTTATATTCAACCAAATCTGTACTGTTTTAGCTGGTCAAGTTATATTTAGTGACCGTAAAAGCACAGTTTTTGTTCTGGGTTGAAAAACTATTCCCAAATTTGCCATTCTCATAAATAAGTAGTTTCTGCCATATCAGGCCTACTTTAAATCTATCCCAAAAAGGATATCTTAGATTCAAGGTGCTGATAGTGTCATTCTGAAAAACTTAACACACACGCTACCGTGCAGATACAAGTCTAATTCTGTAAATAAAGGTATATCTGTTACACAGCGCGTAAAAAATAGGCCTCATTTATATTCAACCAAATCTGTACTGTTTTAGCTGGTCAAGTTATATTTAGTGACCGTAAAAGCACAGTTTTTGTTCTGGGTTGAAAAACTATTCCCAAATTTGCCATTCTCATAAATAAGTAGTTTCTGCCATATCAGGCCTACTTTAAATCTATCCCAAAAAGGATATCTTAGATTCAAGGTGCTGATAGTGTCATTCTGAAAAACTTAACACACACGCTACCGTGCAGATACAAGTCTAATTCTGTGATTAAAGGTATATCTGTCACACAGCGTGTAAAAAATAGGCCTCACATTTATATTCAATCAAATCTGTCATTACTTGTGTGCCTGTATTAGTGTAATACGGTACCTAAATAGATAGCCAGACAGTGTTAGGTGTCTGTAAAAAAAGGCCTGAATTTTAATTCAATACATTGGCCCGAATAATATCTTTCTTATTGTGGTGAACGGTAACAATGAGGATAACAACTAGTAAGGGACGCGGACGTGGACATGGTCGTGGTGGTGTTAGTGGACCCTCTGGTGCTGGGAGAGGACGTGGCCATTCTGCCACAGCCACACGTCCTAGTGTACCAACTACCTCAGGTCCCAGTA
Organism: Bufo bufo; assembly: GCF_905171765.1. Taxonomy (NCBI): domain Eukaryota; kingdom Metazoa; phylum Chordata; class Amphibia; order Anura; family Bufonidae; genus Bufo; species Bufo bufo. Next base: position 294,946,672 of record NC_053393.1, read on the forward strand.
GCCGCCAGAATTTACAGCCATATTTGGTGGGGCTCAATGCCGTTCTAAGGATGGTAAGGCCTGAGCAGGTACAGGCATTAGTCAATTGGGTGGCCGACAGTGCATCCAGCACGTTCACATTATCTCCCACCCAGTCTTCTGCAGAAAGCGCAGAGATGGCGCATGAAAACCAAGCCCATCAGTCTGTCACATCACCCCCATGCATATCAGGGAAACTGTCTGAGCCTCAAGTTATGCAGCAGTCTCTTATGCTGTTTGAAGACTCTGCTGCCAGGGTTTCCCAAGGGCATCCACCTAGCCCTTCCCCAGGGGTGGAAGAGATAGAATGCACTAACGCACAACCACTTATTTTTCCTGATGATGAGGACATGGGAATACCACCTCAGCACGTCTCTGATGATGACGAAACACAGGTGCCAACTGCTGCGTCTTTCTGTAGTGTGCAGACTGAACAGGAGGTCAGGGATCAAGACTGGGTGGAAGACGATGCAGGGGACGATGAGGTCCTAGACCCCACATGGAATGAAGGTCGTGCCACTGACTTTCACAGTTCGGAGGAAGAGGCAGTGGTGAGACCGAGCCAACAGCGTAGAAAAAGATGGAGCAGTGGGCAAAATCAGAACACCCGCCGCCAAAAGACTCCGCCTGCTACTGACCGCCGCCATCTGGGACCGAGCACCCCAAAGGCAGCTTCAAGGAGTTCCCTGGCAAGGCACTTCTTCAAACAATGTGCTGACAACAAGACCCGAGTGGTTTGCACGCTGTGCCATCAGAGCCTGAAGCGAGGCATTAACGTTCTGAACCTTAGCACAACCTGCATGACCAGGCACCTGCATGCAAAGCATGAACTGCAGTGGAGTAAACACCTTAAAAACAAGGAAGTCACTCAGGCTCCTCCTGCTACCTCTTCTACTGCTGCCGCCTCGGCCTCTTCTGCTGCTGCCGCCGCCGCCTCGGCCTCTTCCTCCGCCTCTGGAGGAACGTTGGCACCTGCCGCCCAGCAAACATGGGATGTACCATTAACACCACCACCTGCGTCACAAAGCATCTCAACCATGTCACACGGCAGCGTTCAGCTCTCCATCTCACAAACATTTGAGAGAAAGCGTAAATTCCCACCTAGCCACCCTCGATCCCTGGCCCTTAATGCCAGCATTTCTAAACTACTGGCCTATGAAATGCTGTCATTTAGGCTGGTGGACACACACAGCTTCAAACAGCTCATGTCGCTTGCTGTCCCACAGTATGTTGTTCCCAGCCGGCACTACTTCTCCAAGAGAGCCGTGCGTTCCCTGCACAACCAAGTGTCCGATAAAATCAAGTGTGCACTGCGCAACGCCATCTGTGGCAAGGTCCACCTAACCACAGATACGTGGACCAGTAAGCACGGCCAGGGACGCTATATCTCCCTAACTGCACACTGGGTAAATGTAGTGGCGGCTGGGCCCCAGGCGGAGAGCTGTTTGGTGCACGTCCTTCCGCCGCCAAGGATCGCAGGGCAACATTCTTTGCCTCCTGTCTCCTCCTCCTCCTACTCAGCTTCCTCCTCCTCTTCTTCCACCTGCTCATCCAGTCAGCCACGCACCTTCACCACCAACTTCAGCACAGCCAGGGGTAAACGTCAGCAGGCCGTTCTGAAACTTATATGTTTGGGGGACTGGCCCCACACCGCACAGGAGTTGTGGCGGGGTATAGAACAACAGACCGACGAGTGGTTGCTGCCGGTGAGCCTCAAGCCCGGCCTGGTGGTGTGCTATAATGGGCGAAATCTTGTTGCAGATCTGGGACTAGCGGGTTTGACGCACATCCCTTGCCTGGCGCATGTGCTGAATTTGGTGGTGCAGAAGTTCATTCGCAACTACCCCGACATGTCAGAGCTGCTGCATAAAGTGCGGGCCGTCTGTTCGCGCTTCCGGCGTTCACACCCTGCCGCTGCTCGCCTGTCTGCGCTACAGCGTAACTTCGGCCTTCCCACTCACCGCCTCATATGCGACGTGCCCACCAGGTGGAACTCCACCTTGCATATGCTGGACAGACTGTGCGAGCAGCAGCAGGCCATAGTGGAGTTTCAGCTGCAGCACGCACGGGTCAGTCGCACTGCGGATCAGCCCCACTTCACCACCAATGACTGGGCCTCCATGCGAGACCTGTGTGCCCTGTTGCGCTGTTTCGAGTACTTCACCAACATGGCCAGTGGCGATGACGCCGTTATCAGCGTTACAATACCACTTCTATGTCTCCTTGAGAAAACACTTAGGGCGATGATGGAAGAGGAGGTGGCCCAGGAGGAAGAGGAGGAAGAGGGGTCATTTTTAGCACTTTCAGGCCAGTCTCTTCGAAGTGACTCAGAGGGAGGTTTTTTGCAACAGCAGAGGCCAGGTACAAATGTGGCCAGACAGGGCCCACTACTGGATCCCCGGTACAAAGACAATGTGCCCACCTTACTTCCTACACTGGAGCGTGATAGGAAGATGAGCGAGTACAAGCGCACGTTGGTAGACGCGCTACTGAAAGCATTCCCAAATGTCACAGGGGAACCAGTGGAAGCCCAAGGCGAAGGCAGAGGAGGAGCAAGAGGTCGCCAACGCAGCTGTGTCACGGCCAGCTCCTCTGAGGGCAGGGTTAGCATGTCAGAGATGTGGAAAAGTTTTGTCACCACGCCACAGCTAACTGCACCACCACCTGATACTGAACGTGTTAGCAGGAGGCAACATTTCACTAACATGGTGGAACAGTACCTGTGCACACCCCTCCACGTACTGACTGATGGTTCGGCCCCATTCAACTTCTTGGTCTCCAAATTGTCCACGTGGCCAGAGCTAGCCTTTTATGCCTTGGAGGTGCTGGCCTGCCCGGCGGCCAGCGTTTTGTCTGAACGTGTATTCAGCACGGCAGGGGGCGTCATTACAGACAAACGCAGCCGCCTGTCTACAGCCAATGTGGACAAGCTGACGTTCATAAAAATGAACCAGGCATGGATCCCACAGGACCTGTCCATCCCTTGTGCAGATTAGATATTAACTACCTCCCCTTAACAATATATTATTCTACTCCAGGGCACTTCCTCATTCAATCCTATTTTTATTTTCATTTTACCATTATATTGCGGGGCAACCCAAAGTTGAATGAACCTCTCCTCTGTCTGGGTGCCGGGGCCTAAATGTGTGACAGTGGCCTGTTCCAGTGGTGGGTGACGTGAAGCCTGATTCTCTGCTATGACATGAATACTGATTCTGTGCTGACATAAGGCCAGATTCTCTGTTACGGGACCTCTCTCCTCTGCCTGGGTGCCTGGGCCTAAATATGTGACAGTGGCCTGTTCCAGTGGTGGGTGACGCGAAGCCTGATTCTCTGCTATGACATGAAGACTGATTCTGCGCTGACATAAGGCCAGATTCTCTGTTACGGGACCTCTCTCCTCTGTCTGGGTGCCGGGGCTTAAATGTGTGACAGTGGCCTGTTCCAGTGGTGGGTGACGTGAAGCCTGATTCTCTGCTATGACATGAAGACTGATTCTGTGCTGACATAAGGCCAGATTCCCTGTTACGGGACCTCTCTCCTCTGTCTGGGTGCCGGGGCCTAAATATGTGACAGTGGCCTGTTCCAGTGGTGGGTGACGTGAAGCCTAATTCTCTGCTATGACATGAAGACTGATTCTGCGCTGACATAAGGCCAGATTCTCTGTTACGGGACCTCTCTCCTCTGTCTGGGTGCCGGGGCCTAAATGTGTGACAGTGGCCTGTTCCAGTGGTGGGTGACGTGAAGCCTGATTCTCTGCTATGACATGAAGACTGATTCTGCGCTGACATGAAGCCAGATTCTCTGCTATGGCATGAAGAGACTGATTCTCTGCTGACATGAAGCCAGATTCTTTGCTATGGCATGAAGAGACTGATTCTCTGCTTACGTGAAGCCAGATTCTCTGCTATGGCACCTCTGTCTAATTGATATAGGTTAATTATTATTTTTTTAACTTTTATTTTAATTTATTTCCCTATCCACATTTGTTTGCAGGGGATTTACCTACATGTTGCTGCATTTTGCAGCCCTCTAGCTCTTTCCTGGGCTGTTTTACAGCCTTTTTAGTGCCCAAAAGTTCGGGTCCCCATTGACTTCAATGGGGTTCGGGTTCGGGACGAAGTTCGGGTCGGGTTCGGATCCCGAACCCGAACATTTCCGGGAAGTTCGGCCGAACTTCTCGAACATCCAGGTGTTCGCTCCACTCTAGTCACGATTCGAAGTTCTTTTTGGAAATTGTGAAAGTTTTTATTTTATTTTTTATTTTTCAACCTTTTATTTATTTATTTTTTATTTTACACTTTTCGTCCCCCATAAGGTCATACAAGACCTCTGGGGGACATTTACTTCACTTTTTCTTTTTTTTTTCAATGTTGATTTCTCCTGTAACTGGGGCTGACATAGTAGCCCCAGTTACAGAAGAAATGCACCCCCCAGAGCAGGGCTGATCGAGGTCTGTGAAAGACCTCGCACAGCAACTGCACTTTCCGGTCACGGCGGTCACATGACCGCCGGGCCGGAACAGGAAGCACATAGCGCTTCCGTCTCTGCATACACAGCGCTCGGTGAGCGCTGTGTATGCAGCGATCCAGAAGGCAGGGACACCTGGGAACTGTCCCTGCCTTCTCTCTGGGTTGCCCTGCTGTCACTGACAGCGGGCAACCCGATCAGCAGCTGCACGATTAGCGTGCAGCTGCTATTTCTGAACGGACGTTTTAAAACGTGCTTTCAGAAATAGAGATCCACCCATAGGGCGTTTATATCCTATGGGCGGACGTAAAGTGGTTATTACGATCAGACCATTTCTTGACTATAGCAATTTCTGTGTGACTCCTGCGAAACTTCTTCTTGAGCAATTTCTGAATCCCCGTCACTATTTTCTGTTTTTCCTTTTGGACTCTGGTCTGGTCATATCCCCGCTTCAACATGTGCTGCAGAATAAAGATGCAAACATATAATCCCAAATTGTTTAAATGCAAGTATTGAAAATATTGTCCTCAACAACACAGCAAAAAGTATTTAATTGTTTAAAGGGGAAATATTAGATTTAATGTTACCGTAAGAGATCAGATTGTATTCCAATTGTATGTGTGTGGGGTCTGAGCAATCGTATATTGTCCAGCTGAGCAGAGATGTACCGTATTTTTCTCCATATAAGACGCACCTGCCCATAAGACGCACCTAGGTTTTAGAGGGTTAAAATAGGAAACAAATATTTTGAACCTAAAGGTGCTCTTTTAGTGGGTTTTGAACTAATGGTGGTCTGTGGATAACACTATTATTGGAGATCTGTGGATGACACTGCTATGGGGGGATCTGTGGATGACACATATATAGTATTATCCACAGATCCCCCCCATAATGGTGTCCCTGTGTAAATAATGACCACCAATACAGGGGCTGGAGGCCGGCAAGTGAGGTTGGAATCGTGGCTCACCGCAGCCTTTATATGTAAAGTGTAGACATGTGAGTTTTGTTAAAGTATAGCAATCCTCTGCAGTACTCACTTTGAAACTCCTGTAGCAGGCAAGACGGGAGAGTAACGTAACTCACTACGTGACATGCCTGCTCCTCCTGCTTAATTCATGAAGTGGCAGGAGCAGGCACGTGATGTAGTGAGTGGGAGAAATAAAGTGCGTCTTATAGGGTGAAAAATACGGTACCTGTATAGTGAAGTGACGGTACGGTATGGGGTGTACAGCTGGAGCGCCTCCCCGTGGTGCACCCTGGGTAATGCTAAATGAACCAGCAAATACTGGCGGTCAGACAAAGAAAGCTTCTCCTGACCAACAAGACAAACTCTAATCTATAGACTATATGTGTGTGTGTGTGTGTGTGTGTGGTATATAGTGTGTGGTATATAGTGTGTGGCAGGAAAATGGATGTGCAATGTGCATGTGATTGATATTTGTCTGCTGTCCATATGATACATACATGCTACAGAAAAAGTGCTGTAATGTCACAACAATACTTATTGCACCAATCAGTAATATCTACTTAGACCTGATAAAATATGAAGTTGTATGCATTGCACAAAGGAAATCACAACATTATTGCAGATTTGCACGCTCGCAAATATTTTACAACACTCTATCTGAATATAAAGCTATTGTTGTGACATGCATGAGAAATGTAATCAAATTGCTAATGTAAAAACTACTTACAGTGATCATGACTTTGTCCTCTTCGTCGCAAAATTTGCTCCCAGGCATTTTACCTAGTCTCAGGAAACTTCGTGCAGCTTGAAAAATGTAGTCACGCTGAGCCACGCCCATAATACGCATGCGTATTACACGAATATTACCTGGCCGATTTTGCTCACTTAAAAAAAAATAATATGGGGATAATAACAAATATACAAATTTTCTAATATTTGACGAATATTCTACCAAATATCCGCAAAATATAGCAAATTTTAATATTGCCCCTGCCGCTCATCACTATATTCAGCTAAACAATTCCCTATTACTATCTAACACTAACTATCTGGAATATTTATATGCAATTTGGAATGTAATTTAAAAAAGCACAGCACAGTATTCAAGCTCCTCTCTCTCTCACATGAAACTACACAAAATGCCTGCTGGGGGGTGCTTCAATGGAAGGGTATAGTGTTGAGCAAATCAAAGCATCAGAAGTGGAATTCAATCCAAAGTTTAGGAAAAATTTGATTTGCCACGAAGCACTTCGAGGTAATGAATAGTTTTCTTATGCACGTGTTACAAATTGAAAAAAAAGAAGCCAGGGAACATGATATGACTAGATTTGAGCGAATCAATGATATGACTAGATTTGAGTGAATCAATGTATCCAAAGTGGATTCAAGAAAATTTTGATTTGTAGCAAATGAATTTTCCCTGAAATGGGGGGAAGGGGAATCATACTCACCTCATCCATTTGCACGCAAATAGGCCGCAGCAGCCATCTTGATTAAAGATCCTGCGTGAAATCTTGCATGCAGTGACGTATGACATCACCACGCTGGCCGGCGTGATAACATCATCACTAGTGTAGAACGAATCAAGATTTCACGCGGGATCTTCAAATAAGATGGCTGTGGCAGCCTCTACATGATCAAAGGGACGTGAGTTCCCCCCTTCTCCACCGGATTAACCCCTGAAATATATATATATATAGTTTTAAATTATCATTAACATTGTTATTAGTATATTTCTGTAATAAACTTTCCTGTCTGGGCTCCAGCGACATGATCCTTAGCTTTGGCGTAGCTTTGCTGGCAGAGATGACATAAAATATGCAAAAATACAAAATGAATGGCAGGTAGCCAAAGAGAGTAAAACAAATCACAAAAGTTCTTCAAGTATTTAAATAATAAAAAACTAAGAATAGAGCAGGCAGTTGCCTTAAATAATGGTAATGGAGAGATGATCACTGGGGATCAAAAAAAGGCAGAGCTGCTAAAAAATATTTTATACAAAAAAAGTGAAACAAGCTGATGTCGGTGGTGCCAGGGCTATTAATACATCCAGTAATATACTAAATTAGCTAAATATAGATCTGGCGCAAGCTAAGGGTACTTTCACACTAGTGTTTTGGTTTTCCAGTATTGAGTTCCGTCAATGGGGCTCAATACCGGAAAAAACTGATCAGTTTTATACTAATGCATTCTGAATGGGGAGCATTCCGTTCACTATGCATCAGGATGCATCAGTTCAGTCCCTCTTACGTTTTTTGGCTGGAGAATATACCGCAGCATGCTGTAGTTTTCTCTCTGGCCAAAAATCCTGAACACTTGCCGAAACTGCCTGCCGGAATCCTCTGCCGCAAGTGTGAAAGTACCCTGAGTTAAACAAGGTAAATCTGAACAAGGCTCTGCATCCTGATGGATTACACCCAAGAGTTCTTAAAGAACTCAAATCTGTTATTGCTGTTCATTAATTTTAGAGATTCTCTATAGAGATGTAGCGAACATAAAATTTTCCGTTCGCGAACGGCGAACGCGAATTTCTGCATAGGTTCGCGAACGGGCAAACTGGGCGAACCGCCATAGACTTCAATAGGCAGGCGAATTTTAAAACCCACAGGGACTCTTTCTAGCCACAGTAGTGATGGAAAAATTGTTTCAAGGGGACTAACACCTGGATTGTGGCATGCCGGAGGGGGATCCATGGCAAAACTCCCATGGAAAATTACATAGTTGACGCAGAGTTGGATTTTAATCCATAAAGGGCATAAATCACCTAACAATCCAATTTTTTTTTGAACAACGTGGTTTAACCACCTCAGCTCCCCTAGCTTAAACCCCCTTAATGAACAGGCCACTTTTACACTTCTGTATTACACTACTTTCACCGTTTATTGCTGTGTCATTTTACATATACCCATGCTGGGTGAGAGAAATATCTCGGTCAAATGCCAACTTTGTATAAAAAAAATGGGAAAAGTTGTCTTTTGCCGAGATATTTCTCTCACCCAGCAAGGGTATATGTAAAATGACACCCAAAGCACATTGCCCAACTTCTCCTGAGTACGGCGATACCAGATGTGTGACACTTTTTTGCAGCTAGGTGGGCAAATGGGCCCCACATTCCAAAGAGCACCTTTCGGATTTCACAGGGCATTTCTTACACATTTTGATTTCAAACTACTTCTCACACATTAGGGCCCCTAAAATGCCAGGGCAGTATAACTACCCCACAAGTGACCCCATTTTGGAAAGAAGACACCCCAAGGTATTTCGTGATGGGCATAGTGAGTTCATGGAAGTTTTTATTTTTTGTCACAAGTTAGTGGAATATGAGACTTTTTAAGAAAAAAATAAATAAAAATAATAATCATTTTCCGCTAACTTGTGACAAAAAAAAAAAAATTCTAGGAACTCGCCATGCCGCTCACGGAATACCTTGGGGTGTCTTCTTTCCAAAATGGGGTCACTTGTGGGGTAGTTATACTGCCCTGGCCTTTTAGGGGCCCTAATGTGTGAGAAGTAGTTTGAAATCAAAATGTGTAAAAAATGCCCTGTGAAATCCGAAAGGTGCTCTTTGGAATGTGGGCCTATTTGCCCACCTAGGCTGCAAAAAAGTGGCACACATCTGGTATCGCCGTACTCAGAAGAAGTAGGGCAATGTGTTTTGGGGTGTATTTTTACATATACCCATGCTGGGTGAGAGAAATATCTCGGCAAAAGACAACTTTTCCCATTATTTTATACAAAGTTGGCATTTGACCAAGATATTTATCTCACCCAGCATGGGTATATGTAAAATGACACCCCAAAACACATTCCCCAACTTCTCCTGAGTACGGCGATACCACATGTGTGACACTTTTTTTGCAGCCTAGATGCGCAAAGGGGCCCACATTCCTTTTAGGAGGGCATTTTTAGACATTTGGATTCCAGACTTCTTCTCACGCTTTAGGGCCCCTAAAATGCCAGGGCAGTATAAATACCCCACATTTGACCCCATTTTGGAAAGTAGACACCCCAAGGTATTCAATGAGCGGCATGGAGAGTTCAGTTTTTTGGCACAAGTTAGCGGAATTATTATTATTTATTTTTTCTTACAAAGTCTCCCATTCCGCTAACTTGGGACAAAAATTTCAATCTTTCATGGACTCAATATGCCCCTCACGGAATACCTTGGGGTGTCTTCTTTCCGAAATGGGGTCACATGTGGGGTATTTATACTGCCCTGGCATTTTAGGGGACCTAAAGCGTGAGAAGAAGTCTGGAATATAAATGTCTAAAAAAATTTACGCATTTGGATTCCGTGAGGGGTATGGTGAGTTCATGTGAGATTTTATTTTTGGCCCAAGTTAGCGGAATATGAGACTTTGTAAGAAAAATAAATATTTTTTTTTGCTAACTTGGGCCAAAAAAATTTCTGAATTGAGCCTTACAGGGGGGTGATCAATGATAGGGGGGTGATCAGGGAGTGTATATGGGGTTATCACCCCCCTGTCACTGATCACCCCCCTGTAAGGCTCCATTCAGACGTCCGTATGTGTTTTGCGGATCCGCAGTGTCTGTATTTTGCGGATCCACGGATCCGCAAAACACATACGGACGTCTGAATGGAGCCTTACAGGGGGTGATCAATGACAGGGTGGTGATAAATGACAAGGGGGAGATCAGGGAGTCTATATGGGGTGATCACCCCCCTGTCATTGATCACCCCCCTGTAAGGCTCCATTCAGACGTCCGTATGTGTTTTGCGGATCCGATCCATGTATCCGTGGATCCGTAAAAAACATACGGACGTCTGAATGGAACCTTACAGGGGGGTGATAAATGCCAGGGGGTGATCAATGACAGGGGGGTGATCAGGGAGTCTATATGGGGTAATCACCCCCCTGTCATTGATCACCCCCCAGTAAGGCTCCATTCAGACGTCCGTATGTGTTTTGCGGATCCGATCCATGTATCCGTTGATCCGTAAAAAACATACGGACATCTGAATGGAGCCCTACAGGGGGGTGATCAATGACAGGGGGGTGATCAGGGAGTCTATATGGGGTGATCACCCCCCTGTCATTGATCACCCCCCTGTAAGGCTCCATTCAGACGTCCGTATGTGTTTTGCGGATCCGATCATGGATCCGTGGATCTGCAAAACACATACGGACCTCTGAATGGAGCCAGCCTTACAAGGGGGTGATCAATGACAGGGGGGTGATCAGGGAGTCTATATGGGGTGATCACCCCCCTGTAAGGCACCATTCAGACGTCTGTATGTGTTTTGCGGATCCGATCCATGTATCCGTGGATCCGTAAAAAACATACGGACGTCTGAATGGAGCCTTACAGGGGGGGTGATCAATGACAGGGGGGTGATCAGGGAGTTTATATGGGGTGATCACCCCCCTGTCATTGATCACCCCCCTGTAAGGCTCCATTCAGACGTCCGTATGTGTTTTGCGGATCCGATCCATGTATCCATGGATCTGTAAAAAACATACGACGTCTGAATGGAGCCTTACAGGGGGTGATCAATGACAGGGGGGGTGATCAATGACAGGGGGGTGATCATGGAGTCTATATGGGGTGATCAGGGGTTAATAAGGGGTTAATAAGTGTCAGAGGGGAGAGTGTAGTGTAGTGTAGTGGTGTTTGGTGCTACTTATTACTGAGCTGCCTGTGTCCTCTAGTGGTCGATCCAAGCAAAAAGGACCACCAGAGGACCAGGTAGCAGGTATATTAGACGCTGTTATCAAAACAGCGTTCACAGGAAATCTCGCGTCTCGCTAGATGACGCACGGATACGTCCAGGAGGAATGAATTGACCGCCTCCAGGACCGCATCCGTGCGTTAGGCGGTCCAGAGGCGGTTAAAACATCCAGTGTGTGTATACGATCAGGTATGATGTTGTATCGATCAGGTAGTGTAAGGTTACGCCCGCTTCACAGACATTGACAGACCAAACTCCCCCTTTTAATGCACCGCAAGCAACCGCAAACAGTCCATTTGCCCACCCGCAAACTCCCATTTGTACAAGGTTGGATACTAAGCTAGCCATGTCCCGTTGATGTCATTGAAGGTTCTTCCTCCACCCAGCCACGTACAACACCCAAGGGTCCAGGAAAGGTGAATTGAATTGATTTTTCGAACGGGGAGATGGTTAAAGAAACGCTGGCTCCCTCCCCTTTGTTTGAATCCACGGTCACTGCGTCTGTGCCGTGCAATTACTGTCCCACCCGATATGAGTGGTATTTTCTGTAGTCTCTCTTCTCATCAGTTTAATCCTGTTACGTCCCCAATCTGCGGTCCATTTATTAAATGGATTTTTCGAACTGGGAGATGGTTAAAAAACGCTGGCTCCCTCCCCTTTGTTTGAATCCACGCCATGGTCACTGCGTCTGTGCCGTGCAAATTACTGTCCCACCCGATATGAGTGCTATTTTCTGTAGTTCTCTCTTTTCATCAGTTTATTCCCTGTTACGTCCCCAATCTGGGTCCATTTTATTAAATTTATTTTTCGAACGGGGAGATGGTTAAAAAAACGCTGGCTAGCTCCCCTTTGGTTTGAATCCCCGCCACGATCACTGCGTCTCTGCACCGTGCAATTTACCGTCACACACCCGATATGAGTGCTATTTTTCTGTAGTACTATTCTCAACAGTTTTAATTCCCTGTTACGTCCCAAATCAGGGTGGGATTGCCTTTTGAGAAAAAAAATTTAGGCGGTAACCTTCGACTGCCTTCACAGTGACAGACCAAACTCTGATACACCAAACAGAATTGATTTAGGCACCGGGAGAATGGAAAAAGCAGCTTGGTCGGTCCTCTTACTCCCAAGTTGGGGCACTGCGCGTGCACGGAGCAATGTGCTGTGACACCCTATATGACTGGTGTCTTAACTAGTACTATTCCTATCAGTTTAATCCCTGTTACGTCCCCTATCCGGGGACGTGTGTCGAATTGATTAACCATTGTCGAATTAACGAACCATTACGACATCCTGGAATAATTTAGTTCTGAGCTTTGTACTTGCTTTGTATTGGAATTGATGGGTATTTTTTAAATTATCTGCATTATTTCTAATAAACTATTAAGAGACTTTATTAAGATTTTTTTATTTTATGTATTAAAAACCCACCCATACAACTTAAAAAAAATAAATAAAAAGATTTAAGTTTTTTCTATGAAAAATTATCCAGCCGATCGCTTTTGGTCTGATCATAATGAAGCAACGGCCTTATCATCTGGGGTGTGGCAACATTGCCAACACACTCATAGAGGTCATGATCGCTTCATTGTGATACGAAGCCCCTTCACCACAACAAGGTAACGATTACAAAGGGGAATTGACACTTGTATGTGCCTTTTTTTTTGTTTTGTTTTTGCAGCCACAGTGCAGCACCAGAGGCCAGAAAAATTAGGCATGTACACATGCCTGAAAAACAATGTTATTGTTTTAGCCGCTGTTGTAGCAGCGGCCGGAAAAATTGATGTTTTCAAGGCAGAAAGGTGACTAAAACATTGCGGCTTGAACCCTAGTTGGTGGCGGAAAATTCACAAAAGTCATCCGGTATGCAGACATTAAATACAGCAGTGTGGGGACCACAGTACAGGTCGTTCTCCTTCATCCTTTTTATACGAGGGTCCCTCAACAGACATGACAGCATGAAAGACCCCATTTGCACAAGGTTGGATGCCGAACTACTCATTTCCCGTTCCTCGTCCTCACTGATGTCATTGACGGTCTGTTCTTCACCCCAGCCACGTACAACACCACGGGTCCCAGATAGGTGACAACAACGAGCACCCTGGGATGCCTGCTGTGGTTGGTCTTCCTCCTCCTCAAAGCCACATTCCTCCTCTGACTCCTCTTCCTGATACTCCTCTTGCAGCGTTGCCGCAGGTCCGGCAAGCGATGATGACAAGGCTGTTTCTAGTGGTGATGGTGACCACAACTCTTCCTCTTCTACTTCACGCTCATCTACAGCCTGATCCAGCACTCTTCGCAGGGCACGCTCCAGGAAGAAAACAAATGGGATGAGGTCGCTGATGGTGCCTTCGGTGCGACTGACTAGGTTTGTCACCTCCTCAAAAGGACGCATGAGCCTACAGGCATTTCGCATGAGCATCCAGTAACGTGGCAAAAAAATACCCAGCTCTGCAGAGGCTGTCCTAGCACCCCGGTCATACAAATACTCGTTGACGGCTTTTTCTTGTTGGAGAAGGCGGTCGAACATTAGGAGTGTTGGATTCCAACGTGTTGGGCTGTCGCAAATCAAGCACCTCACTGGCATGTTGTTTCGGCGCTGAATGTCTGAAAAGTGCACCATGGCCGTGTAGGAACGCCTGAAATGGCCACACACCTTCCTGGCCTGCTTGAGGACGTCCTGTAAGCCTGGGTACTTAGACACAAAGCGTTGTACGATGAGATTCAACACATGTGCCATGCACGGCACATGTGACAACTTGCCCAAATTCAATGCCACCAACAAATTGCTTCCATTGTCACACACCACTTTGCCGATCTCCAGTTGGTGCGTGGTCAGCCACTGATCCACCTGTGCGTGCAGGGCGGACAGGAGTGCTGGTCCGGTGTGGCTCTCTGCTTTCAGGCAAGTCAACCCCAAGACAGCGTGACACTGTCGTATCCAGGATGTGGAATAGCCCCTGGGGAGCTGGGGGGATTCAGTTGATGTGCAGCCAGACACCGCAGCAGAAGAGGACTCAGCCGAGGAGGTTATGGAAGAGGATGGAGTAGGAGGAGTAGAGGAGGTGGCAGTAGGCCTGCCTGCAAGTCGTGGCGGGGTCACCAACTCCGCTGCAGAGCCACGCATTCCATGCTTGTCAGCCATCAGCAGGTTGACCCAATGCGCAGTGTAGGTGATATATCTGCCCTGACTGTGCTTTGCAGACCAGGTATCAGTGGTCAGATGGATTCTTGCCCCAACACTGTATGCCAGAGATGCCATGACTTCCTTTTCAATTACGAGTAGAGGTTTGGGATTGCCTTTTTTGAAAAAATAATTTTCCGGGTACCTTCCACTGTGGTGTCCCAATAGCGACAAATTATTTGAAGGCCTCAGACTCCACCAGCTGGTATGGTAAAAGCTGGCGGGCTAAGAGTTCCGTCAAGCCAGCTGTCAGACGCCGGGCAAGGGGGTGACTCTGTGACATTGGCTTCCTACGATCAAACATTTCCTTTACAGACACCTGACTGTGGGCAGATGAGATGGAACTGCTGAAGGTGAGAGGCAGAGTGGCGGGTGGTTGAGAGGGGGCAAGGAGGACAGCAGTGGTTGACGTGTCTGAAGATGCGTTTGTGATGTGCGATCATGTGCCTTCGCAAAGCAGTTGTACCTAGGTGGGTGTTGGATTTCCCACGACTCAGTTTCTTTTGGCACAGGTTGCAAATGGCATCGCTGTTGTCAGAGGCAGACACATAAAAAAAATGCCACACTGCTGAGCTTTGCAATGACGGCATTCTGGTGGTGGCAACAGCATGTCTTGATTGGCGTGCTGTCTGGCTGACCCCGGGTGCCGATACATGCTGTCTGACTGTGCCACTAGCTCCTTGCGACGACCTCCCCCTGCTTTCAACTTGTTTCCTCCTTCACTCTGTCTCCCCTTCTGAACTTTCCCTCTCTTCTTCTTCTCTTCGAGCAGGCACCAACGTGGCATCCACGGACATATCGTCATCATCAACCACTTTAATGGTATCTGACACCTCATTAAAGGAAGCAGCAGCGGGTACAACATCATCATTATCATCACACTGTACGTCCATGTGTGTAATGCTGCCTGACTGAGACATATCCCTGTTATCTCCATCCTCTGGCAATAATGGTTGTGCATCACTAATTTCATCCAACTGATGTGTAAATAACTCCTCTGAGGGATCAAGTGAAGCGGCTGTGGTGGCTGTGGTGGTAGTGGTGGTGGTGACGGCGGGCGGGAGAGTGGTAACTTGAGAGCAGGTGACCAAAGCTGAGCTGGAGGAGGATGGTGCGTCAAGGTTCTTAGCGAAAGCTGTTGAAGATTGGGTGTCCTGTGTAAGCCAGTCAACTATTTTCTCCGAATTTTTTGGGTTCAGGGTACGTGGCATCTGAACACTGGGCATTATTCCAGGGCCAGTGGAAATCACAGCACCACGAACATGACGGCCCCTGCGGCGTGGCCTGCCTCTGCCTGTCATTTTTTATTAGATAAGTGTTACTATGCCTGCAAGGTACTGTGCCACCCTATATAAGTGGTGGGCAGTGGGCACAGTACAGTCTGTGGTGGACCTGACACACACTGGCTTGCAACTGTGATTATATCACAGAAAAATATTAAATACAATTATTTTTTATCTGCGAGGTATTTGTGAGTGAGTGACACCCTGTAACGGTATAAGTGGAGGCCTAGCCAGTGGCCACAATACAGTCTGTGTGGGCCTGACACACACTGGCTTGCAACTGTGATTATATCACAGAAAAATATTAAATAGAATTTTTATTTATCTGCGAGGTATTTGTGAGTGAGTGACACCCTGTAACGGTATAAGTGGAGGCCTAGCCACTAGCCAGTGGCCACAATACAGTCTGTGTGGGCCTGACACACACAGGCTTGCAACTGTGATTATATCACAGAAAAATATTAAATAGAATTTTTTTTTTATCTGCGAGGTATTTGTGAGTGAGTGACACCCTGTAACAGTATAAGTGGAGGCCTAGCCACTAGCCAGTGGCCACAATACAGTCTGTGTGGGCCTGACACACACTGGCTTGCAACTGTGATTAGATTACAGAAAAATATTAAATAGAATTTTTTTTTTTATCTGCGAGGTATTTTCTGTCACACCCTGTATGGATGGTGTGCACACAGCACTGTCTGTGACTGAGCCTGCAGCCTCTCACACACGGGCAGGCAACTGCAATATATATATATATATATATATATATATATATATATATAAAAAGCAGACTGATGTACCAGCCCTGAAAAGGGCTTTTTGGGGTGCTGTCAGGACGCTGTCCTTACAGCAGATGAGTCTGTGGACACAGAACACTGCCCTAGCTAACGCTTTCCCTATTGAATCAGCAGCAGCAGCACTGTCCCTCCTCTCACTGAGAATGCAGATTCCGAATGAATCTAAAATGGATGCTGTCCAGGAGGTGGGAGGGTCTGGGAGGGAGGGTCTGCTGCTGATTGGCTGGAATGTGTCTGCTGACTGTGAGGTACAGGGTCAAAGTTTACTCAATGATGATGCATATGTTCGCCCGCCGCGGCGAATGCAAACAAGCTATGTTCGCCGGGAACTATTCGCCGGCAAACTATTCGGGCCATCTCTAATTCTCTAGTGACTAGTACAGTACCAAATGGCTTGCACATATACAGTAGACTAGTAGGCTTAACTTTCGACGTGGGAATTTTTTTTGAAGGACTTTTAAGGGACTATATACAGGAATATGTGATAGCCAGCATGGGTTTACCAAGGTCTGAAGTTGCCAGAATAACCTAATTTGCTTTTATAAGCATGATTCTATGATGTAACTGAGGCTTGCTATCAAGCAAAGCAGGACCTCAGAATCATTGCCTGGAGATCAAGGTACAAACCTTCCCTGCCTCCTGTTTGTTTTATATTGTGCATTATAGTAAACTGATATTGTTTCCAAACCTCAGATATGTTTCAGACCTTGTCTTTGCCTAGCCTTCCTGCTTAGTCTGCCGGGTAATTGTGGATTCTAACCACAGTCTCTTCCCTGATCTCATTCCTGTCAATTATCTTGTATGCCGGGAGCGGAGCTTGACCTCTAATGGAGAAAGACATGTGAGAGACGAGCTCCTCCACTGCAGTCCCTATTTGAAGCTTCCAGAACCCTCATTACAGCCTAGTCATGGTGAAATACGTCAGAGACCGACACTTTGATGACACAAATGTCCCAAAGCATGCAAAACACTCATCGGATATCCATAAATAGCTAAATACCTTCAACAGAGATCCTCCGGAGCCTAGCAGAAGCCGCCCAAGATGGCACTTAGAGACTCAGCAATGCCAGACAGTGAAGACGACTTGGACCAACTTAGCGGCAGTACAAACGAGCAGGGTGAGTAGGACCTTGCAGCCACATCTAAAGCCTTCTTTAAAACAACCATCACACAGGCCTTATGCCCTGTGCCCTCTGAACTTTCAGAAATTAAAAACGGAAATTAAGCACTTGGGCGCGAGAGTAGAGGGCCTTGATTCCTCGTTTGCTGCCATTATATTGCACTCCTCAGCCCTGGAGGTTACACCTCACCACATCCGCGGAACACCTCACCACATTAACAGGGCATTGACCCTAATAGAAGACCAAGAAAATAGAAGCAGGATGCGCAATATACGATTTAAAGGATTACCTGAATTGTGGTCAACTTACTCTCTCCAGTAAGTGGCTTTGGAAGTTTTCGGGGGGGGGGGGGGGGGGTTAATTGGTGAGACTTCAGCTCGGGAAGGCATCATTGAAAGGGTACACTGCAAAGATCTTAAATGCCGCAAGGGAGAAAACCCCGGTGTTGTATGCTGGATCAGAGATGGCATTATACCAAGATGTAGCCCCATCTATCCTTGCCAAGCAGAGAATACTCTGACCTTTACTTGAGCAACTGCGCCAGAAGAATATCACCTATTCATGGCTATACCCGTTCGGACTCTCCATATTGCATAATGGGAAACGCATACGTACACATGTCCCTAGAGATCTTACCAAAGCTTGGTCACTTCTTGACATTGAGCCGCTTGAGATCCCTTCTTGGTTGCCAGCAGATACCACCATCACTATGCCACCACTACCGACGCAAGAACCCTGGCAGCCGACACCCAGAAACAAGCGACAGCGCCAGGGACAGAGGACGCCACAGGACTTAACAGATCCAACTTGAACAGTACTTTTTTTTCTTTTTTATGTTCTTGCAGGTACCCTATACTGATATAGCCCAAGGTGAGCTGTAGGTCGCTTAGTTCTCATCTTGCACTAGAACTACCACACAGTTCTTATATGTTACTTGGCCATCTCATTAACATGGTTAACTCTATATACAATATATGCGCTAATATGGAGCAATTTAAAAATGTTTTCTATTATCCTTCACCCTGTTCTATGATATTTGCTGTTTCGGCTGTTAGTGCTGCTTGGCGAGACAGTCCACACTACAAAATTGGTGCCCACAATCGGGTGGACAATGTGCAAATCCTTTACCAGCCCCAGAGGGAACCATATCTCTTACTGTTATGTAACATCGGTGTTTTATCAACATTTTTATTTATTTTTCCATATAACATGTCTACTGTCTAACAAAGCTGCAGATATACTGTTGGTCAGGACAGTTATTGTCTTTGCTTACACTTCCACCCCCCACTACTACTACCCTTGCATTACTACCTTCTACAGTGTTTTTACATTTATAGCAGGAGGTGCAGAGGTTCACGCCTCCTTTTTCCTCCTCTATTTTTTCCTTCTCCATACTCATTTCTCACCATTTTACCCATTGTACTCGCTTCTTCTTTAGTACCTCATATTCTAACCACCCCCGCCTTCCCACCTTCCTCCGCAAATGGATTGCACCATCGCCACCCTTAACACTAAAGGCCTCAACTCACCGAACAAGAGAAGCCACATTTTCCTCTTACTTCGTAATATTAAAACCAGTATTCTCTTTCTGCAGGAGACCCATTTTAAATCAAACCGCATCCCCAAACTACCAAGCTCGCCCTTTTCGCAATGGCTCCATAGTTGCAACACTTCATCAGCCTCAAGAGGAGTGTCAATAGCAGTCCACAAGTCCAATCATTCAAGGACACAGAAGGGATTCTCCTGATGTTCAAAGGCGAGATAGGTACGCAGATGTATATGCTAGCTAACTTCTACTCACCCAACACAGGTCAAATCCCATGAAGGCCCTAAACATGCTGCAGTTGTTTGCAGAAGGGAAAATAATACTTGGATCTGACCTCAATGTTACCCTAGCCTCGAATGTGGACTCTTCTACATGTAGGTCTCAGACCCCAGCTAGGCTCTTAAGCAAACTTGGAGCAAAGCTATGGGACCTGCATTTGGAGGATGCCTGGAGACTTGGTAACCTGTCCACAAGAGATTACACCTTCTACTCTATCCCTCATAACTCGTTTCAACGCTTAGACTATATATTTCTTTCAGCCTCAGCTCTCTATTCTCTTCATTCCCGAATAGGCCAATCACTATCTCAGATCATGCCCATGTCAGTGATATGCCTTTTTTCACAACTTCCCTGTGGAGAATGGATATGGAGACTGAACGAGTCTCTTATGGACTCTGAAGCTAAACGCTTAAAGGCCAGACAACAACTTCAATGTTTTTTTTAAAGACAATTCCTCCCCCAAACATCTCCATCACTATTATGGGAGACCCACTGTCACGGTGGGGAGTGGGGGAAACCCTCCACCGTGCGGTGTCAAGGGTAAAAGGGGTTTCAGCTGGCCAAAAAGGCGTAATAAGGGAGCAGGTCACCTCCTACAGCGTCCCTAACCCACTCCCTGACTCCTCACCGTATGAGCGGACCCCGATGGTAGGACCGCTCACATTTTGGATTCCTAGAGACCCTGATCGCCCTGCTAATTCCTCACCAAGGAGCCGGGAAGAGATGACCTGTTCATCCAGTCATGGAGGAACAGGAGTCTCTATCTGAGGCCAGGCTGCAAGGAGAGGGAACACATACAGCATATGGAGTTGGCAGGTAAGCGAAACCAATAACACACTTACCTGCCACAGCCACACTGACTGGAACCCGTGCACAAGTGCTGCTGTCCACACAATAATAAAGGACACAGCACAAACCACAACCACACAGGAACCCAGGACACCATAAACCTGCAATAAAACGTGAGACAGGGGAATGTCTAGCAAACATGCTGGACACCAAACCAGCCATGTAACACAACATAAGACATACAACACCCCTGAACATAACCCCCCGCAAACCAAAAGATAAGAAGGGAAAGCTACACCATAATAACATCAAAGACCACAAGGGTGGCCCTCACTGGACAGATGGTAAAAGCAGGAACAGTGAACCACCAGCATACACCAAGGCTGGAGGAACACTGAGCTTCAGGCATCCAGCAGAGGCGAAATAGCCCAAGCAGCCACACCCACACACACATAAAAATAGACCTTCTCTTGGATTCAAATAGCAACACTGAGTGACTCAATAAAGACTCCTTCTTACCGAGTAGACAGGAGGAACTGCTCTCCCTGAGACAACAACTTAGATATTGGACCATAGAAACGGCAAAACAGTACTTCAATTTTAAACATAAGCTATATGCACATGGAGACAAGGAGGTAAACTCATGTCCTCTCTGATCAAAAAATCAAGAGACAGGACGTACATCCACAAAATAGGAGAGCCCGATGGGCCCATGCTCACACAAACTTCTGACATAGACAAAGCATTTCAATCTTATTATACAGGCTTGTATAACCAGCAAAACTCATCAGACATTACTCAACCACAACTTCTCAATTATTTTCTGAACTCATTACACTTACCTACAATATCTCCAGGAGAAGCAGCCACCCTGATATCCCCAGTTGACTGTTAGAAGAGGTACAAACTGTGCTTCGTTAGCTTTCCCCCCCCTGGAAAAAGCCCTTCTTTACTACAAAAAATTTGAAGAAATCTTATTACCACACCTAGTCACTCTTGGTAACCATTTATTCCCAAGAGGCACCCCTTTTCCCATAAGCCCAAGAGGAACATCAAACTAATACATCACACTAATACATAAAAACTGGGAAGGATCCACAATCATGTAGTAACTACCACCCTAGTTCTCTCCTAAACTTAGACCTGAAGATCTAGGCCAAGCGATTAGCTACCCGTATTAGCTCTTTGCTTCCCCACTCCTTGGAAAGGAACAGGCAGGAATTCATTAAAAATAGAGAGGGAAGAGATAATTTGTGCAAGTTACTCATGTTATACATATCGCACACAAACACAAGAGGCCCCTAGCGCTGCTAGGAATAGATGCTGAAAAAGCATTCAACAGTGTTAGTGGGCCTTTATGGAAGCCACCCTTCACAAGTTTCAATTTCCTCCTGAACTGATCTCGGCAATATTCACTCTCTATGCGCAACCCATCTGCCTTGTATCAAAATAAATGGCACCCTATCCCCTCCTTTCATATTATTTTTAGTGGTAGAGACCTTGATTCAGAGTATCCGCCAAAACCCCTCAAGTCGACTTTTAACATTAAAATGTGTCACCTTCGCAGACAACCTGCTATTTTTGCTACTCTAATCCAGTAACAGATTCCCACTGCTCACATGATTACTGGAGGATTTCGCTATCCAATTTTAAGTAAATGTAACCAAATCAGAGGTACTTAATGTCTCTATTCCAGTGAGAGAACGTAACCATAGCTAAAAAACAACCCTTGGACATCTACATTACTCAATATTTAGGGATCCAGTTACCCAGTAGCCACTAGCAGACCTCTATAAGCTCAACTTCCTTCCCTCTTAACTGAATTGAAACATCTTTTGCAAGAATATGATTTCCCTACATCTAGTGGATAGGTCGCAAAAACATATTAAAAATATAGAAAAATTGTGGGGGATCAGTCAGCACAACCCTATATGCAGGTGGCACATCGCTATGGCGAAATACATATTCAAAGAAAAAAACACAAATGCAATAGCACTCTGCAAACCAGCACTCCGCCCTGCCTCCATGCTGGATGTTGAATGAGGCATTGGTGTACATTTTAGCCAAAGCGTAAAAAGCCACTCACCACGACAAGGTCGCCTCTGTGAGTGGTCCCTAACACTAGTTCCTACCTGTTTATGGGCCATGACAGCCACACAAAGTCCAGGGAGCGCAGGTACAGCATGGAACGCCAGGCACACTCTGCTTTTAACCCCGTCCGGTGCCGTTACATTATTCATCGGATCCAGGGATGCAAGTACCAACATGCAATGCTGAGCCCACTATATACTTCCTCCTGGAGCCAAATGGCTACTGGTAGGCCCTGTAGAAGTAGACTCAGTTTTATACTGACTTTAAAACCAGCCTCCAGGGCAGACTAACTGTTCAGGTGTTGCATGAACTGCATGGAGATCGCCACGCCTCCAATATATACTACAAAGAAAAAATGAGGGGGATTCAGTCAGCACAACCCTATATGCGGGTGCACATCACTATGGCAAAATACATATTCAATTCTTTGAATATTAAAAACATATATAACACCAAAAATCTTATATTACTCTATCAAATAGTCCCAATGCATATACCTGCAACCTTCTTAGTACTATAAGGGCCACTCTTTCTAGATTATTGTGGAAAGGGCATAAATCCAGACTAACCTTTTACTCTACTGGTGAAGAGAAGAGAACATGGAGGGATGGGTACTAACAGACATTTTGTCTTATTACAAAGCCATTCAACTACTCAAACCCAGCAAGCATTAGATATGGAAGTTATTGATCAGCAGTCCCTGGGTCCAATCTGTTCAAAACCCTTTGGATGCCAAAGGCAAAAATTATTAAGTGACCAGATTTGACCCACTATTAAGGGGCACATGCTAAGTCTGGCTATCCTTGAGAGATGTCCCTAGAGCTTAATTCCAATAGTCTCACAAGCCTAGACTCCTATACTCTGACCTCTGGGAAAGCCTCTGTCACGTCCTGATAATGGAATTGCTCCACTCTGACCAAAGATACCACCTCCTGAGACACTCCAGTCATTCATACATTCTACTCATCCTCACCTCTCTACATATTGCAATTTCCAAAGGGTAACCAAGAGATTTGTGAAAGCTTTTTTCTTTAAGTGACAACTAACCTATTTGAGATGGCCTTCTCTACATCATCCACGATTTGGAGGAAGGTGGGAAGGCTCCATTACTTAATTCTCTCCCCTGCAACTCTTTCGAGACCTGCTTTTATTTTTTCATGGGAGAAGGAGCTGAACATATCTCTGTCAGATGAGGAGGTGCAGAGCGATTCTCAACTCGATCCCATGGATTTTCCCCATGTGAAAGACTACAGAACAAATCACTATAAGTAACTAACACACCTGGTACAGAACCCCAGAGTTCCTATGTGCTCATAAACTAATTAATCTGACAACAATTGTTGGAAGTGGGGATCATGTGGGCTCCTTCTCCCACATATGGTTCACATACCCTCTTATCACACCATATTGGAGTCAGATTGAGAGGACTATCCAGTCAGTCTGTGACAACACATTCACCCTAAAGACACATCAGGTCATATCAGGGCCGGGCCGACACAGAGGCTGGGGAAGCTCCAGCCTCTGGGCGCTCCAGCCTCAGGGCGCAGCAGGGGCCGGAGACCGGTCACCGCCGGAGTCAAACACTTTAAGTCCCCCAGGCGGCAGGCCAGACAGTGGCGAGCCGGCGGCAGGCGAGCGCTTGCTGCCGCTTGAGTTGTGATGTGACAGCAGTGCGCCGCGCGAGTGCCGACTCGCCGAGTGCGGTACTTAAAAGACAGAGACATCATGCATCGATTCACAGCCGGTGATTCAAAGGACCCAGCAGGGAGCCGGCAGCGGCAGGAGAACGGTGGGCGGGCCCAGAGCGTGATGCGTCACGCTGATGTCACGCTGCGCCAGGCAGAGCCCGCCCACTGACTGAATTCTTCTCCCGACTCCTGCGCCTGCTGCCTTCTCCAAGTTCTCCCGCCTCAGCTCAGGGCCAGGAAGCCTGCCCACTGTGCCCAGCTCAGCTGTCCTGGTGTGGACTGTAGTCTCAGAGTAGACTCAGTCTGTCGTACAGTACTACACCACTTGTCTTGCCTCCAGTAATAAAGTGCCCTGCCTCTGTATAACTTGTAAGTAGTAGGCGGCGCCAAAATCTCAGGGAGGGAGACAGTTTGAAAAATAAAAATGTGATTTTTACAGTGCCTGCTGGGAAGGGGGGGGGGGGATGGATGGATGGATGCATATGAGGCATAAAAGCAAAGCTCTGCAGATGTGACAGTATTGGGTCAGTCAATCACTAAATGAACCCTGTTATGGGGAGAAACTGTGGATGACACTATTTGTCATACACAGACGGTCTGTGTATGACAAATAGTGTCATCCACAGTTTCTCCCTATAACAGGGTTCATTTAGTGATTGACTGACCCAATACAGTCACATCTGCAGAACTTTGCTTTTATAGTAGTAGAATACAGTCACATTGCACGGGCGACGGGCCCTGCTGTCATTATGAAAGCAAATGCGACCCCACACCTCTTTTATTGGTGGTCAGTAAATGGGTCTGTCACAGACCCATTTACTGACCACCAATAAAAGAGGTGTGGGGTCGCATTTGCTTTCATAATGACAGCAGGGCCCGTGCAATGTGACTGTATTCTACTACACCCCCCCGCTCACTGGATATAATCTTATTAACTATATAACCGGTGCCCGCTAGCGCTGTCATCATAAAAGCAGATACAGCACCACAGCCTCACTCCTTGTATTTGGGGGTCATTCCTACACGGACCCTGTTATGGGGGGGATTCCCCCAATAACCGTGTCATCCTCAGATCCCCCCAATAGCAGTGTCATCCACCACAGATCCCCCCATAGCAGTGTCCTCCACCACAGATCCCCCATAGCAGTGTCATCCACCACAGATCCCCCATAGCAGTGTCATCCACACACTGTTCCCCCATAGCAGTGTCATCCACCACAGATCCCACCACTAGCAGTAGTCATCTACACCACAGATCCCCCATAGCAGTGTCATCCACCACAGATCCCCCATAGCAGTGTCATCCACCAAGATCCCCCCTAGCCTGTGTCATCCACCACAGATCCCCCAACTAGCAGTGTCATCCAACCACAGATCCCCCAATAGCAGTGTCATCCCACCACATGATGCTCCATAGCAAGCTGTCATCCCACACATCACTCCAAAACAGTGTCATACGAAAGTCCCCCCCCAATAATGGATGCCATCCACAGGATCACCACATAACAGTGGTATGTCAATCCACAGACCTGACTCGATCTGGAGATCGCTCAGGGAGTCCCACTCCATGTGGATGGGGGATACATTTTAAATAAAAGGACCAACCCCTTTATAAAGTCATACAAGTCTGCATTTATTTTCATTTACCCTACCTCTGTGCCCCCAATATAGTACAGCTCCCTCATATAGTACAGGCTCCCCATACTGTGCTGTCATATAGTACAGATTCCTTTTCTCTGTGTTGCCATGTTTAGTGGGCTTTATTACTGTGTGGGGCAATACGCATTGGGAGTTTGTACAGAGGTGGGGATGGTGCTGGAATCATGGAATGAGAAGCCTAAACTATTAGTTTTGCAGATTCTGCGGAGACGAGTGGTGGCCAGAAAAAGACTGATTCCAATCAAAGAAGACGTCGCCTTTGATTCACCCTTGAGTCGCCCTGTGAGTCAATATTTATGTACTTTTAATCAATTATGGTTTGCAGAATCTGTGTAGTGCTAGTATTTTCCACTATTTTGTCATATTGTGGAAGTATGGGACAAGAGAGACTTTCAAATCTTGCCATTCTTTCCATTGAATATGCAATGGCAAAGCAAATTGACTTTGAAAGGGTGATCGACCAATTTGCTTCAATGAAGGCAAGAAAAGTTGCACTGTAATTTACACCCGTATCTGTTTTTCACTTGGAATTTTGCACTTGGAATTTTGCTGACCACATGTAGCCCCATCTATCCTTGCCAAGCAGAGAATACTCCAACTTTTACTTGAGCAACTGCGCCAGAAGAATATCACCTATTCATGGCTATACCCGTTCGGACTCTCCATATTGCATAATGGGAAACGCATACGTACACATGTCCCTAGAGATCTTACCAAAGCTTGGTCACTTCTTGACATTGAGCCGCTTGAGATCCCTTCTTGGTTGCCAGCAGATACCACCATCACTATGCCACCACTACCGACGCAAGAACCCTGGCAGCCGACACCCAGAAACAAGCGACAGCGCCAGGGACAGAGGACGCCACAGGACTTAACAGATCCAACTTGAACAGTACTTTTTTTTCTTTTTTATGTTCTTGCAGGTACCCTATACTGATATAGCCCAAGGTGAGCTGTAGGTCGCTTAGTTCTCATCTTGCACTAGAACTACCACACAGTTCTTATATGTTACTTGGCCATCTCATTAACATGGTTCACTCTATATACAATATATGCGCTAATATGGAGACAATTAAAAATGTTTTCATAATATCCTTCACCTGTTCTATGATATTTGCTGTTACCGATGTTAGTGCTGCTTGGCGAGACAGTCCAGCTCCTACAAAATTGGTGCCCACAATCGGGTGGACAATGTGCAAATCCTTTACCAGCCCAGAGGGACCCCCCCCCCCCACTCTTCCCCCCCCTTAATGTATGTAACATCGGTGTTATCAACATTTTTATTTATTTTACCATAATCCACATGTCTACTGTCTAACAAAGCTGACAGATTTTACTGTTGGTCAGGACAGTTATTGTCTTTGCTACACTTACACCCCCCACTACTACTACCCTTGCATTTACTACCTTCTACAGTGTTTTTACATTTATAGCAGGAGGTGCAGAGGTTCACGCCCTTCTTTTTCCTCCTCTCTTTTTCCCTTCTCCATACTCATTTCTCACCATTTTACCCATTGTACTCGCTACTTCTTTAGTACCTCATATTCTTACCACCCCCGCCTTCCCACCGTCCTCCGCAATGGATTGCACCATCGCCACCTTAACACTAAAGGCCTCAACTCACCGAACAAGAGAAGCCACATTTTTCCTTTACTTCGTAAGATTAAACCAGTATTCTCTTTCTGCAGGAGACCCATTTTAAATCAAACCGCATCCCCAAATACCAAGCTCGCCCTTTTCGCAATGGCTCCATAGTTGCAAAACTTCATCCGCTCAAGAGGAGTGTCAAAAGCAGTCCACAAGTCCAATCATTCATGGACACAGAAGGGATTCTCCTGATGTTCAAAGGCGAGATAGGTTCGCAGATGTATATGCTAGCTAACTTCCACTCACCCAACACAGGTCAAATCCCTTGAAGCGCCCTAAACATGCTGCAGTTGTTTGCAGAAGGGAAAATAATACTTGGATCTGACCTCAATGTTACCCTAGACCGAATGTGGACTCTTCTACATGTAGGTCTCAGACCACAGTAGGCTCTTAAGCAAACTTGGAGCAAAGCTATGGGACCTGCATTTGGAGGATGCCTGGAGACTTGGTAACCCGTCCACAAGAGATTACACCTTCTACTCTATCCCTCATAACTCGTTTCAACGCTTAGACTATATATTTCTTTCAGCCTCAGCTCTCTTTTCTCTTCAGGCCCGAATAGGCCCAATCACTATCTCAGATCATGCCCCATGTTCAGTGATATGCCTTTTTTCACAACTTCCCTGTGGAGAATGGATATGGAGACTGAACGAGTCTCTTTTGGACTCTGAAGCTAAACGCTTAAAGGTCAGACAACAACTTCAATGTTTTTTTAAAGACAATTCCTCCCCCCAAACATCTCCATCACTATTATGGGAGACCCACTGTCACGGTGGGGAGTGGGGTAAACCCTCCACCGTGCGGTGTCAAAGGGTAAAAGGGGTTCAGCCTGGCCAAAAGACGTAATAAGGGAGCAGGTCACCTCCTACAGCGTCCCTAACCCACTCCCTGACTCCTCACCGTATGAGCGGACCCGATGGTAGGACGGCTCATATTTTGGATTCCTAGAGACCTGAATCGCCCTGCTAATTCCTCACAAGGAGCCGGGAAGAGATGACCTGTTCATCCCAGTCATGGAGGAACAGGAGTCTCTATCTGAGGCCAGGCTGCAAGGAGAGGGAACACATACAGCATATGGAGTTGGCAGGTAAGCGAAACCAATACACACTTACCTGCCACAGCCACACTGACTGGAACCCCGTGCACAAGTGCTGCTGTCCACACCAACAATAAAGGACACAGCACAAACCACAACCACACAGGAACCCAGGACACCCATAGCTGCAATAAACGTGAGACAGGGGAAATGTCTAGCAAACATGCTGGACACAAACCAGCCAAGTAAAACAACATAAGACATACAACACCCTGAACATAACCCACGCAAAACCAAAAGATAAGAAGGGAAAGCTACACCATAATAAATCAATGACACAAGGGTGGCCCCTCACTGGGACAGATGGTAAAAGCCAGGAACAGTGACCACCAGCATACACCAAGGCTGGAGGAAACACTGAGCTTCAGGCAATCCAGCAGAGGCGAAATAGCCCAAGCAGCCACACCCACACACACATAAACCCAGTGTTCACAAAAACACTAGGAAGGGAGTTAACTCTTCCAACACCAGACAGAGGAAGGAAGCTACTTAAAGGGAAGTGCACACACAAGCATACCAAACCACACGTTACCACCGGCAACAGCATGCTTGGCAACCATGTTACGGCAATCACCCCAGAAGGCCGAGACACTGCCCACCACATGCTCTCACAGGCAACACGAAGCCGCGGGCAACCGCAAGTGTGGCAACAGTGTCACAGCGCAAACCGAAGGCCGTGACATCCACAAAGCCTACATAAGAGGAGTGGTGGGGGCAATGGGCTCAAGGGAGGAGAGAGAGACAACAAAATATAGACCTTCTCTTGGATAAATAGCAAAACACTGAGTGACTCAATAAAGACTCCTTCTTACAGAGTAGACAGGAGGAACTGCTCTCCCTGAGACAACAACTTAGATATTGGACCATAGAACGGCAAAACAGTACTTCAATTTTAAACATAAGCTATATGCACATGGAGACAAGGGAGGTAAACTCATGTCCTCTCTGATCAAAAAATCAAGAGACAGGACGTACATCCACAAAATAGGAGAGCCCGATGGGCCCATGCTCACACAAACTTCTGACATAGACAAAGCATTTCAATCTTATTATACAGGCTTGTATAACCTGCAAAACTCATCAGACATTTCTCAACCACAACTTCTCAATTATTTTCTGAACTCATTACACTTACCTACAATATCTCCAGGAGAAGCAGCCACCCTGATATCCCCAGTGACTGTAGAAGAGGTACAAACTGTGCTTCGTAGCTTTCCCCCAGGAAAAAGCCCTTCTTTACTACAAAAAATTTGAAGACATCTTATTACCACACCTAGTCACTCTTGGTAACCATTTATTCCCAAGAGGCGCCCTTTTCCCATAAGCCAAGAGGAACATCAAACTAATACATCACACTAATACATAAAACTGGGAAGGATCCACAATCATGTAGTAACTACCCACCCTAGTTCTCTCCTAAACTTAGACCTGAAGATCTAGGCCAAGCAATTAGCTACCCGTATTAGCTCTTTGCTTCACCATCTCATTGGAAAGGAACAGCAGGATTCATTAAAAATAGAGAGGGAAGAGATAATTTTGTGCAAGTTACTCCATGTTATACATATCGCACACAAACACAAGAGGCCCCTAGCGCTTGCTAGGAATAGATGCTGAAAAAGCATTCAACAGTGTTAGTTGGGCCTTTATGGAAGCCACCTTCACAAGTTTTAATTTCCTCCTGAACTCGATCTCGGCAATATTCACTCTCCTATGCGCAACCATCTGCTTGTATCAAAATAAATGGCACCCTATCCCCTCCTTTCAATATTTTTTTAGTGGTAGCCACACAAAGTCAGGGAGCGCAGGTACAGCATGAACGCCAGGCACACTCTGCTTTTAACCCTGTCCCGGTGCCGTTACAGATTTCATCGGATCAGGGATGCAAGTACCAACATGCATGCTGAGCCCACTATATACTTCTCCTGGAGCCAAATGGCTACTGGTAGGACTGTAGAAGTAGACTCAGTTTTATACTGACTTTAAAACCATCCTCCAGGGCAGCTAACTGGTCAGGTGTGCATGACTGCATGGAGATCGGCCACGCCTCCATTATATACTACAAAGAAAAAAGTGGGGGATTCAGTCAGCACAACCCTATTATGCGTTTGCACATCACTAGTGGCAAAATACATATTCAATTCTCTTGAATATTAAAAACATATATAACACCAAAAATCTTATTATACTCTATCGAATAGTCCCCAAGCATATACCTGCAACCTTCTCTAGTTACTATAAGGGCCACACTTTCTAGATTATTGTGGAAAGGGCATAAATCCAGACTACCTTTTACTCTACTGGTGAAGAGAAGGAGAACATGGAGGGATGGGTCTAACAGACATTTTGTCTTATTACAAAGCCATTCAACTACTCAAACCCAGCAAGCAATTAGATATGGAAGTTATTGTTCAGCAGTCCCTGGGTCTCCCAATCTGTTCAAAACCCCTTTGGATGCCAAAGGCAAAAATTATTAAGTGACCAGATTTGACCCACTATTAAGGGGCACATGCTAAGTCTGGCTATCCTTGAGAGATGTCCTAGAGCTTAATTCCAATAGTTCTCACAACCTAGACTCCCTATACTCTGACCTCTGGGAAAGCCTCTGTCACGTCCTGATAATGGAATTGCTCCACTCTGACAAAGTACCACCTCCTGAGACACTCCAGTCATTCATACATTCTACTCATCTCACCTCTCTACATATTGCACATTTCCAAAGGGTAACCGAGAGATTTGTGAAAGCTTTTTTCTTTAAGTTACAACTAACCTAATTTGAGATGGCCTTCTCTACATCATCCACGATTTGGAGGAAGGTGGGAAGGCTCCATTACTTAATTCTCTCCCCTGCAACTCTTTTGAGACCTGCGGGCACAGACCGTCTGTGTATGACAAATAGTGTCATCCACAGTTTCTCCCCATAACAGGGTTCATTTAGTGATTGACTGACCCAATACAGTCACATCTGCAGAACTTTGCTTTTATAGTAGTAGAATACAGTCACATTGCACGGGCGACGGGCCCTGCTGTCATTATGAAAGCAAATGCGACCCCACACCTCTTTTATTGGTGGTCAGTAAATGGGTCTGTGACAGACCAATTTACTGACCACCAATAAAAGAGGTGTGGGGTCGCATCTTGCTTTCATAATGACAGCAGGGCCCGTGCAATGTGACTGTATTCTACTACACCCCCCCGCCCACTGGATATAATCTTATTAACTATATAACCGGTGCCGCTAGCGCTGTCATCATAAAAGCAGATACAGCACCACAGCCTCACCCCTTGTATTTGGGGGTCATTCCTACACGGACCCTGTTATGGGGGGGATTCCCCCAAAAAAGAGTGTCATCCTCAGATCCCCCCAATAGCAGTGTCATCCACCACAGATCCCCCATAGCAGTGTCATCCACCACAGATCCCCCATAGCAGTGTCATCCACCACAGATCCCCCATAGCAGTGTCATCCACCACAGATCCCCCATACCAGTGTCATCCACCACAGATCCCCCATAGCAGTGTCATCCACCACAGATCCCCCATAGCAGTGTCATCCACCACAGATCCCCCATAGCAGTGTCACCCACACATCCTCCAAACCAGTGTCATCGATAGATCCCCCCATAATGGTGCCATCCACAGATCCCACATAACAGTGTTGTCATCCACAGACCTGCCCGATCTGGAGATCGCTCAGGGAGTCCCATCCTGTGGATGGGGGATACACTTTAAATAACAGGACAACCCCTTTAAAGTCATACAAGTCTGCATTTATTTTCATTTCCCTCCTCTGTGCCCCAATATAGTACCGCCCCCATATAGTACAGGCTCCCCCATCTGTGCTGTCATATAGTACAGATTCCTTTTCTCTGTGTTGCCATGTTTAGTGGGCTTTATTACTGTGTGGGGCAATACGCATTGGGAGTTTGTACAGAGGTGGGGATGGTGCTGGAATCATGGAATGAGAAGCCTAAACTATTAGTTTTGCAGATTCTGCGGAGACGAGTGGTGGCCAGAAAAAGACTGATTCAATCAAAGAAGACGTCGCTTTGATTCACCCTTGAGTCGCCTGTGAGTCAATATTTATGTACTTTTAATCAATTATGGTTTGCAGAATCTGTGTAGTGCTAGTATTTTCCCACTATATTGTCATTATTGTGGAAGTATGGGACAAGAGAGACTTTCAAATCTTGCCATTCTTTCCATTGAATATGCAATGGCAAAGCAAATTGACTTTGAAAGGGTGATCGACCAATTTGCTTCAATGAAGGCAAGAAAAGTTGCACTGTAATTTACACCCGTATCTGTTTTTCACTTGGAATTTTGCACTTGGAATTTTGCTGACCACAAAACTATACAGTTTTTAATGCAAAACTTGCTAGTTTTTATTCTGTCTTGTTGACGGGATTATGTTTATATTAAGATTATGTGGTTATTGTCTTATATGACTTGTTTTTGCACTTTATTTCTTTCTTTATATGGATCTAAAGAGGTTGTGCATTTGTTTACAGCTATAGTTAATTGGTACATAATCATTAAACTGCGCATACTTATGTGTGATTACAACAGTAAGTATTTAGTAAAGACTCCACAAGTTGATGGGGGGGGGGGGGGGCGCACTTGGGAAGCTCAGCCTCTGTTGGTGGTTGACCTTGTCCCAGCCCTGGGTCATATTAGCTAGATCAAGCTCAAACTATAAGCCTTCCAAGAACAACTTAGTTACCCACTTACTAGCAGCTGCAAAAACCTTAATCCCTTTGCACTGGCTTAGCCAATCCCCACCATCTCATGGGGAATGGGTGGCGAAAGTGAACCAGATTTGTTGATTTTAAGAACTTACTGGCATAATCAATAGAAATAAAAAGAGTTATCTTAAAGTGTGGTCTCCATGGCAGGGATTTCAAGAGGGCCAACACCATAACTGTGTAATTTACCCCCCCCCCTCCTTTTCCTTACCCTTCCTTCTCATATATGAATCTCAGTTTGAACATGCTGTTATTTAAACTTAATGTTAGGAGTCATCACTTTAGGAACTTATATGATAGTACCTGAGTTGACCAGCTGTGTCTAGTACTTTACTTTCTTGTCCTTTATTATTGCAAAAATGTGAAGACACATTGTTCTGGCATGACTTTATTATAAATAAAGAATCATAAAAAAAATATATATATCTTGTATGCCTTTCTTTATACTGTCATGTTCCTCTGATCCTGTGCTTTGGTTTGGCCATGACTATGCATCCTGAGTATTCTTAGGTATGACACATAATACCTGCCTTCCCGAAACTGTGGCTGTTCATACCCTCACTACTATTTCAGCACCACAGTCACCAAACCAAAACCAAATTTAGTGATTGTAACCTGGGATTCTTTGCAATAAAGTCCAAATGCCTGTACAAGGAGGTAAAGGGTGAAACACAGGCAACTCCTTAGACTCTACACCTCAACGAATTGACTTCGATCTGAATTTCAGGAAAAATTTGATCAATTTTCCCTGAAATGGCGGTTAAAAACAAAAAAATAAATACTCACTAAATACATTTACTTGCGAAGAGGCCGTTGTGGCCATCTTGATTAAAGATACCATGCAAAATCTCGCACGCGGTGATGTACAACATCAACCACGCCACCCTGCGTGATACATCATCAATCAATATGGCTGCAATGGCCTATACACGATCAAATGATTAAGGTGAGTATTTTTTTTTTTACTCTGATTAACCCCTGAAGGGCATAAATGGTAGCCTCAGATGCCACAATCAGCAATGAACACAGCATCTGGGGGGTTCAATAACAGGCGGCAGCGTGATCTCCTGTTCCCCATCATTGCGCCCGCTACATACAAGAAATGTGCTTCTTGACAAAGTAATCTTCACAAAGTGAATTTCTTTTTGAAATTTGGTGAAGCAGCTGGATCAAATTTTACATAACTTCACTTATCTTAATGGTAACTTATCATAAGTAGAAAAAAACAGACGCTAATGTAAAAGTGTTATTGGCTTATTGGCTGCCTAGACAGAAAGAAGCAAAACATTAGCTACACATAAGGGAGAAAGATATTTGAAATTAGGAGTTAGTAAAGCATTCCTTCCTTTGTGCAGGAAATGTAATTGTTACTTTGAAATAAGTATATTAGTAAAAGTTTGTGATACCTTATTTTACAAAGGTTATTTTAACCTAAAGAAATGTGTTGATGATTGAATTAACTAGTGTGAGATTGCTGGGTTTGCACCTTATGACCGGAATAATAAAGGGCAAGTGATTAAAATGAATAGTTATTTATACAGTAATGTAAGCGTTACGGAACAATCCGATACAGTAAAACTGCATAATAAAGTCTTCACAGCAGTTTTTACTTGCAGATCTTAAAATACCCACCTTTTCATTCATTAGCTTATAAGAACAAAGAAGACAAGATGAAGTCTTAATTCAGATTTTTTACTAAACACAGTTATGCTGACATTGTACAAATGTAATAGTTTTTGTCTTTGTTATATGCCATGTAAAATTAATTATGCATTAAAGGACAAAGAAGCATTTGATTTCTCTGTGAACTTTTTTTTTATTGTAAAACCCATGATAATGTGAATATTTCCTAACACACAAGGGTCTTTTGCTTGCATACACCATACACTTTCTAATTACCAGACATTTTTTTATGATTGTATTTTACTTATTTTGGGCTAAAAATCATTTTTCAATTGGTCATTATTAAAAATATTTATCCATTCTGTCACAAAGAGTTAACTGTCTAGCTGTGTGAATTGCATTTTCACTTCCACTTTGTGCTGGTCATCTAATAACCCTTATCTCTAAATTCTCAATAGTTCAAAAACATTTATTTAAGCCACATTCTTATCAGTAAGATAATAATTGAGCTATAATGAGTGTTTAGGAGGTCGGAGATCAGAATTTGGGAGCCGTCATCTGAGCTACCTGATGGGAGACAGTAAAAATACAGTTCCTGCTACTAGAGAATCTTAAGACTGTACAGTGAAAAGTGATCAAAATTTTTAATAAAGAATAAAATGCAATAATAATACAATTAAGCATTCACCTTTTAACTGTTGATTATACAATTCAGCAATGCTGACGGTAAAAATACTTAAAGAACAAAAAGAATACCTCTCATGTGTCCTCCATCCAAAATACTTTTCCCCCTATATTTATTATATGATCTATTTTTACAGTGGCTACATGTAAGACACAATTGTGCAATGCTTTACATAATATGATTTAGCACATTTAGCAAAAGGTCAGATACAATACAAGAGCAATGTGTGAGTAGTTTTCTCCAGGTTCTCCAAAAGATTGTAGTTAGGACAACCAAAAGATTTGTGGGTATCTCTGTAATTTTTATGTAATTTCAACACTTCTGCAGTGATTCTCAGAGGTATACATGAAAATGTTAACTGTTGTGTCGCTTCTGAGGAAGTTACATAGTAGGTGGTATGCATACCACCTACTATGTAACTAGTTAGTTTGTTGCTAACTGTGAAGGAGAGAGCAGCATGAGAGCATACAAAGTAATTATCTCACAGTGTACTAAATAGAGCATTCAAGTAAGCCTGGTTGTATGAGCACTACTGTAGATGATACTTTTAATGGACACTACTGAAGTGCAGCTTTATGAACAGAAAAAGTGAGTAATAAATAGTAAATTGTCCGTCATAAGAGCAGTCAATAGCTTGTTACAAATGGTAACTATGGGGGGGGGGGGGGATTTATCATGAGAGGGATTTTTTTGTCAGTTTTGGAAGGGTCTGTGTTCCCATCCTTTGGACCAAAATTATCAAATGTTGCATGATGTTTGAAAAATTTGTTGCAGAAGTCTAACACTTCTGTTTTGAGATGAGCACCCGAGTATAATTGAAGTCAATGGGAGAACACTAGCATTAAACCAGGTACCCCCTCTGAAGAGGGGAGGGTGCCTGATTCATAAAAAAAAATCAGAAATTGTTGGTAACACCATCAAAATGGTTCTGTAACAGCATGAGGAGGATGTATGGATGCATCTTGGACTCGCTGGTCGCTGCTGGGAACTATGTTGTCCAAATAGTACGCCACTTTTACATAATGACAATAATACGCACAAAACCAAGGGGGAAAAAATTATTTGTAGAGGAAAAATTTATAGAAAACATTCTTTCTTGAATATTTACTTGTATATAAAGTGCAAGTGCTGCCAAAAATTACAAGGAAGAGGCACTCCGATACACCCTTAGTTACACATAAAGGAGGACATCATACACACCCTTTAAAAATTATGATTGATAGCCTGCTGGTGACCTTTAAAAACATTATGAGCAAGGGCCTGCTGATCTGACCATCTAAAACATTATGGGCTGTGGCCTGCTGCCGCTTTGGTTACTCTAGTTAACTTGTGGCCGATGGCACGTCCCATTGACGGCGATGACCCATTCGGATGTCTGGCCTATCAACTTTCGATGTAATTGTCAGCTCAAAACCATTGTAAACTACGGGTAACGGGGTTCAGTGTTTGATTCCGGAGAGGGAGACTGAGAAACGGCTAACACATCCAAGCAGGGCAAGCGGGTGTTACGCAAATCACACATTCCCGACTCGTGGAGGTAGTGACGATAAATAACAATAAAGGACTCTTAACCCCTTAAGTCCTTAAGGACTAAGGGCGTACGGGTACGTCCTAACTTTAAATCGGGATTCCGGCACCCCGGGGGTTAATCGCAACGAGATGCCGGCTGAAATCATTCAGCCGGCATCCTGTGACAACGCCAGGGGGGTCATGTGACCCCCCCCCCTATCGGCGATCGCCGAAAACCGCAGGTCAATTCAGACCTGCGGTTTGCTGCGCTTTTTGCAGTTTCTGATCAGAAACTTTTGTGTCCCTCAAACATAGATTTTACACCCCCCCTGCACCCCTGCATGATTTTTTGCCGGCGGGTGGTGCAGGGGGGGGAGTTGTGGGCGGTGGGGGTGGTGCGGGAGGCGGGCGGTGCGGCAGGCGGGATCCCCCGCTCGCCTCCTCTTGAAAATTTGTTGGTGTACAGTGGGTATACCAGGGTGCCAGCACATTGCTGACACCCTGGTATAAACGGCTGACATCGGTGATGCGATGTCAGCCGTTTAACCCTTTCCATACAGCGGTCCGTACGGACCGCTGTATGGAAAAAGTTAACAGTAAGAGGGAGCTCCCTCCCTCTCCCATCGGGGGGCTGCAGTGCCTTTGCAGCTCCCCGATGGAGAGGGAGAGAGCCCCCAGACAGCCCCCCGACAGCCCCATCCTTACCCTTTCCCGTCTGCGAAGTTCTGACCAGTACTGAGCAGTAGTGATGTCGCGAACATAAAATTTTCAGTTCGCGAACAGCGAACGCGAACTTCCGCAAATGTTCGCGAACTGGCGAACCGGGCGAACCGCCATAGACTTCAATAGACAGGCGAATTTTAAAACCCACAGGGACTCTTTCTGGCCACAATAGTGATGAGAAAGTTGTTTCAAGGGGTCTAACACCTGGACTGTGGCATGCCGGAGGGGGATCTATGGCAAAACTCCCATGGAAAATTACGTAGTGGACGCAGAGTCGGGTTTTAATCCATAAAGGGCATAAATCAACTAACATTCCTAAATTGTTTGGAATAACGTGCTTTAAACATCCAGTGTGTGTATACGATCAGGTATGATGTTGTATCGATCAGGTAGTGTAAGGGTTACAGCCCGCATCACAGACATTGACAGACCAAACTCCCCTTTTAATGCACCGCAAACAGTTCATTTGCACAACCGCAAACTCCCCATTTGCACAAGGTTGGATACCAAGCTAGCCACGTCCCGGTGATGTCATTGAAGGTTTCTTCCTCCACCCAGCCACGTTACAACACCAAGGGTCCCCGAAAGGTCAATTGAATTGATTTTTCGAACGGGGAGATGGTTAAAAAACGCTGGCTCCCTCCCCTTTGTTTTTATCACGGTGACTGCGTCTGCGCCTTTGCAATTTACTGTCACACCCGATATGAGTGGTATTTTCTGTAGTACTATTCTCATCAGTTTAATCCCTCTAACGTCCCCAATCTGGGTGCCATTTATTGAATAGATTTTTCGAACGGGGAGATGGTATCAGTGGTTGGCACTGGCAGTGGGCACACTACAGTCAGTAGAAGCGGGCCTGACACACACTGGCAGCAGGCAAGCAACTGAAAATACACTAAAGTGTAAAAATTAAATGCCTTATTTATCGGCAAGCTACTGTGCCACCCGGTATGAGTGGTTGGCACTGGCAGTGGGCACACTACAGTCAGTGGAAGAGGGCCTGACACACACTGGCAGCAGGCAAGCAACTGAATTTAGACTACTGTCTAAAAATTAAATGCCTTATTTATCGGCAAGCTACTGTGCCACCCGGTATCAGTGGTTGGCACTGGCAGTGGGCACACTACAGTCAGTGGAAGCGGGCCTGACACACACTGGCAGCAGGCAAGCAACTGAATTTAGACTACTGTCTAAAAATTAAATGCCTTATTTATCGGCAAGCTACTGTGCCACCCGGTATCAGTGGTTGGCACTGGCAGTGGGCACACTACAGTCAGTTGAAGTCGGCCTGACACACACTAGCAGCAGGCAAGCAGCTGAAATTACACTAAAGTGTAAAAATTAAATGCCTTTTTTATGCAAAGTCCTGTGCCAGCCGGTATGAGTGAGTGGGCACTGGCAGTGGGCACACTACAGTCAGTGGAAGTCAGCCTGACACACACTGGCAGGCAACTAACCTTAGATTAAAGTGTAAAAATTAAGTGCCTTTTTTTAAGCAAAGTCCTGTGCCACACGGAATGACAGGGGTGAGCACTGGCAGTGGGCACACTACAGTCTGTGGGCCTGCAGCTCCTCACACACAGGCAGGCCAGGCAACTGCAATATGTATATAAGGAAAAAAAAAAAGCAGACTAATGTTGCAGCCCTAAAAAGGGCTTTTTGGGGTGCTGTCAGGACGCTGTCCTTACAGCAGAGATCAGATGAGTCTTTCAGGACTGGAGTGGACACTGAATTCACTAGCCTAGCTATCGATTTCCCAATTAAATCAGCAGCAGTTACAGTCTCCCTCCTCTCACTAAGACTGCAGCTTCAGAATGAATCTAAAATGGATGCTGTGCAGGAGGTGGGAGGGTCTGGGAGGAGGGTATGCTGCTGATTGGCTGGAATGTGTCTGCTGACTGTGAGGTACAGGGTCAAAGTTTGCTCAATGATGATGTATAGGGGGCGGACCGAA
Source organism: Bufo bufo (assembly GCF_905171765.1). Taxonomy (NCBI): domain Eukaryota; kingdom Metazoa; phylum Chordata; class Amphibia; order Anura; family Bufonidae; genus Bufo; species Bufo bufo. The sequence continues at coordinate 294,986,229 of NC_053393.1, forward strand.
CATCGCATGTGTTCGCCCGGCAGAGGCGAACGCGAACAAGCTATGTTCGCGGGAACTGTTCGCCGTCGGATAGTTCGGGCCATCTCTACTGAGCAGACGGGGAAGGTTCCCATGGCAACAGGGACACAGGCATCCTGCTGTCCATGGTGCTGAACAGATCTGTGCTAAAGGCAGAGATCTGTTCGGACAAAGTGTAAGTAAAATACAGTTACAGTACAATATATATTGTACTGTACTGTATTATACAGACATCAGACCACAGGATCTTCAAGAACCAAGTGGGTCTGGGTCAAAAAAAAAAAATGTGAAAAAAGTGAAAAAAGTAAAAATCAAAAAACACATTTATCACTGGTTAAAAAATGAAAAAAATAAAATTCCCTACACATGTTTGGTATCGCCGCGTCCGTAACGACCTGATCTATAAAACGGTCATGTTACTTTCCTCGCACAGTGAACGCCATAAAAATAAAAAAATAAAAACTATTAGGAAATTGAAATTTTGCCCACCTTACTTCCCAAAAAAGGTAATAAAAATTATCAAAAAAGTCGCATGTACGCCAAAATAGTACCAATCAAACCGTCATCTCATCACGCAAAAATCATATTCTACCCAAGATAATCGCCCAAAAACTGAAAAAAACTATGGCTCTCAGACTATGGAAACACTAAAACATGATTTTTTTTGTTTCAAAAATGAAATCATTGTGTAAAACTTAAATAAATAAAAAAAAGTATACATATTAGGTATCGCCGCGTACGTATCGACCGGCTCTATAAAAATATCACATGACCTAACCCCCCAGGTGACCACCGTAAAAAAATTTAAAAAAAAACGGTGTAAAAAAAGCCATTTTTTGTCATCTTACGTCACAAAAAGTATAATAGCAAGCGATCAAAAAGTCATGTGCACCCCAAAATAGTGCCAATCAAACCGTCATCTCATACCGCAAAAAATTAGACCCTAATTAAGATAATCGCCCAAAAACTGAAAAAACTATGGCTCTTAGACTATGGAGACACTAAAACATTTTTTTTGTTTTAAAAATGAAATCATTGTGTAAAACCTACATAAATAAAAAAAAATTGTATACATATTAGGTATCGCCGCGTCCGTGACAACCTGTTCTATAAAATTACCACATGATCTAACCTGTCAGATGAATGTTGTAAATAACAAAAAAAAAATGTGCCAAAAAATCTATTTCTTGTTACCTTGCCGCACAAAAAAGTGTAATATAGAGCAACCAAAAATCATATGTACCCTAAACTAGTACCAACAAAACTGCCACCCTATCCCGTAGTTTCTAAAATGGGGTCACTTTTTTGGAGTTTCTACTCTAGGGTTGCATCAGGGGGGCTTCAAATGGGACATGGTGTCAAAAAAGCCAGTCCAGCAAAATCTGCCTTCCAAAAACCGTATGGCATTCCTTTCCTTCTGCACCCTGCCGCGTGCCCGTACAGCGGTTTATGACCACATATGGGGTGTTTCTGTAAACTACAGAATCAGGGCCATAAATAATGAGTTTTGTTTGGCTGTTAACCCTTGCTTTGTAATTGGAAAAAAAAAATATTAAAATGGAAAATCTGCCAAAAAAGTGAAATTTAGAAATTGTATCTTTATTTTCCATTAAATTTTGTGCAACACCTAAAGGGTTAACAAAGTTTGTAAAATCAGTTTTGAATACCTTGAGGGGTTTAGTTTCTTAGATGGGGTCACTTTTATGGAGTTTCTACTCTAGGGGTGCATCAGGGGGGCTTCAAATGGGACAAGGTGTCAAAAAACCAGTCCAGCAAAATCTGGCTTCCAAAAACCATACGGCGCACCTTTCACTCTACGCCCTACTGTGTGCCCGATACCGTAGTTTACGGCCACATTATGGGGTGTTTCTGTAAACGGCAGAGTCAGGACAATAAATATACAGTCTTGTTTGGCTGTTAACCCTTGCTTTATTAGTGGAAAAAATGGGTTAAAATGGAAAATTAGGCAAAAAAATGAAATTCTCAAATTTCATCCCCATTTGCCAATAACTCTTGTGCAACACTAAGGGTTTAACGAAGTTTGTAAAATCAGTTTTGAATACCTTGAGGGGTGTAGTTTATAGAATGGGGTCATTTTTGGGCGGTTTCTATTATGTAAGCCTCGCAAAGTGACTTCAGACCTGAACTGGTCCCTAAAAATTGGGTTTTTGTAAATTTCAGAAAAATTTCAAGATTTGCTTCTAAACTTCTAAGCCTTGTAACATCCCCAAAAAATAAAATATCATTCCCAAAATGCTACAAACATGAAGTAGACATATGGGGAATGTAAAGTCATCACAATGTTTGGGGGTATTACTAGGTAGAGAAACTGAAACTTTGAAATTTGAAACTTTTTCAAAATTTTTGGTAAATATGGTATTTTTTATGTAAAAAAAATAAACTTTTTTGACCAAATTTTAGCAGTGTCATGAAGTACAATATATGACGAAAAAACTATCTCAGAACAGCCTGGGTAAGTCAAAGCGTTTTAAAGTTATCAGCACTTAAAGTGACACTGGTCAGATTTGCAAAAAATGGCCAAGTCCTTAAGGGGTTAAGATGCCCTGTTATTGGAATGAGTAATACAAAATTACAGGGAATGTCATTGCGGTATTTTGGATGAGGAAGCGTTATACAGGAGAGGCCCTGCTGCCGCCTTTGTTGACTCTAGATAACTTCACCTGATCGCACGTCCCCATGACGTCCCACGATCCATTTAGTATCTTCCCTATCAACTTTCAATGTTCTTTTATGCGCCTAACATGGTGACCACCGGTAACGGGGAATCATTGTTTGATTTTGGAGAGGGAGCCTGATGAACGGCTATGGCTACTACTTTAAAGCAAGGCAGCATGAGTTGCGGGCCTGCAGGTGAGCTGACCCTGTAAATGATTTAAGTTGCGGGCTTGTAGATGAGCTGACCCTGAAAAAGATTTTAGGTGCGGGCCTGCTGGTGAGCTGAACCTGTAAAACATTATATGCAAAGGCCTCCAGCTGAGCTGACCCTCTAAAACATTCTATGTGAGGGCCCGCATGTGAGCTGACCCTGTAAAAGATTTGAGTCGCGGGCCTGCATGTGAGCTAACCCAGTGAAATATTTGAGTTGAGGGTCTGCAGCTGAGCTGACCCTGAAAAAGATTTGAGTTGCAGGCCTGCAGGTGAGCTGACCCATTAAAAGATTTTAGGTGCGGGCCTGCTGGTGAGCTGAGGTGGAACCGACAAACCCAACTTGATTTTGATGGCTGCATTAATCTGCAGGTGACCGTCATACAGCTCTACAGATTTGTTTCCACCTGCATCTTTCTCAACAATCTGTGGCCTCAGTCTTTTATCCAGACTCTGTCATTGTGCCACTATGTGGCCTCCTCATACTGCCAATTCCATACCATGTCACCTTGACACTTATTTTTATAACTATGCTGCTGCTGATGCTGCTTAAAAGTCCTTAAAGTTATCACCAGGCCCACAATTTAATTAAGGTTTTGGAATCGATTACCCCAACTTGCTTTTGAGGGCCGCCTCAGTGGCGTAGATAGAAATGACTAGGCCCCACAGCAAATTTTTGAATGAGGCTCCATCCCACAGTAATTTTTAGCGACCCCTTCCTTTCATGCTGCCCCCCATTTCTGTGGCTAGTAAAGATCGCTCTCTATCAGGCAAGGGTCGGTAGCTGTTCCATCCGTTTTATACACTGTCTATACTGTCACTGTATATAATTATATTGTGTAATACTGTTGAGGGGGCCCTGACCAAATCCTTTAGTACTCCTCCTCCTGGATGGGCCCCTTCTGGGTCAGGGCCCCAAAGATGCAGCTTCCCCTGTTTCCCCTATAGCTACGGCCCTGGTCTGCATTAATCTGTAGGTGACCGTGATACAGCTCCACAGATTGTCTCCATCTGCATCTTTCTAAACAATTTGTGGCCTTATTCTTTTATCCAGACTGTCATGTCCTGCTCTGACTATGTGCGGAGGTCGGCCAGAATAGCAGCACGTGTTTAGTTTTTGTTTTGGAGTCCTGCTGGACCCGCCTCCCATCAGGTGCACTGGGTGGGGTCATTGGTTTAAATATCACTCTAGTCCAGTGTTCGGAGCGGGTTATAGAAATCAGTCTGGCCTTGGAAGCAAGGAAGGAAGGCTGTCTGTTCCAGCTCAGAAAAGACAAGTGTGGTTTCAGTTTTTGTTGATTGCTGTCTAGATTGTGTTTGTGTCATCTTTCCCATCCAGGTTCTGTGCGAGCAGGCTTCTCCTTTTCCCCTTTTCACCATCTCAGGGAATCTAGGGAGTTTTAGCCCAGGCAGGAGGACACATCATTCCTACCTTCAAGGTCTGAATGTGGGCTGAGCAGTGCAGGGAGAGAGGTCAGGGTTTAGCTAGGAGGTGACCCTTCCCCTGCTTCTCGCCTAGAGCCTGGTTGTTGGTTTATCTGTGTGTCTGAGTTCCCCGTCCGCCGTGACATTATAACCCGCCATACTGTGACTGCCATTACTCAGTGGTTTTATGATGGCGTCATCTGATGCACTGGTTGACCGCATGCAGGGATTATCCCTAGAGGTTGCGGATCTGCGTAGTTCGGTCACACGGTGTCAGAATGCTCTGGCATCAGGTGCAGGTCAAATTTGTTTGGAGCCAAAAGTGTCTCTTCCTGATCGATTTGCAGGGGGTATGGATGACTTTATTCGTTTTAGAGAGTCTTGCAAATTGTATTTTCGGCTGCGTCCATCCTCGTCAGGTGATGAGAGTCAGAGGATAGGTATTATCATTTCTCTGCTTAAAGGGGACGCGCAATCCTGGGCCTTTTCTCTGCCGCCCGGTTCTTGGGCCCTCCGGTCGGTAGAGGAATTTTTTGAGGCCCTGGGATTAATCTACGATGACCCAGATTGGGTCTCGATGGCGGAATCGAGATTACGTAATTTATTTCAGGGTGAACATACTGCAGAGGCTTACTTTGTTGAGTTTAGGAGATGGGCTACCGAATCAGAGTGGAATGATCCCGCGTTACGTAGTCAGTTTTGTCAGGGGTTATCTGAGAGATTGAAAGATGCCCTTGCTTTTCATGAGTACCCAGATTCTTTGGAGAATGCAATGTCTTTAGCAGTACGGTTAGATAGACGTATTAGAGAAATGTGTAGGGCTTCCTCCGCACTAGGGATCCCTTCTGTGAGTGGTTTCGTCTCTACTGCCTCCCAGGGTGATGTTACAGGTAGCTCTGGGGTAGCGGAGGAACCCGTGCATCTGGGTCAGATTTCTTGCCGTTCTGATAGTAGAGACTTTAGGAAATTGCACAAACTGTGTTACTACTGTGGGAAGAGTAGTCATTTTGTTTTTGCTTGCCCTTTTGTTAAGCCGCAGGTGGAAGAGAAAAAGAAAAAAATAACTTTCCTGACTCTTGGTGGCGTGAATGGTGTGGTGGAGCAGGCAGGTATGCAAGCTCCCTGCAGTTCCCGTTTTCTCCTTCCAGCGGTGGTGGCGCTAGAGTCAAGAAAGATTTTTGTTGAGGTGTTCCTTGACTGTGGTGCTGGGGTAAACCTAATTGACTCTCTTTTTCTTCAAAATCTGGGTCTAAGTTCTTGCACTTTAGAAAAAGAGATTCAGGGGGGCGGAGCTTGCGCCGGATGAAGATGGTCGCATAGCTCTCTGCTCTGTGAAGAGATTCGTCCCTAACGCCAGCTAAAATTAGCTTTCAGAGGCAAAAATGGTGAAAACCGGGAACGCCAGACACGGCGACCCCCCTGCTCCCTCCAAAAACCAGATCACTGGTGGAGACATGAAGAAATTTCTCAAGAAAGCCGCCACTACGATAGCTGCTAGAGAACCTAAGATGGCGCCGACGCCGCAGGTCAAAGCTCCGAAGCGCGCCTCAGCACAATCGGAAGGAGAAAGCGACTCAGAAGACACGCAAACCAGCACTGATCTTCCGATCACAAGGAAATACCTTGACCATGCTCTTAATAGAGTAATGGAGCCGATCCTCGCAGAGCTGTCAACATGCAGACATGAGGTGAGGCATATTGGGGATCGTGTGGAAAATCTGGAGTCACACCAAGCAGAGATTTTAAATCACCAGTCTGCGGTGTCGGATTCCTTTCGCCGCTGCGCTTTATATCTAAATGATCTCCATAGCTCACTAGAAGACCAGGAAAACAGGGGGCGCCGAAATAACCTGAGATTCAGAGGTGTGCCAGAATCGGTCCCCCCTGGTGATATCTCAGCTACCATCATTGAAATATGCGGATCACTGCTGGGCCCTGATTTCCCACAAGAAGTTATCATAGAACGGGCGCACAGAGCCCTGAGACCCAAGCCTAAACCGGCCGAACCGCCCAGGGACATAATATGCAAGTTCCTCAATTTTCAAGTGAAAGCTGCCATCTTGGAAGCTGCACGTAACCACTCTGACTTAGCATATGAAGATTCCAAGATCGATATCTATCAGGACTTAGCCCCTTCAACCCTGGAGAAGCGCAGGTCCCTCAAGCCCCTGACAGATTGGCTCCGGTCCAAAAAAGTTCTATATCCATTTGGCTTGACCTTCTCATATGCGGGCAAGAGGGTTAACATTTCATCATTTACAGATCTCACGGCCGCCTGCGAGCTACTGAATGTGCCTCCTATGCAGATTGAAAATTGGGAACTTTTCCAAGATCTAAGTATCCTGCCTGATATTCCTAAGGTGGCCCCTTTTGAAGTGCTACGTACACCGAAGTCCTCCCGTTCCAAGAAAAGAGGCCTACAGCTCACCCCAAGAAGTCTCTCTCAAGAGCAATAGATGGACTTACTTGTCTATTTTCTGGCCGGCTTAGGCTATGCTGGTATTTGGAAGTCATTATCTTTTATTCACCTAAAGTTTTGGTCTCATTGTTAATACGATTTCATATGGTCTGCTCTTTTATCTCTAAAGGTTTTCCCTCATTTTTGCCTTAATATAGCCTTTTTCTGGGCGTTATACGATCTCCCAATCGGTCTACAGACCAACTAACCCCCTCCTGATTATGACATATTTCATTTTGTCTGTTTCTTCATTTTTTGTTTGTTTAACAAGTTGTGTTCTGTTCCCTTTCCTTACTCCTAATCCAAGGTATTTGTCTCTCCCATTGATATGCAGTGAATCCCTCTCTTACACAGCTTCCATGATACACAAGACAGCGGACCCTCACAAACCTGTTACGCTCTCTCGGGGAAGGCCACGACAGCTACAAGGTAAACCCACACACACCATATTTAATGGCTGACTTGTCAGTAGCTTCTTACAATGTCAAAGGTTTTCACTCCCCTTCAAAACGGAGCCAAATCTTTGCTATTTTAAGAAAAGCCGGGGCTGGAGCGATATTCCTACAAGAGACGCACTTCTGTTTCAACCACTACCCTGACATGCGGTTCTCTCACTATTCCAATTGGTACCACTGTGGGGGTAGCTCTTCAGCTTCTAGCGGGGTCAGTATAGGGTTACAAAGGAAAATCCCTTTTAAATTTGTCAGAAAAAATTTAGACCCAGATGGTAGGTTTATCTTACTCAAAGGCACTATAGGGCCGCAAACATACACTTTCATTAACATATATGCCCCTAACTCCAACCAATCCCGTTGGTTCTTTGATATCTTCCCTATCATAGAATCCTTTAAGGAGGGTATAGTAATTGCAGGGGGTGACTTAAATGTTGCACTTCTTCCACAATTAGATATTTCTTCTCATAAATCATCCCACTCTAGAAAGTCTCTAAAAGCTATCAGGAATGTTTGGCGATCTCACCACCCTAATGCTCTAGACTTTACGTTTTACTCCCCAACACATGGTACTCATCACAGATTAGACTATCTGCTTATTTCTAAAGAACACATACATCTGTGTAGGGAGGCATCTATTGGCTCTATACATGTGTCAGATCATTCCCCCGTATATATTACAGTTCTGGCCCCTAATGAAACGCCCTCGTGCTTTAAATGGCGCCTAAATGAATCCCTCTTGGGATACCAGAACTCGGTTGAGCGGATTTCCAAGCATATCACAGAGTACTTTTCCCTAAATAAAAGTTCTGAATTAGCAGTTAATACTCTTTGGGACGCTCACAAGCCTGTAATCAGGGGACAATTCATTAACATTGGCACGCACCAAAAGAGAGTGAGGGAAAGAGAAATAGATGAAACTCTAAAAAATATTCAGAGGCTCGAGTCACAACACAAAATTAAACCCTCTGAAACCCAATTCCAAGAGCTATCGGAGTATAGGGCCAAACTTAGATCCCTTCTAACCTCTAGAGCAGCCAAATATTATATGAGCTCCCAGCACAAATTTTTCGCACATGGTGATAAGGCCACCAAATTTGTAATGAACAGGATTAAATGGAGGAGGTCCGCAAATTACTTCACCAGCTATCCTCACAGGATGGGACTCCTATTTTTTCGGTTAACCAGATTGCTTCCCAATTTCGTTCCTTTTATAATGATCTCTATAATCTTCCCCCAACAATAGAACCAGAAGCTCGTGCTTCTGTTATATCTTCAGTCTTGACAGCCGCTAAACTCCCTAACATTTCCCCAAAACAGAAGTCGAGTCTAGAAGCCCCTTTTTCCTTAAAAGAGCTCAAAAAAGCAATGCTTCAAATGCCGACAGGAAATAGACCAGGCCCTGATGGCCTTCCGTTAGCATACTACAAAGTGTTCCAGGAACTCTTTTTCCCTCATCTCTTGGAAGTCTGCAACCAGACTCTTAAGGGAACTCCTCTTTCAAGGGATATGACGGCGGTCCACATCACTCTTATCCCTAAAGAAGGGAAAGATGCCAAATTATGATCCAACTACAGACCTATCTCCCTCCTAAACATAGACCTCAAACTCCTGGCCAAGATGTTAGCTAACAGACTAGCTATCCTTCTTCCTCAACTTGTTCATGGGGATCAGGTCAGCTTTATCCACAACAGAGAAGGCAAAGACAACACCACCAGAGTGATTAATACTCTCTGCTATGCCAAACGGATTTCCTCTCCTTTGCTTTTACTCAGCACAGATGCTGAGAAAGCATTTGATAGAGTTAATTGGTCATATTTAAAGCACGTGCTGCCTAGATTTGGCTTACCTGACTCCTTTGTCAAAGCAATCTTCTCGATGTATGAACAAGCAACAGCTTCAGTCCTAGTTAATGGTAATTTATCCTCCTCATTTTCTATTAGAAATGGGACCCGCCAGAGTTGCCCCCTATCACCCCTCCTATTTATTTTGTCTCTCGAACCACTCCTTGCAACCATAAGATTGGACCAGGAGATAGTGGGTCTATGTTTGGGAGGCAGGGAACAGAAAATAGCTGCCTTCGCGGACGATGTTCTTATGATGACGATCAATCCGAAGGTATCTTTACCTCAAATCCAGTCCCACCTAAATACATATAGCATCATGTCAGACTTTAAAATTAATGCTAGTAAATCGCTAGTCCTTTGCTTAGGTATCCTCGGGCAACCAAATATCAACTGATGATGGATTCCCCATTCAACTAGTCCTCTCCCAATATCACATACTTAGGGGTCAAGATTAGCCCTGAAATAACCGAACTCTTTTCTCTTAATTACACCCCCTTAAAAAAAATCACTTATTGAATCTATCGATAATCTGGCCCAATCCAACCCAACATTGTCCTGATTTGGTCGCAAAAACCTTCTCTCTTCCTTAATACTTCCCCGACTCACCTATTTGCAGCAAGTCCTCCCCATTCCTGTCCCCAAACACTATTATGACACGATTATGAAAAAGTTCAGGTCTTTCATCTGGAGTGGAAAGAAAGCGAGACTCTCATCTGCTCTCCTCACCAAACCTAGACACGCTGGGGGAATAGGCCTACCAAATCCCGAGATGTACGGGAAAGCCATTCTTCTTTCACGTGCAATAGCTTGGTTAAGTACCTCTCCATCTTCCACTGTGGTACAGATAGAATTAGACATATTGAACAGCCCAGCTAGAGCGCTTCTCTTAGGCCATGAGACAGTCCTCCCTGGCTCTATGTCTCACTACCCAATTATCAAAGCCACATTGGAAGCATGGAAGTGGTTATCTTCCACACATTGTTCTATCCCATTTCCTTCACCCATTCTGTCTGTAACAGATGTTCTAAATACGGCCCCTTCTACCTTAAGAGGCTCAACTTCAATAGGGCTGATGTCCTCCTCAACCCCAATAATCTCTTTAGCTCTCCCTACTGGAGTATTGATGGACTTAAAAGACACAAATGTTCTGATTAACCCTCACCCACGAGATTTTCTCTCTGTTGCTTACCTTAGAGCCTACCTAAAACAACACATTAAAGTAGGAGACCTTCTCCGTCCTCTGGTTTGGCTGGAAGCTCTGATTTCCTTACAAACAATACCCAGAAAACTCATTTCACTGATATACAGTAAACTGCGGCTACCTCCTATGATAGCTAAACCATCCTTTGTTAAGCAATGGGAACTAGACCTAAACATCACAATCCCTCATGAATCTCTACCTAAATTACTAGAATCCCATCATGGTGCCTCCCGCTGTGTCAGAATTCAGGAAAACAGCTATAAAATCCTCACCAGATGGTATAACACGCCAGATAAGATATCAAGATATGCTGGGTCTGCTTCTGACACCTGCTGGAGGTGCCTTAGAGAGAGAGGAACTTTTCTCCATATCTGGTGGACTTGCCCCCTTATCCATAAATGGTGGTGTGAGGTCTTCTCAATTGCTAACGAAGTTTGTGGCACATTGACCCAACCTTCTCCGCAAATTGCCCTCTTATCCTTCTCCCAAGAAAAGGAGAATACCAAACCACCATTTGTATTTTCACAAATGCTATTGGCGGCTCGCCTTCAACTCCCTAAATTTTGGCTACAACCTGTAGTCCCAACCCTAGATCAATGGATTCAAAAAATTGATCAGATTCATAGGTTTGAGGAACTATCTTCTTGGGAATCTCGCACACATATGACATTCCTCAAAAAAATGCAGATCCCCAAATCTCAGCGTACTATATTGACGCCTAAATAGATTGGAACACACATATGTAACCACCTAGCACAACCATTCAACACGCCATATGCCCCGTTCGGGAGACTTCCACACCCCAAGCGGTAGAATAAAATACCTCTGCACTTGGTCTCGTCGTCCTCCTTTGTTTTCAGTTCTGTATACACCTCATCTTTTGTATGTCTTTTTCAAAGCTGCTAGTGATTGACTCGTGTGCTAACCCATGTATTGCGCAATATATTGGTATCTGTTATGTACTCACTCTGTACTTAATATTACTTTGGCGTGGCCTGCGAGCCTATACCTTGGTATCCTGTTACCTCCTGTTATACTTTGAAATTTATAATAAAAATATAAATAATAAAAAAAGAAAAAATGAAAAAGAGATTCGGGTTTTTGCAATTGATTCTTCCCCTCTTTCTCAAAGGAGTCTTACTCACATTGTTCATGGTATTCACTTAAGGTTGGGTGATTCACATGTTGAGATTATGTCTTGTTTTGTCATGAAGGAATTGCCAGCTCCTATAGTTTTGGGGTTACCATGGTTGACTAAACATAACCCAATTATAGATTGGCAAGCGAGACAAATCATTGGTTGGAGTGAGTTTTGTTCGGATAATTGTCTTGGCACATCTATGGCTGGTGTGTCCACTCCGGCTTTACCTCAGTATCTCTCAGATTTTGCGGATGTCTTTTCGGAGGGTGGGGCTCAGGAATGCCCCCTCATTGTGACTATGATTGTCCAGTTAATCTCATCCCAGGGGCTAAGTTGCCAAAGTCTCGGCTTTACAACCTTTCTCAACCCGAAAGAGAGGTCATGCGAAAGTATATCTCCGAGAGTTTGGCAAAAGGTCATATTAGGCCATCTAAGTCTCCGGTGGCAGTAGGCTTGTTCTTTGTAAAAAAAAAAGGATGGATCGCTGAGACCGTGTTTGGATTTCCGGTAATTGAACCGTATTACGGTCCGGGATCCATATCCCCTGCCTTTGATCTCTGACCTTTTTGATTAGATTGTTGGAGCCAAGGTGTTCTCCAAGTTGGATTTGAGAGGGGCCTACAATCTGATCAGAATCAAGGAGGGGGATGAGTGGAAAACGGCCTTCAATACGCACAAGGGTCATTTTGAGAATCTAGTTATGCCTTTTGGGTTGACGAACATGCCAGCAGTATTTCAGCGATTCGTCAATGACATTTTTCATCATTTGGTGGGGAGGTTCGTGGTGGTTTATTTGGATGACATTTTAATTTACTCTCCTGATCTGAAGACCCATCAGGATCAAGTGAGACAGGTCTTGACGATCCTTCGGGAGAATAAATGATATGCTAAATTGGAGAAATGTTTGTTTTCGGTGCAGGAGCTTCCATTCTTGGGATATCTGCTTTCTGACTCTGGTTTTCGTATGGACCCCGAAAAGGTCCGGGCGGTTCTGAAGTGGGACCGACCAGAGAATCAGAAAGCTTTGATGAGGTTCCTGGGGTTTACGAATTATTATAGAAAATGTATTTCAAACTATTCTACCATTGTAAGACCTCTCACTGATATGACTAAGAAGGGCGCCGACGTCTCTGTCTGGTCGGATGAGGCATTGCAGGCCTTTTCGGCCTTTCTGGTGCAGCCCAATGTGTCTCATCCATTCATAGGTGGAGGGTTGATGCATCTAAAGTGTGGGGTTGGAGCGGGTGCTGTCGCAGGGTCCATCTCCTGGCATATGGGTCCCGTGTGCCTTTTTCTCCAAGAAAGCTCTGGGTCGGCGAGAGGAATTATGATGTTGAAGATAGAGAGTTGCTGGCTATCAAGTTGGCCTTTGAGGAATGGGCGTCCACTGGTATGAGGGGCGTCTCACCCAGTTACAGGTATATACAGACCATAAGAATTGGCTTACTTGCAATCTGCCAAGCGTCCAGAACCCTAGACAGGCCAGATGGTCACTGTCTTTTACCAGGTTCAATTTTTGTGGTTACCTTCCGCCCGGGGTGTTAAGAACGTCAAGGGCGGATGCCATGTCTCGCAGCTTTCCTGCGGGAGGTGATTCAGAGGATCCTGCGCCGATTTTGGCATGATGGGGGTGGTGGTGGTCTCTGCTCTGTACCCCGAATTGGAGATGGAGGTGTTGGGAGCTCAGGAGGGGGCTCCTGGTTCTTGTCCCCCAGGGAGGTTGTTTGTTCCTGAAGGCCTGCGATACAAGGTATTAAAGGAACATCATGATACTGTCCTTGCTGGACATCCTGGTGGCAAGTCCACCTGTGATCTGGTGTCCCGGAGGTTCTGGTGGCCAGGGTTACGTAAGAGCATTGAAGATTACGTGGCAGCTTGTGAGACCTGTGCTCGGTCAAAGGTTGCTCATACTCGACCGGCTGGTTCACTTCTTCCATTGTCAATTCCGTTTCGTCCTTGGACGCACTTGTCTATGGACTTTATTACGGATCTGCCGAGTTCCTCCGGGAGAACACTAATTTTGGTGGTAGTTGATCGTTTCAGTAAAATGGCTCACTTTATATCATTACCTAGTCTGCCTAACGGCAAGACTCTTGCGCAGATTTTTGTGGATAATATTGTGAAATTGCATGGTATTCCTTCGGATATGGTCTCTGATTGGGGCACGCAGTTTGTCTCCAGGTTTTGGAGGGCGTTCTGTTCTCGGCTGGGCATTCAACTTTCGTTCTCTTCAGCTTTTCATCCGCAGTCGAATGGACAGACAGAGAGTACTAATCAAAACCTGGACACCTACTTGAGGTGCTTTGTGGCTGAGAATCAGGAGGACTGGTCATTCTTGTCCCTAGCAGAATATGCTTTGAATAACCGTAGGCAGGAGTCCATGGGTAAGTCGCCATTTTTTGGTGCATACGGTTTTCATCCTCAGTTTGGTACTTTTTCTGGGACTGGTTCTTCTGGGATGCCAGAGGAGGAGAGATTTTCTTCTGCCTTGTCCTCTATCTGGCGGAGGATCCAAGGGAATTTGGAGAAGATGTGTGAGAGGTATAAGCGAATGGCTGACAAGAGACGTATGACTGGTCCGGACCTGTGTGTGGGTGATCTTGTGTGGTTGTCCACTAAAAATATTAAATTGAGAGTGCCATCTTGGAAACTGGGTCCAAGATTTATTGGTCCATACAAAATATCTGTGGTGATCAATCCAGTAGCGTTTCGGTTGGATCTTCCGCAGACTTGGAGGATCCATGATGTGTTCCACAGGTCTTTACTGAAAAAATACGTGAAACCGGTGGAACAATCGCCATTGCCTCCTCCTCCTGTTCTGGTCGATGGAAATTTTGAGTTCGAGATCTCCAGGGTTCTCGACTCTAGAGTTCTTCAGGGTTCCCTTCAGTACCTAGTACACTGGAGGGGATACGGCCCTGAGGAGAGGACGTGAGTTCCGGCGCTGGATGTCAGTGCCAGCCGACTTTTAAGGGCTTTTCATAGATCCCATCCGCATAAGGTTGGTCCGGGGTGTCCGGAGGTCACCCGTAGAAGGGGGGTACTGTCACGCCCTGCTCTGACTATGTGCGGAGGTCGGCCAGAATAGCAGCACGTGTTTAGTTTTTGTTTTGTTTTGGAATCGTGCTGGACCCACCTCCCATCAGGTGCACTGGGTGGGCTCATTGGTTTAAATATCACTCTAGTCCAGTGTTCGGTGCGGGTTATAGAAATCAGTCTGGCATTGGAAGCAAGGAAGGAAGGTTGTCTGTTCCAGCTCAGAAAAGACAAGTGTGGTTTCAGTTTTTGTTGATTGCTGTCTATATTGTGTTTGTGTCATCTTTCCCATCCAGGTTCTGTGCGAGCAGGCTTCTCCTTTTCCCCTTTTCACCATCTCAGGGAATCTAGGGAGTTTTAGCCCAGGCACGAGGACACATCATTCCTACCTTCAAGGTCTAAATGTGGGCTGAGCAGTGCAGGGAGAGAGGTCAGGGTTTAGCTAGGAGGTGACCCTTCCCCTGATTCTCGCCTAGAGCCTGGTTGTTGGTTTATCTGTGTGTCTGAGTTCCCCGTCCGCCGTGACACAGACTCAGTCATTGTGCCACCATGTGGCCTCCTCATGCTGCCATCTCCATACCATCTCACCTTGCCATTAATTTTTATCACTGTGCTGCTGCTGATGCTGCTTAAAAGGCTTTAAAGTTATCACCAGGCCCACAATCTAATTAAGGTTTTAAGCACAAAACCAAAAGTAAAAAAATTATTTTATAGGAAAAATTGATTGAAAACATTCTTTCCAGGTATATTTACTTGTATATAAAGTGCAAGTGTTGCCAAAAATTACAAGGAAGAAGCACTCCGATACAACCTGTATATCACATAAAGGAGGGCCTCATTCACATTGAGTTGCAGGCCTGTAGGTGAGCTGACCCTGAAAAAGATTTTAGTTGTGGGCCTGCAGGTGAGCTGACTCGGTAAAAGATTTGAGTTGCGGGCCTGTAGGTGAGCTGACCCTGTAAAAGTTTTGAGTTGCAGGCCTGCAGGTGAGTGAACCCTGTAAAAAATTAGATGTGAGGGCTTCCTGGTGAGTGGACCCTGTAAAAAATTAGATGTGAGGGCCTGCTAGTGACTAGACACTAAAAAATTATATGTGAGGGCCTGCTGGTTAGCAGACCCTCTAAAAAATTATATTCAAAGGCCATATATGCGAGGGCATGATATGTGACGAATAAGCAATGCATGTTGATATGACGGAAGAGGAGGAGAAAAGGAAGATTCAACCATATACCCTTGTTTGTGGTGGAAGGGGTGCATGGGAATACAGTCTATTAACTACATTAAAAACAACACATGTAAAGTGCTTTTAAGTTCATCAGCATTCCTCTGGTGGAGTCGAGAAGTCATGGTCAATTCAGGCCTTGTTCATTCTTATATGCGTCAACCTGTCAGCATTTTCAGGTGACAGGCGGATACGCTTATCAGAGCAGGCCAGCACCTCCAAAGCATAGAGCGCAAGTTCGTGACACGTGTCCAGCTTGGACACCCAGTAGTTGTAAGGCATTGAGGGATCATTGAGGACGCTGACAAGGTCTGCTATGTACTCTTTCACTATCTTCCAAAATGTTTCTCTCCTTGTGGCAGTAGGCCGCACATCAGGGTGAGGGTGCAGGTGGGGTGTCATGAAAATGTCCTAGGCTTTGGAGAGTGTTGCCCTGCCTCTGTTGGAACTGCTGTGTGTTCCCCTTGTCTCCCCTCCTCGGTTGGGACAGCGACAGCGTTGTCAGATGGAAATTTTTTTAGCAATTTTCCAACAAGGATCTTCTGGTATTGCACCATTTTGCTCATCCTATCTACCAGAGGAATGAGAGATGAGAAGTTCTCTTTGTAGCGGGGGTCGAGAAGGGTGAACAACCAGTAATCTGTGTTGTTTAATATGCGTTTAATGAGCGGGTCGCGGGAAAGGCAGCCTAACATGAAGTAAGCCATGTGTGCCTGAGTACCAACAGGCGAGACTTCGCTGTCATCATCAGGAGGATCACTCCCAATCTCCTCATTCTCTTCCTCCTCTTCTGCCCACCCACGCAAAACAGATGGAATTAAACTTCCATGGGTACTACCCTCTGTAGCTGAGGCAACCGTCTCCTGCTCCTCCTCCTCCTACTCTTCAACCTTCAATTCATGCTGAGAAGAGAACTGAGGGTGGTCTGGCTATCATCAACCTTTGAAATGTCTTCCCCCATTTCCACCTCTTCTACATCCACAGTGTCATCCTTAATTGTGAGCAGCGAGCGTTTGAGAAGACACAGAAGTAGTATGGTGACGCTGATAAGCGCATTATCGCCGCTCACCATCTATGTTGATTACCCAAAGTTGCGTAAAACCTCACAGAGGTCAGACATCCATGCCCACTTGTTTCTTGTGAAGAGCGGAAGCTGACTGGAAAGGCGACGAGCATGTTGCAGCTGGTATTACACTACTGCCCTCTGCTGCTCACAAATCCTGGCCAACATGTGAAACGTGGAGTTCCAGCGTGTGCTCATGTCGCACAACAGCCGGTGAGCTGGCAATTTCAAGCGCTGCTGCAGCATTGAGAGACCTGCTAAAGCTGTTGGTGACTTGCGGATATGTGCATACACGCAGCGCACCTTCATCAGTAGCTCAGGCAAATTGGGGTATGTTTTTAGAAACAGCTGAACAACAAGGTTGAATAAGTGGGCAAGGTATGGGATGTGTCTAAGGTTGCCCAGTTCCAAAGCCGCCACCAAATTACGGCCATTATCAGATACAACCATGCCTGGTTCTAGGTTGAGTGGCGAGAGCCACAGCTCAGTCTGGTCTCTTATCCCCTGCCGCAGCTCTGTGGTGGTGTGCTGTTTGTCACCTAGGCAGATCAGTTTCAGCACAGCCTGTTGCCGCTTCCCCACTGCAGTGCTGCACTGCTTCCAGCTACCGACTGATGACTGACTGGTGCTGCACGCGGATAATTCGGAGGTGGAAGTGGCGGAGGAGGAGGAGAAGTGGGGCCCGCAATCCTTGGTGTCTGTAACACCTGCACCATCCCAGGGTACGAGTCGCTCCCGGCCTCCACAACATTCACCCAGTGTGCCGTCAGGGAAATGTAGCGTCCTTGGCTGAAAGCACTTGTCCATGTGTCCGTGGTTAAGTGGACCTTCCCAGTAACTGCGTTGGTCAGGGCACATGTGATGTGTCCCACATAGTGTAAGGCGGGCACGGTACACCTTGAAAAATAGTGGCGGCTGGGGACTGCTTAACGAGGGACGGCCGCCGACATCATGATGGGGAAAGCCTCAGTGTCCACAATCCTACATGGCAACATTTCCAAAGGCCAGTAATTTGGAAAGCTGGTCATTTAGTACTATGGCCTGTGGGTGGGTGGCTGGGTATTTGCGCTTGCGTTCAAATGCCTGGGGTAATGACATTTGGATGCTGTGTTGGGACAGGGAAGTGGATGTGGTCGCTAATGGTGCTTGCAAAGGTCCAGGTGCAGGGCGGGACGCATCCGGGCCTGCGTCTTTGACAGGTGATTGGCCAGCAAGTGATTCACAGAACTACCACCATTCTAAAATATAACCTTTATTGTTTATTATATAAAAAGTAGTAACACCCTTTCTATATAGATACAAAATATCAAATACCAAATGAAAAAAAGATTAAAGTATAGGTCTGGTAGTAGGATCTTACTAAGATTATTTGATAGGGGTAGACATAGAATTGATAGGGGCCTAATAGGATAGAGGTCCCTATATCTAGCCCTAATGTAAGATGCCCTACCTAAATACGGAATAGCCGCCCCGATAGGGGCGATCCCGTTTCTCGTTCCTCCTAAATACCCTGGAGAGCCCTGCAGGGGGAGGAGGAGCTGCCCTAATCGACGACCTATACTAAAGTACAGAAATAATAAATAAATAATTACAATATAAGTACCCAACAGTAGTGACGGTGAATATCCAAGTGAAAAATAACCAAAGATTTAGAAGAGGATGCTCAAAAACGTCCCTACGCGTTTCGCCTGGTTGTTGTCAGGCTCATCAGGGGACAAAATTGATCATGGAAAACCCAACACCAGAGTACCTAATAAATTATTATGATATATACATTTTAGTTCATTTATTTTTGATTTTCAATTAATTTTTGATAATTCATAAAATCATAATGATGAGCCACTGGTTTTAATAAACAAAGATGTATGTCAGCCTCATAACTATTAGGCAAGTCCCAAAGAAATTTATATCATGCCTATTATGGGTTTTTAGAGATGGAGTCAAGACAATATATAGTCCAATCGGGACTGACTCTCACAATCCAAGATAAGGCTAAATACCGAGATATCAGTTTATAAGTGCACACTTGTATCCCATATAAAGTGTTAGTTTATAGTAAAAACAGAAAATTTGAGACGATTGTAGAGCCTAAATGGTGTAGAGATATAACTATATGCTGTAGCATAAAGATCACCAACATTAGGCCAGTTACACAGTGTCAGGGATAACACATCTGGTATCAATGCATAATGGAGCATTGCAAATGGTCCGATAGCGCTATCATAATGAGCGATACTTGCGTTCCCCAGAGAGAGCTGATGGGCCAGTGGGAATAATCATCGATGAGGATGCCAAAGCCTGCTGATGAATCCAAGTGGCACTGAGATGCGCTGGCGTCCGGTCAATGGGATAGCAGCGAGAAGACGGCGGTATTCCCTTTTAAATAGTGCTGCCAGATACCTGATAGGATTGAAAGCCCATGTGATCTGTGTAACGCGTGACGTGTTGCGTCAGGCGTCATGACGTAAATGGGTAGATGCCGTGGCTGCTCATGTGACCAGAGTGAGGTCACAATATCGGAGATGTGAGGTACGGGAACGCAACATAGTAGTCAAAGAGTCCCCATATGACCGGGAGTGCCGATCACATGACATGTGAGGTCACAACACTGGACACATGACTGGGTGGAGCTACAGGTCCTCAACCTAGTAACTAGATGGTATATAGTAACCACCGCTCCCACATAGTTATAAATGCTTACGGCGCAACAATGGTTCGGGATTTAGAAAAAAATAAGAGATGGGAGATATAAAGCAGAAATAACCAATAATTATTGCCAAGGGGAAATGTTGTTTTTGCCCCGAAGGGACCATGATATAATAAAATGAGATATAGTGTGACAATATAAAGATATAGGAGTACGGTAGGTACAGATTTTTGATTAGAACCGTGGCTATATTCCCATACAGTATAAGAGTATGGGAATACGTCAAGTACGGATTTAAGATTAAATCCATGGCTGTATTCATATATAATGAATTATCAGAGGATAATCAAGTTTAGCACGGGTGATTGACTGCTATTTATATACAGGGATCAAAGTCAGGGCGGTTAACGACCCAGTTGACGTATGTTGTACTATACTAGTAATGGATTGATCCCAAAAGATAAGAAGGCCTCAGATGAAGCACGCATAGTCTATATTTTCGTTTAATCCTGCTGGTGTGACGGTATTTAATCTAAAGATCCACCTAGATTCTTTCTGTTTTAATAATTTATCTAGATCACCACCTCGCTTGGACATTTTTAAGACCTCAATCATGAAGAAGTGGATACATTTATTAGACCCCGCATGACTCATCCACACATGTCTTGATATCGGTTTGTCTCGTTTGTTGCGAATGTCCCCTATATGTTCGAGAATGCGTTTTTTTAAAATTGTTTTGGTTTTACCCACATATTTGAGTCCACAGTCACATTCAGCCAGATAAACAATCCCAGAGGTGTTACAATTGGCAAAGTTACGAGGATAAAATGTCCGGCTTGCCTGGCTATTCGTAAACGTTTTGCCTGGGGATACAAAAGCACATGCCTTACATTTCCCGCACTTAAAAGTGCCCACCTGTCTATTAGACAGCCATGTGCTCTTTTCTGGGGGCTCAAAATGACTGTGGACTAATGTATCACCTATATTACGTCCTCGTCTATAGGTGATCGCCGGGTTTTCAGACAAAACTTGCCAGCAAGTGACACAGGGGAAGAGGAGTCCATGGTGTGACCCGCAGACACAGATTGAGGAAGGAGGATCAAGGTGAGGATTGTGAGGACCAGACTCCTGGCTACTGAGACTGGACTTGGTGAATAGTGTTGAGCACGAATATTCGCATATCAAATTTTTTTGGCGAATATCGGCACTTCGCTAATTCACGAATATTTCGAATATAGTGCTATAAATTCGATATTTTGAATATTCTTATTTTATTGTTATATTTTTTTCTTTCCCACTTCCCAAAAGTAGTTCTTACCTGTCCTTAGGACTCCTGGCTGCTCCAGTCAGTGACCGTTGCCGCTTCTGCCGACTTCCATGCTCATGGAGCGTCCCCATCACCATGGGAATGTTTCCATACTAGAATGTACTGTCGGATATGAGAATTAAGTTGAAATCGCAATTCGATTAATTCAAGTTTTAATAATCAAATTGCGATTACAACTCAGCACTGCTATATTCCATATTCGTTAATTCTAGCCTAATATTAAATATAGCAGTGCTAAGTTGTAATCGTAATGCGATCAGTACAACTTGAATTAATCGCATTGCGATTTCAACTTGGACCTGGTTTACTATGGTTGGCTTGGTAGAATTAGCGAATATGACGAATATATTCGTCATATTCTTCAAAACGAAGATAACGAAGTATTCTCCATCTTCATTTTAGCTCCATATTCGTCAACTGTGTTAATTCTAGCAATCAAATAGGAAAGTTGACTCTAGAGACAGCTGTGTTTAATTCGCTATGCGATTATATTACTTTGCTTTTTTTTTTTATAAATTGAATAATTATAATACTTGATAATTATTAAAATTATTCTATTTATTAAAAAAAAAAGCAAAGTAATATAATTGCATAGCGAATTAAACACAGCTGTCTCTATAGCCAACTTTCCTATTTGATTGCTAGAATTAGCGAAGTTGACGAATAGGTAGCTAAAACGAAGATGGAAAATACTTTGTTATCTTCGTTTTGAGGAATATGACGAATACATTCGTCATATTCGTCGTCTTCGCTAATTCTAGATATCAAACCAATAGAAAAGTAGCTTTAAGTTACAATCGCAATAAGCGATTATTTAAATCGCATATTAATCGCAATAACTAGAATAATGACGAACATTCGATTTCGACGAATATGAAACAAATATTCTATCGAATATTCGCGAATTTCGTTGAAATCGAATATGGCACCTGCCGCTCATCACTATTGGTGAAAGACAGGGTGGTGCTTAACCGACTGGAAGCACTCTCTGCTGCAATCCAACCGACCACCTGCTCGCACTGGTCTGACTTCACGAGTGGTGTCACCGCACCCATGGCAACTGCCTCTGCGTGCACCATCAGCATCACGGCCACTTCCCCGTCCCTCAATGCTCGCCTTCTTCATATTTAATGTTATATGTTATAAGGGACAGTTTATAGGAAAAATGTGGATAAATTATGGGAAATATATATTTTTTGTCAGTAATATTTTCCCCAATATCTGGCACTGACACACACACGTGCTTGCAGCGCAGACATGACAATTCACTGCAGACACCGTTCATAGGCAAAGTGTAGATAAATTAAGGAAAATATATATTTGTTGTCAGTAATATTTTTCCAGATATCTGGCCCTGACACACGCTATTGCAGCGCAGATGTGACAATTCACTGCAGACACCATTTATAGGCAAAGTGTGGATAAATTATAAAAGAAATATATATATTTGTTGTCAGTGATATTTTTCCCAATATCTGGCCCTGACACACGCTATTGCAGTGTAGATATGACAATTCACTGCAGACACCGTTTATAGGCAAAGTGTGGAAAAATTATTGAAAATATATATTTGTTGTCAGTAATATTTTTCCCAATATCTGGCCCTGACACACGCTATTGCAGCGCAGATGTGACCATTCACTGCAGACACCGTTTATAGTGTGGATAAATTATGGAAAAAATATATATATTTGTTGTCAGTAATATTTTTCCCAATATCTGGCCCTGAGACACAGAAGGTATTGCAGCACATATGTCACAAGTCACTGCAGACACCCTCTATCGAAAAAATATTGTAAAGTAATGGAAATTTTTTTTGCTGGCTAAATTATATTCCTGCCACCACACTCAATAGTCCTTAAAAGAACTATTGGGTCTTTGAAACATTTTTCTATCGAATACATTGCAATCACACTCCCAAAACTATCTGTCCCTTCCTAAGCGTAGCTCTCCCTGACTCACAATGAGCCGAACCTGTGTAATGGGGTGCTATATAGCACCCGATGACGCGTTCCGGCTACCAAATCACTGTAATGCCAGTAGCCAACATGGCTACTGGCATTACAGTGATGGCAGTACTTACCTGCATGTTTACTGGCTGCTTAGCAGCCGCAAAACGTGCGTGGAGGAGACTCTAGCATAGAGCTTGAGCACATGCTGTACTCGGCCGAGTACTGCCATGCAGGGCCGCTGATAGAAATCATGGGGCCCCGTACAGCATACATGACGGGGCCCCCTTCAGCTCCACCCCCTGATCCCTCCTTCAGCCACACCCCTGGCCCCGCCCTTGGCCCCTCCCCAGACGCCGCCTTGAAACAACATGCAGATTTGTCTACAAGTGATATTTATGGCGCTGGGGGGTCGTCTGTGAATGGCGCTGTTATGGAGGGGATCTGTGAATGGCACTGTTATGGAGGGGATCTGTGAATGGCACTGTTATGGAGGGGATCTGTGAATGGCACTTTTATGGAGGGGATCTGTGGATGGCACTGTTATGGAGGGGATCTGTGGATGGCACTGTTATGGAGGGGATCTGTGGATGGCACTGTTATGGAGGGGATCTGTGGATGGCACTGTTATGGAGGGGATCTGTGGATGGCACTGTTATGGAGGGGATCTGTGGATGGCACTGTTATGGAGGGGATCTGTGGATGGCACTGTTATGGAGGGGATCTGTGGATGGCACTGTTATGGAGGGGATCTGTGGATGGCACTGTTATGGGGGGATCTGTGGATGGCACTGTTATGGAGGGGATCTGTGGATGGCACTGTTATGGGGGGATCTGTGGATGGCACTGTTATAGAGGGGGATCTGTGGATGACACATACCGTATATAGCATCTTATGCTATGTGTCATCCACAGATTCCCCTCCATAACAGTGCCATTCACAGATACCCTCCATAACAGTGCCATCCACAGATCCCCCCCATAACAGTCATCCACAGATCCCCCCATAACAGTGTCATCCACAGATCCCCCCCATACCAGTGTCATCCACAGATCCCCCTCCATAATGGTGCCATCCACAGATCCCCCTCCATAATGGTGCCATCCACAGATCCCCCCCATAAGTGTCATCCACAGACCCCCCGGCCCCCCCCCATAAGTGTCATCCACATGACAGACCCCCCCCCCATAACAGTGCCATCCACGGATCCCCCGCCCTCCCTATAACAGTGCCGTCATGACGTCATCCATATAGATCCCCCCCCCGCCACTCACAGTAGTATACATTAATAAATCGGTGCAGCCGTGCAGGCTGCAGACAGTAACTTTAATTTTAGCACAGGCACAGCGCTCATCTCTTTACTAAAATACTACCTTACATTCAGCTCCTGCCTCCTCCCTCCACCCTCCAGTAACAAGTGCGGGCGGCAGCGCTCACTCACTGACGTCACGCGCCTGCGCCGCCTAGTGGGAGGAGCAGGCGTGTGACGTCAGTGAGTGAGCGCCGCCCCCACACTGCCTGCTGTTACTGGAGCCAGCCCACTGACAGCAAAAAAATTAAAATGGCTCGGGAGTAGGGTTGCCACCTTTTCTTCAAGCCAAACCCGAACAGAAGGGAGGGAGGGCCCCCTTCCAGGCCCCGCCTCCAGCCATGCCCATGTCCCGCCTCCAACCATGTCCCGTCTCCACCCTTGGTCGCTGTCGCACCGCGATCGTTACGCCCCTGATCCCACGCCTGCGCCGTCCCGTTTAGTATTCGGCGCAGGCGCGGGATTTACGGGACGAAGAGGAGAACTCGGACGTCAATCAACTGGACATGGGCGTGCCACTGCCAAAGGGTGAATAGACGGAGCCTCTAGGTGCTGCAGGAACGCCCTCATAGCACCTAGAGGCTCATTAGCATATGATAAGTCTTTATTTTAAGAGAACGGCGGCAGCGGCAGGCAGGGAGTTATGTACTGCTGACATCAGCACATCGCTAATGTCAGTCAGCTACATAACATAACGTTTTTTCTGATGATTGACAGATTCAGAAACCTGTTTAAAGGGCTTCTGTCACCCCACTAAACTCTTTTTTTTTTTTTTTTTCGGCTTCTTATAATCCCTATACTGCGATATATGAATACATAATGTTATTAGTCATTTTGGTTCAGTAGATAATGAATAAAACAGATTTTTATAATATGTAAATTACTTCTCTACCAGCAGGCAGGGCGGTTACTTGCTGGTAGCAGCCGCATCCTCCTATCATAATGACGCCCCCTCCTCATGTTGATTGACAGGGCCAGCGAACGCGATCGTCCTCTGGCTGGCCCTGTCTGCTATCAAGTTATTGCGCCTGCGCCGTAGCGGTCTTCAGTCGGCACAGGCGCACTGAGAGGAGGACGCTCGCTCGGCCGCTCCTTCCTCAGTGCGCCTACACCAATGACGTCACATCTACACCCGGCGCAGGCGCACTGAGGAAGGAGCGGCCGAGCGAGCGTCCTCCTCTCAGTGCGCCTGTGCCGACTGAAGACCGCTACGGCGCAGGCGCAATAACTTGATAGCAGACAGGGCCAGCCAGAGGACGATCGCGTTCGCTGGCCCTGTCAATCAACATGAGGAGGGGGCGTCATTATGATAGGAGGATGCGGATGCTACCAGCAAGTAACCGCCCTGCCTGCTGGTAGACAGGTAATTTACATATTATAAAAATCTGTTTTATTCATTATCTACTGAACCAAAATGACTAATAACATTATGTATTCATATATCGCAGTATAGGGATTATAAGAAGGCAAAAAAAAAGAGTTTAGTGGGGTGACAGAAGCCCACACTGTTACATACAATTACACAATTCAAATGTTTTATATTTCTACCTTTTTAGAAGTGAGTGACAGACTAGGACAGGTGTCAGGACTCAGGAGTCAGGACTGTCTTGGTCAGGTTGTC
This sequence comes from Bufo bufo, assembly GCF_905171765.1. Taxonomy (NCBI): domain Eukaryota; kingdom Metazoa; phylum Chordata; class Amphibia; order Anura; family Bufonidae; genus Bufo; species Bufo bufo. The sequence goes on from NC_053393.1 coordinate 295,011,832, forward strand.
TGCAGGCAGGGCACAGTGGGCACTACATGGGCAGGCTGCTGGAGCTGGACTGGAGAGGAGAAGAAGAATGATTTCTCCCACGGAGCTCCCTCTGCCTCTCTCTCTGATGTCATCACTTCCTTATCAGAGAGAGGGAGGGAGGGACTAGGAGGCAGGGGAGGAGCGAGGGGAGGAGCCTGAACAGTGAGTGAACACAGCGCTGCCTGGCATCACTGTACTGTAGTGTGTAGACTGGAGGAGGGAGGAGGGAGGAGGGAGGAGGGAGGAGGGGAGGCTCGGGAGCGCTGCGCTCAGCTGATCACCCGGAGTGACAGCTTAAATATGCGATCGGAGTCTCGGTCGGACCACACTGCAGTTTGAATGAATAATCCCGTGCCCGGGTCTAAGAAAGGCTTGTACCCGGGCACAGGATTACAAACCCGGACTGTCCGGGTGAATCCCGGACGGGTGGCAACCCTACGAGTCGGGAGTCGGCAGCCCGGGCCCCCCTGCCAGCCGGGCCCGGTACAAACTGGGCCAGCTGTACTGGCCTTATCAGCGGCCCTGCTGCCATGTGCCGAGCATAGCGATGCTCGAGCAGAAACAGGTATTTTGTCAAGCATGCTCGCTCAACCACTATTTGGTAGATTTACCAGGTCTCCCACCCACTTTTCAAAACATGAAAGGCTAGTGTAAAATTGCAAAACATTTAAGGGACATAGACTTCAAAAAGTCGTAAAGCTCTATTTAGCAGCCAGATTTTCTGGTGTGCAGGGCTTTGATAAAATTACCCAAATGCATTGTTTTTTGAAACTGGGTCTTCAGCGTGTGGTCACATATTATACTTAATAATGAAACAATACCATAATGTGGCAGAGGCAAGGTACCAAATCATGAGCCTAAGATGAAATGGAGTTAGGGCAAAAATAAATAAAAGAGTTGGTCATGTGGAGCACCAAAGAACAAAGTGAATGAGGTTGGTTGGGTGTTTACAGTGTGTGCCAGGAAAATGATCTTAGGTAGTCAAGGAGAGTCAGAAACCAATCAGGGACAGTCAGAAATCAATGAAGCTTATTGCCAAGGTAAAGGCTAGGATTCCAAAGAAGAATTGTGTGTGTTGTGTAGAATAAGGACAAGCAGGGTAGACAAGTAGGGCAGCTGAAAGACAGGGAAAGAGAAGACAAATACTTTCATCCCTCCCGCACATTTTTACAAAAATCCTTTTTTGTGGGGTTAAATTTAATTAAGCAGCATCTATATGCTTGATTACTGTAGCAATACCCAAGATTTAGCAGCAGTCTACGGTACCTGTGTGTATTAATGTGAAATTGAGCATCAAGCCTCAATCGTCAGTTTCTGTTTATTCAGTTTCCACACTGTGTCAATTAACAATTTTTGTGGAACGTTCATTTAAATAAGCTGCATATATGCGTGATAACTAATTGACACAGGGTAGGGCAGCAATCTACCTGTAAGTGATAACGAGAAATTGAGTGTCAGGCCTCAATCATCTGTTTCTGTGACTTCCATTTCCACATATAAGGAACTTTTATGGAACAGGGGCTCCATAAAACCAACATGCAGCAGCCTCCTGTCTCCCAGGAGGACAGGGGCTGCCGCATACATGCTCTCCCCTGATTCCTGCTGGGGGAGCTGGAGGACCCCTGAATCGTGTGCTTCCAGGTGTAAGGAATCTAGATGTCGTGGTTAACATTCGACACCTGGCAGCTATAATGCCCGCTGCACGGGCCAACAGCCGGCGTAAATTTACTTTGAGTAGTTGGAAAAGGGTTCATTAAACCGTATATATATATATATATATATGTATATATATATATATATATATATATATATATATGTTTGAGGCCAATTATTGGCCGGATTTGTGTGAGGAGCCCTGCACATTAAAACTCCTTTGGTTCCCCCAATCACCAGTCAGGACGATTGAGTCACCTGGAGCTTCGTTCAGGTTTCCGACCCGTGACGTCATTCGGCTGCTGCTGTTCGACCTCGGCTGCCTTCGGTATCGATTGTCCGTTTGCGTTCCTCTCCTTGCGGAGGGAGGTTCGTTTCAGGGCTTGTGAGTATGCCTTTGAGCTCTGTCGTTTGCAGTTTCCATGCAATGCTTTGTTTTGTTCAGGCTGCACGGCCCTACCTACCCTTGATGCATATCACCTGCACAAAAAAAAAAAGTTGGTTGTGCTTGCTGTCTTGTGAGGGGTATTGTGCTTCCCGTGGTTAATGCATGTCGGTGCCCTTGGTGGTGGATGGCAGTCGTGTTACATGTGCAGGTATGGGGGTTCCTGGGTGACTGCGCATGTGCAGGTTTCGCTGGTCGTGTCAAGGGGGTTTCATGACGGTATGGGTGTTGGTATGTGGGGCGTTTTTGACTGTTAGTATGTGTCTGAGTGTCCGTGATTCGGCTGGCGTGGAAGTCGGAGGTTGTGGGGATGCTTGTACGTTCACATTGACGTTTTCATTTATCACAGGTCTGAGTGTGTGTGTGAATCCGCTGTTCCCCGTGGGAATTTGTGCTGCCTATTCGTTTTCAGGTGCGTGGAACTCTGTTGAGGGTATCCTCCTATTTTTTCGGTTCTTTACGTTCGCACGTCGCAGTGCGTTACACCTCGCTACTTCACATACACTAGGTCATAGGTATTGGTGCTGCGGGGGATGAGTAGTGGTTTTCCACCAAGCACGTGGTTGGCAGCTGCATTGCATACACATAGTCTCTACCCTGACTGGGGTAGGGGGAAGTCTGAGTGTTGTTAGGTTGATTGGGTACCATTGTCCTCGAGTTCCCCGGTCATACGTCATACGTCACACGTTGTCTTGCCACTCTCCACATTACTGGCCTTTCGGCCGGACTTTGTTCTGCTCCTAGTCATTTACCCACAGCGTCTCAAGTGCCGCCACGTGCATACTGTGTAATTTTATGAGTACCTTATTGTACCCTCTTACACACGTAGCCTTGCACGCCGAGACCTCAGTGTGACATGCCTGTTCGTTCCAGGCCTCGGTCACGTCTCGGTTAGTTAGCCTACACCCGTTATGGGCCTTATTCTGCCCCACGTCTGTGTGTTGCCATTACGTTGTTGATGGTCTTTGTGTTGTCTGGTTTGTCGGGTGTTTGGTGGTGGGTCAGAGCATTTTCCGCTTGTTACATCCTTCGCTTCTCTCATTCACATTCACAGGATGTCTTGGGCTTCGGATTTAGATGAGTTGGTCTCCGTTCTGCCTTCCCCTGCCAGGGACTCCGAACATGGCAGTACTCCGTCCCTACGAGCATGGACCATCCCCCATCTGTTGGCTGAATTACGGCATCGCAGGATTTCGTTTTTTGGCGACTGCCCGCAAAGCTGAACTGTTTCGATTATTGTTTCCCGCCCCAGCTGCAGACGGTGCTGCGGCCTTCGGAGTCGACCTGGTCTCTATGCAAACTGTGGCCACTTCCCCTACGCAAATCCATACAGTGTTGAATTCCCTTAACTCCTCTCTCCAGGATTTGCAACAGTGTATGGAGTCAGTGGAGGTGGCAACCTCCGGCCCCCCCCGGCCGCAGCTGTCCCGGTGGTTCCCGCAGCCCCCCAGTGCTCTCAGGTATCTCTGCTTCACCTCCCTCTATTACTCCGGCTCACTTTGTGCCCCCTAGCATCAGGAAGGACATCTTGGAGGGGAAGGATGTGAACCTCGCTTCCTTGCTGTTGGCATCGCAGGACATGACCGAGAACAAGGCCTTTGCCTGCGGGGACGTTTCGGTGATCCCTAAAGCAAAGGATCCCTGCCTCAACTGTAACACTCACTTGTCTTCAATTCTGTAGAATTTATTTCACCAAAAACAATGCAACGTTTCGACCATAGCGGTCTTTCTCAAGCCTGAGAAAGACCGCTACGGTCGAAACGTCGCATTGTTTTTAGTGAAATAAATTCTACAGAATTGAAGACAAGTGAGTGCTGCGGTTTTTCATATATGACGCATCCAAGGGGGAACTTCAGACTGGCTCCCAACACGGCTGGCACCACCACAAGAAAAGGTTTTATTTATTATTTTTTTCGTTGTGCTGCTATACACATTTTTTTCTATGTCTCAACCGTAAGCTGTCCCTGCCAGAGTTCATGTTGGCGTTTAGCGTGTACAGAGACGTGGTTTGTTCAGTGGCGCCCAACAAGAGGGAGGAGTTGGACTTGTATCTGTACCGGGTGGTGGAGTTGGGTCACAGGTATGGTAGCTGGGTGTTTTACAACTACCACAGGTATTTTTCGGCTAAGGCAGCGGCCACCCTGGCTCAGTTCCAAGTTGTCATCAATTTAATTCCCCCCTTTTTTCCAACAGCATCCAGAGGCAGAGGTTACAGCCATTCCGGTGCCACCTTTCTCTCTACTGATTCTGGACTGACTTCTGACTGGGCCACCGCCTGCCACATCATTGAGAAGATGTTATCTGAGAACACAAGGAGGGCTTACACCTCACCCTGGCACAGGTTCCTAGAATTTCAGGAGAGGTACCCAAGACTAGATTCGGGCAACATCAACTACATACTGTCATTTGTATCATATTGCCACACCAACCTGGGTCTTTCACATAGTACCATCAAGCTGTATTTAGTGGGGGTGCAACATCACATGTCACTCCGGGACCCCGACAGACCATCTCTCTTTTCAGTGAATCCGGTTAAGGCCATAATCAGGGGAATCCAGAAGCTGCAGTCAGGGCCTAGACTCACCCGCCTTCCCATTACGAAGGGCATTTTCCAGGATCTTCATCGTGGGCTGTCGCAGGCACCTTTCGGTGTACTGCTCAGCCTGGTTTTGAAGGCGGCTATCTACTTAGCCTTCTACGCGTTTCTAAGGCCTAGAGAGTTCACGATTACCAGGCCGTCTGGCCACTCTCTTGCTAGGAGAGAGCTGGTTCATCACCCCTACCTTATTTTCACTATGTTTGGAGCATTCAAAGACATTGCAACCTGGCCAAAGCATGGAGGTCAAGTACTTCCCTTCACAGAATGCCTGGTGTCCAGTCAGAGTTCTGGACCAGCTGCTAGCTGCTCTCGGTCATTTCTCTCCGGACAGTCCCCTGTTGCCTTTCTCAGGAGGTCAACTCAGTTCCGCACACTTCATTAAACATGTCCGCATCCTCCTAGCCAACAGGGGTCTCAACCCCGAGCAATATTCTGGGCATTCCTTCATGATAAGGGCAGCTTCTGCGGCATCCAGGCATGGTGTTCCAGTGTACGTCATTAAGCAGTTGGGAAGGTGGAGTTGAGGGTGTTATGCTAGGTATGTGCCTGATCCACAGCTGGAAATGGCACAGGCATTCTCCAAGCTTCTGCTGTATTTGCTACTTAAATAAATGTGTCCCCTTTCCTACTGAGTGGTTTTTGCCCCCTTATTGCATACTGACCATAGTAACAATGGCAAACCTCCGGTTAAGGTTAGGTAGGGTCATCATCTGCATGTTACAGGTACAAATCAGTGGGGCTCATACTACAAGTTTTAAGCCAATTATTGTCCGGATTTGTGGGAGGAGCCCCACACATTTATACCCCTTTGGTTCCCCCACTCACCCGTCGGACGATTGAGTCACCCCACCCTCCCGTACCCCTTTCAGCAGTATTACTTTGAGTATACCCCCTTATTGCATATTGATCATAGTGACCGTGGCACACCTCAGGTCAAGGTTAGGTAGGGTCATCATCTGCATGTTACAGGTACAAATCAGTGGGGCTCACACTACAAATATATATATATATATATATATATATATATATATATATATTAGCAGAAGGACATGGCTTTGCATTGGTATATTTCATCTATTTCATTTCAGGTTTCCATGTGTCGTAAAAAGATATCAAAAGTATCCCCCATAACAGTGACCTCTACAGTATCCGCCCCTTTAACAATAACCTCCACAGTGCCTGCCCCTTTAAAAAGGATCTCCACAGTGCCCGCCCCTTTAACAGTGCCCTCCACAGTGGCCGCCCATTTAACATTAACCTCCACAGTGCCCGCCCCTTTAACAGTGACCTCCACAGTGCCCACCCCTTTAACAGTGACCGCATCTTTTTAACAGTGACCTCCACAGTGCCCACCCCTTTAACAGTGACATTCAAAGTGCCTGCCCCTTTAACAGTGACCTCCACAGTGCCCGCACCTTTAACAGTGCCTGCCCCTTTAACAGTGATCTCCACAGTGCCCACCCCTTTAACATTGACCACACCTTTAACAGTGACCTCCAATGTACCAGCCCCTTTAACAGTGACTTCCACAGTGCCCGCCACTTTAACATTGACCACACCTTTAACAGTAACCTTCATAGTGGCCGCCCCTTTTAACCCCTTAAGGACTTGGCCCTATTTCACCTTACAGACTTGGCCATTTTTTGCTAATCTGACCAGTGTCACTTTAAGTGCTGATAACTTTAAAACGCTTTGACTTATCCAGGTCATTCTGAGATTGTTTTTTCGTTACATATTGTACTTCATGACACTGGTAAAATTAAGTAAAAAAAAATCATTTTTATTAATAAAAAAATACCTAATTTACCAAAAATTTGTAAAAAATTGCAAATTTCCAAGTTTCAATTTCTCTACTTCTATAATACATAGTAATACTTCCAAAAATAATTATTACTTTACATTCCTCATATGTCTACTACATGTTTGGATCATTTTGGGAATGATATTTTATTTTTTGAGGATGTTACAAGGCTTAGAAGTCTAGAAGCAAATCTTAAAATTTTTCAGAATTTTTTAAAAACCCAATTTTTAGGGACAAGTTCAGGTCTGAAGTCACTTTGCGAGGCCTACATAATAGAAACCACCCAAAAATGACCCCATTCTATAAACTACCCCCCTCAAGGTATTCAAAACTGATTTTACTAACTTTGTTAACCCTTTAGGTGTTCCACAAAAATTAATGGAAAATAGAGATACAATTTCAAAATTTAACTTTTTGTCAGATTTTCCATTGAAATTTTTTTTTTGTTGTTTTACTAAGCATGGGTTAACAGTCAAACAAAACTCAATATTTATGGCCCTGATTCTGTAGTTTACAGAAACACCCCATATGTGGTCGTAAACTACTGTATGGGCACACGGCAGGGCGCAGAAGGATAGGAATGCCATACAGTTTTTGGAAGGCAGATTTTGCTGGACTGATTTTTTGGACACCATTTGAAGCCCCCCTGATGCAACCCTAGAGTAGAAACTCCAAAAAAGTGACCCCCATCTAAGAAACTACAGCCCTCAAGGTATTCAAAACAGATTTTACAAATGTCGTTAACCCTTTAGGTATTCCACAAGAGTTATTGGCAAATGGAGATTAAATTAATTTAAAAAATTTGGCAAATTTTCCATTTTAAAGGGAACCTGTCACCTGGATTTTGGGTATAGAGTTGGGGACATGGGTTGCTAGATGGCCGCTAGCACATCCGCAATACCCAGTCCCCATAGCTCTGTGTGCTTTTATTGTGTAAAAATAACTATTTGATGCATATGCAAATTAACCTGAGATGAGTCCTGTCCCTGACTCATCTCACATACAGGACTCATCTCAGGGTAATTTGCATATGCATCAAATCATTTTTTTTACACAATAAAAGCACACAGAGCTATGGAGACTGGGTATTGCGGATGTGCTAGCGGCCATCTAGCAACCTATGCCCTCAGCTCTATACCCAAAATCCCGGTGACAGGTTCCCTTTAATCCATTTTTCCCAGTAACAAAGCAAGGGTTAACAGCCAAAAAAACCTCAATATTTATGGCCCTGATTCTGTAGTTTACAGAAACACCCCATATGTGGTCGTAAACAGCTGTACGGGCACACGGCAGGGCGCAGAAGGAAAGGAATGCCATATGGTTTTTGGAAGGCAGAATTTGCTGGACTGTTTTTTTTGACACCATGTACCATTTGAAGCCCCCTTGATGCACCCCTAGAGTAGAAACTACAAAAAAGTGGCCCCATTTTAGAAACTACGGGATTACGGGAAACTACGGGATTACCCCATTTTAGAAACTACGGGACAACTGCAGTATTGTTGGTAGTAGTTTAGGGTACATATGATTTTTGGTTGCTCTATATTACACTTTTTGTGAGGCAAGATAACAAGAAATAGCTGTTTTGGCACCGTTTTTATTTTTTGTTATTTACAACATTCACCTGACAGGTTAGATCATGTGATATTTTTATAGACCAGGTTGTCACGGATGCGGCAATAACTAATATTTTGGGCGATTACCTTGGATAGGGTATGGTTTTTGCGGGATGAGATGACGGTTTTATTGGCACTATTTTGGGGTGCGTGTGACTTTTTAATAGCTTGCTATTAACCTTTTTGTGATGTTAGGTGACAAAAAATGGTTTATTTAGCACAGTTTTTATTTTAAATTTTTTACGGTGTTCATCTGAGGGGTTAGGTCATGTGATATTTCTATAGAGCCAGTCGATACTGACGCGGCGATACCTAATATGTATACTTTTCTTTTATTTATGTAAGTTTTACACAATAATATCATTTTTGAAATAAAAAAAAAATCATGTTTTAGTGTCTCCATATTCTGAGAGCCATAGTTTTTTCAGTTTTTGGGTGATTATCTTAGGTAGGGTCTCATTTTTTGCGGGATGAGATGACGGTTTGATTGGCACTATTTTCGGGTGCATATTACTTTTTGATCGCTTGCTATTACACTTTTTGTGATGTAAGGTGACAAAAAATGGTTTATTTAGCACAGTTTTTTTTTTTTACGGTGTTCATCTGAGGGGTTAGGTCATGTAATATTTTGATAGAGCCAGTCAATACGAACGCGGCGATACCAAATATGTATAATTTTTTTTTATTTATGTAAGTTTTACTCAATAACAGCTTTTTTAAAACAAAAAAAATGATGTTTTAGTGTCTCCATATTCTGATCCATAGTATTTTTATTTTTTGGGCGATTGTCTCAGGTAGGGGCTCATTTTTTGCGGGATGAGGAGACGGTTAGATTGGTAGTATTTTGGTGGGCAAACGCCTTTTTGATCGCTTGCTGTTGTACTTTGTGTTATGTAAGGTGACAAAAAAATGGTTTATTAAGCACAGTTCTTATTTTTTACTGTGTTCATCTGAGGGGTTAGGTCATGTGATATGTTTAGAGAGCCAGTCGATACGGATGCGACGATACCTAATATGTATACTTTTTTTTTCACTACTTTTTACCAATTTTTTTTTACTTTATTTGGGGAAAAAGACATTTTGGTTTATTTTTACTTGAAACTTTAAATTTTTTGAGGGGGAAAACTTTATTTTTTTAACTTTTTTTTAACTTTATTTTTTGTCCCACTTTGGGACTTGAACTTTTTGGTGTCTAATCCTTTACAATGCATTCCAATACTTCTGTATTGGAATGCATTGGCTGTATGAGTAATACTGTGTGCATTACTCATACAGCTTCCGGCCTGTGAGATCCAGGGGACTGGATCTCACAGGCTCGTCACCGAAAGGCAGCGCGATGCCTTCCTTAGGCATCGCGCTGCCTTCCATGTCATTGTGTCCCCCCTACAGCTGCATGGGGACCCGAAGGCACCGCCACACGCCGCCGCAAACTGCAGGTAAAGTCGCAAACCGCAGGTCTGAATTGACCTACGGTTTGTGTCAATCTCTGACACGGGGGGGTCACGGTACCCCCCCCCCCCGCGCATTTAGCCAAGGTGCCTGCTCAATCATTTGAGCAGGCACCGGTTCCGATCACCGCCCGCCGGGCGGCGGTGATCGGAAATACACATGGCGTACCCGTACGTCATGGGTCCTTAAGGACTCGGGAACCATGCCGTATCGGTACGTCATGGGTCCTTAAGGGTTTAAAGGGTGTATCTCACACGGCCTGACCCACAGTAGGCCTCAATTAAAGATTTGTTTGCCAAAAATGGCTGTATTTCAAATACCTGAATTAAACCCCTGTATTTAAAGGGTGTATCTCACATGGCCTAACCCACAGTAGGCCTCAATTAAAGATTTGTTTGCCCAAAATGGCTGTATTTCAAATACCTGAATCAAACCCTTGTGTTTAAAGGGTGTATCTCACACGGCCTGACCCACAGTAGGCCTCAATTAAAGATTTGTTTGCCCAAAATGGCTGTATTTCAAATACATGAATCAAACCCCTGTATTTAAAGAGTGTATCTCACACGGCCTGAACCAGACTAGGCCTCAATTAAAGATTTGCTTGCCCAAAATGGCTGTATTTCAAATACCTGAATCAAACCCCTGTATTTAAAGAGTGTATCTCACACGGCCTGACCCACAGTAGGCCTGAATTAAAGATTTGTGCACCAAATGGTGGTATTTCAAATATCTGAATATAACCTAAATGTATAAAGGGTGTATCTCACAATGACATATGCAGTAAAGGCTGCCAAATAAACTTTTTTTGCCCAAACAGGTGTTTGTTTAATAACTGAATATGGCAGCAGTATATAACTCTGGAATTTCAAACGTCAAGATGCTGCAAGGCCTGAAATACTGTGTATTTTGCCCAAAAAAGGGTGTTTTATTAATGAAAGAATATAAGCCCTGTATATACAGGGTGTATCTCACACGGCCTGACCCACAGTAGGCCTCAATTAAAGATTTATGCACCAAATGGCGGTATTTCAAATATCTGAATATAACCCAAATGTATAAAGGGTGTATCTCACAATGACATATGCAGCAAAGGCTGCCAAATAAACTTTTTTTGCCCAAACGGGTGTTTGTTTAATAACTAATTATGGCAGCAGTATATAATCCTGGAATTTCAAACGTCAAGATGCTGCAAGGCCTGAAATATTGTGAATTTTGCCCAAAAAAGGGTGTTTTATTAATAGAATATAAGCCCTGTCTATACAGGGTGTATCTCACACGGCCTGACCCACAGTAGGCCTCAATTACAGATTTGTGCACCAAATGGCGATATTTCACATATCTGAATATAACCCCTGTATATACAGGGTGTATCTCACACGCCCTGATCCACTCTAGGCCGCAATAAAATTTGTTGGCCCAAAATGGCTGTATTTCAAATACCTGAATAGAGCCCCTGTATTTAAAGGGTGTATCTCCTCGCCCTGATCCACACTGGGACGCTATCAAAGAATTGTGCCCAAATTGGCTTTATTTCAAATAACAGAATAGAAAGACAGTATGTAAAGGCGGTATCTCCCAATGACATCTGCAGCAAAGGCTGCCAACTAAAAAATTTTTGCCTAAACGGTTGTTTGTTTAATAACTGAATTTGACATCAGTATATAAGCCTGTAATTTCACACGTGCTGATGCTGCAAGGCCTGAAAAATAGTGGAATCTGGCAAAAAAAGATGTTTTTAAAAATCAAGAAAATTATGGTTGTATTTCTAGCTTAAATTGCACACCGACTAATCCAGATGTTGTATATTGCCAAAAAAGTGTTTTTTTGGTAACAGAATATGAAAGCTGTATATATTAAACTTGAATTTAACACTTGCAGATCAGGAAAATAGTTTTTTTGGGCAAAAAAGTGTGTTTTTAAAACCCCAGAAAATTGTCACAGCCACTATCTCTGGCTGTGACCTTCCATCCTTGCTCGTTCGGCGCTCCTCGCTGCAGTTTTCGTTTCTGTGTGTTCTTTGTGATTCTTTATGGGTTAACTCCCCTGTGTTCCTATCTGGAGTTGATCCTCTTTGTCTGCTCCATGGGTGTGGCCTCTCTGCTGCACCCATGGAACCTGTATATAAGGCCTCATGCACACGGCCGAGAGCGGACCGTGGTAACCCAGCTGGGATTCCTGCTGACAGCAGGAGTGCACTGTGTCATTGGTTGCTATGACGCCGTGCGTTTCATGCCGCCGCTGTTGTACAGTGATACACTCATATGATCTATACGAGTGTATCACTGTACAGCAGCGGCAGCATGAAGCGCACGGCGTCATAGCAACTAATCCTGCTCCTGCGCTCCTGGTGTGCATGAGGCCTAAGGCTGAGGTTTCCTCAGTTCTGGGTCAGCTCTCCTGGTGTGTGTTGTCTTGTCCTGCTCCTAGTTTGTACTCACTCTCCCATGCTGCTGACCCATGGGATCCGTGTCTGTTTGTGCTCTGTGGGTTTCCTACTTGTTCATTGCTGTCCTCTTTTCAGTGTTTCTGTTATCTGTTCTGCCAGTTATGTTTGAGTCACCTTGTGTGTATTCATATGTCTCTGTTCAGCAAGCCCTTGCTGCTACGTGCCTTGCTGCAGAGTGCTATGGGCAAGGCCACACAGTATACCACTGGTGGAGCTAGTCCTTCTCTGCTCATTGCCACTCCTGTTCCCTTGCGTGAACTCCTGCTTGTGTTTTTAGTTGCCTGCTTGTATTTGCCAGTTTGTCATGTTTGCCTATGTACCGTCGGTACCTTCTGGTACCTGTTGTCCGTTTGCTCCTGTTGTCACTGTCTAGTTCATGCTCCAGAGTGGACCCTGGCAACTCCCTTTGGCAAAGCCTAACCCTACCATCTGGGGCCCTAGTGAATACCAGGAGTTGCTTAGTCACGCCCCTCTGGAGTATTACTAGACAGTGGCGCAGTGGGGGTTTTCCTCCCACTGTGCGGATGGTACATAGAGCTCTCAATTTCCCTGTGTTTCCCTCCTTGGATTTTGTTTGTGCAATAAACTCTTTTGTGACTGTACCGTATTACTGTATGTTTTTGCTTGACGACGCGGAGATCTCTCCTGGGACCTTTAACTTGTGACAAAAATGATGGCTGTGTTTCTAGCTTAAATTGCACACTGACTAATCCAGATGTTGTATATTGCCAAAAAAGTGTTTTTTTTGGTAACAGAATATGAAAGCTGTATATATTAAAATTTAATTTAACACTTGCAGATCAGAAAAATAGTGTTTTTTGGCAAAAAAGTGTGTTTTTAAAATCCCAGAAAATGATGGCTGTATTTTTAGCTTAAATTGCACACTGACTAAGCCTGCAAATGCAGCAGATGTTGTAAATTGCCCAAAAAATTGGGATTTTCAATGTCCCAAAAGCTCAGATGCAGTGCTAGTGCACTGAGCTTGCATAAAATGTCACCCGCCGCCCACCTAACTGACTTATTAAAGTTATTTTTTTCGGTCACTGGGCTCAGGGCAGGATAAAAAAAATGGTGTCCTGCACCCACAAAACACAATGTATGTAGATTGCTGAGTTAGATTCAGATTTTGAGCAAAGATTCAGTCCTATTCTCTCACTAATATAACCAGCAGCATACTCTCCCTACACTAAGCACAGCAGAGTGACGTGCAGCGCTACGTGACTCCAGCTTATATAGAGGCTGGGTCACGTGCTGCACTCGCCAATCACAGCCATGCAATTAGTAGGCATGGCTGTGATGGCTTCTAAGGTCAGACACTTAACCGCTTGTTTATTGGCTGCTCTGCAGCCTTTCAAAAAGCGCCAAGAAAGCTCCTTTTAAGCTCAGTCATGGCTTGTTCCTTATCCTTCCCCCATGTCCACGGGATACCTTTCTTTAACAATTTTAACAGCGGCTTACTAATATCAGCATAGTTATCAATGAGTTTACGGGAGTAATTTATCATTCCCAGGAATGATCTTAGTTCACTGATGTTGGTAGGCGTTTTATATTTCATCACAGCCTCTAGTCTAGATCTTATCTTTTCATTCCCACAGATCCAATATACATCTCCAATCGAGTATAATTGATTCTGTGTGAGGGAGGTATCTGTTTCACTGTGTGTTGCACAGTATCCTTCAGTGAAATTACCCAGGGATCTTCCTTGATCTCCCCCTCTGTGGCAGGTATAGTTACCAGGATAGATATGTATACCTGCACCTGGGCGGGGAGTTTTTATGAGGAGTGGGTATTTTTGCTTCCATTCTTCACATGCAGACTGGTTACTAGATGAATTTGAGAATAATTGCAAAAAAACATTCCTCAACACTAGAGGGTAATATTAAGGGCACAGTACCTAGGTGAGGCTTAGCGGTCCCACATATATAACAATTACTTTCATTTACTGAAGCAGCACTGTACTTCATCCATTCTAACCATAGGTTGGCATCAGAGAACCCAGTTTCTGCTGCCAGGGTATCCTCATAGGTAGGGTCAGAAATAGCCAGTATGTTTCCTAGGGACTGTATATGGGTTTTTAGAGGGTGTTTGTTTCTGAGGGTATGTCCATTCTGAGGAATGACACATATCTCTTATTTCAAAGTGTTTGGTGACCATTGAAATCTCTGTCCATTCTTATAGTGGTTGCCGCATCTCGTGGAAGGACTGCACTTCATTATGCTGCATTAACAGAAGGAGTAAATTGCAACTTGAGTACTGGAGGAATTGTACCAGAAGGTAGTGATTCTACCTTTCTGAGTCATTAGGATCATCAGTAATCCCACAGTCCAAGTGGACCGTCTGTGCCATCTTCCAGAATTGAGGGAGTGCATCCTGGTGGAGGTCAGAGCTGTCTGCTCCCGTTAGTACCTCACTTTGTCCTTTTTCGAGGTCAGGACTGTCTGTCCCCGTTATTACCTCCTTTTGGGATGCCTCCTTTACCAGTTTCACTCTGGTGGCGTGGATCCAAGTACTGCTGTGCGGGTCGCGGCTACCACTGTAGTCGGTGGTCCGTAGGTGAAGTCTCCTGCAAATTTTCCTTCCTTTAATTACTTTATCAGCACGATATCTCCCACTTGGAATGGGTGAGTTGGTTCCTGTGGTAGACAAGGAGACTTACAAGCAACTTTTTCCTCAATTTCACTTAGGGCTTTAATCAATCTGGTTACATTGGTGTTTGGGTTGTTCCTTAAACAGGTGATACACCTTCCCACATAATCTGACACTAACTGTTTAATGCCTGTAATATAGAAATTCTGTGCCAGCAGCATGTGTGTTGTTTGAATGCTGTTGTGTCATACTCCATGAAAATGTGCAATGAACAGAGGGGAGCTTTCTGTGGTATGCATGGTTTCCCCTCTTTGCAGATTAATCCTGTCCTAGGATTCTTCTGCAAGATTGGATAACACCAATCAGCCATGTCATCGTCAGTAGCTGAGGACTGGAGATCCATAAGCATCTGAGTTAACTCAAGTGAAGGAGGTACTAAATTCACCATTTGCAATGTGGCCGGGGCCATCAGTTCAGCCTTCTTGGCCTCCGCGTCTGCCAGGGCATTGCCTTGGGACACTTGATCTTTACCACCAGTATGCGCACTGCAGTGGACAATTGCAATCTGTGAGGGAAATCTTATGGCTTCTAAAAGTTGTATGACAAGTTGTGAACGTGAGATGTGCTGACCATCAGCTGCAATGAATCGTCTCCTTTGCCAAATGACCCCGTGGTCCCAGACCACTTAATGTGCGTACCTGCTGTCAGTGTAAATTGTGACTGGCTTGCCTTCATGTAGTATGCATGCTCTTGTAAATGCAATTAATTCTGCTGCTTGTGCAGATTGGTATGTGATGGGTCTGGCTTCCAGGACAACATCGGGTAGCATAACAATAGCATATCCTGCATGATAAGTGTTTTCATTTGGTCTGCTGCAGGATCCATCAACAAAAACATCAGGAGCCCCTTCTACTGGTACAGATTGTAAATCAGAGCGGGGTGATGTCTCATGTTGTATGGCGTGTATACAATCATGTGCCTCTGTCAAGTGATCCTCAGGTCCTTTAAGTCCTAATAGGGCATTCAAGATAGGTGCTGGACCTGAGGTGTGTGTTGCGTATTTGATTTGGAGGGAGGGATTGCTGAGGAGTAGAATCTCACATCCAGACAGTCTCTGTGCGGATATGTGCTGTGTGTGTATGCCTTTGAGAAGGCCTACTACATCATGTGTGGTGTACAGGATAGTCTCATGTCCCATTGTGAGTGGTGTTGTAAGATCAACCATCATAGCATAGGCTGCAAGAGATTTCAGACAGGCCGGCATTCCTTAGACGGATGCCGGAACCACCTTTGAGAAAAAGGCACAAGGACGTAACTTGCCTCCCTGATATTGTGTCAGCACACCCGCCATGGTTTTACAATTTTGTCGAGCAAATACGTGGAATGTGAGTTTGTAGTCAGGGAGGCCCAAACCCGGACTTGTCATTAAAGAACATTTCAAATAATCAAATGCATTAAACATTTCCTCAGACCACCTGATGAGATCTGGCATGTCTGCCAAAGTGGCTTGTCTCATTACATTGTCATAGTAGGAACCATCAGGAATCCATTGTCTGCAGTAGTTTATCATACCAAGGAAAGATAACAGACTGGACTCTTTCTGTGCTGATTCTCCTTTCTCCCTTTGTGAGAACAAAGCCCAAGTATTCAACTTTCTTTTTACACTATTGCATTTTCTTGCGTGACACCTTGTGTCCACATTCCGACAACCATTTCAACAAAGATAAACCAACTGTTACATTGGCCTCCTCTGACACACTGCACAAATAACAAATCATCCACATATTGCAAGAGTACAGAACCCTGGGGGGGTGCCAGTTTTTAAAACTGGCTTGGAGGACAATGCTGTACACTACAGGTGAATCAGCATATCCCTGGGGCATCCTGCTCCAGGTGAGTTGACGACCCTCAAAGGAAAAAGCAAAAATAGTCTGGTCTACTTGTCACCTGGGATAGAGCAGAAAGCATTTTTCAAGTCTATCACGCTGAAACAGACAACATCTGCAGGGATGACTGAGAGCAACTGAGAAATGTCTCGGCTGTCTCTGTTTACTCACGTGTTGGCTCCTGAACTTTTGTAACTATGTGTGGGGATCTGTATCTTCCTGATCTCAAAGCATCCCGCTGCCTCCTTCTCATATAAATGTTTCTCAAAGTCTTGTATTTTGTCTGAGGTCCATGAGAAAACGCTCTGCTTTACAATCAACATGAGATTGGGAAGGAGAACTAGGCTGTCACTATTTGCAGTCTGCAGTCCCTGGTTGGGAGGGGAAAACTCACACTTAGATTTTCCTCCACCCACAGTAAGAAAATTCATCAAATGACAGAGTGATAATATTACAGTGAGATATGTTCTTACACTTACCACCAGAACAATAGCTCTCACACAAACAGATGAATCTTAACACTCTATGTATCTTATACTCTAAATATAGGTATGCGTCAAACCAAGGTAGGTCAGTCTCCCTGAGACTGTTCTTTTACATGTACCCCTGGTACTAAAAAAATTCTGTCGACAGTTAGATAAAGTAAATAGATCTCCCGGAGATCCTATGGTGTGTTTCTGACACAAAACAATTTACGGAATAGATCTCCCTGAGATCCTATGGTATGTCCCTGACACAAAACAAATCTAACAAGCAATAGTAAAAGTCCAGCTCACCTGCATCAGCAATTTAGAGAGTGCACGGATGGGAAGAGGCCCAGACTCATGTACTTAAAAAGAAGATATCTAGCACCTAAATTTTTCGTGCTTGACGATGTTTATTCCACAAACCAAGTGTACAGCGGTGAGAAAATCCTCAAAGTACAAGCCCCAATACGGTCTACGCGTTTCGAACCAGGTGGTTCTTAATCATGACCTGTACACTTGGTTTGTGGAATAAACATCGTCAAGCACGAAAAATTTAGGTGCTGGATATCTTCTTTTTAAGTACAAAACAAATCTCCCTGAGATTTTTTTCCGTGCGTGGCACTCCAAATGCCGGCCTTATTCATGAAAGTACTCCAAGTACTTATTATAAACTCCCGGAGTCTATTTTTAAGGCTTAACAATCTATCCCGGATACATAATAAAATCTCACGGGTAGAGATGTGGCCAGTGCCCTCGGACCGGGCAGTGGACAAATGGGATGTCTCGCTTACCGGACACGAGGATGGCCTTCTCTATCCCGGACGGAGCCCCCAAACTGAAAGGATTTGGACCTTTCTGGACCTCTACGACAACCTTGGTTTAAGACACTGACGTCAGGAGAGATGTTTCTCGGTTGCTAATAACAGACACACACAAGTATCACTGAGAAACACTCTGCTATCACTTAGCCTTATATAGGCAGTAGAAAAGTTTTCATAACAGTGTTAAACTAATCATAAAGATAAACATTGGTGCTCACACACATACTACCGGAACATCCTTTTATGGTATGTATACGTGCAATGAATAGAAATAATAGGTTTTAATCAGTCACATATAAGAATGTACGCAGTTGTGCCGAATGACCCTGAATAAGACAAGAACGTACTGGGTTATTCCCAGAATCTGTCTTGGGACAGATAAGAAAACCTAACTCACAGCGGGGGAAGGTGAAACAGTGCGTGGGTGAGATGTTATAACAATTCTTTACATATTTAGAGAAGACAAGATGGAGTCACATTTCTCTTCAGAGCCCCATTCAAAAATTGGCTGCGGGGCCCAGTCAATTCTAGCTACGCCACTTATGCAGCCCACAAATGCAAGTTGGGTTTATTGATTACAAAACCTTAATTAAATTGTGGGCCTGGTGATCAGTTTAAGGCCTTTTAAGCAGCAGCAGTATGGTGATAAAAATGAGTGGCAAGGTTACATGGTGTGAAGATGGCAGCATGAGGAGGCCACATAGAGGTACAATGACTGAGTCTGGATAAAAGACTAAGGCCACAGATTGCTTAGAAAGATGCAGATGGAAACAATCTGTTGAGCTGTATCACCATCACCTGCAGATTAATGCAGCCATCAAATTCAAGTTAGGTTTGTCGGTTCCACCTCAGCTCACCAGCCCGCACCTAAAATATTTTACTGGTTCAGCTCACATGCAGGCCCACAACTCATGCTGCTTTGCTTTGAAGTAGTTGCAGTAGCCGTTTATCAGGCTCCCTCTCCAAAATCGAACAATGATTACCCGTTACCGGTGGTCACCATGTTAGGCACATAAAAGAACATCGAAAGTTGATAGGGAAGATATCCTAATGGATCGTGGACGTGCGATCAGGTAGTAGTTATCTAGAGTCAACAAAGCGGCAGCAGGGCCTCTCCTGTATAATGTTTCCTCATCCAAAATACCGCAGTGACAATCCCTGTAATTTTGTATTACTCATTCCAATAACAGGGCATCTTAAGAGTCCTGTATTGGTATTTATCGTCACTACCTCCCCGAGTCGGGAGTGGGTAATTGCCACGCGCCTGCTGCCATCCTTCGATTCTTGAACTTTAATAACTTGACCCACCCTCTCCACCCAATCAGATTTCAGCCATTGACCTCCCTTAGATGTGGTATCCCTTTCTCAAGCTCCCTCTCCGGCATCAAACCCTGATTCCCCATTACCCGTGATCACCATGGTAGGCGCAGAAAAGAACATCGAAAGTTGATAGGGCAGACATCCAAATGGATTGTCGCCGTCACGGGGACGTGCAATCACCCAGGGGTTATCTAGAGTCACCAATGCGGCAGTAAGCCCTCGCCCCAAAGGTTTTAGATGGTCAGATCAGCAGGCCCTTGCTCAAAATGTTTTTGAGGGTCCCAAGCAGGGCATCAATCATACTTTTTCAAGGGTGTGTATGATGCCCTTCTTTATGTGTAACAAAGGGTGTTTTGGAGTGCTGATTCCTTGTAATTTTTGGCCGCCCTTTCACTTAGTACATAGGCTTTATGAGTGTAGGAGTCCCACTAACTGAACAATTGTACCACAATGTGAATGAGGCCCTCCTTATGTGATATACAGGCTGTTTTGGAGTGCCTCTTGCTTGTAATTTTATTTCAGCACTTGTACTTTATATACAATTGAATATACAGGAAAGAATGTTTCCTAACATTTTTTACAGTAAAAAATATTTTTTTGGGGGGTTTTGTGCGTATTTTTGTCAGTCTGTAAAAGTGGCGTACAACTCGGACAACATGGTTCCCAGCAGCGACCTGGGAGTCCAAGATGCATCCAGACATCGTCCCCATGGTGTTCCCGATCCATTTTGGTGGTTTTTCTGTCACTTTCTGACCTTTTCCAAAGGACCAGACACCCTCCCCTCTTCAGAGCAGGGGGTGCCTGGTTGTCTCCCATTGATTTCCATTATACTCGGGTGCTCAGCCGAGCACACGAATATAACAATGTGGTCGGCCCGTACACCCGAACACTTTAGTGCTCGATCATCACTAGTAGGCAACTTTCCTAAAAATGTAGAATATTCGAAATTACGAATATATATCACTATATTCTAAATATTCTCAAATTCTAGAAGTGCCGATATTAGTTCTTTGAATATTTGCGCTCAACACTAGTAGGGAACTTTCAAATCGAGAGGTGGTATTCACAGCTAGTATCACTTCTTGTATGTTGGGAGGGTTTAGTGACTTCCAATGGCGGGTTATTACTATTTTGGCACTTAATAGAATATGGCCCACAAGATTGCTATAAGATTGGTAAAGATGTTGTATCCCCAGAAATAAGAGAGCTAATTCTAGGGAAGGTGTAGTTGAGACCAAAGTAATTTGGGAGAACATTCCCCTCTTTTGAGGTTCACACCATCAGACTCTTCCATCCATTCCCCCTGAGAGTTGCAGTTGTCTATCGTCCCCCAGGCTTCCCCCACCAAATCCTGGATCACTTTGCATCTTGGCTTCCTCACTTCCTATCTTATGAATAACCAACTCTTATTATGGGTGATTTTAATATCCCCATTGATGATCCTATCTCCCCATCAGCCTCTAACTTTCTTTCTTTAACCTCCTCTATTGGCCTATCACAACTTACTTCATCTGCCACACGTGAACAGGACAATATACTTGATCTAGTCTTCTTCCTTTACTGCTCAGTCTCAAACTTTAGTAGCTCATCCTTCCCACTTTTTGACCACAATTTTCTTTCATTTACTGTTAAGACTTATCACTTTTCTCATGACAATCCTACTTTTCACACTTACAGAAGCCTACACACCATTAACGGCCAGAAACTTATTAACACCCTACAATTAGCTCTTAACTCAATCTCTTTCCTTTCCTGTCCAGACCTGGCTGCCAATCATTACAACCAGAGCCTCAAAACGACCCTACATGGAGTTGCTCCAATATCAATAGACAGGATACGGCAACCCTGGCACACATTTGAAACACATTTTCGCCAGCGCTGCTCCAGATGTGCAAATATCAGCTGACTTCCTCCATTATAAATTTATGCTCAAAACATACAATTTGGCTCTCAACATTGCCAAAAGTACTTCACCTCTCATCTCCTCACTCTCAAATATCCCAAAACGACTCTATGACACTTTTCATTCCCTTCTAAGCCTTAAAGTTCCAGAACTTGTCACTGACCTCTGTGCTGATGGCATGGCCACCTACTTCAGAGACAAGATTGGCAGTATCCGGCAGTAAATAATCTCCTAGTCCCCAAATAATATTAATCAGGATTTTCTCTTCTTCTCGACTCACGACCTGTAGCAGTGATCCTATTCCATCACATCTTCTCCAGTCCCTCTCCCCGGCTGTCATTACTCACCTAACTATAATTTTTACTCTCTCTCTCTCTCTCTCTCTCTGTTCCAGTATTTTCCCTCCTCTTTCAAACACTGTTATAACCCCACTACTAGAAAAAACATCACTTGACCAGACCTGTGCTGCTAACTACCGACCTGTTTCTAACCTTCCCTTCATCTCTAAACTCCTTGAACATCTTGTCTACTCTTGCTTAATAAGCTATCTCTCTGCAAACTCACTTCTTGACCCCTTACAATCTGCCTTTCGCCCTCTTCACTCTAAAGAAACTGCCCTTACTAAATTGGCTAATGATTTACTAACAGCAAAAATAAATGGTGATTATGCTCTTCCGATTCTTCTGGATCTCTCTGCAGCGTTTGATACCGTAGACCATAAACTCCTCCTCACTATGCTCCACTCAATTGGCCTTAAGGACACTGCTCTCTCTTTGTTCTCTTCCTATCTCTCTGGCCGCTCTTTTAGTGTATCATTCACTGGCTCTTCTTCTCCTCTTCCATAGTGATTAGCGGCAGGGGTAATATTTGAATTCCCGATATTTTGCGAATATTTGATAGAATATTCGATATATTCATCAAATATTTGCAAATTTGCGTATTCGCTATCACAATCATTATTTTCGCGTAACTCGCATGTGCGTGCGCATTATGGACGTGGCTTAGCGTGCGTGACGGCGTTTTTCAAACTAGGCAAAAGTTTATTACTTGTATCTTCTTTAGTGGCTTTCGTAACCTCTTTGGTAGCCACTGAAGAAGAGACAAGTAGTCTTGAAACGCGTCTGGCGGCCTGCGGTTCTTCTACTCGGTCCGGACTGGAAAACCTCAATACAGCTGTCTTCCCTACTTTTGTTTTATGCCTACAAATGATAAGTTCCAAGCAAATACGTGTGAGACATTAACCTTCCAGGACCTGTCAATAGGATCTGTGGAAAGAATTAATCCTCCAGGACCTGTGGAAAGCATCACCTGACTGGGAGGCGGTCACATGACTATAACAGCTGATTAAGTCACCTGATACCAGCACGGCAGCATAGCACAGCGGCCTTGCCACATGGATTCAGCGTCTGAGCTGAGGGATAAATGAATATGTGAGTACGATGGAGGCTTTTATGCCCCACTAAAATACAGACATCACAGATTTCAATACCAGCAAAGCCTCAGAGAGGTTTTCAGCTATTCAATATTATAATGAAATGTAACATCTAACTGCTGTACTTATCAAAGATGGGACTACTTGTTGAATCTTGCTGATATATACTCCGCTGAACCCTGCCTATATACACTTTGCTGTATCTGGACTCTCCTACCCGCCGCCCAATACTATTCCTTGCAGCAGTAGTGAATTATACATTTGTGGGATACCTCTTTGTTTGAATGCAGGGACTGTGGGATATAATCCTCTCCATCACTAACTGCTGATTTTGAGAGACGCATTATTTCCTCCACCAATCAGGTGTATGAATTGACTTTTATTTATCCACAGCCGTTTTTATTATATTGAATGTGTATTATTCTACACATTTTATTGTGATTTTACTTTTGGTCTTCTTTTAGTAATGTACGGTACTAATAAATTGTTTGCCTACTTACCCTATCCTGGCCTTTTAAGTCCTACCAGCTACGTAAGGTGTTGTGCCTGCATATTTGTGTTTATACAATTGGAATACATTTTGATCTTATAACGGTAACATTAAATCTAATATTTCCACCTTCTAACAATTAAATACTTTTTGCTGTGCTGTTGAGGACATTTATTCTTAATTCTTGTATTTAAAAAAATTGGGATTATATGCTTGCATCTTTATCCTGCAGCGAATGTTGAAGAAGGGATATGATCGTACCCGGAAACAGGCCGAGAAGCAGGACATAGTGATGGGGGTAAAGAATCTTCTTTAGAAGAAGTTTTGGCGGAGTCACACTGAAATGGCCATATAAAAAAAATGGTCTGATCTGAAGGAGGCACCCGGACTGGGTCAAAGAGCTCAGTCAGAGAGTCTGCCCAGGTACTACTTTTATTTTTTTTCACCCGTTACAAATGATTACTTAATACCTGGTGTGACACGTAGCAAATTTTCCATTTACCTCATACATCTCTACCTTGCTGTGATTGTGTGTATATATATATATATATATATATATATATATACACACACACACACACACAGTCCTGATCAAAAGTTTAAGACCACTTGAAAAATGGCAAAAAAACATATTTTACATTGTTGGATCTTAACAAGGTTCCAAGTAGAGCTTCAACATGCAACAAGAAGAAATAAGAGTGAGACAAAACATTTTTTGAGCATTCAATTAATTGAAAATAACGATTAAACTGAAACAGGCTGTTTTTCAGCTGATCCAAATTTTAGGACCACATGCCTTTAAAAGGCCAAATCTGTGCAAAGATGTGGATTCATTGTCATTTTCTGTCAGGTAGTCACACGTTGTGATGGCAAAGGCAAAAAAACTCTCCCTTTTTGAACGTGGTCGGGTTGTTGAACTGCATAAGCAAGTTCTCTCACAGCGTGCCATCGCTGCTGAGGTGGGACGCAGTAAGACAGTCATTTGGAATTTCTTAAATGATCCTGAGGGTTATGGAACAAAAAAGTCAAGTGGAAGACCCAAAAAAAATTCATCAGCACTGAGCCAGAGGATCCAATTGGCTGTCCGTCAAGACACTGGATGATCCTCGACCCAAATTAAGGCCCTTACTGGTGCTGACTGCAGCCCCATAACCATCAGATGGCATCTGAGACTGAAGGGCTTCAAAAACAAAAAACGTCTTCAAAGACCTCGTCTTCTTAAACGCCACAGAACTGCTCGCTTGGACTTTGCAAGAGAGCACCAAACATGGGACATTCAAAGGTGAAAGAAATTTTAATCTCTGATGAGAAAAAATTTAACCTTGATGGTCCTGATGGTTTCCAACGTTACTGGCATGACAAGCAGATCTGTAACGGTCACGTCCACACACACACAGGGGGAAGGATAGTGACCACTGTGCTCCACCCTCACCCCTGGCCCTGCCTACTTGCCTCACGAGTCCTGAGGACAGGGGACAACTGGACGACAGTCCCTAACTTAGGATACGTGCAGGGAAGACAGACAAGACAAAATGCGGAACATGAACGGACCGGGTCAGAACCAAGAGAGCTACGCAGTACATAGGGTTAAGCAAAGAATGGTCAGGAGAAGCCGGGGTCAAATACCAGGAGAGTAGAGAAGTACAAGAGGAGTCCTAAAAGAGTAGTCAGGTGGGAGCCAAGGTCACAATACCAGGAAGGATGCGCAGTACAGGAGGAGCAGGCAAAGGATCGTCAGGGAACAGGAATCAGGTGAATATTCAGTAGTCCAACAAATAGCCAGGAACCTAGAAATTAACAGGCAACCTGTGGCTAGCAGGCTGCCTGTATTTATAGTGGGGAGTGAGGGTCATGTGACGTGGCCAGCGTCACATGACCGACAGACCAACCAGTTGAGCACCGAGTGATCAGCTCGGCGCTCAAGGCAGACTTAGGAGCAGGGAGCCACCCAGCAGTAAAGCCACCCTGGGAATGAGGTTAAACACAGATCCTCATTCCCAAAGCTAAGCAACAGTTTGTAACAGTACAGCCTGGATCGCAGCGGCTCCCTGTGACTCCGCCCACTTACCTCCGGGCCTTAAATAGAAGACAGGTGCTAAGCAGGGTGTTCCACTAATGGAGTGCGCACCCTGCTAGCTCCATTGTATCTGAGGACTCTGTCCACATATCCAGACCTGGATCCCTAACAACATTGTGAAGGACTGCCTACCTTCTTGCCACTGGCTTCCCCACTGCTGGCTTCCTAGCCAGGACCAACTAACCGCAAGTATATGCCTGTTACCTGCTCTGATTAAGGTCCTGGAACTCAGAGTGGGGTGGTTCCTGCTGGTGTGAGGCGATATTCCCAAACCAACTCTGTACTCAGGACATGCTATACAAACTCTGAACCTACTGCATATTATATACTAAACTGAGGACATGCTATATACTAACCCTGAACCTATGGCATACTATATACTAAACTGAGGGCATACTATATACTAACTCTGAACTGTGCACAAGCTTATACTAACTTGTGACTCCTGTAATACTGGGGGACCTTCCTTTCCAGCAGTAACAAATTAGATGGATAGCGGTAAATGATTTTGTTACCCCAAACTCTCCACCCAAGACTGAGAGAGACGCCTGGGGTACATACTGAGTAACCGCGAAATCCCACAGCCAAAAACAAGGGCGGTGGGATAATAGTGGCTGTCCATTGCTTCCGCAGTTGAGATCCTAACTGATCAACTAGGTGCGTTACACAGTTCTGCGGGCAATGGGGGACATGGATCCAGCGGAGGTTGCAGGTCACCTCGTCACCCTCACTAAGAGGGTGGAGACCCTCAACGTGACTGTACAACATCTCCAGCTAGAAAACCAGGCACTACGGCAACTTGTCACTCAGGGGCCAGGACACCCCCATGATGGACCAGAACCCAAGGTCAGCCCACCTGAGATATTCTCGGGTGACCGAAGGCAGTTCAGGGATTTCCTGAACGCGTGCAAACAAATGTTTGAGCTGCAGCCCCGGACTTACCCAACTGACAGAACAAAAGTACTTACCATGATCTCTTACCTCAGGGGGGAGCCCAGAGCATGGGCCAATACTTATTTAGAAAAGGAAGACCCAGTCCTGGATTCCTTCCCTCTACTAGGACCATAGTAAACAGCTGACCGCTGAGACCGCTATACGCAGCCTTAAACAAGGGAGACGACCTGTAGAGGACTTTATTGTGGAATACACTCGCTGGGCCCGGGAGACTGAATGGAATGACCTCACTCTTAGGAATCAGTTCCGCCTAGGTCTTTCCGAGGCCCTGAAGGACGAATTAGCCCGAGGAGAATTACCACTTACACTTAATGCCTTGATGCAGAAGGCCACCACCATTGACAGACGGCTGAGGGAACGCAGAGCCGAGAGAGTCTCAGGCTTCACACCCAACCCAAGACCGTCCAGCCTGGGTCCTGCTGTAGAGATGATGGAGATTGGGGCGATCCGAGGACCTCTGACCGAGAGAGAGAAAGCCAGGAGACGTAACCTCAACCTCTGTTTATACTGTGCGTCTGCTGACCATACCGTTGACGGATGCCCCGCGATACGTAAGAAGTGCGAAGGTAAGAGCGGCATGTTTTGTACCTTAGGCAGTACAAAAAATAGTACTGGTGGTTACATATACACGTCTCTCACCTTACAGTGGGACCAAAACCGGATTACCGTTGAAGCCATGGTGGACACGGGAGCTTCGGGGAATTTTATCGACATGCATCTGGTTGAGGGAAATAAAATTCCCCACATGAGAAAAAACGTTCCGATATCCGTGAGTTTCATTGACGGTACCACTTCTAGTCCTATCCACAGTCAGACTCAACCCCTCATGGTGACATGTGAAAATAACCACACACAATTCTTATCCCTTGATATCATACACTCTCCATTGTTTCCCGTGATTCTTGGGTTGCCATGGTTGCAAATACACCAGCCAACCCTCCTATGGAAACAGGGGAGAGTTCAGTTTACGTCACCTTATTGTATGGAGACCTGCTTTCCTCTCAAATCTCTCATGCATGTGGGAGTGAACCAGGTTCCCAGCCAATACGCAGACTTTGCTGAGGTATTCAGCGCAAAGAAGGCGGAATCTCTTCCGCCCCATAGATCTTACGATTGCCCCATAGACTTGCTGCCGGGTAGTGAGATACCCACGGGTAGAATTTATCCATTGGCACAACCAGAACTTGTTCACCTCAAACAGTACCTAGAAGAGAATTTACGAAAAGGTTTTATTCAGCAATCAACCTCCCCGGCAGCAGCAGGGATGTTCTTCGTGAGAAACAAAGACTCAAGCCTAAGGCCCATCATAGATTACAGAGCCTTGAACAAAGTAACAATCAAAAATCGGTACCCCTTGCCGCTAATATCCGAACTCATAGAAAGATTACAAACAGCAACAATCTACACCAAGCTGGATTTGAGAGGCGCATACAACTTAATTAGGATCAGAAAAGGTGATGAATGGAAGACAGCCTTCCGCACTCGGTATGGACTCTTTGAGTATACAGTGATGCCCTTTGGGTTGTGCAAAGCCCCTGCCACATTCCAAAATTTTATTAACGACATCTTTAGGGATCTACTGGACGTATGTGTAATCATCTATCTTGATGATATACTAGTGTATTCCGATAACTTACACGATCACAGGAAACATGTCCGTTGGGTTCTTGCACGGTTAAGTGTTCATCGCTTATACGTCAAACAGGAAAAATGTGTGTTCGAGACTA
Source organism: Bufo bufo (assembly GCF_905171765.1). NCBI lineage: Eukaryota > Metazoa > Chordata > Amphibia > Anura > Bufonidae > Bufo > Bufo bufo. The sequence continues at coordinate 295,039,522 of NC_053393.1, forward strand.
CTTCTCTTCCCTTCCTCGGATACATAATTTCACCCAAGGGTATCCAGATGGATCACTCAAAAATCACTTGCATCCAAAATTGGCCGATCCCGGATTCCAGGAAAGTTCTTCAACGGTTCCTGGGGTTCTCAAACTTCTATAGGAAATTTATTAAAGATTTCTCCGCTACCACTAAACCACTAACCCGCTTAACTAGTGTCAACACGAAGTTCGTTTGGTCCAAGGACGCCTAATCAGCGTTTGAGTTATTAAAGAACAGGTTCACTACGGCACCGATACTGACTCTCCCAAATCCGAACCATCACTACGTGCTGGAAGTAGACGCATCCCAGGCAGCCATAGGAGCCGTTCTGTCCCAGCGAAGCTCTTTTTCAACTCCGTTACATCCTATCGGGTTCTACTCCCGGACGCTAAATACCGCCGAATTCAATTACCCCATAGGCGAAAAGGAACTCCTCGCCATAAAATGCTCCCTGGAAAATTGGAGGCATTTACTTGAAGGATCAATACACCCTATCACAATTTATACGGATCACCGTAATCTACAATACCTGAAAACCAATAAAACACTATCAGGCCGCCAAGTATGGTGGAGTTTTTTTTCCGACAGGTTTAACTTCCAAATTACATACCGACCAGGCTCAAAAAATGGGAAGGCCGACGCCTTGTCACGACTGGCTGAAATTCGTACCTCAGACACGGCCCCCACATGGATCATTCCACTGAAGAAACTCGTCCTTGCCACCATAACGTTGGAAACCCAGCTCAAGGATGCTCTAATTAATGACCATGCTAATACCCCCCCTGGTCTTTCGCAGAACCAACAGGGTCTCCTTTACAAGGACAGCCAACTGTATATACCACCCTCCCTCACCAATCAGGTGATCAAACTTTGCCATGATTTACCCCTCGCGGGACATCCCGGCATTACTAAAACCACAACCCTGATACGCAGGAACTTCTGGTGGCCAAAGATGACCAAACAAATTGAGGAATACGTTTCCACGTGCGAGACCTGTGCCTCATGTAAAACTGACAGGAACCGACCTTATGGTCTCCTAATGAGTCTTCCCATCGCCAACAGACCCTGGGAATGGGTCTCGATGGATTTCATAGTTGAACTTCCCCTTTCCAGAGGAAACAACACCATCATGGTGGTAGTGGATTTGCTGACTAAGATGGCACACTTCTTACCCCTCAATAAGTTACCCTCCTCCAAGGAAACGGCCGTGGTATTCCTGTCTAATATTATTAAGTTACATGGAATTCCTAGCCAGGTCATATCAGACAGGGGTTCGCAATTCGTATCCAAATTCTGGAGAGCACTTTGTTCCAGACTTCAAATCAACCACAGAATGTCTACCGCCTATCACCCCCAAACTAATGGGCAGACTAAAAGGGTGAATCAGTGTCTGGAACAGTTTCTCAGATGTCACTGCTCATTTCTCTAGGATGACTGGGAGGGCCTACTTCCTCTTGCTGAATTCGCCTATAATAATTCTACGAATTCCTCCACATTACATACTCCATTCTTTGCTAATTACGGATTTCACCCTAGGTCTCTTCCTCAAACCAGCCTTCCCACAAACGTTCCAGCCACAGACGATTATCTGACCACTTTGCAAACTACCCTTAAGACGCTAAAAGACAACCTTCAACGGGCAAAGGAAAGACAGAAGTTTTACTACGACCGTCGTAGGAGAGAAAATCCTCCCTACCAGGTCGGAGACTCGGTTTGGTTATCAACAAGAAACCTTCGGTTGGGGGTACCTTCCAAGAAATTGGGAAGACAATTCCTGGGTCCTTTTCCGATAGATAGGATTATTAACCCCAACACGGTGAGACTCACCCTTCCTCCTCGATTACAGGTACATCCCACATTCCATGTGTCACTACTGAAGCCGTTTAGACCTAGGCCGTTCCCATCAAATGATCCTAGACCCTTGCCGCCGATAGAGGTCCAAGGAGAAGAAGAATTTGAAGTTGAGCAGCTCATTGATTCCAGAAGAAGACGGGGGAAGATCCAGTATCTCGTTAGATGGAAGGGGTATGGTCCCCAGGATTACTCTTGGGAAGATGTGCAAAACGTTCATGCTCCCAGACTCCATAGAAGATTTCCCAACCGACCCTCTCCTAGTGGGGTACCCCGGAGGGGTCCCTTAAGGGGGGGTACTGTAACAGTACAGCCTGGATCACAGCGGCTCCCTGTGACTCCGCCCACTTACCTCCGGGCCTTAAATAGAAGACAGGTGCTAAGCAGGGTGTTCCACTAATGGAGTGCGCACCCTGCTAGCTCCATTGTATCTGAGGACTCTGTCCACATATCCAGACCTGGATCCCTAACAACATTGTGAAGGACTGCCTACCTTCTTGCCACTGGCTTCCCCACTGCTGGCTTCCTAGCCAGGACCAACTAACCGCAAGTATATGCCTGCTACCTGCTCTGATTAAGGTCCTGGAACTCAGAGTGGGGTGGTTCCTGCTGGTGTGAGGCGATATTCCCAAACCAACTCTGAACTCAGGACATGCTATACAAACTCTGAACCTACTGCATATTATATACTAAACTGAGGACATGCTATACTAACTCTGAACCTGCTGCATATTATATACTAAACTAAGGACATGCTATACTAACTCTGAACCTGCTGCATATTATATACTAAACTGAGGACATGCTATACTCACTCTGAACCTACTGCATATTATATACTAAAACTGAGGACATGCTATACTAACTCTGAACCTGCTGCATATTATATACTAAACTGAGGACATGCTATACTAACTCTGAACCTGCTGCATATTATATACTAAACTGAGGACATGCTATACTCACTCTGAACCTACTGCATATTATATACTAAAACTGAGGACATGCTATACTAACTCTGAACCTGCTGCATATTATATACTAAACTGAGGACATGCTATATACTAACCCTGAACCTATGGCATACTATATACTAAACTGAGGGCATACTATATACTAACTCTGAACTGTGCACAAGCTTATACTAACTTGTGACTCCTGTAATACTGGGGGACCTTCCTTTCCAGCAGTAACTAATTAGATGGATAGCGGTAAATGATTTTGTTACCCCAAACTCTCCGCCCAAGACTGAGAGAGACGCCTGGGGTACATACTGAGTAACCGCGAATCCCACAGCCAAAAACAAGGGCGGTGGGATAATAGTGGATGTCCATTGCTTCCGCAGTTGAGATCCTAACTGATCAACTAGGTGCGTTACACAGTTCTGCGGGCAATGGGGGACCGAGTGCACCTTCGGAACCCCGTTACAAGATCACACCTGAGATGCACATTGCTATGGCGAAATACATATGCAAAGAAAAAGACACAAATGCAATGGCACTCTGCAACCAGCATTCTGTCCTGCCTCTATGCTGGATGAGGCATTGGTGTACATTTTGGCCAAAGCGTAATAAGCCACTCACCACGTCAAGGTCGCCTCTAGGTAGGAACTAGTGTTAGGGACCACTCCATAGAGGCGACCTTGACGTGGTGAGTGGCTTATTACGCTTTGGCCAAAATGTACACCAATGCCTCATCCAGCATAGAGGCAGGACAGAATGCTGGTTGCAGAGTGCCATTGCATTTGTGTCTTTTTCTTTGTATATGTATTTCGCCATAGCAATGTGCACCTACATATAGGGTTGTGCTGATTGAATCCCCCACATTTTTTTTTGTAGTATATATTGGAGGCGTGGCGATCTCCATGCAGTCATGCACACCTGACCAGTCAATCTGTCCTGGAGGCTGGTTTTAAAGTCAGTATAAAACTGAGTCTGCATATATAGCACCTACCAGTAGCCATTTGTCTCCAGGAGAAGTATATAGTGGGCTCATCATGCATGTTGGTACTTGCATCCCTGGATCCGATGAAAGCTGTAATGGCACCGGACGGGGTTAAAAGCAGAGTGTGCTTGGCGTGCATGCTGCACCTGCATTCCCTGGACTTTGTGTGGCTGTCATGGCCCACAAACAGGTAGGAACTAGTGTTAGGGACCACTCCATAGAGGCAACCTTGACGTGGTGAGTGGCTTATTACGCTTTGGCCAAAATGTACACCAATGCCTCATCCAGCATAGAGGCAGGACAGAATGCTGTTTGCAGAGTGCCATTGCAGTTGTGTCTTTTTCTTTGTATATGTATTACGCCATAGCAATGTGCACCTACATATAGGGTTGTGCTGATTGAATCCCATATATATATATATATATATATATATATATATATATATATATATATATATATATATATATATATATATTTATCAACACAGCGTGGTAGTGATGTATGATGTAACCGGCTGATTTTGTACTTTGGATACACATAATAACAAATATATGTGTGTGTGTATATCTACATAAACAGCAATCATCAATCTGTATTACAGTAAAAGGCCCCGTCCATCATTACATTACATACATTCCCCACTTAGGCTAGTTTCACAATAGCGGCATGGACGTCCACCAGGCTGTTCCGGTGGGTGAACAGTCTGTTGGATCCGTCCTGCCGCTAGTGTACGTGTGGCCCCGGATTACTGCTCCAGCCCCATTGATTATCATGGGAGCGGGGCGGAGTGTTGTAGTTTTATTCTGTCCGCCTCTCGGCATGGTTTATCGTTCCGGCCCCAGAACTCCGCCCCGCTCCCATTATAGTCAATGGGGCCTGGGGCGGTAGTCCAGGGCCACACTTCCACTAGCGGCAGGACGGATCCGACAGGCTTTTCAGTCGGTTCCAGAGGTCTTTGCCGCTAGTGTGAAACTAGCCTTAATTAGCCTCTGTTATTAGTTTAGAGCTGTTTGTCTAATTCTGAACATTGTGCGATTACGGGGGTTCCCTTTCGAACCGTGCGCCGCCGTGTTTCCCCTGCTGGTTTGGCCGTGATGGAGGTCTCTGCAGAGGAGGAGGATGGTGAGCAGGCGGGCCCCTCCCAGAATATTATTGCCACTAACCCACCTGATGTGGGCAATGATGTTGAGGTGGCAGAGGAAGAGGCAGGACCCTCCAAAGGGCAGGAAACCTCCACCCCAGCTCCTGCTGAGGAGGATATCCCCACCCCAGCTTCTGATGAAGAGGAAGAGGAGGAGTTAATTACCACCCCGCGCAAGGAGGGTAAATATGTGCACACATCATTCTAATTCTGTATACATTACATATTCAGAAACATTAACCCTCTCTACCCTAGGCCAGTTTTTACCTTAATGCTCATGTAATTTTTTTTGTAAATCTGAAATGTATCACTTTATGTGCTAATAACTTTGAAAACTTTTACTTATCACTGGCATAGTTCGATTTTATCTTCACACATTGTACTTCATGACAGTGGTAAAATTGAGTCAAATTATTAAATGTCTTATTCTTAAAAAAAAAAATCTAATTTTAAAAAAGAGAAATAAAAATTAATATTCTACATTTCAATTTCTATTTGTTTTATAATACTGTAGATAGTAATAGAGAGAAAAATATTTATTATTTTACATTCCCCATATTTCATGTTTGGATCATTTTGAAAATGAAATATTAATATATTGTGACGTTAGAAGCCTTAGAAGTTGAGAAGCAAATACCGTAGTTTTGCCCTATAAGACGCACCCCCCCCAAAAAAGTGGGGGGATATGGCAGTGCGTCTTATAGGGCGAATGCTGCAGTTTACACTGATACACCCGCCGACCACGCTGTGCAGCATGCGGTCAGTGGTGTATCAGTGGGGAGGGAGGAGGGGCTGGGGCAGGCATCTAGTTTTGAATGGCAGCAGGGCCCGATGCAGTCACTGTATTCTATTGCACCGGGCCCCGCTCACTGTAGTAATCCTATCTATAACTGTAGGCATTGATTAACTATAATCTTCAATACAATCCATTAATCTTCACTTACTAACGTCCGTATCAGGCTGGAGGCCAGGCGGGCGTTCACTGGCAGCGTAACTCACTACGTCACACGCCTGCTCCGCCCACTTTATGAATGAAGCAGGCGGTGCGGGCACATTACGTAGTGAGTTACGCTGCCAGTGCCCACCCGGCCTCCTGCCTGTAAGTGAAGATTAGTGGATTGTATTGAAGATTATTATAGTTAAACAATGCCTACAGTTATAGATAGGATTACTACAGTGAGCGGGGCCAGGTGCAATAAAATACAGTGACTGCATCGGGCCCCGCTGCCATTACAAAACTAGATGCCGGTCCCCACCGTCTGTATTGGGGGTCATTTACACTACACAGTGACACGTTTATGGGGGATGATCTGTGGATGACACATTGCATAAGATGCTATATGTGTCACCCACAGATCCCCCATAACAGTGCAATCCACAAATGCCGTCATCCACAAATGCCCCCATTACAGTGCCATCCACAGATGCCCCCATTACAGTGCCATCCACAGATGCCCCCATTACAGTGCCATCCACAGATGCCCCCATTACAGTGCCATCCACAGATGCCCCCATAACAGTGCCATCCACAGATGCCCCCATAACAGTGCCATCCACAGATGCCCCCATAACAGTGTCAGCCACAGATCCCCCCTCATAACAGTGTCAGCCACAGATCCCCCCATAACAGTGTCAGCCACAGATTCCCCCATAACAGTGTCAGCCACAGATCCCCCCATAACAGTGTCAGCCACAGATCCCCCCATAACAGTGTCAGCCACAGATCCCCTCCATAACAGTGTCAGCCACAGATCCCCCATAACAGTGTCAGCCACAGACCACCATTAGTTTAAAACCCACCAAAAGCACACCCTTTGGTTCAAAAATATTTTTTCTTATTTTCCTCCTCAAAAACCTAGGTGTGTTTTAAGGGCCGGTGCGTCTTATAGGGCGAAAAATATGGTAATTATATAATTACAAACTGTGTCAAACACCCAAATTTTTTCTATAACAGTTCAGTTACGCAGTCACTTTTTGTGAACCCAATCGAGATGGTTTGGGGTGAGCTGGACCGCAGAGTGAAGGCAAAAGGGCCAACAAGTGCTAAGCATCTCTGGGAACTCCTTCAAGACTGTTGGAAGACCATTTCAGGGGACTACATCTTGAATCTCATCAAGAGAATGCCAAGAGTGTGCAAAGCAGTAATCAAAGCAAAAGGTGGCTACTTTGAAGAACCTAGAATATGACATATTTTCAGTTGCTTCACACTTGTTTGTTATGTATATAATTCCACATGTGTTAATTCATAGTTTTGATGCCTTCATAGTCATGAAAATAAAGAAAACTCTTTGAATGAGAAGGTGTGTCCAAACTTTTGGTCTGTACTGTATATACTGTAAGGGATCGCCTCTTATTCGGGGGTCATTCTCACAGATACGACTTTAGGACACCAGGTTTCAGGTCCAAACAGTGCATTTATTTTACATTTCAACCAATATAGGTCATCATGAAGTCGCAGCTTCACCTAACACATGTGACATCCACATAAAATAACAAACACTTGCCCGGCTAGGCTCTAACTAACACAGAGTTTCCTGACTCACCTAGGTCACAGTTCACACCCTGTGAACTCGTACGGCTTTGTCAGCCAATGTCCCACAGCCTCCTGGCTGTACAGAGCACAGTACGCCCACTGTCTCTAGTTCACTGTTTCTTGTGGGGGATTGGGGCTCAGTAGTCCCCCCAACTCCAGGCTATCTCCCAGCCTCGTGGTCCCTCAGTCTTGCTCAGCTGAGACCACACAGACAGAGCCTTCCCAGGCCTCTGCTGCACACAGACTCTCCAGAGTGAGCCACACCCAAGATCCAGTAGCAGGATTAAATAGGATCCCTGGACATGAGCATGTCTCAAGTCCCAGACTGGAACCTGGGGAAACAACACCTCAATGTTCACATTGCCACAATATATATATTATTATATATATCATTCTTGACAATATACAATGAATAGTGCACATGCGTAAATATTAAACATGCTCAGAAGGAAAGGTGTAGGGTAAAAAATATACATAAACCTCTCAAATGTATGTATACTAATGCCAGAAGCCTAATAAAACTGGGGAGCTGGAATTAGTGATGTGTGAGGAGAACTATGACATAGTGGGAATAACTGAGACATGGCTGGATGATAGCTATGACTGGGCAGTTAATATACAAGGTTACAGTCTGTTTAGAAAGGATCGTCAAAACCGGAGAGGGCGAGGGGCTTGCCTTTATGTAAAGTCTTGAGGGACATGAACATGTGGAGTCACTGTGGGTAGCGATACATGGAGCTAAAAACAATAATAAATTACTAATAGGAGTTTACTATAAACCACCTAATATAAAAAAAGGGGTATTCCGCTGAAGAGGCCTACAGGATTCTGGCCCTGATGGATGAAAACGATGGGGACGCCTCACCCGCCGAATCCAGTGGTTCAGAATATGAACCTGTAGACAGCAGTGGCACTCTAACCGCTAGTGAAGATGACGAGGTTAAGGTCCCTGCTAGGGTCAGGCATACCCGACCCCATGTCATTGTTCTGCATACCCCGCGTGATAAGCCTCATTTGCAGCGCTGATCTTTTTTATGGTGCGGCATACACCAGCAGCGCAGCACATCCTGGACCTTCTACCAGCACTGCCGTATTCCCTGGTGAAGTGGCGAGCACCAGAAGGGCAGTTCAAGCTGGTACGGTGGCATGTGCAGTAACTCCCCCGTCGCAGCCACCACGTTCACAGGCCCGTAGAGCCCTTAGTCTCCCAGAGGTGCTGGCAAACCCAAATTGGTAATCCCCTGCTTACGCAGCATCCGTATTGCCCCCTTTCACCGCCCAGTCTGGAGTTCGCGTGGAGACAGCTCATTTAGGATCAGCCCTTGAGTTTTTTGAGCTGTTCTTCACCGCGGATCTCTATGACTTAGTTGTGGCAGAAACCAACCGCTATGCCACACAGTATATAACCGCCAATCCGCAAAGCTTCTATGCCCAGCCATTCCGGTGGAAACCAGTCACAGTTTCCGAATTAAAAATATTTTTGGGCCTTATCCTCAGCATGGGTCTAACAAAAAAAAATGTATTGCGGTCCTATTGGTTTAAAGACCCAATACATTACATGCCCATTGTTGTGGAAATTTTATTAGGATGTGTATTTAATATATTGTGTATTGTCACCATGTCATCACTTCCTGTATCCTTGTTATGGGCCAGCCCCTTTTACACCTTTTGTGAGTAAATAAAAGTGAACAGACTGAGCAGGGCGGGGCAATTGCTCAGCAAAAATTCAACATGAAAAAACCTTTGGCTGACTGCGGTTGAGAATTTTACCTTTCCTTACATAAAGACATTGGAGAGCAGATCACAACTATTAATATTTCTACAACAGTTTGGCGAGCTTGGAATGATTCAACAGTTTTTTTTCTCTGCACAGCAGGTAAAAGGGAGAGGAATAGTAAACTGTAGTTTTGTCTGCTGCGTCAGAGAAAAATTCTGTTCGTTAAAAGAACATTTTTCGCACTATTTGTGTAAGGATAAGGTAAGAGTTTTTCCGTTGTGTAGTTTTTGGTGGATCTGAGTTGATTGTACAGATATTGTGATGTGAGGGTCTGTCATCGAAATTCGATCCGAATTTCAGAAAAAGTTTGCTTCAAACCAAATCCGAATTTCCTCACGCTTCGTGGCAATGAATCACATTTTTACAAAAAGTCTGCAGAACGTGTGAGGACATGGAGCGAGGAACTCTGGGAAGGTGGGATCACCCATAATGCCATGCATGTAGCCAATCAGCAGCCAGCCATCCCTTTGATGTCACAGCCCTAAAACTAGCCCCAGCCATCTTCGATTCTGCTATTTTCCAGTGTGCTTAGTGCAGGAAGAGATGTCAGCAGGTGCTAGGGACAGTGCTAGAAAAAACGTAATTGTGCTAAAAAAACGATTTACAAGTTCAGGAAAAGATTATTCAAGGTGTAGGGAAAGGATAGGAAGGAATCATCCAACAGCATTTATGTTGAACAGGGTTCAGTAGGGGAGGTTACAGCCTGGGTAATAGGAACAATCCTATTACACCTTGCTGCACTGACTGGGGACCCAAATTGCTATTATACAGCTCTGTAATTCCAGCAAACCGTTCTTGTTATTGGGGTGCAAGTGATGTTTGATAGAGCCATTAACAGGGTTTATTACAAGCAAATATTTCAATGTTTTATTTGCCCTTGTGCGGTGCAGTTATATGTTCTAAAGCATTCTTTGGCTTGCATTAGTGGGGGAAAAAAGGGCTTATTAGCTGTTGTGTGGTGAAGTGTGAAAATTACAGCCCTTTTTGTTGTGTGTTAGTGGAAAAAGAAAAATATATTTGCCGGTCAGCGGTGCAGTTTGTTCTAAAGCTCTTTTTGTCGTGTATTAGTGGCAAAAGTAAAATATATTTGTAACGGGTTTCCGAAGGTGCACTCGGTCTCCCATCAGCCGCAGACCTGCTGCTTAGCTTCGGGAGCGAGGATCTGTGTTTGACCTCGTTCCCAGGGCGGCTTTGCTAGCTGGGAGGCTCCCTGCTCCTAGTCTGCCTTGAGCACTCGACTGGTTGGTCTGTCGGTCATGTGACGCTGGCCACGTCACATGACCCTCACTCCCCACTATAAATACAGGCAGCCTGCTGGCCACAGGTTGCCTGTTAATTTAGGTTCCTGGCAGTTGTTGGATACCTGTGTACTTACCTGATCCTGTTCCCTGACGATCCTTTGCCTGCTCCTCCTGTACTGCGCATCCTTCCTGGTATATTGACCTCGGCTTCCACCTGACTATTCTTTGCAGACTCCTTTGGTACTTCTCGACTCTCCTGGTATTTATGACCCCGGCTTCTCCTGACCTTTCTTTGCTTATCCCTCTGTACTGAGTTGTCCTCTTGGTTTTGACCCGGTCCGTTCACTATCCGTTATTTGTCTTGTCTGTCCTTCCCGCACGTATACTAAGTTAGGGACTGCCGTCCAGTTGTCCCCTGTCATCAGGACTCGTGAGGCAAGTAGGCAGGGCCAGGGGTGAGGATGGAGCGCAGTGGTCTCTATCCTCCCCCCTGTGTGTGTGTGTGTGTGTACGTGACCGTTACAGATTAACAGGCCCAATAACCACTGAATAATGAATCCTCTGGTGACCCTGACTGACCATGTCTCTAATCTGAAACAGATGGTGCAGGAGCTAGGGGAAAAACTCAGTCAGTGCGGCTCCCGGGGCGCTCCAGAATGACGTCAGAGCGCCCCATGCGCATGGATGACGTGATCACATGGATCACGTGATCCATGCGCTTGGGGCGCCCTGACGTCACTCTGAAGCGCCCGGGGAGCCGCACGGACGGTAAGTACACTGCTCCCCCGCTCCCCACTACACTTACCATGGCTGTCAGGACTTTAGCGTCCCGGCAGCCATGGTAACCACTCTGAAAAAGCTAAATGTCGGCTCCGGCAATGCGCCGAAACGACGTTTAGCTTAAGGCCGGATCCGGATCAATGCCTTCCAATGGGCATTAATTCCGGATCCGGCCTTGCGGCAAGTGTTCCGGATTTTTGGCCGGAGCAAAAAGCGCAGCATGCTGCGGTATTTTCTCCGGCCAACAAACGTTCCGTACCGGAACTGAAGACATCCTGATGCATCCTGAACGGATTACTCTCCATTCAGAATGCATTAGGATAATCCTGATCAGGATTCTTCCGGCATAGAGCCCCGACGACGGAACTCTATGCCGGAAGACAATAACGCAGGTGTGAAAGAGCCCTTAGAGGTGTTGAGGGAGAATCAGATATCCGCTAAGCAAGAGAAATGTGTCTTTGGTGTACAGGAGATTCTGTTTCTAGGGCATGTTCTGACTCCTCACGCCTTCAAGATGGATCCTGGTAAGGTTTTAGCAATTAAGGAATGGGTAAGACCTTCATCCTTAAAGGCCTTACAACGGTTCTTAGGTTTCGCCAATTACTATCGTAAATTTGTTATGAATTTTTCCGTAATTGCTAAACCGTTGACCGACCTTACTAAGAAATGGGCGGATTTGGAGAATTGGTCTACCAAGGCCATTTCTTCATTTGAAAAATTAAAAAAGGCATTCAGTAGCGCTCCCATTCTGATCCAGCCTGATCAGGAGAGACCTTTTATTGTGGAGGTGGATGCGTCCGAACACAGCGCAGGAGCAGTCCTTTCACAAGGTCCTGCTAGCCTCATTAACCTGAGACCATGTGCCTTCTTCTCAAAGAAATTCTCTCCCACGGAGAGAAACTACGACATAGGGAATAGGGAGCTGCTGGCCATTAAATGGGCATTTGAGGAGTGGAGGCATTTTCTGGAGGGGGCAAGGCATTGTGTAACTGTTGTCACTGACCATAAAAACCTTATGTTTCTCGAGTCTGCTAAGAGGTTGAATCCCCGTCAAGCCAGATGGGCTCTGTTTTTTACTCGTTTTGATTTTTCCATTACTTTCAGGCCGGGAAGTAAAAATGTGAAGGCGGACGCATTATCTCGGAGCTTCCATGCTTTTCAACCTACTGAGGTACCACCTGAATCCATCCTACCAGCAAAAATCTTCATAGCAGCTCTAACCCAGGATATCTCAGCTCGCATTAGGTCTGAACAACATCTGGCACCGGTATCCACCCCAACAGATAAGTTGTTTGTTCCTGTACAATTTAGTCTCCAGCTGTTGGGTGAGTGTCACGATTCTGCCTTTTGTGGACATCCGGGTGTTGAGGGCACTAAGGATCTGGTTTCTAGATCTTATTGGTGGCCCACTCTAACTAGGGATGTCAAGTCCTATGTGTCAGCCTGTGAGGTTTGTGCCAGGTCCAAGACACCTAGGACTCGCCCTGCTGGTAACCTACGACCCCTACCCATTCCCAGTAGACCCTGGTCCCATATCTTGATGGACTTTATAACTGACCTACCGTCGGTGGAGGGTAAGACTGTAGTTTGGGTAGTGGTCGATAGGTTTAGCATGATGGTCCATTTCATTCCCCTGTCTAAACTCCCGAATGCCAAAACCCTGGCGTCTATTTTTGTGAAAGAAATTGTTCGATTGCATGGTATCCCGGAAAATATTGTTTCTGACAGGGGTGTGCAGTTTGTGTCCAAATTCTGGAGGGCCTTCTGTCAAAAATGTCAAATTTCATTGTCTTTTTCCTCTGCCTACCACCCTGAGAGTAATGGGCAGACTGAACGCCTTAATCAGTCTGTGGAACAATTCTTGAGGTTGTATGTTGCTGATGACCAGCAATTATGGGTGAAATTTCTTCCATTGGCTGAATTTGCTTTGAATAACCGTGTCAATTCTTCTGCTGGGGTTTCACCTTTCTTTTGTAACCATGGTTTCCATCCCCGTTTTCATTCTGGGTTATCTGTCTCCTCCTTTAACCCTGAGGCGGATAGGCTCTCCTCTGAACTGTGCACAGTTTGGGCCCGGGTTCAATCGAACTTAGAAAAGGCTCAAAGTTCTCAGAAACTCAAGGCCGATAGGGGGGTTGAATTTTCAGGTTGGGGATAAGGTATGGTTGTCCTCCAAGAATCTCCCTCTTAAGGTAGATTCTAAAAAGTTTGCTCCTCGTTTTATTGGACCATATAAGATCACGGAGGTGATTAACCCGGTATCATTTAGGTTGGAGCTGCCCGAGTCATTCCACATTCATAATGTGTTCCATAAATCTCTACTTAAAAAATATTTTGAACCGGTAGTACCATCAAAAGCCTCGTCTCTGCCGGTTCTTGTTAATGATGCTGTCGAATATGTGGTGTCTAAAATAGTGGATGTCAGGAAGGTGCGTAATTCCTTGCAGTACCTGATTCACTGGAAGGGGTATGGGCCTGAAGAGAGATTTTGGGTACCTGCCAAGGAGGTTCATGCTCCTAGACTTGTTCGAAAATTTCATTTAGAACACCCTGAAAGGCCATCGCCTGAAGTCTTGGGTCCAGTGGCCCTTCGTAAAAGGGGGGTACTGTAACGGGGTTCCGAAGGTGCACTCGGTCTCCCATCAGCCGCAGACTGCCGCTTAGCTTCAGGAGCGAGGCTCTGTGTTTGACCTCCTTCCCAGGCTCCCTGCTCCTAGATCTGCCTTGAGAGCCGAGCTGATCACTCGGTGCTCGACTGGTTGGTCTGTCAGTCATGTGACGGTGGCCACGTCACATGACCCTCACTCCCCACTATAAATACAGGCAGCCTGCTGGCCACAGGTTGCCTGTTAATTTAGGTTCCTGGCAGTTGTTGGATACCTGTGTACTTACCTGATCCTGTTCCCTGACGATCCTTTGCCTGCTCCTCCTGTACTGCTCATCCTTCCTGGTATATTGACCTCGGCTTCCACCTGACTATTCTTTGCAGACTGCTTTGGTACTTCTCGAATCCTCTGGTATTTATGACCCTGGCTTCTCCTGACCTTTCTTTGCTTATCCCTCTGTACTGCGTTGTCCTCTTGGTTTTGACCCGGTCCGTTCACTATCCGTTATTTGTCTACTTGTCTGTCCTTCCCGCACGTATACTAAGTTAGGGACTGCCGTCCAGTTTTCCCCTGTCATCAGGACTCGTGAGGCAAGTAGGCAGCGCCAGGGGTGAGGGTGGAGCGCAGTGGTCACTATCCTCCCCCCTGTGTGTGTGTGTGTGTACGTGACCGTTACAATATTTGCCGTTCAGCGGTGCAGTTATATGTTCTAAAGCCCTTTTTGTCATGTATTAGTGGAAAAGTAAAATATATTTGCCGTTCAGAGGTTCAGATAAATGTTTTAAAGCCATTTTTGTTGTGTAGTAGTGGCAAAAGTAAAATATATTTGGCATTCAGCGGTGCAGTTATATGTTCTAAAGCCCTTTTTGTCATGTATAAGTTGCAAAAGAAAAATACATTTGCCGTTCAGCGGTGCAGTTAAATTTTTGGTTGAAAAATTCTAATTTTTGTTCCTAGAAAGTACTGTACATTTTCGGCCTACGCTGCATTTCTGTCAGTCAAATAAAACCAGCAAATTCCGCTGTTACATTTTTGGGCTTCAAATTCCCATTTTTGGGTGTAAAATACTTCTGAGGCCTGCACATGTGACAGGCAGGCACATAAATTCAGCAAATCCATCTGTTCCATTGTAGGGGTGACATATCTACCATTTTTTATGTAAAAAACCCCTGTGCTTAATTTGTGAGAGTGAAATATAATCTCAGTTAAATCCATCTGTTTCATTTAAAGTTAAAGTTAAAGAAACACTTTTTTTGGGGGGCAATAAAGTACCGTATTTTTCGCCCCATAAGACGCACTTTTTACCCCCAGAAAATGGGGGGGGGAAATGCCCCTGCGTCTTATGGGGCGAATGCTGACATTTTAACATCGCAATCTGCGATGTACGGATTGTACGAGCGAGCGGGTAGAGACTGGGAGGAGGAGCTGGGGGCCGGCAATAGCGGCGGGGCGGTGCAGTCACTGTACTATAGCCCCGCCCCGCCGCTCCAGTGCTGCACAAATATAAACTGTCTTATTCAATTAAAAGTTATTACACATGCCCCCCAACTCCTAATAGTACCGTACATCCTAATAGCTTCTGTACAATGCCGGCAGGCCGGGCGGGCGGCAGCGTAACTCCCTAAAGTCACGTGCCTGCGCCGCCTACTTTATGAATGAAGCAGGCGGCGCAGGCAAGTGACGTCAGTGAGTGACGCGCCGCCCGCCCGGTCTGCCTGCCGGCATTGTACAGAAGCTATTAGGATGTACGGTACTATTAGGAGTTGGGGGGCATGTGTAATAACTTTTAATTGAATAACGATATACAAAAAGGTTTGGCAGCACTACTGTCCCACATAAGGGAAGGCCATTAGAAAAAATACCTTGAAGGTGATGGTGCACGCAGATGGGGACCCTGGCTGGTGATCCCAACGTCAGAATAAGAATACAAAAAATCCGCAGCACTCGTCAGTGTGATAAATCCAAGGTGGTTTATTCCATATACAGCAAGGTGGTGCGACGTTTCGACCTAACCAGGTCTTTCTCAAGCAACCTTGCTTGAGAAAGACCTGGTTAGGTCGAAACGTCGCACCACCTTGCTGTATATGGAATAAACCACCTTGGATTTATCACACTGACGAGTGCTGCGGATTTTTTGTATTTTAATTGAATAAGACATTTTATATTTGTATATTGGGGCGGCGGAGGGCGGGCGGCTGGGGGGATCTGTGGATAACACTGTGGATGGCACAGTTAAGGGGTGGGGGTCTGTGGATGGCACTGTTATGGGCTGGGGGGGGTCTGTGGATGACACTGTTATGGGCTGGGGGAGTCTGTGGATGGCACTGTTATGGGCTGGGGGGGGGTCTGTGGATGGCACTGTTATGGGGTGGGGGTCTGTGGATGGCACATATATAACAGTGCCATCCACAGATCCCCCCTGTAACAGTGCCAACCACAGATCCCCCCATAACAGTGTCCGTCATCCACAGATCCCCCCATAACAGTGTCCGTCATCCACAGATCCCCCCCATAACAGTGTCCGTCATCCACAGATCCCCCCATAACAGTGTCCGTCATCCACAGATCCCCCCATAACAGTGTCCGTCATCCACAGATCCCCCTAATAACAGTGTCCGTCATCCACAGATCCCCCCATAACAGTGTCCGTCATCCACAGATCCCCCTATAACAGTGTCCGTCATCCACAGATCCCCCATAACAGTGTCTTTCACAGATCCCCAGTAATAGTGCCATCCACAGACCACCATTAGTTCCAAACCCACCAAAAGCACACCTTTTGGTTAAAAATATATTTTTTCTTATTTTCCTCCCCAAAAACCTAGGTGCGTCTTATGGGCCGGTGCGTCATATAGGGCGAAAAATACGTACCTTTTTGCCCTGTGCTGCATTTCTGGTAGTTAAAGAAATACAGTTAAATCCATCTGTCTCATTGTGTGTGAGAAAAAAATATATATATTTGGCCAGAAAATACCTTTGCGGCCTGTTCTGCATATGTTACAGCAAGGCAAATAAATACACTAAATTCATCTGTTGGATTGTGGGGTGACATATTCACAGTTTGGTCTTTCAGCTAACCCTGCGGCCTGCACTGCATATGTGACAGCCAGGCCAATAAATTCAGCAAATCCATCTGTTTGCGTGTGGGGTGTCATTTCCACGGTTATCAGGCCAGTCATTCACAAGTTGTTCGAATGGTGGATTTCTGCACCAACATAGGCCATGTACACAATTGTGCAGCCAGGGCACTTGTGCAGTGCACCATTTTTACACCCCTGACACAGAAAGATAATTTATCTGTATGGTCAATCTGTGGCTGACCTTCCTACAGCAATTTTTTGGTGGGCGCAATGCCACATGTGAAATAAATATTAATAATTTAATACTTAATCCGTCTGTTAGTTCGGTGGGCGACAAAACAATTTTTTTGTGAAGTACACCTACACCTGTATATGTGCCAGGGAAAATAATATAGTTAATCCGTCTCTGAGTACAGGGGTTGACATATTTGCATATTTGGCTGCAAAATACCTGTGCTCTACATAGCAGACAGGGAAATAAATTTCACAAATTCATCTGTTACATTGTTGGGTGACATTCACCAATTTTTGGCTGTGATGTACCCCTGCTCTACATAGCGGACAGGGAAATAAATTTCACAAATTCGTCTGTTACATTGTTGGGTGACATTAAACTATTTTTGGCTGCGATATACCCCTGCTCTAAATAGCGTACAGGGAAATACATTTCACAAATTTGTCTGTTACATTGCTGGGTGACATTAACCAATTTTTGGCTGCGATATACCCCTGCTCTACATAGTAGACAGGGAAATAACTTTCAAAAATTTGTCTGTTACATTGTTGGGTGACATTCACCAATTTTTGGCTGTGATATCCCCCTGCTCTACATAGCGGACAGGGAAATAAATTTCACAAATGCGTCTGTTACATTATTGGGTGACAAATTCTCATCTTTTGTGCTAGAAAGTACATTTGCAGTCTACGCTGCATTTATGACAGTCCAAAAAAAACATTAAATACTGATGTTACATTGTTGGTTGAAGAAATAACACTTTTTGTGCTAGATATTACATTTGCAGCCTGCGCGGAAATTCTGGCAGTCAAATAAAACCAGTAAATACTGCTGTTACATTGCTGTTTGACAAATTTAAAAAAATGTTGACAGTGAAGTATTTGTATTAACCTCTTCAGGACACATGATGTACCAGTACGGCATGTTGTCCTGGTACCTAAGGACACATGACGTACCGGTACGTCATGTATAGTTCCGATCACAACCGCCCGGCGGGCGGTGATCGGAACCCGGTGCCTGCTCAAATCATTAAGCAGGCACCTTGGCTAAATGCGCCGGGGGGTCCTGTGACCCCCCCATGGCGGCGATCGCAGCAAACCGCAGGTCAATTCAGACCTGTGGTTTCCCGCTTTTCTGGGTTATTCGGGTCTCTGGGGACCCGATAACTCGGAACAGGATGGTGATCGGTGATGTGATAATAGACCACCAATCACCATCCTTAGATCTTGAGAGGTGATGGTGACATCACCTTTCAGGATCGGCTCTGATTGGTAGGTGGGCGGGCGGCAGGAGGTTCAAATCCTAGCAGCACTCCTCTCCTCCTCCTTTTGTGTCCGGGAGCCGAGGAGAGAGGAGCGCTGCCGCTGAACGTGTCGGACCTTAGCCAGCACCCCCATCTGTCCAGGCATCACCCCATCTGTGCCCAGCACTCGATCTGTGCCCCAGCACCCCCCATCTGTTCAATCAGGTACATAGGGAAAGGCTAGGGAAAGGTTGGGTTAGGCAGGGATATCAAAGGGAAAGTTAGTGGAAGTAAAAAAAAAAATAAAGTTTGTGATTGCATTACCGTAAATCGGGTGTCTGGGGTCCACAGCACAGCTGTGTGACCCTAGACCCCCAGGGGTTCTGCAGCTTGCCCCCCTCCACCACACAACATTTTTTATTTTATTTTTTGTGCGTACGCTGACTGTGGCCGGCACTCTTAGCGTCCGGCCACTGTTAGCGCATCGCACACACCACCGCTGATCAACTTCGGATGACTGATCAGTGATTTAGATTTATTTATTTATTTATTTTTTTCACATCTTTTTCTCTTTTTTTTTTTCCCTGTTAGTTTTAGAGATAAGTACGCGAGCACCCGTGCGCCCACACACACTGAATAAAGATTTACACGCATGCACACACACTCGCAGACACACACTCCCCTATGGCCCGCCAGATGTTCTCGACCGAGGAGGCATACGCCCAGCTTGCCTCCGAGTCCGAGAGTCCCAGTGAGAACGAGGATGACCCCACTTTCCTGTTGTCATCCGCGTCCTCCTCATCATCTAGCGATGATGATGAGCCCCCAAGGCGGCGGAGA
Organism: Bufo bufo; assembly: GCF_905171765.1. Taxonomy (NCBI): domain Eukaryota; kingdom Metazoa; phylum Chordata; class Amphibia; order Anura; family Bufonidae; genus Bufo; species Bufo bufo. Next base: position 295,058,815 of record NC_053393.1, read on the forward strand.
CGACGCCAGGCAGAGCAAGGGGACCGCCATGCTAGGGACCCTGTTGCCCACCCTAGTACAAGCAGCTCTGGGGCTCATACTAGTTTTCCAGCCCACCAGTTAAATCCAACGGAGCCCCCTGCCGGGGAACTTGTCTGGTATACCCCGGAGTGATTTGAGCCCGTGATTCCTGATTTTGTTGGCCAACCAGGAATCCAGATTTCTACAGTGGGCTAAAAAAGTCATATTCAGTTACCAACTGGTAAATCTAATGGTGGAACAGACGAACCTGTACGCCCAACAGTTCGTTGCTCAACACCCGGGGTCCTTTTTGGCTAGGCCCGGTGGCTGGACGCCGGTTAGTGCAACCGAGATGAGGACATTTTGGGGCCTCGTGCTGCATATGGGCCAAGTCAAGAAACCTAGTGTAAGGCATTACTGGAATGGGGACGTCCTCTATGGGACCTCACTTTACAGTACGGCCATGACACGTTCCCGGTTTGAGGCCATCCGGAAATGCCTGCATTATTCAGATAATGCAGCATGTCCCCCCCGAGGTGATCCTGCCTATGACTGCCTGTACAAAATCAGGCCGGTCATCGATCACTTTGGGGCCAAATTTGTACAGGCCTATGTACCTGAAAGGGAGGTCGCGGTTGATGAGTCTCTCTTTGCGTTCAAAGGGAGACTCATTTTTCCACCAGTATGTTCCCTCTAAGCGGGCGAGGTATGGCGTGAAGCTGTACAAACTTTGTGAGAGTACCTCAGGGTACACTTACAAATTTCGTGTTTACGAGGGGCGAGATTCCCGTATTTAACCCCCAGAATGTCCCCCACTCTGGGTGTTAGCGGGAAACTTGTGTGGGACCTTATGCACCCACTGCTAGATAAGGGTTACCAGCTGTACGTGGATAACTTTTATACTAGTATCCCCTTGTTCCAGCCCCTCGCCGCCAGATCCACGTCCGCTTGTGGGACCGTGCAGAAAAATCAACGCGGCCTTCCTGCCCACCCCCTCCAGGTACCTATCCCCAGGGGTGAGACCCGTGCCATTACCACTGGAAAACTGTTGCTGGTCAGATATAAGGACAAGAGGGATGTTCTTGTACTGTCCACAATTCATGGTAACGGCATCACCCCTGTCCCTATCGGAAGTACCGCGACAACAGTCCTCAAGCCCGATTGTATCGTCGACTACAATCGGTATATGGGAGAAGTTGATCTCTCTGATCAAGTCCTCAAGCCATATAATGCCATGCACAAAACCCAGGCATGATACAAAAAAGTTGCAGTCTACTTGGTGCAGGTTGCCTTGTACAACTCTTTTGTGCTGTCCCGGAGCGCTGGCAACACAGGGACATTCCTTCAGTTCTATGAGGCAGTCCTCAAGGCCCTGATCTTTTCGGACCGGGAAAGAGCAGGCCGGAGTACCTCAGGAACTGTGGGCGCCTGGATCATCCCTGGCCAACACTTTCCAGGTGTGGTCCCCCATACTGGAAAGAAGGGATGGACCCAAAAAAGGTGCAGAGTGTGTCACAGGAGGGGGATACGGAAGGACACCACTACTCAATGTGACACGTGCCCCGATCATCCGGGCCTCTGCAATATTGGTTGCTTCAGGGATTACCACACTTCCATGTAGTACTAAATTTATATCCCAATTTAGCCACTGACAATCGGATAAAAAACTGGTTCTCAGACTTGAGACACGAAAACAAAAACAAAAAAATTCTAAAATATTATTTAGTAAAACTAAAATAAATAAAAAGAAGTAGACTTATTAGGTATCGCCGCGTCCGTAAGAATCTGCTCTATAAAAATACCCCCTCTAACCCCTCAGATGAACACGGTAAAAAAAAAAAACGGTACAAAAAAGGTCACCTTACATTACAAAAATTGTAGTAGCAAGCGATCGCAAAGTCATATGCCTCCCAAAATAGTGCCAATAAAACCGTCCTCTCATTCCACAAAAAATGAGCCCCTACATAAGATAATTGGCAAAAAACTTTTTAAAAAAATGACTCTTAGACTATGGAGATACTAAAATGTTTTTTTTTTCTTTATAAAAAGATAATATAGTGTAAAACATAAATAAATAAATAAAAAGTAGACATATAATGTATTGCAGCGTCCGTAAGAATCTGCTCTATAAAAATACCCCCTCTAACCACTCAGATGAACACGGTAAAAAAAAAACGGTACAAAAAAGGTCATTTTTTGTCACCTTACATCACAAAAATTGTACTAGCAAGCAATCAAAAAGTCATATGCCCCCCCAAAATAGCGCCCCTACATAAGATAATCGGCTAAAAACTAAAAAAAAAAGGCTCTTAGACTATGGAGATACTAAAATGTTTTTTTTTTCTTTATAAAAAGATAATATAGTGTAAAACATAAATAAATGAATAAAAAGTAGACATATTAGGTATCACCGCGTCCGTAAGAATCTGCTCTATAAAAATACACCCCCTAACCCCTCAGATGAACACGGTAAAAAAAAAAAAAAGGTATTTTTTTGGCACCTTACATCACAAAAATTGTAATAGCAAGCGATCAAAAAGTCATATGCACTCCAATAAAACCGTCCTCTCATCCCGCAAAAATTGACCCCCTACGTAAGATAATCGGCTAAAAAATAAAAAATAAAAATTACTCTTAGACTATGGAGATACTAAAATGTTTTTTTTTTCTTTATAAAAAGATAATATAGTGTAAAACATAAATAAATAAATAAATAAATAAATAAGTAAAAAGTAGACATATTAGGTATTGCCGCGTCTGTTAGAATCTGATCTATAAAAATACCCCCCCAACCCCTCAGAAGAACACGGAAAAAAATTAAAAATAAAAACGGTGCCAAAAAAGCTATTTTTTGGCAAATTTTCCATGTTAATCCGTTTTTTTTCCAATAACAAAGCAAGGGTTAACAGCCAAACAAAACGTAATATTTATTACCCTCAAACTACAGTTTACAGAAACACCCCATATGTAGTCGTAAACTGCTGTATGACCAAACGGCAGGGCGCAGAAGGAAAGGAACGCCGTATGGTTTCTGGAAGGCAGATTTTGATGGCCTTTTTTTTTTTTTTGCCACCATGTCCCATTTGAAGCCCCCCTGATGCACCCCTAGAGTAAAAACTCCATAAAAGCGACCCCATCTAAGAAACTACTCCCCTCAAGGTATTAAAAACTGATTTAACAAACGTCGTTAACCCTTTAGGTGTTCCACAAGAGTTATTGGAAAATGGAGATGAAATTTTTGAATTTCTATTTCTGGTAACCTTGCCTCACAAAAATGTAATATAGATAAACCAAAAATCATACAGTGGGATGCGAAAGTTTGGGTAACCTTGTTAATCGTCATGATTTTTCTGTATAAATCGTTGGTTGTTACGATAAAAAATGTCAGTTAAATATATCATATAGGAGACACACACAGTGATATTTGAGAAGTAAAATGAAGTTTATTGGATTTACAGAAAGTGTGCTATAATTGTTTAAACAAAACTAGGCAGGTGCATAAATTTGGGCACTGTTGTCATTTTATTGATTCCAAAACCATTAGAACTAATTATTGGAACTCAAATTGGCTTGGTAAGCTCAGTGACCCCTGACCTACATACACAGGTGAATCCAATTATGAGAAAGAGTATTTAAGGGGGTCAATTGTAAGTTCCCCTCCCCTTTTAATTTTCTCTGAAGAGTAGCAAAATGTGGGTCTCAAAACAACTCTCAAATGACCTGAAGACAAAGATTGTTCACCATCATGGTTTAGGGGAAGGATACAGAAAGCTGTCTCAGAGATTTCAGCTGTCTGTTTCCACAGTTAGGAACATATTGAGGAAATGGAAGACCACATGCTCAGTTCAAGTTAAGGCTCAAAGTGGCAGACCAAGAAAAATCTTGGATAGACAGAAGCGACGAATGGTGAGAACAGTCAGAGTCAACCCACAGACCAGCACCAAAGACCTACAACATCATCTTGCTGCAGATGGAGTCACTGTGCATCGTTCAACCATTCGGCGCACTTTACACAAGGAGATGCTGTATGCGAGAGTGATGCAGAGGAAGCCTTTTCTCCACCCACAGCACAAAAAGTGCCGCTTGAGGTGGGCTAAAGCACATTTGTACGGCATACATATTAGGACATCATCAGACATCATCCACAACTCCATCCTCCGTCAGGCAAAACTCCATCAGACCTCAGACAAAACTCCGTCCTCCCTCAGACATCAGCCAAAACTCCATCAGACATCAGCCAAAACTTCATCAGACATCAGCCAAAACTCCGTCAGACATCAGCCAAAACTCCATCAGACATCAGCCAAAACTCCGTCGTCCCTCATCCAAAACTCTGTCGTCCCTCAGACATCAGCCAAAACTCCATCAGACCTCAGACATCAGCCAAAACTCCATCGTCCCTCATCCAAAACTCCGTCGTCCCTCATCCAAAACTCAGTCGTCCCTCAGCCAAAACTCCGTCGTCCCTCAGCCAAAACTCCGTCGTCCCTCAGCCAAAACTCCGTCAGACATCAGCCAAAACTCCGTCGTCCCTCAGCCAAAACTCCATCAGACATCAGCCAAAACTCCATCAGACATCAGCCAAAACTCCGTCAGACATCAGCCAAAACTCCGTCAGACATCAGCCAAAACTCCGTCAGACATCAGCCAAAACTCCATTAGACATCAGCCAAAACTCCATCAGACATCAGACAAAACTCCGTCAGACATCAGCCAAAACTCCGTCAGACATCAGACAAAACTCCGTCAGACATCAGACAAAACTCCGTCAGACATCAGCCAAAACTCCGTCAGACATCAGCCAAAACTCCGTCCTCCCTAACTCAAAATATGCCCTACTACACACACTCTTCACCTGACAGAGCTGCTAGCTGCTGGAAAGGCAAAGGACCTGTGATGATGTCATGACCATGTGACGAGTCACGTGTGTGGGAGGGGTCAGATGTGCACAGCAGCTGGTAGAGTGTACAGAACTGTAGCCATCAAATAGAGCTCTGTACTAGAGATGTGTGTGTAACCTGCATGTAGCAGTGTTGTGTATTGTGTAGCAGAGCTGTATGTGTAAACTGCATGTAGCAGAGCTGTGTACTGTGTAGCAGAGCTGTATGTGTAACCTGCATGTAGCAGTGCTGTGTACTGTGTAGCAGAGCTGTATGTGTAACTTGTATGTAGCAGAGCTGTGTACTGTGTAGCAGAGCTGTATGTGTACCCTGCATGTAGCAGAGCTGTGTACTGTGTAGCAGAGCTGTATTTGTAACCTGCATGTAGCACAGCTGTGTACTGTGTAGCAGAGCTGTATTTGTAACCTGCATGTAGCAGAGCAGTATGTGTAACCTGCATGTAGCAAAACTGTGTACTGTGTAGCAGAGCTGTATGTGTAACCTGCATGTAGCAGTGCTGTGTACTGTGTAGCAGAGCTGTATGTGTAACCTGCATGTAGCAGTGCTGTGTACTGTGTTGCAGAGCTGTATGTGTAACCTGCATGTAGCAGAGCTGTATTTGTAACCTGCATGTAGCAGAGCTGTGTACTGTGTAGCAGAGCTGTATGTGTAACCTGCATGTAGCAGAGCTGTATGTGTAACCTGCATGTAGCAGAGCTGTGTACTGTGTAGCAGAGCTGTATGTGTAACCTGCATGTAGCAGAGCTGTGTACTGTGTAGCAGAGCTGTATGTGTAACCTGCATGTAGGAGAGTTGTATGTGTAACCTGCATGTAGCAGAGCTGTGTACTGTGTAGCTGAGCTGTATGTGTAACCTGAATGTAGCAGAGCTGTGTACTGTGTAGCAGAGCTGTATGTGTAACCTGCATGTAGCAGAGCTGTGTACTGTGTAGCAGAGCTGTATGTGTAACCTGCATGTAGCAGAGCTGGTTACTGTGTAGTAGAGCTGCATGTGTAACCTGGATGTAGCAGTGCTGTGTACTGTGTAGCAGATCTGTATGTGTACCCTGCATGTAGCAGAGCTGTGTACTGTGTAGCAGTGCTGTATGTGTAACCTGCATGTAGCAGAGCTGTATGTGTAACCTGCATGTAGGAGAGTTGTATGTGTAACCTGCATGTAGCAGAGCTGTGTACTGTGTAGCAGAGCTGTATGTGTAACCTGCATGTAGCAGAGCTGTGTACTGTGTAGCAGGGCTGTATGTGTAACCTGCATGTAGCAGAGCTGTATGTGTAACCTGCATGTAGGAGAGCTGAATGTGTAACCTGCATGTAGCAGGGCTGTGTACTGTGTAGCAGAGCTGTATATGTAACCTGAATGTAGCAGAGCTGTGTACTGTGTAGCAGGGCTGTATGTGTAACCTGCATGTAGCAGAGATGTGTACTGTGTAGCAGAGCTGTATGTGTAAACTGCATGTAGCAGAGCTTTATGTGTAACCTGCATGTAGCAGAGCTGTGTACTGTGTAGCAGAGCTGTATGTGTAACCTGCATGTAGCATTGCTGTTTACTGTGTAGCAGAGCTGTATGTGTAACTTGCATGTAGCAGAGCTGTGTACTGTGTAGTAGAGCTATATGTGTAACCTGCAGGTAGCAGTGCTGTGTACTGTGTAGCAGAGATGTGTACTGTGTTACAGAGATGTGTGTGTAACCTGCATGTAGCAGAGCTGTGTACTGTGTTACAGAGATGTGTGTGTAACCTGGGAACTATAAAAAAGTGTAAAAAAAATAATAATAATTAGATCACCCCCCTTTTCCCAAAATGAAAATAAAAGAACTGAAAAAATACACATCATGGGTGTCGCAATGTATAAAATCACCCATTGTATAAAAATATATTCCCCATACGGCAAACAGCAAAACAGAAAAAAAAAGAGTCCAAATGTCCGATTCGTCGTTTTTGGTCGCTTTATTTGCTACAATTTTTTTTTATAAAAAGTGATCAAAAAGTCTTAAACACCCCAGAATGGTATGAGTGAAAAGTTCAGATTGCCCTGCAAAAAATTAGCCCCACCCAGCTCCGTAAACATAATTACAAAAAAGTTATAGGGGTTAAAATAAAAAATAAATAAATCAGATTTTGGAAATCTCCTGTCACTCCGAGTTACTCAGAATTGGTAGCCCTAATTAATAAATACATGCAACATGAATGTATATATGCCGCTTCACACAAAACTAGATCACAAGTGTTAGGCCTCTTACACATAAACGTTGTTGGTCGATTCCGTGCATTAGGGACAGCAATTTGCAGTCCCCAATGCACGGGCAACGTGCGTGCAGCGGCTGGGACAGATCCAGACTTATTCAACTTGAATGGGTCAGTGAGCATGTTCTACTTTTTTGCTGTGCGGTGGGACGGCCAGAAACACCACGGAAGCACTCTGTAGTGCTTCTATGGGGATCCGATCCGTGTTTCCATTCCATTCAAGTGAATGGGTCGACATCACGGATGCAGGATGCACACGGCTGGTGCCCTGTGTATTGCGGAACTGCCGTATGTGGTCCACAATACAACTACAGGCACACAGCGGCCATGTGCAAGAGGCCTTACAAAGATGGGATTTATGGTGCACATCCTCTTATGCTTCCCATATTCCACAGATTTATATCACACAGCTACTTACAGTTGTGCTGATAAGTTTACATACCCTTGCAGAACTTATGATTTCTTAAAGGGGTATTCTCATCTTCACTTTTTTATACTTGCCTTTCTTGAGCGCGACGTTCACTTCCTGGATTCTTCTCCCGGCCGGGCCGTGCTTGCGCAGAAGACTGAAGATTTTCTCCCGGCCGGGGCGCTCAATGTCCTGAACGCGCACGCCGCCGCGCATGTGCCATGGTGACTTATTCCTGGCCTGTATAGTATAGAGTCGGTGTGCGCGTTCGCGGCTCTGTACTATACTGGCCAGGAAGAAGTCATCATGGCGCATGCGCGGCGTCATGCGTGTTCAGGACATTGCGCGGCCCGGTGGGATTCAACAGGAGAGGTGGCCGTAACCAGGGGAGACCAAAGACAACATCAGGTAAGAGGTGACTTATTTTCTAAAAAAGGGTGGGAATTGGGTAATAAAATGTATTTAGAAAAATGATCACTGTCAAATCATTAACAGATTTAACAGTGATCAATATGATGGGAATACCCCTTTAACCATTGTTCAGAGAATATGAATGATAACACGGACACTTGTCTCTCGCTCATGGTTAGTGGTCGGCTGAAGCAATTTATGTCAAACAACTGTGTTTACTCTTTATAAATCATAATCACAACACAAACTCCCCAAATGACCCTGATCAGAAGTTTACACACCCCAGTTCTTAATACCATGTATTGCCCCCTTTAACATCAATGACAGCTTGAAGTCTTTTGTGGTAGTTGTGGATGAGGCTCTTTATTTTCTCAGATGGTAAAACTGCCGATTCTTCCTGTTGAAAAAAAAAAAGCAATTCCACCACAGTTTTACAGGATTTTTATTTACGACATTCGATGTGCAATAAAACTGACTTACTTTTATTCTACAGGTCAGATCGAATCCGGCGATACCTTATATGTATAGTTTTTCTTGCGTTTTAATAGTGATAAAAAAATAAAATAAAAATCTGATTAATTTTTTTGTCGCCATATTTTGAGCCCTATAACTTTTTAGCAATTATGTGTACGGAGCTGGGTGGGGGCTCATTATTTGAGGGGCAATCTGAACTTTTCACTGATACCATTCTGGGGTGTTTAAGACTTTTTGCTCACTTTTTATTTAAATTTTTGTAGCAAATGAAGCGACCAAAAACGGCGAATTGGACATTTGGACTCTTTTTTTTTCTGTTTTGCTGTTTGCCGTATGGGGAATATATTTTTATACAATGGGTGTTTATACACATTGTGAAACCCATGATGTGTATTTTTTTAGTTCTTTTATTTTCATTTTGGGAAAAGGGGGGTGATCTGAATTTTTATGTTTTTTTTTTTACACTTTTTTATAGTTCCCAGGTTACACACACATCTCTGTAACACAGTACACAGCCCTGCTACATGCGGTTAGACATACTGCTCTATATACACAGTACACAGCTCTGCTACATGCAGGTTACACATACAGCTCTGCTACACAGTACACAGCTCTGCTACATGCAGGGTACACATACAGATCTGCTACACAGTACACAGCACTGCTACATGCAGGTTACACATACAGCTCTGCTACACAGTACACAGCTCTGCTACAGCCAGGGTACACATACAGCTCTGCTACATGCAGGTTACACATACAGCTCTACTACACAGTACACAGCTCTGCTACATGCAGGTTAAACATACAGCTCTGCTACATGCAGGTTACACATACAGCTCTGCTACACAGTACACAGCTCTGCTACATGCAGGGTACACATACAGATCTGCTACACAGTACACAGCACTGCTACATGCAGGTTACACATACAGCTCTACTACACAGTACACGGCACTGCTACAGCCAGGGTACACATACAGCTCTGCTGCATGCAGGTTACACATACAGCTCTGCTACACAGTACACAGAAACATAGAAACATAGAAACATAGAATGTGTCGGCAGATAAGAACCATTTGGCCCATCTAGTCTGCCCAATATACTGAATACTATGGATAGCCCCCGGCCCTATCTTATATGAAGGATGGCCTTATGCCTATCCCATGCATGCTTAAACCCCTTCACTGTATTTGCAGATACCACTTCTGCAGGAAGGCTATTCCATGCATCCACTACTCTCTCAGTAAAGTAATACTTCCTTATATTACTTTTAAACCTTTGCCCCTCTAATTTAAAACTGTGTCCTCTTGTGGTAGTTTTTCTTCTTTTAAATATGCTCTCTTCCTTTACCGAGTTGATTCCCTTTATGTATTTAAAAGTTTCTATCATATCCCCTCTGTCTCTTCTTTCTTCCAAGCTATACATATTAAGGTCCTTTAACCTTTCCTGGTAAGTTTTATCCTGCAATCCATGTACTAGTTTAGTAGCTCTTCTCTGAACTCTCTCTAGAGTATCTATATCCTTCTGGAGATATGGCCTCCAGTACTGCGCACAATACTCCAAGTGAGGTCTCACCAGTGTTCTGTACAGCGGCATAAGCACTTCACTCTTTCTACTGCTTATACCTCTCCCTATACATCCAAGCATTCTGCTGGCATTTCGTGCTGCTCTATTACATTGTCTTCCCACCTTTAAGTCTTCTGAAATAATTACTCCTAAATCCCTTTCCTCAGATACTAAGGTCAGGACTGTGTCAAATATTCTATATTCTGCCCTTGGGTTTTTACGCCCCAGGTGCATTATCTTGCACTTATCCACATTAAATTTCAGTTTCCAGAGTTCTGACCATTCTTCTAGTTTTCCTAAATCCTTTTCCATTTGGCGTTTCCCACAGCACTGCTACATGCAGGTTAAACATACAGCTCTACTACATGCAGGTTACACATACAGCTCTGCTACACAGTACACAGCCTGCTACATGCAGGTTACACATACAGCTCTGTTACATGCAGGTTACACATACAGCTCTGCTACACAGTACACAGCTCTGCTACATGCAGGTTACACATACAGCTCTGCTACACAGTACACAGCACTGCTACATGCAGGTTATACATACAGCTCTGCTACACAGTACACAGCTCTGCTACAGCCAGGGTACACATACAGCACTGCTACATGCAGGTTATACATACAGCTCTGCTACACAGTTCGCAGCACTGCTACATGCAGGTTAAACATACAGCTCTGCTACATGCAGTTTACACATACAGCTCTGCTACACAGTACACAGCTCTGCTACATGCAGGTTAGACATACAGCTCTGCTATATACAGGTTACACATACAGCTCTGCTACACAGTACACAGCTCTGCTACATGCAGGTTACACATACAGCTCTGCTACACAGTACACAGCAATGCTACATGCAGGTTACACATACAGCTCTGCTACATGCAGTTTACACATACAGCTCTTCTACACAGTACACAGCTCTGCTACATGCAGGGTACACATACAGCTCAGCTACACAGTACACAGCTCTGCTACATGCAGGTTACACATACAGCTCTGCTACACAGTACACAGCTCTGCTACATCCAGGGTACACATACAGCTCTGCTACATGCAGGTTACACATACAGCTCTGCTACACAATACACAGCACTGCTACATGCAGGTTACACATACAGCTCTGCTACACAGTACACAGCACTGCTACATGCAGGTTACACATACAGCTCTGCTACATGCAGATTACACATACATCTCTGCTACACAGTACACAGCTCTGCTACATGCAGGGTACAAATACAGCTCTGCTACATGCAGGTTACACATACAGCTCTGCTACACAGTACACAGCACTGCTACATGCAGGTTACACATACAGCTCTGCTACATGCAGGTTACACATACAGCTCTGCTACACAGTACACAGCTCTGCTACATGCAGGTTACACCAACAGCTCTGCTTCATGCAGGTTACACATACAGCTCTGCTGCATGCAGGTTACACCATACAGCTCTGCTACACAGTACACAGCCCTGCTACATGCAGGTTACACATACAGCTATGCTACACAGTACACAGCACTGCTACATGCAGGTTACACATACAGCTCTGCTACACAGTACACAGCTCTGCTACATGCAGGTTACACATACAGCTCTGCTACATGCAGGTTACAAATACAGCTCTGCTACACAGTACACAGCTGTGCTACATGCAGGTTACACATACAGCTCTGCTACACAGTACACAGCTCTGCTACATGCAGGGTACACATACAGCTCTGCTACACAGTACACAGCTCTGCTACATGCAAGTTACACATACAGCTCTGCTACACAGTACACAGCACTGCTACATGCAGGTTACTCATACAGCTCTGCTACACAGTACACAGCTCTGCTACATGCAGGTTACACATACAGCTCTGCTACACAGTACACCGCTCTGCTACATGCAGGTTACACATACAGCTCTGCTACACAATACACAACACTGCTACATGCAGGTTACACACACATCTCTAGTACAGAGCTCTATTTGATGGCTACAGTTCTGTACACTCTACCAGCTGCTGTGCACATCTGACCCCTCCCACACACGTGACTCGTCACATGGTCATGACATCATCATAGGTCCTTTGCCTCTCCAGCAGCTAGCAGCTCTGTCAGGTGAAGAGTGTGTGTAGTAGGGCATATTTTGAGTTAGGGAGGACGAAGTTTTGGCTGATGTCTGACGGAGTTTTGGCTGATGTCTGACGGAGTTTTGGCTGATGTCTGACAGAGTTTTGGCTGATGTCTGACGGAGTTTTGGCTGATGTCTGACGGAGTTTTGGCTGAGGGACGACGGAGTTTTGGCTGATGTCTGACGAAGTTTTGGCTGATGTCTGACAGAGTTTTGGCTGAGGGACGACGGAGTTTTGGCTGAGGGACGACGGAGTTTTGGCTGATGTCTGACGGAGTTTTGGCTGAGGGACGACTGAGTTTTGGCTGATGTCTGACGGAGTTTTGGCTGATGTCCGACGGAGTTTTGGCTGAGGGACGACAGAGTTTTGGCTGAGGGACGACGGAGTTTTGGCTGAGGGACGACGGAGTTTTGGCTGAGGGACGACAGAGTTTTGGCTGAGGGACGACGGAGTTTTCCCTGAGGGAGGACGGAGTTTTGTATGAGGGAGGACGGAGTTTTGTCTGAGGTCTGATGGAGTTTTGCCTGACGGAGGATGGAGTTGTGGATGATGTCTGATGATGTCCTAATATGTATGCCGTACATTTGGACAAGCCAGCTTCATTTTGGAATAAGGTGCTGTGGACTGATGAAACTAAAATTGAGTTATTTGGCCATAACAAGGGGCGTTATGCATGGAGGAAAAAGAACACAGCATTCCAAGAAAAACACCTGCTACCTACAGTAAAATATGGTGGTAGTTCCATCATGCTGTGGGGCTGTGTGGCCAGAGCAGGGACTGGGAATCTTGTCAAAGTTGAGGGACGCATGGATTCCACTCAGTATCAGCAGATTCTGGAGACCAATGTCCAGGAATCAGTGACAAAGCTGAAGCAGCGCCGGGGCTGGATCTTTCAACAAGACAACGACCCTAAACACTGCTCAAAATCCACTAAGGCATTTATGCAGAGGAACAAGTACAACGTTCTGGAATGGCGATCTCATTCCCCAGACCTGAATATAATTGAAAATCAGTGGTGTGACTTAAAGAGAGCTGTCCATGCTCGGAAGCCATCAAAACTGAATGAACTAAAGATGTTTTGTAAAGAGGAATGGTCCAAAATACCTTCAACCAGAATCCAGACTCTCATTGGAACCTACAGGAGGCGTTTAGAGGCTGTAATTTCTGCAAAAGGAGCATCTACTAAATATTGATTTCATTTCTTTTTTGTGGTGCCCAAATTTATGCACCTGCCTAATTTTGTTTAAACAATTATAGCACACTTTCTTTAAATCCAATAAACTTCATTTCACTTCTCAAATATCACTGTGTGTGTCTCCTATATGATATATTTAACTGTCATTTTTTATCGTAACAACCAACGATTTATACAGCAAAATCATGACGATTAACAAGGTTGCCCAAACTTTCGCATCCCACTGTATGCACCCTAAAAATAGTCCAAACAAAACTGCCACATTATCCCGTAGTTTCCAAAATGGGGTCACTTTTATGGAGTTTCTACTCTAGGGGTGCTTCAGGGGGGCTTCAAATGGGACATGGTGTAAATAAACCAGTCCAGCAAAATCTGCTTTCCAAAAACAACACGGCGCACCTTTCCCTCTACGCCCTACTGTGTGCCTGTACAGTAGTTTACGGCCACATATGGGGTGTTTCTGCAAACTACAGAATCGGGGCAATAAATATTGAGTTTTGTTTGGCTGTTAACCCTTGCTTTGTTACTGGAAAAAATGGATTAAAATTGAAAATTTGCCAAAAAATCTAAATTCTAAAATTTTTGCTCCATCTGCCATAAACTCTTGTGGAACACCTAAAGGGTTAACAATGTTTGTAAAAATCAGTTTTGAATAGCTTGAGGGGTGTAGTTTCTAGAATGGGTTCATTTTTGGGTGGTTTCTATTATGTAAGCCTCACAAAGTGACTTCAGACCTGAACTGGTCCCTAAAAATTGGGTTTTTGAAAATTTCAGAAAAATTTCAAGATTTGCTTCTAAACTTCTAAGCCTTGTAACATCCCCAAAATATAAAATACCATTCCCAAAATGATCCAAACATGAAATAGACATATGGGGAATGTAAAGTAATAACTATTTTTGGAGGTATTACTATGTATTATAGAAGTAGAGAAATTGGAACTTGGAAATTTGAAATATTTTGGTAAATTTGGTATTTTTTATAAATAATAATGATTTTTTTTTTACTTCATTTTACCAGTGTCATGAAGTAAAATATGTGACGAAAAAACAATCTCAGAATGGCCTGGATAAGTCAAAGCATTTTAAAGTTATCACCACTTAAGGTGACACTGGTCAGATTTGCAAAAAGTGGCCTGGTCCTTAAGGTGAAATAAGGCTGTGTCCTAAAGGGGTTAAATTAAACTGTCACACCGTTGTGTGACCTAAAAAAATAAATTCTCTTCATGACACCGGCACAGCCTTACTATCAGTGAACTCAACTGTTGACTATTGGGGGTTACATTGTCACCGGACATAAACCATCTGTTAGTTTTGCGTGTGAAAGCAAAGAATAAGGAGAGAATCAAATAAGGGACATGGCCCTGGTCGTGGTGCTGCTGGTGTTAGTGGAGCTCCTGTTGCAGGTAGAGGACGTGGTCGATCTGTGCAAGCTACACGCCCAAGTGAAACACCTTCCTCAGGTGTGAGTAGGCGACAGAACCTTCAGCATTATTTGGTAGGCCAAAATGCTGCTCTACGAATGGTGAGGCCAGAACAAGTATAGTCAATAGTAAATTGGGTGGCTAACAGTGCATCCAGTTCCTTCACATTTTCTCCCACCCAGTTCCCTGCTGGAAGCTCAGAGTTGGCACCTACAGCCCATGGCTATCTGTCTTTCAACTCACCCCCTTGCAAATCAGGCCAGCAGTCTGAGCCCCAAGTCATGCAGCAGTCTCTTATGCTTTTTGATTACTCTGCTGGAAGGGTTTTCGTAGGCCATCCACATAGCCCTGCCCCAGAAGTGGAAGAGATTGAGTGCACTGATGCCCAACCACTTATGTTTCAGGATGAGGACATGGGAAGACCACTGCAGCTTGTCTCTGATGATGAAGAAACACAGGTGCCAACTGCTGCGGCTTTCTGCAGTCTGCAGACCGACAAGGAGGGCAGGGGTAAAGAGTGGGTGGAAGATGATGTGGATGATGATGAGGTACTAGACCCCACTTGGAATCAAGGTCATGCGAGTGACGTGTGCAGTTTGGAGGAAGAGGTGGTGGTCGCACAGAGGCACCAGTATAGCAAAAGTGGGAGCAGGGTGCAAAAGCATCTGGTACATTTTTGAGTGAAATTTTACAATTTTTTGCCATGAATAAACCCCTGCTCTGCATAAGTGACAGGGACCTAAATTTTGTTAAATTGTCTGTTCCATTGATGGGTGACATGAACCCAGTTTCGCCGTGAATAAACCCCTGCTCTGCATAGGTGACAGGGACCTAAATTTTTAAAAATCGTCTGTTACATTCTCGGGTGACATTTTACAATTTTTGCCGTATACAAACCCCTGCTCTGCATAGGTGACAGGGACCTAAATTTCTAAAAATCGTCTGTTACATTCTTGGGTGACATTTTACCATTTTTGCCATATACAAACCCCTGGTCTGCATAGGTGATAGTGACCTAAATTTCTAAAATTCATCTGTTACATTGATTGTTGACATTAACCCATTTTTGCCGGTGAAAAACCCCTGCTCTGCATTGCTGACAGGGAACTAAATTTAGTAAAAACGTGTTACTGATCGGAAGATGTGCGACTACAAGCGCACGCTGGTCGACGTGCTGCTGATGGCATTCCCACCTGACAGCGGGGGCTCAGTGGAAGCACAAGGCGAAGACTGAGGAGGAGGTACAGGTCGCCACGCAACTGGGGCACCGCCAGCACCTCAGAATACAGGGTTAGCATGGCCGAAATGTGGAAAAGTTTTTTCATGCACGATAAAACAACCAGCACCACCAGCTGATAGGGAACATCTTAGCAGGAGGCAGCATTTCAGCAACATGGTAGAGCGGTATGTGTGCACACGTCTACACGTACTACTGACTGATGGGACTCTCCCCTTCAACTTCTGGGTCTCCAAATTGGGCACATGACCTGAGTTTGCCCTTTACGCCTTGGAGGTGCTGGCCTGTACTGCAGCCAGTGTATTGTCTGAACGCTTGTTTAGCACGGCAAGAGGGGGTTATCACAGACAAGCGCAGCCGCCTGGTAACGGCAAAGCGCTAAAAAAATCTGAGAGATTGTCTTGTTCAGAGTTTTTTCTTGAAACTGGGTAAACCAAGGTGGGGGTTTTTCCATGTGGAAAATGCATTGCCTGTCCAAACATGGAGAGAGCCATCTCTTTTCATGATTCGAGTCATGAGAAAACATTTCGAATAACACAATCCTTGACATGTTCAAGTACAGTGGTCGTGTATTATGTGACATGCCCCTGCCCGAAAATGTAGGTGGCTTTTACCACTCGTGAATTAAAGGTGAGGATACGTGAACATGTCAGAGATATTATGTCAGCCATTGTTGAAAGGGATTTGAGCAATTTAAAATCAATTGCCAAACATTTTAGATCTAATCATGGGTGCAACTCTAAAGTTCTGAAAGTTTGAGCCATTGATTGTGTCTTGAAAAGTGCCTGTGGCGGAGATATCTCAAAAAGATTAGCACAGCTAGAGTGTAAATGGATCTGGAAATTAAATACCTTGCATCCAAATGGATTAAATGAATCCACGGGTTTCTCATCATTTTTGTAGGCTATTTCCTGGCATAAATCTCCTTGGGTCTCCATCTTCCGTAACTCTTGATTTAAATTTTCTATCATGTGGTCTTTCAACCTACTAATTGTGTTTTTCTAGTGTCATCTATGGGGTTCACACAATTTTTCACTACTTATATTCTTTTAATATAACATAATTAATTTATGGCTCAGTGCATTTGAGCCCATCAAAGGATGGACCAGTCCGAGTGATGCTGAGGGATAACATGGGGGGTGATGGGACATATGGATCACAATGGCAGATGAACAGGGGTTTCTAAAATTTCCAGATGGTGCCAAATTTTTTCTTCTTTCCCATTATTATTGCATTTGTTAGTTTTTTTAGATTATTTTCATAATTTTCACCATCACTGTCAGATGTCAAAATTTTTTCACACCACGTCGCTCTAGTAAAGGAGCAGTGATAAGGATAGTAGTTATCAATTCATTAGATTTACTAATGAATAAAGTGTGGTATATTTTTAACATTTTTTTAATATTTTAATATTTTTTATAAAATTTTAGCAATCACTCACAAATCTGTAAGCTGTTCACACATGAATTTATATTGATGAAAACATGATTAGGTATTCGTGATAATTATGTATCTATTCACTTTTATTTTTATTAATATTATTATAATCATTCTTTAGCACATTATCTAATGATATTATATTGGTTATTGATGGTTTTAATTGTCACTATGTGATTTTTTTCATGTATTTTCATTTTACGTATTATATTGTTTTTTGACACCTTATTCTTTATTTTTCATTTTTATTATAATTTTTGTACTTTTGATTTTATATACACAATTTTGTTATATATACTATTATTTTTTTATTCTAGTGATTATTTTTATTATTACTTAGCATATTTAAATCTACTTGCTATCATGGATTTAAAGAGGACCTTTCACCTTGAAAAACATTGTGAACTAAGTATGCTGCCATGGAGAGCGGCGCCCAGGGATCTCACTGCACTTACTATTACCCCTGGGCGCCGCTCCGTTCTCCCGTTATGCCCTCCGGTATGTTCACTCACTAAGTTATAGTAGGCGGTGTCTTCCCTTGTCCTGTGGGCGTCTTCTTCTCCTAGGCTGTTAGCGCTGACCAATCGCAGCGCACAGCTCACAGCCTAAGAGGTTTTTTTCTCCCAGGCTGTGAGCTGTGCGCTGCGATTGGCCAGCGCTACAGCCTAGGAGAAGGAGACGCCCACAGGACAAGGGAAGACACCGCCTACTATAACTTAGTGAGTAAAGATACCGGAGGGCATAACGGGAGAACGGAGCGGCGCCCAGGGGTAATAGTAAGTGCATGGAGATCCCTGGGCGCCGCTCTCCATGGCAGCATACTTAGTTCACAATGTTTTTCAAGGTGAAAGGTCCTCTTTAAGCACCTAATGAAATATACATAAGTTTCAATCTTGCATCGATTCTTTCTACTATTGGCTTTTTTTATTTTGTTCTTTTTCTGTGTCCACATACCTCCTCTGTTTCGTTGTAATATGGTTTATACATTACGTGATTCATTTGTAACAGCTATTAGGGTTGACATACGCAATACAAATATTGATGCCGGGAGCATGGTCTCACGATAGTCCTGACGCGATCCTATGTCGACATCATAATCACGTGTTCACAGTTGCGATCATGTGATTCAATCACGTGATATGCCATAACCACATGATTCCTCAGCGTCCTCGGACACGGCGCATATGAAATCCTATACCAGCCACAGTTATTTTTAGATAATTCCATCATAGATTTATGACGATTGGCTGGTTGGTGTATTTAATCTCTGTCCCCCAGACGAAGGTATGCGAAAACGTGCGTCGGGGCTGGCACCAACCTGGAGGGAGCACATGGGTAACTGTTCTTTGTCTAATTGACTTTTGTATGTTTCTTATACACTTGCACTTAAATTATTTTGAACTAGCATATAGACATTTGTATGAACTGTTTATCTGCTGTGATCTCCCTCCGGGTGTTGCCATTTTCCCTGCACTTGTATCCTTTTTTTTTTTACCAATTTTATATGTATATTATTTATGTATTTTGGAATTGTGTAATAAATTGATATTCCATTATAAGTGGTCTGGTAGTGATTTTTAGGTGCAATAATTAAAACACAAATAAACTCCTGCCCGTCTAGGCACTACCTAAATACGTCCCTACCTCACTCGTAGAGCACAGTTCACAGTTCACACATGAACATCATATGCGGCTTCCCTCAGCCAACATCAATCCAGCAGCCTCCAGGCTGTGGCAATTCCAGTACCTTTTGGGGGATTGTGGTCCAGTAGTCCTCGCGACTATAACCTAGTGATCTTTTTTCCGCAGGCGTCACTGAGTCCCCCAAACCTCAGGCTATACCCTAGCCTTGTGGCCCTTTAGCCTTGCTAGCTGAGACCACACACCCAGAGCCTCAGCAGGACTCTGCTTCACACTTTCTCTCCCTCCTCAGACTGACACACTGGGAGGTGCTTTATGTCAGCCTGATTACAGTAGGTCTAACCTGCGATCACCTCAGGTGAAAGGAAAACATGCCCTGGAATTAGGGGGGTGGATTGGGAGGTCCCACTGCTAAACCTGCCATTCCAATCCAATAAAATACAGCCCTGAATAAAGAAAATAGCTTCAGCAACTAGTTTTGCTGAAGCCAGCGTCATCTTCCTGGACTTTGCTTATCTCACCTTGATGAGATATACACCCCTTCCAGTGCTTCACCGTACACATCACGGTTCACATTGCCACTATATATATATATATATATATATATATCTGTAAAGAATAAATCAAGGCAACTGGATGTACTGTAGATTTCTTGAAAACATTTCACTCGTTCTTCCAACGAGCTTTCTCAATTCTGAGTGACTGTACAAGAATTCTCTGGGAATTAATATGTAACTGAATCAACATCTGGTAATTATACCCAGAATGGTTGTTGTTACTAGACAACACCTTAGGCTGCAGAACAGAACTTAGCCCAGACCAAGTGTGTGCCTTACTGGACCTTTGTCTGAGTACCACCTACTTCAAGTATAAGGACAAGTTCTACAAGCAAAAACATGGCTGTGCTATGGGATCGCCAGTCTCACCTATTGTAGCGAACCTGTATATGGAGGAAGTAGAAAGGAAAGCCCTGACCACTTTTAAGGGAATTACACCAAGTCATTGGTTCAGATATGTGTATGACACTTGGGTTAAAATTCATAAACAAGAGTTACAGGCTTTCACCGACCACATCAACTCAGTGGATCATAACATCAATTTCACGCGGGAAGATATGCAGAACAACAAACTGGTGTTTCTGGACTGTCTTATAACAGTTGAAGAGGGAAGGAAGCTGGGAATAGAGGTCTATCGAAAACCAACACACACAGACCAGTACCTGCTATTTGATTCCCACCATCCTCTAGACCAGTGTTTCCCAACCAGTGTGCCTCCAGCTGTTGCAAAACTACAACTCCCAGCATGCCCGGACAGCCTTTGGCTGTGCGGGCATGCTGGGAGTTGTAGTTTTGCAACAGCTGGAGGCACACTGGTTGGGAAACACTGCTCTAGACCACAAACTGGGAGTCATCCAGACTCTACACCACCGGGAAGAGAAAATCCCCACCAGCACAGAGGCCAAGGCAAAGGAATTCAAACACCTCAGAGGGGCACTTAAAACTTGTGGGTATCCAGTTTGGGCCTTTGTCAAAACAGAAGGAAGGAGAAGAAAGAGCACCAAGACTACCAGTGAGGGCGAGAAGCATGACAGACGCAAGAATATGGTTATCCCATATGTAGCTGGGGTGTCTGAGAAACTCAAAAGGATTTTTAATAAACATCACATCCCTGTCTACTTTAAACCCAGCAACACACTGAGGCAACAACTGGTTCACCCCAAAGACCCAACGCCTAAACACAAGATGGACAACATTGTGTACGCAGTCCAGTGGAATGAGGAATGCTCAGAACTGTATATCAGTGAAACAAAGCAACAACTACATCAGTGTATGGCTCAGCATAGAAGATCCAAAACCTCTGGTCAAGATTCAGCCGTGTACTTACATCTAAAAGAAACAGGTCACACCTTTGAAGACAGTCAAGTACGTGTTTTGGATAAGGAGGCCGATTGGTACAAACGAGGTGTGAAGGAGGCCATCTACGTAAAAATGGAGAAGCCAAGCTTGAATAGAGGCAGGGGGGTTAGACATCTATTGTCTGCCACATACAATTCTGTCTTGACACCTTTTTCTGGGAAGTCTTTATCACCTACTGACTCCAATTAGGATAATGGTATCAACACCTTTGACCCCATGCTGGGTATAATGACCTCTGACCCCATGCTGGGTATAATTACCAGATGTTGATTCAGTTACATATTTATTCCCAGAGAATTCCTGTACAGTCACTCAGAATTGAGGAAGCTCATTGGAAGAACGAGTGAAATGTTTTCAAGAAATCTACAGTACGTCCAGTTGCCTTGATTTATTCTTTACAGATATACCATGACCTGGATAAATGAAAACCTTCACAGACACTAATATATATATATATATATATATATATATATATATATATATATAAAATCAGGGCTGTGGAGTCGGTAGATAAATGGTCCGACTCCGACTCCTCAGTTTTTGGTACTTCCGACTCCGCCTCCCCGACTCCTCTGTATTTAATATGTTAATGTATTTTATACATTCCTTGAAGGAAAGAAAGGCAACATACATGTCATTACCACAGAACTACTGGCTAGGAAGCTGCTGCCTTCTCCTTTGTGTGCTGATCTTCTGCTGAAGATAGGGCAGTGGGAGGATCCAGGAAGGGGCATTTATTTTAAAACATGATTTCCCTAGTAGAATCCCATAGTCATGTTTAAAGTTTAAGCTACCAATCTGAGTTTACTAGTTTTTATAGCCTTAGCTGAATGACAGCAGTTTTTCAAATGGTTTACAGCTTCAGTCTTGAGCTATTGACTATCCATTCCCTTCACTTATACAAGTGTCTAGTCCTGCAAAAAACATATTTACTTAATCAGTTATCAGTGAGAGGCTAGGTTAACCATGGGCGTTGCGTTCCCTGTAACAGCAAAACACAACACAATGGAAAGTATAAGTATTGCCGCTCCTTAACTGTGCTTTGCGTGCCATATAGTGAAGCATATGAAAAGCATGCTTCTTCATGGTCACTTAACGTGTTAGTTTTGCGGTAACGTGATGCACTGCATGCATTGGCCTTTATTCTTACAGTAGAGAAGTACCGTATTTTTCGCAAAAGTGGGGAAAAAATAGCAGTGCGTCTTATGGGGGCAAATGCTGCGACCGTCCGGTGAATAGGCTGAGAGGGAGGAGGGGCTGGGGGGCCGACATCTGTTTCTGTAATGGCAGCGGGGCCCGGTGCAGTCACTGTATTCTACTACACCGGGCCCCGCTCACTGTAGTATACGATAATCATATCTAACTTGTGGGTATTGTTAAAGTATTCCAATCATCTTAAATCTAGCGCTGTACTACTTACTACTAACTTCTTGGCAGTCAGGAGGCCGGGTGGGCGCTCGTAGCGTAGCTCACTACGTCACGCGCCTGCTCCGCCCACTTTATGAATTAAGCAGGCACCGGGCCCCGCTGCCATTACAGAAACAGATGCCAGCCCCCATTCACTACACAGGGACACTGTTATGGGGGGGATCTGTGGATGATACATAAGATAAGATGCTATATATGTGTCATCCACAGATGCCCCCACAATGATCCCCCATAACAGTGCCATCCACATATGCCCCCATAACAGTGCCATCCACATATGCCCCCATAACAGTGCCATCCACAGATGCCCCATAACAGTGCCACCCACAGATGCCCCCCTAACAGTGCCACCCACAGATGCTCCCTAACAGTGCCACCCACAGATTCCCCCATAACAGTGCCATCCACAGATGCCCCCATAACAGTGCCATCCACAGATGCCCCCATAAGAGTGTCATCCACAGATGCCCCCATAACAGTGCCATTCACAGATGCCCCCATAACAGTGCCATCCACAGATGCCCCCATAACAGTGCCATCCACAGATGCCCCCATAACAGTGCCATCCACAGATGCCCCCATAACAGTGTCATCCACAGATGCCCCCATAACAGTGCCATTCACAGATGCCCCCATAACAGTGCCATCCACAGATGCCCCCATAACAGTGCCATCCACAGATGCCCCCATAACAGTGCCATCCACAGATGCCCCCATAACAGTGGCATCCACAGATCTCCCCCATAACATAAAAATTTGGACCGGCCCAGCCAGATCCCAGACCTGAATCTGATTGAAAATCTGTGGGATGATCTGAAGAGGGCTGTGCACAGGAGATGCCCTCGCAATCTGACAGATTTGGAGTGTTTTTGCAAATAAGAGTGGGCAAATCTGGGCAAGTCAAAATGTGCCATGCTGATAGACTCATACCCAAACAGACTGAGTGCTGTAATAAAATCAAAAGGTGCTTCAGCAAAGTATTAGTTTAAGGGTGTGCACACTTATGCAACCATATTATTTTATTTTTATATTTTTTCTTCCCTCTACCTAAAAGATTTCAGTTTGTTTTTCAATTGAGTTGTACACTTTATAGGTCACATTAAAGGTGGAAAAAGTTCTGAAATGATTTATCTTTGTCTAAATTTTTTTACATAACAGAAACCTGACATTTTAACAGGGTGTGTAGACTTTTTATATCCACTGTATATATATTGTGCAGAAGAACTAATTAAAGTACTATATAAACAGCAATAATTGCAAAGAACAGTGATGGAAATGCTGGTGTTTTTTGCCTGGTCTTTAACCCCTTAAGGACACAGCCTTTTTACACCTTAGGACCAGGCCATTTTTTGCAAATCTGACCAGAGTCCCTTTAAGTGCTGATAACTTTAAAACGCTTTGACTTATCCAGGCCGTTCTGAGATTGTTTTTTCGTCACATATTGTACTTCATGACACTGGTAAAATGAAGTCAAAAAAATTATATTTTTTGCACCAAAAAAATACCTATTTTAACAAAAATTTGGAAAATTTCAAAGTTTCAGTTTCTCTACTTCTGTAATACATAGTAATACCCCCAAAAATTGGGATGACTTTACATTCCCCATATGTCTACTTTATGTTTGAATTGTTTTGGGAATGATATTTTATTTTATTTTTTGGGGATGTTATAAGGCTTAGAAGTTTAGAAGCAAATCTTGAAATTTTTCAGAAATTTACAAAAACTCAATTTTTAGGGACAAGTTCAGGTCTGAAGTCACTTTGCGAGGCTTACATAATAGAAACCACCCAAAAATGACCCCATCTAAGAAACTACACCCCTCAAGATATTCAAAACTGATTTTGCATACGTTGTTAACCCTTTAGGTGTTGCACAAGAGTTATTGGCAAATGGGGAGGAAATTTGAGAATTTCATTTTTTTGTCTAATTTTTCATTTTAACCCATTTCTTCCACTAACAAATCAAGGGTTAACAGCCAAACAAGACTGTATCTTTATTGCCCTGACTCTGCCGTTTACAGAAACACCCAATATGTGGCCGTAAACTACTGTACGGCTTCACAGCGGGGCGTAGAGTGAAAGGTGCGCCGTTTGGTTTTTGGAGGGCTGATTTTGCTGGACTGTTTTTTTGGCACCATGTCCCATTTGAAGCCCCCCTGATGCACCCCTAGAGGAGAAACTCCCTAAAAGTGACCCCATCTAAGAAACTACACCCCTCAAGGTATTCAAAACTGATTTTACATACATCGTTAACCCTATAGGTGTTGCACAAGAGTTATTGGCAAATGGCGATGAAATTTGAAAATTTCATTTTTTTGCCTAATTTTCCATTTTAACCCATTTTTTCCACTAACAAAGCAAGGGTTAACAGCCAAACAAGACTGTATCTTTATTGCCCTGACTCTGCTGTTTACATAAACACCCCATATGTGGCCGTAAACTACTGTACTGGCACACAGCGGGGCGTAGAGTGAAAGGTGCGCCGTTTGGTTTTTGGAGGGCTGATTTTGCTGGACTGTTTTTTTGGCACCATGTCCCATTTGAAGCCCCCCTGATGCCCCCCTAGAGTAGAAACTCCATAAAAGTGACCCCATCTAAGAAACTACACCCCTTAAGGTATTCAAAACTGATTTTACAAACTTTGTTAACCCTTTAGGTGTTGCACAAGATTTAATGGAAAATAGAGATACAATTTCAAAATTTCACTTTTTTTGGCAGATTTTCCATTTTAATATTTTTTTTCCAGTTACAAAGCAAGGATTAACAGCCAAACAAAACTCATTATTTATGGCCCTGATTCTGTAGTTTACAGAAACACCCCATATGTGGTCGTAAACAGCTGTACGGCCACACGGCAGGGCGCAGAAGGAAAGGAACGCCATACGGTTTTTGGAAGGCAGATTTTGCTGGACAGTTTTTTTTTACACCATGTCCCATTTGAAGCCCCCCTGATGCACCCCTAGAGTAGAAACTCCAAAAAAGTGACCCCATTTTAGAAACTACGGGATAGGGTGGCAGTTTTGTTGGTACTAGTTTAGGGTACATATGATTTTTGGTTGCTCTATATTACACTTTTTGTGCGGCAAGATAACAAGAAATAGATTTTTTGGCACATTTTTATTTTTTGTTATTTTTCAACATTCATCTGACAGGTTAGATCATGTGGTAATTTTATAGAGCAGGTTGTCACGGACGCGGCGATACCTAATATGTATACAATTCTTTTTATTTATGTAAGTTTTACACAATAATTTCATTTAAAAAAAAAAAAAATGTTTTAGTGTCTCCATAGTCTAAGAGCCATAGTTTTTTCAGTTTTTGGGCGATTATCTTAAGTAGGGTCTCATTTTTTGAGGGATGAAATGACGGTTTGATTGGCATCTATTTTGGGGTGCATATGACTTTTTGATTGCTTGCTATTACACTTTTTGTGACGTAAGATGACAAAAAATGGCTTTTTTTACATCGTTTTTATTTTAATTTTTTTACGGTGGTCATCTGAGGGGTTAGATCATGTGATATTTTTATAGAGCCGGTCGATACGGACGCGGCGATACCTAATATGTATACTTTTTTTTTATTTATGTAAGTTTTACACAATGATTTCATTTTTGAAACAAAAAAAATCATGTTTTAGTGTTTCCATAGTCTAAGAGCCATAGTTTTTTCAGTTTTTGGGCGATTATCTTGGGTAGGGTATGATTTTTGCGGGATGAGATGACGGTTTGATTGGTACTATTTTGGCGTACATGCGACTTTTTTGATCACTTTTATTACCTTTTTTGGGAAGTAAGGTGGGCAAAATTTCAATTTCATCATAGTTTTTTATTTTTTATTTTTATGGCGTTCACCGTTCGGGTAAAGTAACATAACCGTTTTATAGATCAGGTCGTTACGGACGCGGCGATACCAAACATGTGTAGGGAATTTAATTTTTTTCATTTTTAATCAGTGATAAATGTGTTTTTTGATTTTTACTTTTTTTTCACTTTTTTTCACTTTTTTGTGACCCAGACCCACTTGGTTCTTGAAGATCCAGTGGGTCTGATGTCTGTATAATACAGTACAGAACAATATATATTGTACTGTACTGTATTTTACTTACACTGAACAGATCTATGCTTTTAGCATAGATCTGTTCAGCACTATGGACAGCAGGACGCCTGAGAGGCGTCCTGTTGCCATGGGAACCTTCCCCGTCTGCTCAGAACTTCGCAGACGGGGAAGGGTAAGCACAGGGCTGAGGGGGGCTCTCTGGGGGCTCTCTCCCTCTCCCATCGGGGGGCTGCAAAGGCACAGCAGCCCCCCGATGGGAGAGGGAGGGAGCTCCCTGCGCTGTTAACCTTTTCCATACAGCGGTCCGTACGGACCGCTGTATGGAAAGGGTTAAACGGCTGACATCGCATCGCAGATGTCAGCCGTTTATACCAGGGTGCCAGCAATGTGATGGCACCCTGGTATACCCACTAGAAACCAACGATTATACAAGGGGAGGCGGGCGGGGGATCGCGATCCCACCTGCCGCACCGCCCGCCTCCCGCACCGCCCACACCGCCTGCAACCCTCCCCCTGCACCTCCCGCCACCATAAAATCATTCGGGGGTGCAGGGGGGGTTAATAAAACATTATTTTAGGCATATAAAGTTTCTGATCCCGCGGGGACCAGAAACTGCAGAAATCGCAGCAAACTGCAGGTCTGAATTGACCTGCGGTTTGCCGCGATCGCCGACATGGGGGGGTCACGGGACCCCCCCGCGCATTTAGCCTAGGTGCCTGCTCAATGATTTGAGCAGGCACCGGGTTCCGATCACTGCCGGCCGGGCGGCAGTGATTGGAACAACACATGACGTACCGGTACGTCATGTGTCCTTAAGTACCAGGACATCATGACGTACCGGTACGTCATGTGTCCTTAAGAGTTTAAGGGGTTAAGACATTGCAGCAAATTTGTAGTATGGCCCTTACACAGATTGTAGAATGAATCTAACTATCTATCTATCTATCATCTATCTACAATATCCATCATCTATCTACAATATTATTTTAATAGGATTGAGAAACAGAAGCTCAAAACGTGATAATTTTATATATTATCCACTGTAGTAGATTACATGCTTAGTGAGAAGCAAATGTAATTTGTGGTATTTGTGAGAGGGGAGGCGCCTGTACGGGCTATATAAAGCTGCGGGCCACCTCCCCTCCCGATACGCATGGCCCTACGGCATTCGTGGTATCTGGAGCTGCGGTGGAAGTGACGTGACTAGTGGTTCAAAGCGCGGCATTTTCAAAAATATCAGCGGGGTAATTTCGGAGGTATTGTGTTTGAATCGGCGCGGTGGCGATCGAGGGGTAGGGAACTCACCTCAGATTAGAGAACTCTTCACTTTCCATTCGCAAAGCATCTATTTTCATTCCGTTTAGGCAGCTCGTGAACCGAAAGTCACAGGTCATCTCGTTAGGCCTGCAAAACGTCCTTCTACTTAAGCAGCGACACCCAGTGGTGATTCAGCGCATCGGCAGGCTCACTGTTTCATAGGCATTGTGAATAGGACAATTCTTGTACCACAGCGACACCCAGTGGTCATGCAGGGGCCTGCATGGCTTATTATTAGTTAAAGCATTTATATGTGGATATAAAAAGTCATTTAAGTTTTATAATCATCGCAACAGGTGTTCAACGAATCTCAGAATTATTCGATTCGGACGATTCATTACAGTGTGATTCGACAGCATATATACAGGTACATAGACGGTGTTGTAGGTAGCTATTTAAAGCACTTGGCGTGAGGTATCACGATTATACCTGGGTTACCATGTTAGGGAATAATAAAAAAATAAATTAAAAAAAGGAGGATTTTTTATTTATTTATTTAAACGTCTGTCACGTCTACAGACTCAATGTAAGTCCTGTCACAACTTCAGGCTTGCACGATCGTCTGTCACGTCTACAGACTCGATGTAAGTCCTGTCACGACTTCAGGCATGCACGATCGTCTGTCACGTCTACAGACTCGATGTAAGTCTTGTCACGACTTTGGGCAAAAAAAAAATATTAAAATAATAAAATTTTGCAAATCTAGTACATACATAGATTCCATCTCAGCAAGACACACGCGTTTCAGCACGCATGACCTTTCATCAGCTCAATTTTAGTTCCCATTCTTAATGCAGTTGTAATCATAACGGTGGTGGTCACGGTTTGGTGAGTTTCAGGTCGCAACACTAATTAAAATTCTCCACGATATTGCATTCACATCTACATTGGGTTAGTGGTCCACCATGTTATTTTCCCGGAGTCAGTTGACAAACAACTTGTCACTTTTAGATGGAACCCTCTCAGGACGGCAATCCTCAAGCTTCAGCATTATCACAGGGAAGTGTGGACCTGCAATCTGAAAGAGACTGCCTCTTCTGAGATCATGGACGGTGCCAAGACTCACAGCAGAGTTGTCAAAGAGGGGGATACCGTACCCAGCATCTGCCCAGAAGGCTGAACTATTCCATCTCCTTAACTCATAGACTGCAGGCCCTAACTCAGAATCAGTCTCTATGTGCACTATTCAGACCTCTTTAACCCAACTCCACGCTGCAATTAACAGCATGGCCTCTTCCATGTCTAGTTTCCAGACTAGACTGGAGGCGGTCGAGAGTAGGGCCTCTACGTCCAGTGCAGGTACTCAACAACCGACTGTCCCTGTCACCCCTGTATCCAACAGCACAAGTTCTTCAATTAGCTATCCGAATATAGCTCCTTCGCACTTCATTCCAGCCAACATAAGGAAAGATATATTAGATGGTAAGGACATTAATCTGGCTTCTTTACTTATCGCCACCCATGAAGTGCTGGATAATAAAACTATTGCTTGCGGTGAAGTTTCTGTGATCTTGAAATCCAGGGACGCCAGATTAAATAGGAAGCTCAGTATCACAGAATTTGTTCTTGCTTTTAGTCTATATAGGGACATTGTATGCTCGGTAGTTCCCAATCGTAGCGAGGAACTTGATCTATATTTATATAAAGTAGTTGATCTAGGTCACAAATACGGAGGTTATGCCTTCTATGAGTATCACCGTTCATTTTCAGCTAAAGCAGCAGCCATGTTAGCCCAATTCCAGCACACTCTCGACTGGTCAGTAATTGATACTGAATTATTCTGTCTGCATTTTGCTGGTCTGAAAGCTCCGGCATGTATTAATTGCGGTTCATATTCCCATACGGCGGATTGGTGTGTCACTAATAGCCTACCGTCAACCAGTACACAACCTAGAAACACGCCCGACATTCCTCTAGGGAAGATGGTCTCAGGGTTAGACAAACTAGGACGGCCTATCAAAGATCTGGGAAAGTCCCAAATATGCAATAATTTTAATGCTTTAGGTTGTTTCTATAGTATCACGGTCGGCGTGGCTATCACATACGTGACACAGAGGGAGGGAACGAGGAAGGACCTGCCCAAGTGAGAGGGAAGATGGTGACCCCTGACTCACCTGGCGGCTGGCACCTGGCTGCCCTGACGTCCCTAGACGGGTTCCTCACCCGTACGCCGATCACGTGCCTAAAGCCCTGGCTTTCCCTGAGCTGAGCCCTAGGTAGTGAACAGGGCGATGGGAACACTAGTCCGCACCACTAACTCTAAGGGAAAACAGCAAGGGGAGGACAGACAACACAGACTCAACATATATTCCCAGGTGGGCGACAACAGGAGACAACAATAAGCCCAACAGGGATCCGGAGGATAGCACTCAGGAACGACAAGCAGGATTCACCACTCCAGTGGGTCAGTATAGATGTCCAGGCAGGAAGCTCTATAACTGGCAACTAGAGAAGTGTGAGGGGAGAATATAAGGAGGTAGGGAGTGGCAGACAAGAAACAGCTGAGGAGGAGAAGCTACGGATCCCTGAGAGAGACAAAAAGGATAGCAAGGCAAACACAGAAAACAATCACTAAAAAACAACGTGATCTTTAGATATAGAGCGCGCAGCCACCCGCTGCGACTTCCTGACCCCGGGTATAACGGAGTCAGACGTGGCTCTTGATACCCTCGTGACATATAGTCAGTGCAGATTACTACATCTTTGCGCTATTTGCTTCAGGGCACACCCTAGAACAGCATGCCCACAGAAAGGATCCAATCCAGCATGACTAGGCCAGGTTAATAGAGAATTGCTCGCCATCTATTTGTCAGGTCACTCCGAGCCAGAATGGGTTAAGTTCATCATAGAAGGTTTCAGGTCTGGGTTTCATACAGGTCAGATAGCCACAAACCTCTATGAATGTAAAAATTTACAATCTGCTGGCAAGGACCCGCAATCGGTCTCACAGCTCATAAAGGCATAATTGGAGAAGGGTTTTCTAATAGGTCCCTTCAGTCAGCCTCCATTCGAGAATTAGAGAATTAGTGTCTGGCAAATTCACTAATAAAAAACGTCTCATATACGACTTGTCAGCTCTGCATTTTTTAGCCATCCCCAGTCTTAACTCATTAATACCTTCTGAAGAATTTGCCATGCAAAATTCTTCCATAGATGAAGCCATACAAGTAATTCTGTCACTGGGTGAGCAAGCATGGCTTTCCAAGGCAGATATTAAAGATGCCTTCAAACTATTGCCAAAACATCCGCTTTTGTGGAGATGGCATAGGGTCATATTATTTTGCCAACAAGCTCACCTTTGGGTCCAAATCAAGCCCGTGATTATTTGACCAATTCGGAAAAAGTCTACATTGGGTCCTCGAGAATACATTTAATGCATACCACGTAATCCATTACCTGGATGATTTTCTCCTAATCGAACCACAGTCTCGCATCCCAGGTGACCTAGGAATATTGCGCAGGGTATTCACGGAGCTCAGAGTACCAGTAGCAGAAAATAAAATTGACGGTCCCAGTAAAGTTTTGACCTTCTTAAGTGGGCAGTTAGACATTACAGGCGAGCTTACCCGTGGATAAGTTGTTAAGAATTAAGGAAGCAATGCACAGGTTAGCCCATTGTAAAATTACCACTAGGGCCCAACTTCAGAGTCTTCTAGGAATGCTGAACTTTGCAATGCGCATAATTCCACAAGGAAGATCTTTTATTTCCAGCCCCTGACCATGACAGCATCATCCAATTACATAAACCAGCACTCGCAGATTTAGCCATGTGGGACACATTTTTAACCCATTGGAACGGAGTGTCATTTTTTGTCCCTCTGGTGTCCAGTAAGTCCCCTATTATTCATACAGACGCCTCGGCGTCAGTGGGACTCACAGCCATATATGGGAGTCACTGGTTGGCCAGTTCTTGGCCGTCTGAAGTAGCAGACATTCCAGGCTTCTCTC
This sequence comes from Bufo bufo, assembly GCF_905171765.1. NCBI lineage: Eukaryota > Metazoa > Chordata > Amphibia > Anura > Bufonidae > Bufo > Bufo bufo. The sequence continues at coordinate 295,090,546 of NC_053393.1, forward strand.
ACTCTTCTCCCTTGTTCGAAGTTTACCCTATAGTTGCAGCAGCAGTGGCATGGGGTAAGTTATGGCAGAATCAAACAGTACTGTTCTTAACAGATAATGCAGTCACCGCAGACCTTCTTAACAAAGGCAGATCCACCTCCAGCGAAGTAATGTCCTTAGTAAGGAGACTAGTATGGATAGCATTACAGTGTAACTTCCATTTCGAGTGTGCACACATATCTGGCAAACAAAATACAGCAGCAGACGCCTTGTCCAGGCGTAACTTTAAACTTTTTTTTTCAGATCTCCCCCGAAGCAGATCAACTGCAGACACCAACGCCACACCACAAACTGCTGTTCATGGACTGATGGCACACTTGGGAACTGCCAGGTCACTGATCAACAAATCTCTGTCGATTAATATATTGAGCAATTACAACACAGCCTAGGCTAGGTTCATCAAATTCAAGGAAACATACCCTCGGTCTGATTTAGGGGACATTTCTTATATACTTGCATTTGTCACTTTTTGCCACACCAATCTAAAGCTATCATACAATACCATTAAAGTATACTTAGCAGGCATACAACATCATTGGTATCTTCTATATCCCGATAAGCCGTACTTGTTCTCTGCATATCCCGTCAAGGCGATATTGAAGGGCCTTCAACATACCACTTCAAAACCAAAACTCAAACGACAACCTCTTACAGGGTCAATGTTCCGAGATTCATCCAATATGTTAGATAAGGAAGCTTTTGGCCGCTATACTAGCCTATTAATTAAAACAGCTTTATACCCAAACTTCTACTGCTTTCTAAGACCAGGTGAATTTACCTGCGCAGCTTCATCTACCTCGGTTATTAGGAAAGAACATCTCAAATGGGTAGGCAACAAGTTCGTCCTCACCTTAGTATGTTCTAAAACCTCACGGCCAGGCGAGATGGTAGAAATCAGCTACTTCCCGACTAATAATGAAAGGTGTCCAGTAGCTCTTCTGTTTAGATGGTTGGATGTTAATAACTCTGCCCCAGCTGAGTCCCCCTTATTGACACATGAAGCAGCTCCTCTCAGTATCTAAACTTTTCTTAAATACGTCCGCACTCTACTGTCATCACTCGGGGTCGACCCCTTGACAATAACTGGTCATTCCATCAGAATAGGGGCTGCTTCCGCGGCATCCAAGAATAATATACCTGTCTACATTATCAAGAGATTGGGTAGATGAAAATCTTCATGCTATGCCAGCTATATTCCTGATCGTTGTGTAGAAATGTCTGAGGCTTTTCAGCAATTGTTATATTGAAGATAACGTATTAAACACATACGAATATTTTGAACTTATGTGTCTGTCTTTTTGGCCCACTTTAGGCTGCCCTAACAGATAGCAGTCCCGCCACACCTCCACTGCTGTTATTAGGAAATGTATTCGCTCGCTTAGCCGTACTGAACACAAATATACTTTTTAAAATAAGTTTAATGAATGTGAGAATTTATAGGTAGGATTTTATTATTGTTATAAAAACTCCATGTTATATGCAAAAAAAAACTGTTGGCGCTTTTCACTGTTTGGCTTAGTTTGGCTGTATGCATGAATAATTTTCCCAGTATTTGCTTGTAAAACAGTAAGAGAGAGAGAATTACCATTGCACAATCTCTTGTTTTCCTCTATAAGAATTATGTTGGTAAGGACATCAGTGGCATGTGTTATAATATATTGGACATTGTACTCATAGAGAACGCACGAAAGAAAGATCATTGTTCTACCAGTGAGCAATTCACTGGGTTTTTCCCAGAGTCTCTTGGATCAAGTTTTCATAGGGTTATTTGATTTTCAAATTCTCTTTTTCCCCTCGCTTTCTTTCCTCTCTGTGAGCCATAGTGTCCAAAGTTATCTACCCTTACTTCCCATGTTTTGTGCATGGTAGATGTCCTTTAAAAAGAATATCTCAAAAAAGTCTTTATTCTTGTTTTGTTTGCTCTTATTCTGTGTTTTCATGAACTCTGGCCCTAGCCATGGCAACTGCTAGAAAAATGTTAACATTGATTGACAGGATTAAAAAAGCCTCCATCCCTATCCGCATTTCAAACACTTTGAGAACAATGGTGTTTGCTGTGATTGAATTAATGAGATATCGCGGACTGTCAAAAGAACACACATACTTTACATAAACCTGATTATCTTTGCATGGCAGAAACAAAAAAAAAAAAAAAAAAAGAAGGGAGCAGAGGTTTGGCTTTCAGTCATACCGCCAAAGGAACCATCAAAGTGTAGACCCTGGCTCACGGAGTGATGAGCTCACTCAGCTGGCCATACCTTCCTCCCTCCCTCTCTACAAACTGCATGGAAGTGCTTAGAATACATCAGCCATGGATTTTAACAAGTCAATTCAAGAACACTCTTTTCATAACTTAGCATCTCTTTGCTGATCCTTTTTCAGCAATCCATTGTCTAACAACTGACTATGCACTGAATTACAAAGTTGTCTTTCAATCATCCCAAAATATGTAGCAAGTAATAGGTTAAACTTATTACATTTTAAAAATTCATCATAAATCTATTTATCATGTGCAGTTGTATGAAGATGAACTACAATTGATATATTTATATTGTTACATTTGGCATTATGACTAATGTGTGATGATGAATAATGCTATAATGTACTGTATTATATTAGTTAAAGGCTAGGTACACCTTTGGGGGCATTTTTTATTTATTTTTACATTATACTTATTTTTGAGCTAAATTATTTTTTTTTCAATTGGTCTTTATTAACAATATGGAATCCTTTTTTTGTGTACAGAGCTGAGATACTGTACTACTTTTAAATATTTGTAGATTCCAGGGTATGTCTGGCATGTTGCAATTGATGCTGGCAAACCATTGTTTATGCTGTGTCAGCATTGCTGTTTAAGCTGATGACAACAGGAATGATGTTCCTGTGTTGGGTGACTCATTTGGATCCGAGTATTTAAGAAGTCACCACACTCTCCAAAATTTATGCAAAATTAAGGCCAGTTTCACACGAGCGTATTTAGTCAGAGAAACACGGTCTGTGTATGAGTAGTATGCCCTGAACTAAACAGTGCTTCTCTCAAGTGAACCTGCAGGATCATTATGATTTATGGTGCTATAAATTCCTATCTCAATGTGGGTCTATTGAACTACAGTCACCACATTATAGAACTACCATTCCATAGATCCATGGTGAGATGGAAATTCACAACATCATAAATCATTATGATGCTGTGAGTTCACTTCAGAGAAGCAGTGTTCAGTACCATAAATATTGCTCCTAAACAGAGCTTATTTTCTGGAATGAATACACTTGTGAGAAACTGGCCCAAAAAGATTAGTATTCTTTTTTTAATTTTTTATCTAACCCTAAAAATATTTTTTCCCATGTTCCAGTAACAGACATGGTGAATTGAATGGTGCTCTTAAATAGTACAACTTATCCTGCAAAAAATAAGCCCTCACATGGCTATATGAATGGAAAATGTAAAAAGTTATGACTATTAGAAATTCAAAACTAAAAATGGGCCCCGTACTATCTGCTCTGAAAACAATACAAACAATACAAATCAAAAACGGACTGAGAATAAATATAAAAATGTGCACATTAAAATTGTTCTATCAAGGGGGGCGGAGCTTGCGCCGGTCTGAGATGGCCGCACTTCTCTGAGCTCTGTAACACCGATCTCTATCTATAGCAATCTTAGCTATTATAGTGCCTGAAAACAGTTAAAAATGGTAAAGATTGGGAACGCTAGAGCTGGGGACCAATCTACCTCCAACAAAGTGCAAGCTACGCCAGGAGAAATGGATAAATTTCTAAAAAAGGCAGCCGCAGCTTATGTAGCACGGGACTCAAAGATGGCGACTGCCCACTCACAGAAAAATACAGAGCGGCCGTTGGAAAGAGCGGAGGAAGACAGCGACATAGAGGAGCCGCAGGGCAAAGGTTCGCTCCCGATTACCAGGCACTACTTAAAGCAGGCCCTCTGCAAAGCTATGGAGCCTGTGCTGGAAGAAATCACCGCATTACGGCAGGATATGAGACAGGTGGGGGACAGAGTAGAGGTACTTGAATCCCACCAGGCCTCAATTCTGGAGCACCAAAAGGCCACTTCTGCCTCCCTCCAAAGATGTGGCACTTACCTAAACGACCTGCACAACGCCCTGGAGGACCAGGAGAACAGGGGGGCGCCGAAACAACCTGCACTTTAGAGGGATCGCTGAAACAGCCCAGCCAGGTGACGTAACCTCCACGATCCTTGCAATATGCTCCCAGCTTGTAGGCCCTGATTTTGAGCAGGAGATTATCATAGAACGTGCCCATAGAGCACTGCGCCCCAAGCCAAAACCGGAAGATCCCCCTAGGGATGTAATCTGTAGATTCCTAAATTTTCAAGTTAAAACGGCGATTCAAGAGGCGGCAAGAAATCGTCCTGATTTTTCCTATGAGGGATCGCAGATAACGATTTACCAAGATCTGGCCCCATCTACTCTCAGAAAGCGCAGAGCCATGAAACCACTGACGGAGTGGTTGCGCTCCCACAGAATTCAATACAAGTGGAACTTTCCCTTTGGTATATCCTTTTCCCAGGAGGGAAGACGCTACAACATCTCCACTTACCTGGAACTGGAAAATCTATACGATCAACTACAAATCCCGCCGTTAGGAGTGGAAAACTGGGAGTTGTTCCAAGACCTCACCGGACTTCCTGAGGTCCCTACAATCACCCCCTTCGTGGAGCAGCGGACCCCCAAAGCACAGAGATCTGGGAAAAGAAGTCGCCAGCTGACGCCTAAAAGACTCAACCAAGCCTAACGTAAAACCCTCTCATTAGCCACTAGTTATGCCTTACGTTTACTTATATGGTGGTCTGTTGATTTTAGTTATAATAATAGTACCCACCTTGAAATGTTAGGCCCTGTCACTTTACCATATATCCTATTTGTGCTGATTTTTTCCATCGCGATTAATTCAGATAGGAATTACTATGTTCCCATAACCTTTACTTTATTTGTGTGGCTTAGACACTGAATACTATTGTTACGCAATATTACAGTTATGCAATATTATAGTTCAGGTCACAACTATCTTGTGATAGAGATCAGTCACTTGGTCTACAGACCTTATATCCCCCTATGACTGATTGTTTGGCTTACAGAAATGTAGGACAATCTGTTAACTGCTGTTCTGTTTATTTTGTTTATTTTGTTCATTTTGTTATGAAGGTACATCTATTTTATGTTCAGTGGTTCCATCAGATACAGAAGCTCCCTCTGGTTCCCTTTCCACTCATCCAAGTTCCACCCAGCATCTTCAGAAAGGCCGTGGGCTCCTGGGGGGGGAAGGACATTCAGCGAGGTAACGCTCAACATATTATACACAATGGTTGACTTACTATTTGCGTCATACAATGTCAAAGGCTTTAATTCTCCATCAAAAAGGAGTCAGGTTTTCTCATTGTTACGCAAATCAGGAGCTACTGTCCTCCTCCTCCAGGAGACACACTTCAAATTTAACCACTACCCTAACCTATCATATGGCCATTTTTCACAATGGTTCCACTGTGGTGGTAACTCTTCTGCCTCAGGAGGAGTAAGTATTGGGTTCCAGAGGAGAGTCCCTTTCCACTACACTTCTCATTTGCAGGATCCTGATGGTCGCTACTTATTGGTCAAGGGCATTATTGGCCCTCAGACCTATACATTTATTAACCTTTATGCGCCTAACACTGGTCACCACAGTTGGTTCCTAAAGGTTTTTCCTATCATAAAATCCTTTGCAGAGGGACTGATCATAGTAGGAGGAGACCTTAATGCCACATTAAACCCGCAATTAGACTCCTCAACCTCAAAATCAGCCCTAGCACTTAAAACACTGAGATACATTAGAGAAGGGTTTTGGAATCTTCATCTGATAGATGTTTGGCGAACATTCCTACCCACTACATCAGACTACACTTTTTACTCTAATGTCCATGGCACATATCAACGCCTAGATTACCTTTTCGTGTCCAAAGAACACTTGCAATATTGTAGTAACCCTCAAATAGGATCCATTCACCTTTCTGACCATGCCCCTGTTTTCCTATCAATCTCTTCACCAACCCACAAACAACACAAATTTAAATGGCGCCTTAACGAATCGTTATTGGGGAATAAGGACACTAGGGACAAAATAGCTGTTCTTCTTAAAGAATACTTTAACCTAAATAAAAACCCTGACATCTCTGCTCTCTCAGTATGGGATGCCCACAAACCTTATATTAGAGGACATCTCATAAGTTTGGGTGCTTATCAAAAAAAACAGAGGAATAAAAAACTAGATTTTCTATGCCAGAAAATACAAAAACTAGAGTCCCTACATAAACGTTCATTCTCCGAGCAACAACTTCAGGAATTGTCTGGTTATAGAGCGGAATTGAAATCTTTGCTACAACAATCTACAGCCAAACTCTTCCTGAACTCGCAACATAAATTTTTCGCCCACGGAGATAAAACATCCAGATTTATGATGAGTAGGATAAGGAATAGAAGGGCAGCAAACTATATCCATCAAATAGTATCCCCACAAGGTTCACCCCTATATTCCTCTAAAGAAATAGGTATCCAATTAAAGAGTTTTACGAAGCTCTATATAATCTGCCCCAAACACTCACTCCTGAATTACAAGCTTCTGTTTTTTTCCTCCTTCCTGGATACACTCTCATTACCAACCATTCCTGAAGATCAGAAACAAGTGCTTTCCTCCCCATTCACTCTTAAGGAACTCACAACTGTCTTAAAACAGACACCCTCTGGGAAAAGCCCTGGCCCTGACGGCCTCCCGGTCCAATACTATAGAACATACCAAGAATACTTACTCCCCCATCTTTTGGAGGTTTGTAACCTAACCCTACAAGGGGAGAAATTATCTAGAGATATGACACAGGCCCATATTACCCTGATCCCTAAAGAGGGAAAAGACCCTAAACATTGTGCCAACTACAGACCTATTTCCCTCCTCAATATCGACCTTAAGATGCTTGCAAAATTGTTGGCTAATCGCTTATCAGTTCTTCTTCCATCATTAGTGCATGGGGATCAGGTAGGCTTTATCAAAGGCAGAGAGGGAAGAGATAATACAGTCAGAGTACTGAACATAGTTCAACTCTCTGCAAACCGTTCTAGTCCTCTTCTTCTGCTGAGCACGGATGCAGAAAAAGCGTTCGACAGAATTGATTGGTCTTTCCTGAGACACGTCCTTAGTAGATTTGGTCTGCCTGATCCCTTTGTGCTATCCACTTTTGCAATGTATGCTCAGGCATCAGCTTCTGTTCTGATTAATGGCGACTTATCAGACCCCTTTTCTATCCAAAATGGCACCAGGCAGGGATGCCCCCTATCCCCCTTGCTTTTCGTACTGGCATTAGAACCGCTTCTTCTAAAATTGAGAGAAGACGAGGGTGTTCGGGGTGTGGCGCTGGGAGGCAAAGATCACAAAGTGGCTGCATTCGCCGACGACATCATGATCATGACTTCCAACCCCAAAGACTCCTTACACATAATACAAAAACATCTGGAAACTTATGGCTCTTTCTCCAATTTTAAAATTAATAAGCAAAAATCACTAGTAATGTGTGTGGGAATCCCCCAATCGACTCAAGCCCGCTTAAAAAGAAACTCACCCTTCAATTGGTCCTCCCCATATGTAACTTATCTAGGGGTTAAAATTAGCCCAAACACTAAGGAATTGTTCACACTAAATTATTCCCCATTACTAAATGACATTTCAGCCAGTATTGATAAACTGGACATACCAACCATTTCTTGGTTTGGCCGAAAAAACCTTCTTATGTCATTGATACTTCCTCGCCTTACCTACCTACAACAGGTTCTTCCCATTCCAATCCCCAAAACCTATTATAATGCATTAAGAAAACTTTTTCGCTCATTTATTTGGAGAGGAAAGAAGGCAAGATTATCCTATGAACTTCTAGCACGCCCTAAACGGTTTGGGGGTATAGCCTTACCAGACCCAGAATTGTATGGAAAGGCAGTCCTGCTGTCTAGAATAGTAGAGTGGCTTAGACCCAATAACACAAAATCTTGGGTTGCAATAGAACAGGAACTAGTGAAAAAACCTTTCAGATCTCTATTATTGGGTAACAAAAGCACATATAACTTGCCCTCCTCACCATACCCAATTATCCAAGCAACTTTGAATGCGTGGAAATGGTTCCAATCATCGCATTGCTCTATTCCCTTCCCCTCTCCTCTTCTTTCCATAAGCGATATCCTGGGGACAGCTCTGCCCGAGGTGATAGAGTGTACCCCAAGAGACGTGAGAGACTCGTTACTTCCAACTACATCCTTTTTTGATCTTAATGGTTCCTTAGTTAAACTCAAGGAGTTTCAAAAGATCCTTAATGATGATCCTCGACATATCTCATCCACGTCTTATATACACGCATTTATCTCTCAACATATCACGATAGGGGACATATATCGACCTTTACTATGGTCTGAGGTCCTAATATCTAGTCCAACCCCACCAAAGAAACTAATATCACAGCTTTTTAAAAGAATAAGCATTCCATCAACCTCCACTAAGCCAGCCTTCATCCGCCATTGGGAAAGGGATCTTGGACAGGAACTACCATACTCTATAATACCCGAAATATTGTCCTCCCCACATTGCTCATCCAGATGTGTCCGCATACAAGAGAACGGATACAAAATCCTAACCAGATGGTACAAAACACCTGATATTACATCATTGTACTCAGTAACAGCCTCAGACGTATGTTGGAGATGCAATGCAGATAGGGGAACCTTCATTCACATTTGGTGGAACTGCCCACTTATTAAGGTATGGTGGGAGGAAATATTCCAGATTAGCAACTCAATATGCAAAACCAAGATACGAATGTCAGCAAGTAAAGCCCTTCTTAACCTTGATCTAGACAAGACAGACTGTTCCATGCCCTTTTTATTCAAACAACTGTTGATGGCAGCTCGACTGCTAATTCCAAAACATTGGTTGGCGGCTATCCCTCCCTCCATAGAACACTGGAAAATGAAAATTGATCAGATCTTCCGATTTGAAGAACTTTCTTCATGGGAAGCTAGGAAGCATCTAAAATTCCAACACCAATGGCACCTATGGCAAAAGTTCAGGCACCCGAGTTATGCAGAATGAGGGGTTTTTAGGTCCATGTTAAGAATACCACTTTTATGTAAAGCGGCTTCTCTTACCTCTCACATTATCTGATGTGTACCATATGTAATGATATTTAAGCACCTGATACACACTTTGCATGATGTGTAGACTATTGTCAATGTACCTTGTTATGTTATGTTACAAAAATAATAAAAAATTAAAAAAAAAAAAAAAAAAAAAAAAAAAAAAATTGTTCTATCAAATGGCAAATTACTGAAAGAACACAAATTATTTTTAAAATTTTAGACATGCATCCCTTAAAAAAAAGAATGATTTCTATATTCCAAGTGTAAAATCGAAAACTATACAAATATATACTATGAAACATATGGTATTTTGCTTTAAGCATGTATTACAGTTATAGAAGATGGGCCAAACATGGTGGATGGATCAAACATGGCCGCTGAATTATTGCCATAAGGAACAGGAGCCTTAAAACTAGTAGCTGCCATATAATATGTTAGCCAAACAGGGGCTGTTGCTGGTATGAGTTTTGACTGGTTAGGTGCTTGGCACAAATGGCACAATATTAAAAAATATTGCTGTTGTGGCCTGCAATCTCCTAAAAAAACGGCCCCTTTGTATGAGGATTACAGAAAGGGGCCACATGGGGCCAATAGTTGACCACTATATACATTTTGCCTAATAAATTTATACTTACTTTTAACCCTTACATCATGAAACTACATATGAAGAGTACCTCGTGGCGCTGCAGGTGACCGGCAGTTGGATCCAACAAACTGATAAAAGACAATAGAAAAATGGTCATGGGGCATTCCCAGACTGACAGAAGAAGAAAGTCCCCACCCCACCGCCTAGTTGCAAACCCACGTCTCCATCCCCAACCACTCTCCTGCACTACAGGTCGAAGAACCTTTCTTCTGCCATATGCTTTTCTATCTTTTCCAAATCATCTAATACCGATGATATGTCATCAGGAAAATCCAGCTTCTCCTCTCTCTGCATCTTGATGACTTTTCTCGGATATGGAGACCACAAAGGATGATCACAAATCACAATAAACACATGCTTTTAATCCCTTCTGTTAGCTGTCTAATCACTGTGCATCAGTATTACAGGTCACTGTTAGCGTCAGGTCTAATTTATTGCTGTGGGCTTAACTGTGCAGTGCCCCAAGATTCAAGTAGAAGCCCTATGACAGAGTGGGGACGGTGGCAGCATCAGAAATGGCAATAACAGTGACAATAGTGGCCCCATTACAGAGTGGGGATGGTGGCAGCAGCAGTAGTGGCCCCATGACAGAGTGGGGATGGTGGCAGCACCATTAGTGACACCATGACAGAGTGGGGACGGTGGTGGCAGTAGTGGCCCAATGACAGAGTGGGGAAGGTGGCAGTGACAGTAGTGAACCCATGAGACAGTAGGCAAGGGGGCAGCAGCAGTGGCAATAATGTGTTAACATAAATGTTTTTTTCCGTTCTTTTGATCCATCAGAAGAACAGAAAACTAAAAACCCCCAAAAAACAACAATCCAGTATTTTGAGCATCCATAAAGCTTCTTTCAGACAGGCAGTCTTTGGTCAGTGTTTTGCATCAGTATTTGGTCAGCATTTGTAAGTAAGGATAAGCGAACCGGAACTGCAAAGTTCGGGTGCATACCAAACTTAGTTAAATTCTGTAGTTACTTTAACTCCTTAAGGACACAGACATATTTCACCTTAAGGACCAGACCATTTTTTGCTAATCTGACCAGTGTCACTTTAAGTGGTGATAACTTTAAAACACTTTGACTTATTCAGGCCATTTTGAGATTGTTTTTTCGTCACATATTGTACTTCATGACACTGGTAAAATGAAGTAAAAAAAAAATCATTTTTATTTATAAAAAAATAGCAAATTTACCAAACATTTTAAAAAAATTGCAAATTTACAAGTTTCAATTTCTCTACTTCTATAATACATAGTAATACCTCCAAAAATAGTTATTACTTTACATTCCACATATGTCTACTTCATGTTTGGATCATTTTGGGTGTGAAATTTTAGTTTTTGGGGACGTTACAAGGCTTAGAAGCTTAGAAGCAAATCTTGAAATTTTTCAGAAATTTTCAAAAACCCAATTTTTAGGGACCAGTTCAGGTCTGAAGTCACTTTGTGAGGCTTACATAATAGAAACCACCCAAAAATGACCCAATTCTAGAAACTACACCCTTCAAGGTATTCAAAACTGATTTTACAAATGTCGTTAACCCTGTAGGTTTTCACAAGAGTTAATGGCAAATGGAGATAACATTTCAGAATTTAGATTTTTTGGCAAATTTTCCATTTTAATCTATTTTTTCCAGTAACAAAGCAAGGGTTAACAGCTAAACAAAATGCTATATTTATTGCTCCTATTCTGTAGTTTGCAGAAACATCCGATATGTGGCCGTAAACTACTGTACGGGCACACAGTAGGGTTTAGAGGGAAAGGTGCGCCGTATGGTTTTTGGAAGGCAGATTTTGCTGGACTGGTTTATTTACACCAAGTCCAATTTGAAGCCCCCCTGAAGCACCTCTAGAGTAGAAACTCCATAAAAGTGACCCCATCTAAGAAACTACACCCCTCAAGGTATTCAAAACAGATTTTACAAACTTTGTTTACCCTTTATGTGTTGCACAAGAGTTATTGGCAAATGGAGATGGAAATTTGCCAAAAAATGTAAATTCCCAAATTTCATTTTAATTAATTTTTTCCAGTAACAAAGCAAGGGTTAACAGCCAAACAAAATGCTATATTTATTTCCCCGATTCTGTAGTTTGCAGAAACACCCCATATGTGGCCGTAAACTACTGTACGAGCACACGGTAGGGCGTAGAGGGAAAGGTGCGCCGTGTGGTTTTTGGAAGGCAGATTTTGCTGGACTGGTTTATTTACACCACTATTTTTAGGGTACATATGATTTTTGGTTTATCTATATTACATTTTTGTGAGGAAAGGTTACCAAAAATAGAAATTCTGAAATTTAATTTCCATTTGCCATAAACTGTTGAGGAACACCTAAAGGGTTAATAAAGTTTGTAAAATCAGTTTTGAATACCTTGTGGGGTGTAGTTTCTTAGATGGGGTCACTTTTATGGAGTTTCTACTCTAGGGGTGCATCAGGGGGGCTTCAAATGGGACATGGTGGCAAAAAAAAAAAAGCCCATCAAAATCTGCCTTCCATATACCATACGGCATTCATTTCCTTCTGCACCCTGCCGTTTGGTCATACAGCAGGTTACGACCACATATGTGATGTTTCTGTAAACTGCAGAATCAGGGTAATAAATATTAAGTTTTGTTTGGCTGTTAACCCTTGCTTTGTTATTGGATAAAAACTGATTAAAATTAAAAATTTGCCCAAAAATTGCTGTTTTGGCACCGTTTTTTTTTTTTTTTTTTATCATGTTCATCTGAGAGGTTAGGTCATGGGGTATTTTTATAGAGCAGATTCTTACGGACAGGTTATATTAATCGCATTGCGAATTCAACTTAGAGCTGGGTTCCTAATGGTTGTATTGCTAGAATATAACAAAGATTGAGAATATAGCAATACAACCATTAGGAACTCAGATCTAAGTTGTAATCGCATTGCGATTAATGCAGGTTATATTAATCGCATTGCGAATTCAACTTACCACATTCTGCGTCAACTACGTAATTTTCCATGGGAGTTATGCCATGGATCCCCCTCCGGCATGCCACAGTCCAGGTGTTAGTCCCCTTGAAACAACTTTTTCATCACTATTGTGGCCAGAAATAGTCCCTGTGGGTTTTAAAATTCGCCTGTCTATTGAAGTCTATGGCGGTTCGCCCGGTTTGCACGTTCACGAACATTTGCGTAAATTTGCGTTCACGGTTCGCGAACCGAAAATTTTATGCTCGCAACATCTCTAGTGGTAACCCTTATCTAGCAGTGGGTGTATAAGGTCCCACACAAGTTTTCTCGCTAACACCCAGAGTGGGGGGACATTCTGGGGGTTGAATACGGGAATCTCGCCCTTCTTACACACAAAACTTTTAAGTGTACCCTGAGGTACTCTCACAAAGTTTGTACAGCTTCACGCCATACCTCGCCCGCTTAGAGGGAACATAGTGGTGGAAAAGGAGTCTCCCCTTGAAAGCAATGAGAGACTCATCAACCTCGACCTCCCTTCCAGGTACATAGGCCTGTACAAATTTGGCCCTAAAGTGATCGATGACCGGCCTGATTTTGTACAGGCGGTCATAGGCAGGATCACCTTGGAGGGGACATGCTGCATTATCTGAATAATGCAGGCATTTCCGATGGCCTCAAACCAGGAGCGTGTCATGGCCGTACTGTAAAGTGGGGTCTGGTAGAGGACATCCCCACTCCAGTAATGCCTGACACTAGGTTTCTTGACTAGGCCCATGTTCAGCACGAGGCCCCAAAATGTCCTCATCTCGGCTGCACTGACCGGAGTCCAGCCACCGGGTCTAGCCAAAAAGGACCCCGGGTGTTGAGCAACAAACTGTTGGGCGTACAGGTTTGTTTGCTCCACCATTAGATTTACAAAGTGGTTCCTGAAAAATAGACTAAAGTATTCGTATTAAGTGAAGCCCACTGTGGAAATCTGGATTCCTGGTTGGCCTAAAAAAATCAGGAATCACAGGCTCAAAACGCTCTGGGGTATACCAGACAAGTTCACCGGCAGGGGGCTCCGGTGAACTTAACTGGTGGAAAACTAGTACGAGCCCCAGAGCTGCTCGTACTAGGGTGGGCCACAGGGTCCCTAGCATGGTAATCCCCTTGCTCCGCCTGGTGGTGTCTCCTGCGCCTTAGGGGCTCATCATCGCTAGATGATGAGGGGGACGTGGATGACAACAGGAAAGTGGAGTCATCCTCATCCTCACTGGGGCTCTCGGACTCGTATGCCTCCTTGGCGTATGCCTCCTTGGCCGAGAACATCCGGCGGGCCATAGGGGAGTGTGTGTGTGCGTGTGTGTGCGTGCGTCATAAACTTTATTTGGTGTGCGTGTGTGTGGGGGCACGGGTGTTCGCAAACTTACCCTAAACTTAACAGAACAAAAAAAAAAGATTAACTAAAAAAAGGGCAAAAAATTTGAAAAAAAATAAATAATAAATTCTAAATTGCTGATCAACTGTCCGAAGTTGATCAGCAGTGGGGTGTGTGATGCTCTAACAGTGGCCGGACGCTAAGAGTGCAGGCCACAGTCAGCGTACGCACACAAAAAAAAACTGCTTGCGCCCCAAAAAAGTTGTGGGGGGAGGGGGGCAAGCTGCAGCACCCCTGGGGGGTCTAGGGTCACACAGCTGTGCTGTGGACCCCAGACACCCGATTTAGGGTGATGCAATCAGAAATTATTTTTTTATTTTATTCCACTAATTTTCCCTGAATATCCCTGCCTAACCTAACCTTTCCCTAACCTTTCCCTAAATACCTGGGTGCCCAGATGGGGGTGCTGGGGCACAGATGGGGTGCTGGCTGACGATCCCTGGATCCTGAGCTCTGAACAGATGGGGGTGCTGGCTGGAGATCCGATGCAGCGCTCCTCTCTCCTTGGCTGCTGGACACAAAAGGAGCGCTGCAATAATTTGAATGGCCCGCCGGCCCCTGCAGCCAATGATAGCCGATCCTGAGAGGTGATTGGTGTATTATCACACCACCGATCACCATCCTGTTCCGGGTTATCGGGTCCCCAGAGACCCGAATATCCCGGAAACGCAGCAAACCACCGGTCTGAATTGACCTGCAGTTTTCTGCGATCACCTACACGGGGGGGGGCGGGGGGGGGCACCAGGTTCTTGAGCAGGCACCGGGTTCCGATCGGAAATACATAGGACGTACCGGTACGCCCTATGTCCGGAACAGGTTAATGGGCTTACATTGTAAAAAAAACACCCCAAAATGACTGCATTTTAGAAAGTACACCATTTTATTCAAAACTGATTTTACAAACTTTGTTAACCCTTTAGGTGTTGCACAGGAATTAAAGCAAAATGGAGGTGAAATAAAAAAATATTTTTTTTTGTGCAGATATCCCATTAAAATAATTTTTACTGTAGCACAGCAAGGGTTAAAGGAAATCTGTCACAAGGATTGCCAATATGAAAGTAAAACTACTGCCGTGTACAATAAAATACCTTCTTTCTTGATGTACCTTTCATTCTTTGTTTCAGTCTTTCATTTTTGTGTAAATCCACTTTTTGTATTATGCAAATTAGTCAGTAACGTGCCCAGAGGGTCGTTATTATCTTTCTACGGTGTCCAGGAACACCCCAAACTACCCGCCCACACCATATTGGTAATCCATGTGACAGATTTCTTTTAACAGCAAAACAAACCTCAATATGTATTACCTTGATTCTGCAGTTTACATAAACACCCCATATGTGGTCGTAAATCTCTTCATGGGCACACGACAGGGCTCAGAACTAGAGATGAGCAAATTTCTAAAAAATTTGATTCGGCCGGTCCGCCGAATTTTGCTTCAATCTGAATATATTTGCGGGAAATCGCGATAAAAAAAAAAGCTAATTCCGGGCTGCATAGAGCCTTTATATGGGTGTAAAACACTGTGCCTTGCAGTAACACGCATAGGGAGTGTGCTGGGGTAGTGAAATAATACTGACATGCAGATGACAGGCGTCGCTATTATCACACTGCAGACTTCACTTATTTGGGCAGTCACGGGGCCAAAACCGACCAAATAAGTATTATCTTAGCCTTACAGGTCGATGTTAGTGTAAAGAATAAGCACACTCCTTTTACACTCTCGTCAGCTGATTCCACATAGATGTCTACAGAACCTGTTCTATTAAAGGCTTATACAGGAAGAGCCCCCAAACAGAATGGAGAGGGTGTCAGCAGTAAGTTTGCTTTGACGTCACTGATTAATTTGCCCTTCCTCTGATCCGTCAGAACAATAACCCACAAAAAATCCTGTTTGTGGAGCATACGCCTTCACTCGGTCAGCATTTGCTCAATAATCCATCAGTACTGCTAATTAGAGATGTCCTTGCGGTTCGTCCGGTGATCATTTCGCGGCGAACTTTCGCGGATCGCCGAACGGGCAGACATATGGCGATGTCCGCCGGCGTCATATTATTTTACATTATAAAGAACTTTGACCCATGACACATCCATCAGGTGGTAAAGGACAGCCAATTGAGACGTTTCAGAAAATGGGCATACCCCCTACCTTATAAATAAACCTGATCTGGCCACCATTTTACATTCAGTCTTTTGCCAGTGTAGGGAGAGGTTGCTGTGTGGAGAAGAAACAGACTGTAGCTAATAGGGCCACAAAAGTCTAGTATAGGTGTGCTATCGATAGGTATGACTTATTGAGAGGTGTAATATAGTTATAATATACTTTCTAATATAGAAAGTATATTGTAGTGCATTTGCATTGTGCAGCAGTTGTGTGCTGTTCTGCAGCGATACTGCAGCTAGACAGAGTGCCAAGCGCCATTAGAACAAATAATTTCTACTGGTGTGAAATACCAGTTGCCCCCCAAAAAAAACTGATTGAAGCAGGGGTGTTATATAGCAATTATATACTTTCTATATAGTGCATTTGGGTAGTGAAGCATTTTTTGCCATTTATCTGCGTTAACTCAGCTACAGATAGTGACAAACGGCATTGGAATTAATAATTTCTACTGGTGTGATATACCAGTTGCCCCCCAAAAAAACTGATTAAAGCAGGGGTGTTATACACCAATAATATAATTTCTATATAGTGCATTTGGGTGGTGCAACATTTGTTTGCGGTTTAGCTGCGTTACCCCTGCTATACAGAGTGACAAATGACATTGGAACAAAAAATTTCTACTGGTGTGATATACCAGTTGACAACAAAAAAACTGATTGAAGCATGGGTGTTATATAGCAATTAAATACTTTCTATATAGTGCATTTGGGTAGTGCAGCATTTGTCTGCGGTTAATATGCGTTACCTCAGCTACACAGAGTGACAAACAACATTGGAACAAATAATTTCTACTGATGTGATATACCAGTTGCCCATCAAAAAAACTAAATGAAGCAGGGGTGTTATATACCAATTATATACTTTCTATATAGTGCAGTTGGGTAGTGCAGCATTTGTTTGCGGTTTTGCTGCGTTACCTCAGCTACAGATAGTGACAAACGACATTGGTACAAATAATTTTTACTGCTGTGATATAGCAGTTGCCCACAAAAAAACTGATTGAAGCAGGGGTGTTATATACCAATAATATACTTTCTATATAGTGCGTTTGGGTAGTGCAGCATTGGTTTGCGGTTTAGCTGCGTTACCTCAGCTACACAGGGTAACAAACGACATTGGAACAAATAATTTCTACTGGTGTGATATACCAGTTGCCCCCCCAAAAAACTAATTGAACCAAGGGTGTTATACACCAATAATATACTTTCTATATAGTGCATTTGAGAAGTGCAGCATTTGTTTGCGGTTTAGCTGCATTACCTCTGCTATACAGAGTGACAAACGCCATTGGAACAAATAATTTCTACTGGTGTGATATACCAGTTGCCCACAAAAATACTGATTGAAGCAGGGGTGTTATATAGCAATTATATACAGTCCTGATCAAAAGTTTAAGACCACTTGAAAAATGGCAAAAAAATCATATTTAGCATGGCTGGATCTTAACAACGTTCTAAGTGGAGCTTCAACATACAACAAGAAGATATGGGAGTGAGACAAAACATTTTTTGAGCATTCAATTTAATGAAAACAACAAATAAACTGAAACAGGCAGTTTTTCAGCTGATCAAAAGTTTAGGACCACACCTCCAAAAAAAAACTAACCCCCCCCCAAAAACAGAAATCCAACTTCCAAACATGAACTCAGTAATGAGTAGCTCGTTATTGTTTATCACTTCCAAAATTCGTTTTGGCATGCTTGATGCAAGCGTTTCCATGAGGTGAGTGGGAACATTTCTCCAAGTGGTGAAGACGGCCACACGAAGGCCATCTACTGTCTGGAACTGTTGTCCATTTTTGTAAACTTCCCTTGCCATCCATCCCCAAAGTTTTTTAATTGGATTTAGATCAGGGGAACACGCAGGATGGGCCAAAAGAGTGATGTTATTTTCCTGGAAGAAGTCCCTTGTCCTGCGGGAATTGTGTACTGTAGCGTTGTCCTGTTGAAAAACCCAGTCGTTACCACACAGACGAGGGCCCTCAGTCATGAGGAATGCTCTCTGCAACATCTGGACATAGCCAGCGGCCGTTTGACGCCCCTGCACTTGCTGAAGCTCCATTGTCCCACTGAAGGAAAAAGCACCCCAGACCATTATGGCGCCCCCTCCACTGTGGCGCGTAGAAAACATCTCAGGTGGGATCTGCTTGTCATGCCAGTAACGTTGGAAACCATCAGGACCATCAAACTTTCTTGCACCTTTGAATGTCCCATGTTTGGTGCTCTCCTGCAAAGTCGAAATGAGCAGTTCTGTGGCGTTCAAGGAGACAAGGTCTTTGAAGACGTTTTTGGTTTTTGAAGCCCTTCAGTCTCAGATGCCATCTGACGGTTATGGGGCTGCAGTCAGTACCAGTAAGGGCCTTAATTTGGGTCGAGGATCGTCCAGTGTCTTGACGGACAGCCAATTGGATCCTCCGGCTCAGTGCTGATGACATTTTTTTGGGTCTTCCACTTGACTTTTTTGTTCCATAACCCTCAAGATCATTTAAGAAATTCCAAATTACTGTCTTACTGCGTCCCACCTCAGCAGCGATGGCACGCTGTGAGAGACCCTGCTTATGCAGTTCAACAACCCGACCACGTTCAAAAAGGGAGAGTTTTTTTGCTTTTGCCATCACAACGTGTGACTACCTGACAGAAAATGACAATGAATCCACATCTTTGCACAGATTTGGCCTTTTAAAGGCATGTGGTCCTAAAATTTGGATGAGCTGAAAAAAAGCCTGTTTCAGTTTAATCGTTATTTTCAATTAATTAAATGCTCAAAAAATGTTTTATCTCACTCTCATTTCTTCTTGTTGCATGTTGAAGCTTTACTTGGAACCTTGTTAAGATCCAACAATGTAAAATATGATTTTTTGCCATTTTTCAAGTGGTCTTAAACTTTTGATCAGGACTGTACTTTCTATATAGTGCAGTTGGGTAGTGCAGCATTTGTTTGGGGATTAGCAGCGTTACCACAGCTACAGATAGTGACAAACGACATTGGTACAAATAATTTTTACTGGTGTGATATACTGTACCAATTGCACCCCCAAAAAAACTGATTGAAGCAGGGGTGTTATATACCAATTATACACTTTCTATATAGTGCATTTGGGTAGTGCAGCATTGGTTTGCGATTTAGCTGCATTACCTCAGCTACAGATAGTGACAAACAACATTGGAACAAATAATTTCTACTGGTGTGATATACCAGTTGCCCCACCCAAAAAAATGATTGATGCAAGGGTGTTATAAAGCAATTATATACTTTCTATATAGTGCATTTGGGTAGTGCATCATTTGTTTGCGGTTTTGCTGCGTAACCTTAGCTACAGATAGTGACAAACGACATTGGAACAAATTATTTCTACTGGTGTGATATGCCAGTTGCCCCCCCAAAAAAACTGATTGAAGCAGTGGTGTTATATACCATTAATATACTTTCTATATAGTGCAGTTGAGGAGTGCAGCATTTGTTTGCGGTTTTGCTGCATTACCTCAGCTACAGATAGTGACAAACGACATTGGAACAAATAGTTTATACTGGTGTGATATACCAGTTGCCCCCCAAAAATACTGATTAAAGCAGGGGTGTTATACACCAATTATATATTTTCTATATAGTGCATTTGGGTAGTGCAGCATTTATTTCCGGTTTAGCTGCGTTACCTCAGCTATACAGAGTGACAAACGCCATTGGAACAAAAAGTTTCTACTGGTGTGAAATACCAGTTGCCCCCAAAAAAAGTGATTGAAGCAGGGGTGTTATATACCAATTAAATACTTTCTATATAGTGCATTTGGGTGGTGCAGCATTTGTTTGCAGTTAAGGGCTCTTTCACACTTGCATTGTTCTGTTCCGGCATAGAGTTCCGTTGTCTGGGCTCTATGCCGGAAGAATCCTGATCAGGATTATCCCCATGCATTCTGAATGGAGAGAAATCCGTTCAGGATGCATCAGGATGTCTTCAGTTCCGGACCGGAACGTTTTTTGTCCGGAGAAAATACTGCAGCATGCTGCGCTTTTTGCTCCGGTAAAAAACCCTGAACACTTGCCGCAAGGCCGGATCTGGAATTAATGCCCATTGAAAGGCATTAATCCGGATCCGGCCTTAAGCTAAACGTCGTTTCGGCGCATTACCGGATCCGACGTTTAGCTTTTTCTGAATGGTTATCATGGCTGCCAGGACGCTAAAGTCCTGTTTGCCATGGTAAAGTGTAGTGGGGAGCGGGGGAGCAGTATACTTACCGTCCGTGCGGCTCCCGGGGCGCTTCAGAGTGACGTCAGGGTGCCCCACGCGCATGGATGACGTGATCCATGCGCATGGGGCGCTCTGACGTCATTCTGGAGCTCCCCGGGAGTCGTGCGGACGGTAAGTATACTGCTCCCCACTACTACTATGGCAACCAGGACTTTAATAGCGTCCTGGCTGCCATAGTAAAATTGAACGTATTTTGAAGACGGATCAGTTTTCAAATGCTTTCAGTTCACTTGTGGTGTTACGGATCCGGCGGGCACCTCCGGCAAATGGAGTACATGACGGATCCGGACAACGCAAGTGTGAAAGAGGCCTTAGCTGCGTTACCCCAGCTACAGATAGTGACAAACGACATTGGAACAAATAATTTCTTTATTTATTTTTTTTTCTTTGGGGCATTATATAATTTATTTTTATTATCATCTTTATATTTTACAATACAAAAAGGACATACATATCGTAGCTACATATAAAATCAATACATCTATATTTGCAGAATTGTATATCACCAAATCTACATCACAATTTATAGTTTTCCTACCATCATCCCCATCCCACCCAAAAAAAAAAAAAGAAAAAAAAGAGACTCTCATCTCTCTCCATCCCCAGCTCCTCCCCCATACCCCAATCCAATTTCCATCTTAATCAGTTTTTTTAACCATTCTTCCTACATACTGTCAAACCTCCACCTTTTAGCATTTGTAGCTATGTGTTGTCTCTCGCAAGCCAACGAGCATTTGATCAGGCTGAACCACATGTTTATTGTTGGTACGGTTTTCTCTATCCATTTTCTTACAAAACATCTCCTAGCCTGAAATAACAATTTAGTTATTATTGAAAATTTCCCGGAATCCCATATATCCTCCACCAAACCCAGCACATATGCCCCAAAAGTTACGGGGATGTCCACCTTATAAAGTACCTTAATATAACCAAGCACTTCATTCCAAAAATTTTGGAGAGATTGGCACTCCCACAGTAAATGCACATCCTAAACTCCAATCTGACCACATTTTAAACATCTAAATACCTTGTTCTTGTAATATTTCATAAGTTTGGCAGGGGAGTAATATAAACGATGCACCACAAAAAATATAATAATCATATGGGCTGGGTTCTGGGAGGTCTTGTTTATTACTTGAAATATTTTACTCCACCCTTCGGAATTTTTCTGTTCTACTCTCCCATTCCATTTTCCCATATTAATCTTCATGCCTTGTTTTTCCCTCATTTTTTTGACAAGATATTGTACATATTTGATATTCTCCTCCTACCATTAATCATTTTTGAAATTACCTTGACTGGTGAAGGGCGTGAGGTAGCTATTCTTTTCCCCAACAACGATTGTTTAAGAGCCGCTCTAAGTTGAAAGTAATGGAACCAATCTTTATCTACAAGACTATTTTTACATTTAAGATCTTCAAACCTTATTATTTCTCCATTTCCCCATATCTGGCCAAGAGTACTGATTCCATGTATCTGCCAAAACCTCTTGTCAATACCTAATAGTTCTTTTAAGTAATAATTTCCCCAAAGCAGCGTATTGTCATAATAATCTATCTTTTCCCATAATTGTCTAATAGCTTGCCATGTTTTATTTATACATTAATTTCATGGTAGGGGATTTATTAAACTGGGGATGCAGGTGTATACCAGCTTCTAGTATCTGGCATATTTCAGTAGAAGTAACATTTTTATATAGGCAGCTCAAAACAGAATTATAAAGTTTGGATTTACTCCAGTCCAAGCAGTTTTTAAACTGCCCTGCCAAAGCATATGCTTGTAGGTCAGGAATTGCCAGACCACCTTCTCCCAACTGTAACAGTTGTAATCATAATCACATTCTTGGCTTTCTACCCCTCCAAATTAGATCTCTTAAGAGACTCTGTATTATCTTATAATATTTCTTAGGGATTTCGATTGGGGAGTTCGATAAAATATAGTTTCTCATTGGAAGTAGACACATCCGAATCAACGATATTCCACCAGACATAGACAGGGGTAATTTTTTCCAAATACGTATTTCTAATTTTCGCTATTGTAGGGATAAATTTAATTTTATGTAGTCTTGAGGGTTAGATGATATCTGTATTCTCAAATACTGCAAATTCTCTTCCTCTTTTATAATCTTCAGGCAACCAGGGATAAAATTCCCAATTGGGTCTAACGGAATACAGGCAGATTTATTCCAATTAATGGACAGGCCGGCCACCTTCCCATAACTCTCAAATGTCGCAATTGATTGAAGCAAGGAGTCATGGGACCCTACAAACAACATCAAGTCGTCCGCATACAAAGAAATTCCACTAGTGATGGACGAGCATCAGATGGGACAGTTCGCGAACGCGATCGCTCAAATTAGCTCAAATGTTCGCGAACCGCAGGTTCGAGGCGGGTCCTATTCATTTTAATGGCATGCGAACATGAGAAACCTCCAGGTCATATTTGCAGCCAAAAAATACTTAGTAAATGCGCACACATAGTCCCACAACATGGACACGGACATACCAGAAATATTAAGCGATTTTACGATTTACAAGCATTTTTTTCTTTTTTCGGCAAAATTTTGCCAAAGTATTAATCGCAAGAGCACATGTGTTCTGAAGGCGTGGCCTACAGCAACTGGTTTGCACCGACTAGCAAATATGTGGATGCGATGGTTGGAGCGAAGTTCAATGAGGAAGAGGAAGAACTCCTGGTGACTGTAAGTAATCTTACATTAAAGTAGTGTATTTGATTACATTTCACCTGCATGTCTGAACAATTGCTTTATATGCATAAAGAGTGTTATATAAAAAAACGCCAGTGCGACCTTCTGTGATTCAAATTTTTCTCAAGTGCACCAAACTTCACATTTTATAAGGTCTCACTAGATATTATTGATTTTTGCACTAAGTATTCCTGTGACATCACACCCACTATGTTAGGTTACCCTGCAGATTGGCCGAGCGCATGGAGTCATTGGTTGCTAATGCTAACTCACTATGACGCCGTGCGCTTCTTACCGCCACCACTGTACAGTAATACACTTGTATAGATCATACAAGTGTATCACAGTACAGCGGTGGTGGCATGGAAGAGCACGTCGTGATAGCAACTAATGACGCCGTGCGCTTGTCCACTCTGCAGGACATCAGGACGGGTTTGTATGGTCCGTAGTTTTGAAAAAACACGCCCGTGTGCATGCGGCCTTGCTGTTACGGTTAGAAGATGGGATTGTATTACGACAGTATGTGAGTGGGGTCTGAGCTATCAGATATTGTCCAGCTAAGCAGAGATGTACCTGTCTATTGAAGTGACAGTACGGTATGGGGTGTACAGCTGGTTCGTGTCCCCAGATGCACCCTGGGTAACTGTAAATGAACCAGCAAATACTGTCTGAACCTCCACCTCCCAGTCACGGTCGCACCCTATATGACCGCGATGACCCCTGCTATGACCCCTGCTCCTATCACTACAGAACATACAGGGTAATACAGCGCACATACCTCTTACATCCAGTGACGTCTCCTTTGATGTAGATGTTCTCTTTCCTCATCTTCTCCTTTCAGACCTTCAGACCAGACCACCATTTTTCAGCCATTTTTCGTCTCTGCAGTTTGACAAAAAAAAATCTTAGTTTACTACTTTTCCATCATCCTCCCATCTTCTGGACAAATCATCCTAACACCCCCAATACTGTTCCACTGTGCTCCCCAATACTATACTGCAGAAACAGATAATACCCCTGATAATACTAGTACCACACAGAGCCCCCCATATAAAATACCCCTTCTTTGTGGCCTCAGTAGATGCCCCCATAGTGCCCCCCAATAATGTGCCAATAAGAAGTGGCCCCACAGTGCCACCCAATAATGTGCCAGTAAGTGTCCCCATAGATGCCCCCCTAATCATGTGCCAGTATCAAGTGTGGAGTGCCTCTCTCCTCCCCCCATGTGCCGGTATCATAGTGCAATCTCCCCCCCAATGTGCCAGTATTATAGTGCCATCTCCCCCCATAATGTGCCAGTATCATAGTGCCATCTCCCCACCAATGTGCCAGTATCATAGTGCCATCTCCCCCCATAATGTGCCAGTATCATAGTGCCATCTCCCCCAATGTGCCAGTATCATAGTGCCATTTCCCCCCATAATGTGCCAGTATTATAGTGCCACCTCCCCCCATAATGTGCCAGTATCATAGTGCCATCTCCCCCATAATGTGCCAGTATCATAGTGCCTCTCACCTCTCCCCCTGGCATCCACAGATCCCCCATCCTATAACAGTGCCATCTACAGACCCCCCCATCCTATAACAGTGCCATCCACAGACACCCCCCACCCCATAACAGTGCCATCCACAGACCCCCCACCCCATAACAGTGCCATCCACAGACCCCGCACCCCATAACAGTGCCATCCACAGACCCCCCCATAACAGTGTCACCCATAGACCCCCCACCCCATAACAGTGCCATCCACAGACCCCCCTGCCCCATAACAGTGCCATCCACAGACTCCCCCCATAACAGTGCCATCCACAGACCCCCCCACCCCTTAACAGTGTCATCCACAGACCCCCCATTGCTGCTCCAGTACAGTTATAAAATGTGTAATTCAATTAATAATGATTCATGCTGCCCCCGCTGTAGTACAACAATCAATATATCCTACTCACAGGGCTACAGATATCGTAATGCAGGCCGGCCGGGCAGACGAGCGGCAGAGTGACTGACTGACGTCACGTGCCTGCGCCGCCTGCTTCATTCATAAAGTAGGCGGCGTGACATCAGTCAGTCACTCTGCCGCTCGTCTGCCCGGCTGGCCTGCATTACGATATCAGTAGCCCTGTGAGTAGGATATATTGAATGTTATACTACAGAAGGGGCAGCATGAATCATTATTAATTGAATTACACATTTTATAACTGTACTGGAGCGACGGGGCCGGAGCACAGTGAACGCACCGGCCCCCAGCTCCTCCTCCCAGTCCCTCCCACTGGGATTCGTATCCAGTAAATTACGTCGGGATTCGAGTCCACGAATCCCACAAGATTCGAGGGATTCGTGGATTCGACGAATCCCCCGTCCCATCTCTACTATTATTGTTAAAAATGGGGATTATATGCTTGCATTTTTCTCTTGCAGCGGATGTTGGTTCGGGGCTACGACCGCACCCAATCCCACGCCGAGAAACAAAGGATTGTGCGGGAGTTGGCCTATGAAATGTGGAGGAAAATGGGTCACAAACACCGCCGTCTGGCCATTATAAAGAAATGGTCAGACATGGAGAAGGCAGCCCCATTTCATTAAAAGAATCCCGGACGAAAAATGCCCAGATACATACGTAAATAACTTTTGTATGTTTTGCCAACACTCTGTAATGTATACAGTGCTAAGCAAAAGTATTCACCCCCCTTGAGTTTTTTTTTTTTTTTGTTGTTGTCTTACCCCCTGGAATTAACATGGATTGTTTGAGGATTTCCATCATGTAATTTGTAGAACATGCCCAAAACTTAGGCCTTCTTTTAAATAGGTTAGTTGTAAAGCAAACAACTAATAGAACTCAATAACAGAAAAGGTCAATGTGCATAACTATTCACCCCCCTAAAGTCAATACTTAGTAGAGCCACCTTTTGCGGCAATCACAGCTCCAAGTCGCTTTGGATAAGTCTCTATGAGCAACTTGCCACATCTTACCACAGGCGTTTTTGCCCATTCCTCCTTGCATTACCGATTCTGCTCCTTCACATTTGATGGTTTGCACTTGTGATTGTGAACAGCAATCTTTAAGTCTGAACACAGATTTTATATTGGATTGAGATCTGGGCTTTGACCAGGCCATTCCAACACATTTATATGTTTCCCCTTAAACCACTCAAGTGTTGCTTCAGCAGTGTGTTTGGGGTCATTGTCCTGCTGGAAGCTGAACCTCAGTCTTACCCTCAAATCACGCACAGAGTGGTACAGGTTTTGCTCAAGAATATCCCTGTCCATCTTTCCCTCAGCTCTGACCAGTTTCCCAGTCCTAGCTGCTCAAAACAAAAACATCCCCACAGCATGATGCTGCCACCACCATGTTTCATTGTGGGGATGATGTTCTTTGGGTGATGTAATGGGTTGTTGGCTTTGTGCCAGACAAGTGACTGACTGAACCACCACTGTGTCTGCAGTAGAAGCCTGAGACCTAGACTCCTTCCTATAGGCTTTGTACACAGGACTATGGAGACCCCCACTCTGACCTATTTGGGTTAGAGGGAACTATAAACCATGAATTTTTGGTTGAGTTTATCGGCCACATTTTTCGTATTCCCCATTAAAGTAGCATGGTGTGAATCCATAAACGCAATAATGGTTAACTCTGCTGAGACTCCAAATTAATGTGTTGGTTTATTTGTCCCTTTGTCCTATTGTGTTAGTGATGGGATTAAGAAGTAGCCGACTCTGGTGTAGAGAATTAGATCATCCTATGATACACTGAGGAGATAATCCCATCCCATGGGTCTCCTCTTGCCCTATTGTTCCATCAAGACACTGTGGAGGGGATGTCTTTTTTCATACTGTTAATTTTGGATTGAGTTATGCGTCATAAAGCTGGCAGCCACTGCAATTATATATAGATCCCTCAATATTGGAATATCTTTATATCAAATGTTCTTAAGATTTTGGAGTTGTTTATCTAAAATCTAAACATTTTG
Organism: Bufo bufo; assembly: GCF_905171765.1. NCBI lineage: Eukaryota > Metazoa > Chordata > Amphibia > Anura > Bufonidae > Bufo > Bufo bufo. Next base: position 295,117,845 of record NC_053393.1, read on the forward strand.
TGATCACAGACGTTCCTATTCCCTCCATTCAGAGAAGACGATCGGTGGAGGTTGTGGAGGTAGAGGATGAAGAGGAGGTGGAGGCCGGACCATCCCAACCTATTGAGCCACCCCCACCAGGTGTGGGAGAAGTGAAGGAGGTGGAAAGTGCTCTACCCTCAAGCACCATCCTATCTCAGGACTCGGAGGAAGAGGAGGTGATCACCAGCCCCCGGCAGGAGGGTAAATATGTGCACATAGCAATATGATTATGTATCCATAAAATGTGCATAAACATTAAAAGGGCCGACAATGAGGTGACAACATACACTCTAGTAATCCAAAAAAAGAACACTGGACAATAACTCTTTAATCTACATAAAAGCAATTGATTTTACAAATAAATAATATTAAACTCAATTGAACTATCATTAACTAACAAACAAAATAAAATTATAATGTACTGAAATATCACTAACTAATAAACCATATAATGATCATAAAGATCACTAACTAACGTATTGAGATTTAAATCGTCAATGTGTATAAAGACTTTAAAGAAAAAAAAAAGAAAAAAAAAGGTAAACAATAGACAAACAGACATATTTTGTACCGTCTCTATAAAAAATATCCTATGATATAACCCCTCCGGTGAACAATTTTAATTTGAAGAAAATGAAAAAATGAAATGAAAATATGAATTTATTCAACCTAACATCACTAAAAGTGCAACACCAATCTATCAAAATAGGCATATGCCCCCCAAAATAGTAACAGTCAGTGCATACTGCTAAAAATGAGACCCAACCGTTATACAATTGCCAGATAAAATCAATAATTTGGCTCTCAAAATATGGAGACAGTCAAACATGAATTTTCTTGGTTTAACAATGCTTTTATTGTGTAAAAGACAATGAATTATAAAATAAGGAGAAATAGTAAGTTTGGCCGCACCTGTAACAACCAGCTGTCTAAAAATATCATACCAAATAACCCCTTAGTTGGACACCCTTTTAAACAAAAAATTAAAACTGTTAAAAAAGGCAATTTTACGGACAGCTTTTTTCACAAAAAGGTGTAATTGCAAGCGATCATAAAGTCATATGCACCACAAATTAAAGGTTTAATAAGAGTTGCAAATAATGTTCATTTATTTTTTTTTTTCAAACAGGAATGAAGACATTGAAGGCCAAATTGGCCAAAATGCAAAGGGCGCATCTCAATGATATGCGGGCCGTTCATGAGCGCTTGAAAGCCATGGAGGAGAGGCAATGCCAGGCCATGAAGGGGGTGCATGAGATGATCATGTTTTTGGAAAAGTTGCCATAATTATTATTATTTTTTTTCTACTAAGTTCTATAAATTGTTTGTACAGTTATAACGTGTATTGCGTTTTTTTTATATTGCTCGGTTTTATTGTAATAGCTCGGCCTAAATCAGCCAGAACTGACAGCCGCCGGTAAATACATGTCAAATACATATAGCGTCCATTCACACGTCTGTTAAATGTGTCCGCATACCACAATTGGGATGAACGTTTACAGACCCATTGATTTTAAATTCCAGTTCTAAAAATTAGGCATTCACAGGATACAGAAGTAAGTGTCGGCCATTACAGGCCCCAATAATTAGCCGACAGGCGTTCCCCTGACAACAAATAACTTTGTATTCTGTTGCTGGTGGTACATTAGGCATTCACAGGATACAGAAGTAAGTGTCGGCCATTACATGCCCCAAAAATTAGCCGACAGGAGTTCCCCTGACAGCAAATAACTTTGTATTCTGTTGCTGGTGGTACATTAGGCATTCACAGGATACAGAACTAAGTGTCAGCCATTACAGGCCTCAAAAATTAGCCGACAGGCGTTCCCCTGACAGCAAATTACTTTGTATTCTGTTGCTGGTGGTACATTAGGCATTCACAGGATACAGAACTAAGTGTCAGCCATTACAGGCCTCAAAAATTAGCCGACAGGCGTTCCCCTGACAGCAAATTACTTTGTATTCTGTTGCTGGTGGTACATTAAGCATTCACAGGATACAGAAGTAAGTGTCGGCCATTACAGGCCACAAAAATTAGGCATTCAACGTACATAAAAGGCATTTTATGCCGCTGTATTTACCGAAGACAGGGAACATAAATTGTTATGGGTGGTGGCGGATATGGGCTGTCATGAGGAATTTTAAACAAACATAGTCTACTGTTCACATGTGTTGAATTCCTCCGAGATCCATGCCTCATTCAGTTTTAGAAATGTGAGGTAGTCAACACTGTCGTGAGCTAGGCGCGTCCGCTTATCGGGTCACGATCCCCCCAGCTGCGCTGAACGTCCTTTCGGACAGGACACTTGATGAGGGGCAAGCCAACAGTTCCATTGCAAATTGTGCAAGTTCTGGCCAGAGGTCAAGCCTGCCCACCCAGTAGTCCAGGGGTTCATCACTTCTCAGATCGTCCAAATCGGCCGTTAACCCGATGTAGTCGTACACCTGCCGGTCTAGGCGTTCCCTGAGGCTGGATCCGGAGGACACCTGTCGATGGGTCGGCTGAAAGAATGTTCTCATATCAGAAGTGACCAACACATCTTCAAACCGCCCTCTTCTTGCAGGCGCAGTTGGATTGGTACCCACAACTGTTTCTCTGTGAGTGGAAACTCCTCTACCAGCACCTAAAAAAGCAGAATGCAGCATTTTTTGAAGCAAGGCCTGGAAGTGCAGCATTCTGACAGCCCTCTGTGAGGGTTGTAACATTTCCGTACCGGGGGTCTAAATACGTTGCCACCCAGTACTGGTCCTTGCTTTTTACATGGGGGTCCCTCTTAAAAGACTGGAGCATGAAGGGCCCCATTTGCACTAAACTGGAAGTGTTATAGTGGCCTGGCTCCTGCTCATCATCCAGGATAATGTCGTCCTCGTTCTCCTCCCCCCATCCACGGACAACAAAAGGGATCCCAGAAAGGTTTAAAGCATGCTCTTCTTGATCCTCCTCCTCCCCGGCACCATCCTCCTCTGACTCCTCTTCAGACTTCTGTTGTTGACTTGTCTCAGATGGCGTAGACCCCCCTGGGAATTCATCCAGCATTGCTACTTCCTCATCTTCCTACTCCTGCTCCTTGATGGCTTGATCAATGACACGATGCAATGCACGTTCCAGAAAGAAGGCGTAAGGTACAATGTCACTGATGGCGCCCTGGCTGCGACTGACCATTTTGGTGATCTCTTCAAATGGCCACAGAAGTCTGCATGTGTCGCGCATGAGCATCCACTGGCGCGGTGAAAAAAAAACAAGCTCCCCAGAACCTGTCCTGCCACAGAGTTCGTACAGGTAGACGTTAACTGCACATTTCTGATGGAGCAGCCTATCGAGCATATACAGTACAGACCAAAAGTTTGGACACACCTTCTCATTCAAAGAGTTTTCTTTATTTTCATGACTATGAAGGCATCAAAACTATGAATTAACACATGTGGAATTATATATATAACAAACAAGTGTGAAACAACTGAAAATATGTCATATTCTAGGTTCTTCAAAGTAGTCACCTTTTGCTTTGATTACTGCTTTGCACACTCTTGTTTGTTATGTATATAATTCCACATGTGTTAATTAATAGTTTTGATGCCTTCAGTGTGAATCTACAATTTTTATAGTCATGAAAATAAAGAAAACTCTTTGAATGAAAAGGTGTGTCCAAACTTTTGGTCTGTACTGTACAAGGTTGAGTTCCATCACGTCGGGCAGTCACAAATAAGACGTCTGACGGGCAGGTTATGTCGCCGCTGGATTTCAGCAAGGCGAGCCATGGCCGTGTAAGATCATCTGAAATGGCCCGCAATTTTCCTGGGCTGCCGCAAGACATCCTGGACCCCGGGGTATTTGACAACGAATCGCTGCACGACCAAGTCGCACACCACATTGCCAACTGTCAAATTGAATGGTGTTAGCCACTGATCTGCCTGTGAAAGCAAAGCTGAAAGGAGTGCAGGACCGGTGTGGCTCTTGGCTTCCAGACGCAGCACAGCATGGCAACGTCTAACCTGGCATGTCGAATAGGGATCTTGGTTGGCGCAGCAGAATAGACGGTAGCAGCGGAAAAGGAGGAGTCAGCCGAGGAGGAGAGGGAGGATGGAGTAGGAGGAGGAGAAGAAGAGGCAGGTCTGCATGCAATCCGTGGCAGTAAAACAAAATCTACACAGGTGCCACGGGTTACATGCTTGACGGCCATCAGAAGGTTCACCCAGTGGGCAGTAAAAGTTATATACCTTCCCTGCCCGTGTTTTCTAGACCATGTGTCTGTGGTAAGATGTATCTTGGCACCGACACTGTGTGCCAGAGATACATTCACTTGCCGCTGAACGTGACCATATAGCTCTGGGATGCCCATCTGCGAGAAATGTTTCCTTCCTGGAACCTTCCATTGTGGTGTTCCAATGGCCACAAATTTTTGAAAGGCCTCCGAGTCCACAAGTTTATATGGCAGTAGTTGGCGGGCTATCGGTACCGACAATCCAGCGGTCAACCGTTGGGCAAGAGGGTTATCCGGCGTCATCATTTTTTTACGCTCGAACATTTGAGCCACTGAAGCCTGCCTTTTTCCTGACAAACGTGAGGACGGCATGATGGAAGGTGGAGTGGAGGACAATTGGGAGGAGTGAGGAGAAGGAGAAGAGGCTGGACGGTGAGAGCCTGGAGTGTGGCTTTGTGGGTTCTGACGGCGTTGCTCCCACTGGGCTCGGTGATGTGAGGCCAGGTGCCTTGTTAAGGCGGTTGTCCCTAGGTGAGTGTTGGGCTTTCCGCGACTTATGCGTTGACTGCAAAGGCTGCAGATGGCAACACTATTGTCAGCTGCTGACACATTAAAAAAAGCCCACACTGCGGAGCCATGTGCCAGCATCCTGGGAGCGCCACATGTGACCATACATCGTTGATGGCTCTCTCCTGATACATTAGTAGTCTGGTTTGTCCCTCCTGTGCAATGTAAGTTCGGCCTGCCTCTCCTCCCTATCTGCTGGTCCATCTCTCCCTCTGAACTCCCCTCCTCTTCCTCTCTTGTGGGCACCCACGTTACGTCCATAGACACGTCATCATCGACATCACCTTCCCCACCACTAACATTAGAGATCTCGGAGTAGGCAGCAACAGCGGGGACCAACCTCCTTGGGCTGATCTGGGTACTGTCGTCAGACTGCTGAGTGGCGGTTGTTGCATTTGCTACCTCCTCTTCCCGATCCAATGCCAAGAATGGCTGCACATCAGAAATGTCTTGTGATGGATCGGAAAATAATTCCTGTGACTCAAGTGCAGGGTATATGGTGGTGGTGGTGTTGGTGGTGGTGTCTTTGGGGGTGCACACAGCAGAGAGTGAAGAGGGTGCAGACAGAGAGGATGAGAAGGGTACAGAAGTGGAAGGCTGAGTGAGCCACTCAACCAAGTTTGGTGTATCCTTTGACGAAATTGAACGCACCTTCTGCAATTTCCCACTTTAAGGATAAGAATAAGTTACAAACGGAGAATAGGGACATTAAAAATAAACTACTGGATATGGAAAATAGATCCAGAAGGACTAATTTGAGATGCGTGGGCTTTCTGGAGGGAGTGGAGGGAAGGGATGTGTTTACATTTGTCTAGAACTGGTTTATAGACCAATTCGGACAGGAGGTTTCAATATTAAAGGATTTTGTGGAGAGAGAGCACAAAGTCCCCTCCAAACTGCCTCCTCCGGGTACAAGTCCTAGGGCAATACTAGTCAAGCTATTGTCGGCTAAGGATAGAGATGAAATCTTACGTAGAGCTAGGAAGAAGGGAAAGCTAGATTGCAATGGGGCTACAGTTATGTTATTTCCAGACTATGCCAAGGAAACTATGCAAGAGAGAACCCGTTTTTTAGAGATTAAAAAAGAACTGCGTAGGAAGAATGTGAGTTACTCAATGATGTTCCTTGCTAGGTTACGCCTTCAATGGCAGGACAAAGTCAGTTTTTTTGACTCCCCAGAAGATAGCAAAGCATGGATCGAGGATAAATTGTCTAATTAAACAAATGGGACTGGGGATGAGGGGGGGGGGGGTTAACGCTATGGAAAAGAGTCAGGGGCTAGTGCCCACTGGTTCAAAGGTGTGGGTTTATTATAATTTTTTTTTTTTTCTCTCTCTCGCCCCTTCCCTCTCCTCTCTCATATCCATGCCCTCTTGAATATTCTGCCTTATTTGATCAACATTGGACTGATAAAATATGCAAATCGTTTCATGGAATGTTAGAGGATTAGGTGAGACGAATGGCAATATTTAATGTTCTAAAAAAAATTCTCCCCGCTATTATTTGTCTTCAAGAGACGCATTTGACCATAGATACTGTAAACACCATGGATAGGCCATGGATACAGCATGCATTCCACGCGTTATACTCATCCTATTCCAGTAAGTATCTGTAAGTATCTTGATACATAAGGCTATTAAAATTAAAATAAATGATGTAGTTATAGATAGTGAAGGTAGATATCTGTTGCTTGATTGTCTATTAGAAAATAAACTCTGGATAATCGCCAACATTTATATTCCTCCTCCCTTTAAGTTGGAAGTATTAATTCATGTTTATGACTTTGCTACAAACAGAAGTAATAACTAGTAACTAGGAGCAACACACTATATGTGCGGGGTCTGCGCTCCTGAACATAAATGCATAACGGCATAGGCAGGCTTAGCATAGGACCTGCCTGAACTGTGACCACCTTGGTCGAGTTCAGGACCCGAACTTGACCCCGAACCCAAACCCCATTGAAGTCAATGGGGACCCGAACTTTTGAGTACTAAAATGGCAGTAAAAATGTCATGGAAAGGGCTAGAGGGCTGCAGTCGTGCTAAAAACACGTTCAGACAATACACTGGCTGCAGGGCATGCCAGCACCTCCAAGGGGTAAAGGTCAAGTTCAGGCCATGTGCCCAATTTGGAGACCCAGAAGTTGCGGGGGCTGAACCCTGTCAGTCAGTTTGTGTAGGCATGTGCACACTTACTGCCCCACCATGTCGCACGTCCCCATAATGTTTACAATCCAATTTGATCTGCTCTATCAACTTTCGATGTTCTTTTATGCGCCTATCATAATGATCATGGTTGACGGGAAATCAGGGTTCCACGCCGGAATGGGAGCGTGAGAAAGAGAGACCACATCCAAGAGAGGATTATTTTTTTTCAAATTTAATATTATAGAGTGGAATTATGGGACAAATTATTAAAGCGTAAAAGTGGGACAACTTTTTAAAGTTAAAGCATTGAATGAAAAGATGTGGCGCGCATTAATTAATGAAGAATTTATTAAATTGTATCCCCTGTCAACTATGCAGAGCAGGGGTTTCTATCCGGAAAAATTTAAAAAATGTCACCTGACAATGTAATTGACGATTTTTTTAAATTTATGTTCCGGTCACCTATGTAGAGGTGCCCCAGTGACATCCACCATCCATTTCGATATCTTATCTATCAACTTTCGATGTTCTTTTCTGAGCCTACCAAGTTGATCATGGTTATCAGCGAATCAGGGTTCCACGCCGGAGAGGGAGCGTGAGAAAAAGAGACCGAATTTAAGGGAGATAAATTTATAAAAAATTTTGGGGATCGAGCGGAAATGTGGGAAAAGCTATTGAGGCGCAAATGTGGGACAGATTACAGAAGCCCAAATGTGGGCCAAAAGAGTAAAGTGGAAATGTGGGAAAAACTATTGAGGCGCAAATGTGGGACAAATTACAGAAGCCCAAATGTGGGACAAAAGAGTAAAGTAAAAATGTGGGAAAAGCTATTGAGTCGCAAATGTGGGACTAATTAAAGAAGCCAAAATGTGGGCCAAAAGAGTAAAGCAGTAATGTGGGAAAAGCTGTTAAAACGCAAATGTGGGACAAATTATAGAACTCCAAATGTGGGCCAAAAGAGTAAAGCGGAAATATGGGAAAAGTTATTGAGGCAAAAATGTTGGCCAAAAGAGGAAAGCGGAAATGTGGGATAAATTATTGAAGCGCAAATGTGGTACAACTTGTTAAAGTTTAAGCATTGAATCAAAGGAGGTGGCACGCATCAATTAAAGAAGAATTTCAGAAATTTTATTCCCTGTCACCTATGCAGAGCAGGGGTTTATTCACGTCTAAAATTGTATAATGTCAACCTAAGAATGTAACAGAAAAATTACATACATTTATTAACCTGTCAATTTGGTAGAGCAGGGGTCTATTGAAATTTATTAAGCTGTCAACTAGGTAGAGGTGGGGGTATATTACACCCAAAAATTTGTGAATTTCACCCAAAAATGTTAGAGACAAATTAATTTATTTTTTACCTGTCTACTCGATATAGCAGTGGTACATCACACCCAAAAATTGGTGAATTTCACCAGAAAATGTAACTGACCATTTTTTTTTTACCGGTCTACTAGGTATATCAGTGGTACTTAACACCCAAAACATTTTGAATTTCAACTGCAGATGTAATTGATACTTTTTTTTTTTTACCCGTCTACTAGGTATAGCAGTGGTACATCACCCCCAAAAATTGGTGAATTTCACCAGAAAATGTAACTGATAATAGAGATGTCTTGAACTATTCATCGGCGAACAGTTCCCAGCGAACATCGCTTGTTCGCGTTCGCCGCGGCGGGCGAACATATGCGATGTTCGGTCTGCCCTCTATACGTCATCATTGAGCAAACTTTGACCCTGTACCAGTCAGCAGACACATTCCAGCCAATCAGCATACTCTCCCTCCCAGACCCTCCCACCTCCTATCAAAAAGCAAGGTCAGCATCCATCTTAGATTCATTCTGAAGCTGCAGTGTTAGTTAGAGCAGGGAGAGTGCTGCTGCTGCTGCTGCTGCTGCTGAAATAATAGGGAAATTGTTAGCTAGGCCAGTGTTCTGTGTCCATTCCAGTCCTCAAAGACTTATCTGCTGTAAGGATAGCATCCTGACAGCACCCCAAAAAGCCATTTTTAGGGCTGGTACATCAGTCTGCTTTTTTTTATTTTTATATATATATATATATATATATATATATATTGCAGTTGCCTGCCCGTGTGTGAGAGGCGACAGGCCCACAGACTGTACTGTGCCCACTGCCCAAAACTCATATCGGGTGGCACAGTACCTGTCATGCCCCACTCTGATGATGTGCGGAGGTCGGCCAGGATAGCAGCATGAGTTTAGTATTTGTTTTGGTGCCGTGCTGGATCCGCCTCTCATCAAGTGCACGGGGTGGAGTCATTAGTTTAAATGGTCTCCAGCTAAGTGCTCTGAGCGGATTATACTGATCATTAAGGTCTGGGAAGTTTGGAGGGAAGGTTGGCTGTCAGTTCCTGCTCTCAGAAGATAAGTGTAATTTCTTGTTTGGTTGTTGGTGTCATCTATCCCATCCAGGTTCTGTGCGAGCAGGCTGCTCCTATCTCCCCACTTCACCATCTCAGGGAGTTCAGGATTTTGTCAGTTCAGGCTGGAGGACACAGCACACCTACCTTCAAGGTCTGCCTGTGGGCTGAGCAGTGCAGGGAAAGAGGTCAGGGATAAACTAGGAGGTGACCCTTCCCCTGTCTCTCGTCCAGAGCCTTGTTGGTGTGTTATCTTTTATACTGTGCACGTCCGCCGTGACATTATAATCTGCCATACTGTGACTGCCATTGCTCAGCGTTTATGTGATGGCATCAATTGATGCACTGGTTGACCGCATGCAGGGTTTGTCCCTGGAGGTTGCGGATCTGCGTAGTACGGTCACACAGTGTCAGAGGGTGTTGGCTTCAGGTACAGGTCAAATTGTTGGGGAGCCTAAAGTCACTCTTCCTGAGAAATTTTCAGGGGGTACTGATGATTTTTTCCGTTTCAAAGAGTCATGTAATTTGTACTTTCGATTGTGCCCATTTTCATCAGGTAATGAGGATCAGAGGGTGGGTATCATCATGTCTTTGCTTAAAGGGGACGCGCAATCCTGGGCTTTTTCCCTGCCGCCCGGTTCTCTGGCTCTCTGGTCGGTGGAGGAATTTTTTAAAGCCCTGGGATTGATTTACGATGACCCCGATCGAGTTTTGATGGCAGAGTCAAAATTATGTAACTTACTACAGGGTAAACATACTGCTGAGGTTTACTGCACAGAGTTTAGGAGGTGGGCTACTGAGTCGGGGTGGAACGACCCCGCGTTACGTAGCCAGTTTTGTCAGGGGTTATCTGAAAGGTTAATAAAATGCTCTGGCTTTTCATGAATACCCAGATACTTTGGAGAACGTAATGTCTTTAGCTATTCGTTAGGATAGACGTATCAGAGAGAGGTGTAAGGGTCCCTCCGTGCAGGGGATTCCTCCCGCGGGTGGTTTTGTTTCACCAGCTGCCCAGGGTGATATTGCTTGTTACTCTGGTGTAGGGGAGGAACCCATGCAGTTAGGTCAGATATCTTGCCATTCGGTTAGTAGAGACTTTTGAAAAGTGCACAATCTATGTTTCTATTGTGGGAAGAGGGGTCATTTTGTTTTTTCTTGTCCGTATATTGAACCACAGAAAAAAGAAAAGAAAAAAACTCCCCTCACACTTGGTAGTATGAATGGTGTGGTGGAGCAGACTGGTATGCAAGTTCCCTGCAGTTCCCGTTTTCTCCTTTCAGCTATAGTGGCTCTAGAGTCTAGAAATGTGTTTGTTGATGTTTTTCTTGATTGTGGTGCTGGGGTAAATTTAATTGACTTTCTGTTTCTTGAGGGTTTGGGACTAAGTATTTGCACATTAGAGAACGAGATTCATGTTTTGCTATTGATTCTTCCCCTCTTTCTCAAGGGAGCCTTACTCACGTTGTTCATGGTATTCATTTAAGGGTGGGTGATTCACATGCTGAGATTATTTCCTGTTTTGTCATGAAGGATTTGCCAGCTCCAATAGTTTTGGGGTTGCCATGGTTGTCTAGACATAACCCAATTATAGACTGGCAAGCGAGACAAATCATTGGTTGGAGCAAGTTTTGTTCGGATAATTGTCTTGTCACATCTATTTCTGAAGTGTCCGTTACGGCCTTGCCTCAGTATCTCTCAGATTTTTCGGACGTCTTTTCGGAGGGTGGGGCTCAGGAATTGCCCCCTCATCGTGACTATGATTGTCTAGTGAATCTCATTCCGGGGGCTAAGTTGCCTAAGTCTCGGCTCTACAACCTCTCTAAACCCGAGAGAGAGGTCATGCGAAAGTATGTCGCCGAGAGTTTGGCAAAGGGTCATATTAGACCATCTAAGTCTCCAGTGGCTGTAGGCTTGTTCTTCGTGAAGAAGAAAGATGGATCACTGAGACCGTGTTTGGATTTCCGGGAGCTGAACCGTATTACAGTCCGGGATCCATATCCCCTGCCTTTGATCTTGTCATGGTCTTACCTGCTTGCTGCTCTCCTTCGTTTGACATGTGCTGGCGGCCATCTTGGTTTCTGGGTTTCTTGTAGCCTTCCACCCTGCGGCTCCTCCTTCCCCTGGGAGGAGCTGGATGCCTAGCTCATATATATAGGAGGTCTGTGGCTTCAGTTCCTTGCTTGGTCCTCTTGTGTTCTCATGCTTCTAAGACTGCTGCTGCTTCTGGTTCCTGATCCTGGCTTCGTCTGACTACCCTGCTGGTTCCTGATCCTGGCTTCGTCTGACTACCCTGCTGGTTCCTGATCCTGGCTTCGTCTGACTACCCTGCTGGTTCCTGATCCTGGCTTCGTCTGACTACCCTTCTGGTTCCTGACCTCTGGCTTCGCAAAGACTCTGCTCGGTTTCACCATCCGTTTGGACTTTTGCTTTACGGCTTTATTTTCAATAAAGCCTTCTTATTTTCACTTATCTCTTGTTGTACGTCTGGTTCATGGTTCCGTGACATTAGGACCAAGCCATGAATTCTGACGGTACAGGGCCATCCTCGCTACCCACGCTGGTTGCCAGACTTGATCAGCAGGATCACTTGTTGGGTCGGTTCGCTGTGGCGTTGCAAACCCTGCTTGAACGAACGGCTCATTTCGCTCCCGTTGCCGATGGGACGGTTGTTGCGCCAGAGTCTACCCCGACACCTGTTGTTGCGCCTGCGGTGTTTCGGGGTATGACCGGTTCTGCCCCTCTTCCACAGCGCTTTGGGGGAGAGCCAACTCAGTGCCGAGGTTTCCTTAACCAGGTGGGCATTTATTTCGAGTTGCTGCCACATGCCTTTCCTACTGAGAGATCAAAGGTGGGCTTCTTGATCTTGCTGCTTTCGGACAAGGCCTTGGCCTGGGCCAGCCCTTTATGGGAGAACAACAATCCGGTGGTTGCCGAGTTTTCCGGTTTTGTTGCTTCTCTTCGGAAGGTATTCGATGTGCCGGCTCGGTGCTGCCTCTGCTGCGAAGCTCCTTATGTCCATCAGACAGGGTTCACGATCCGTAGCTGAATACGCCATTGAGTTTCGTACCCTGGCAGCAGAGGTGGGCTGGAATAATGAGGCTCTGGTCGCTGCTTTCTCTCATGGTCTCTCGGATGCCTTGAAGGATGAGGTTGCAGCTAAGGACCTACCAGTTGAGCTCGAGTCTCTTATTTCTTTCCTGATTTTGATTGACACCAGACTCAGGGAGAGACCTTCCTTTAAGGAGAACCTGCGGAGGTCTTCTAACAGATTGGTGCCTACGTTTGCTGTCCCACCCGTGCCTCCCTCTCCTCCCACGCCTCCTGGGGATGACTTGTCTGGGGGTGAACCCATGCAGCTGGGGTTTGCTCGCCTGTCCGAGGGGGAGAGGGGCACTCCGGAGGACGCGAGGGGCCGATGGAGGTGCTGTGGTCTCGGTGGGCATTTTCGGTTGGCATGTCCGAACCGTCCGGGGAAACGCTCGTACCTGAGATCCTGTCGGGGGCAGATCTTGGGTGGAGTCTCCTCGACCCCGGTTTCCCGTGTTGACAAACCACTGACACTGTTGTCCTCTCCCTGGGTCGGGGGCTCGGTGACGACCCAGGCGTGGTGGACTCTGGTGCTGGTGGTTTGTTCATTGATAGTGTGTTCGCTGCCCCCATTCATTCCTCTGCAGGCTCGAGGTTCCCCACTGGCTCTTGAGGCGATAGACGGCAGACCCCTTCTGCCGCCACACGTGACTCATGAGACCCTTCCAGTGGGGATAGCCATTGGTGCCGTTCACAGAGAGTCGGTCTGCCTCCAGGTTATTTCGTCTCCACACTACTCGGTGGTCTTGGGGTACCCCTGGCTCCAGAAGCATAATCCGACTTTCGATTGGAGATCGGTCGAGATCCTCTCGTGGTCACCGCAGTGTGGGGCTAGTTGCATCCATGGGTCTGTCAAGTTGCTGTGTACTTCCTCGGACTCTCTGTTGCCTCCTGAATACGAGGAGTACCGGGATGTATTCGATAAGGTGCGCGCGGTTGCCCTACCTCCGTACCGCCCATACGATTGTGCCATAGAGTTACAATCTGGTGCCGTTCCTCCTCGTGGCAAAATCTATCCACTGTCGGTAGCGGAGAATGAGGCCATGGAGGAGTACGTGAGGGAGGCGCTTTCACGCGGACACATTCGCAAATCTTCGTCCCCCGCAGGGGGCTGGATTTTTCTTTGTGAAAAAGAAGGGCGGTGAGTTGAGGCCTTGCATCGATTACAGGGGTCTCAATCGCATCACGATCAAGAACGCTTACCCGATACCCTTGATTTCCGAGCTGTTCGATCGCCTTAAAGGGGCCACGGTCTTTACCAAACTCGACCTGAGGGCGGCATATAACCTGGTAAGGATCAAGGCGGGCGATGATTGGAAGACCGCGTTTAACACCAGGACCGGTCCATTACGAATCCTTGGTTATGCCCTTTGGGTTGTGCATTGCGCCCGCAGTCTTTCAGGAATTCATCAACGATGTTTTTCCGTGACCTGTTTCAGCAGTGTGTGGTAGTCTATTTGGAATGACATCTTGGTATATTCTGAATCCATGGAGGCCCACATTCTGGATGTCAGACGAGTGTTGCAACGGTTACGAGAGAACAAGCTGTTCGGTAAGCTTGAGAAATGCGAATTTCACCGATCCCAGGTACCTTCTTAGGTTACATCATTTCCGCTGAGGGTTCTCCATGGATCCTGAGAAGGTTTCGGCTGTCTAGCAGTGGCCCCAGCCCAGTGGTCTTCGTTCCCTGCAGCGCTTTTTGGGCTTCGCCAATTATTATCGGAAGTTCATCAGGGGACTTTTCCATGCTGGCCAAGCCTCTCACGGATCTGACCAGGAAGGGCAGTAATTCCCAGGTCTGGCCGCTCGAGGCCATCCGAGCTTTTGAAGGCCCTAAAGTCCGCCTTTGTGTCGGCTCCGATTCTGTCGCATCCCAACCCTGGGTTGTCCTTTGTCCTCGAGGTGGACGCGTCTGAGACGGAGTAGGCGCCCTTCTGTCTCAGCGAGAACACCAGAGGGTCCTCAGCTTCCTTGTGGGTTTTACTCCCGGAAAACTGTCTTCCGCGGAGTGCAACTATCAGATTGGTGACAGGAGTTATTGGCCATCGTGCAGGCCCTTAAAGAATGGAGGCACTTGCTGAGGGTTCGGTGGTTCCGGTTCTCATCCTGACGGACCACAAGAATCTGACCTACCTTTCTGAGGCCCAAGAGATTGACACCACGTCAGGCCAATGGGCTCTGTTCTTGTCACGTTTTAATTACGTGGTCTCCTACCTACCCGGTTCCAAGAACATCAGGGGCGGATGCCTTATCACGGCAGTACTCCGAGCTGTCCAGGAGGAGTCGATTCCGACTTCGTCATACCTCCGAAATAGATCCTGGCCGCCATTCGCACCGAGCCTGACCTCTCCCCTGGGTGAGCAGAATTTTGGCGGCTCAATCTGGTGCTCCCTCTGGGAGACCCAACGGCAGATGTTTTGTGCCTGAGGAGTTGCGCACTCGGTTGTTGCGAACCTACCATAACTCCAAGACCGCGGGCATCCTGGAAAGAATCAGCTGTCCGGGCTGTTTTCACGTCTGTTCTGGTGGCCTTCCCTCCGTTCCGACATCGCCGCATATGTAGCGGCATGCTCCGTTTGTGCCCAGAGTAAGTCCCCTCGGCACCTTCCGTTGGGCCTTCTGCAACCCATAGCCACCGGGGAGCGCCCATGGTCACACCTGGGGATGGATTTCATTGTGGACCTCCCTGCATCCCGAGGCCATACGGTCATTCTCATGATTGTGGATCGGTTTTCCAAAATGTGCCACTGTGTTCCTCTCAAGAAGTTACCCTCTGCACAAGAGTTGGCCACGATTTTTGCCAGGGAGGTCTTCCGGTTGCACGGTTTGCCTAAGGAGATTGTGTCGGATCGGGGGAGTCAGTTTGTGTCCAGGTTCTGGCGCGCCTTTTGCTCCCAGTTGGGGATTCATCTCTCCTTCTCCTCGGCCTACCACCCTCAGTCCAATGGGGCCGCAGAACGATCCAATCAGGCCTTGGAGCAATTCCTTCGTTGCTATGTCTCCGATCACCAAGACAATTGGGTTGACCTCCTGCCTTGGGCTGAGTTTGCCAGGAACACGGCGGTGAACTCTTCCTCTGGGACGTCTCCCTTCATGGCCAATTATGGGTTCCAACCTGCCGTGTTACCGGAGGTATTCTCTCCCCAGGATATTCCGGCTGTGGAGGATCACCTTTCCGTCCTACGTGCTTCTTGGGTACAGATCCAGAAGTCTCTTGAGGTCTCTGCGCAGCGCCAGAGACTCCAGGCTGATCGCAGACGAGCGCCTGCTCCTTCCTACCAGGTCGGAGACCGTGTATGGTTGTCCACCCGCAACCTCAACCTTCGAGTGCCCACTCCCAAGCTGGCGCCTCGCTTTGTTGGTCCCTTCCGAGTGCTTCGCAGGGTAAACCCGGTAGCCTATGCCCTTGCGCTTCCTCCTGGCATGCGGATCTCCAACGTGTTTCATGTCTCCCTGTTGAAGCCACTGGTGTGTAATCGTTTCACTTCCTCGGTTCCTCGGCCTCGTCCGGTCCAAGTGGGCAATCGTGAGGAATATGAGGTGAGCAATATCCTGGACTCACGCCTGGTCCGCGGTCGGTTGCAGTTTTTGGTCCATTGGCGTGGTTATGGTCCAGAGGAGCGTTCCTGGGTTCCCTCCGCAGATGTCCATGCTCCTGCCTTGCTCCGAGCCTTCCACGCACGCTTCCCTCAGAAACCGTTTTGTGCTCCGCGGAGGAGGGGCCCTTGAGGGGGAGGTACTGTCATGGTCTTACCTGCTTGCTGCTCTCCTTCGTTTGACATGTGCTGGCGGCCATCTTGGTTTCTGGGTTTCTTGTAGCCTTCCACCCTGCGGCTCCTCCTTCCCCTGGGAGGAGCTGGATGCCTAGCTCATATATATAGGAGGTCTGTGGCTTCAGTTCCTTGCTTGGTCCTCTTGTGTTCACATGCTTCTAAGACTGCTGCTGCTTCTGGTTCCTGATCCTGGCTTCGTCTGACTACCCTGCTGGTTCCTGATCCTGGCTTCGTCTGACTACCCTGCTGGTTCCTGATCCTGGCTTCGTCTGACTACCCTGCTGGTTCCTGATCCTGGCTTCGTCTGACTACCCTTCTGGTTCCTGACCTCTGGCTTCGCAAAGACTCTGCTCGGTTTCACCATCCGTTTGGACTTTTGCTTTACAGCTTTATTTTCAATAAAGCCTTCTTATTTTCACTTATCTCTTGTTGTACGTCTGGTTCATGGTTCCGTGACAGATCTCTGATCTTTTTGATCAGATTGTTGGAGCCAAGGTGTTCTCCAAGTTGGATTTGAGAGGAGCATACAATCTGATCAGGATCAAGGAGGGGGATGAGTGGAAAACGGCCTTCAATACGCACGAGGGTCATTTTGAGAACCTGGTAATGCCTTTTGGGTTGACGAATGCGCCAGCAGTATTTCAGCGATTCGTCAATGATATTTTTCATCACTTGGTGGGGAGGTTCGTAGTAGTCTACCTAGATGACATTTTAATTTATTCTCCTGATCTGAAGACCTATCAGGATCATGTGAGACAGGTTTTGACGATCCTTCTGGAGAATAAGTTATACGCCAAATTGGAGAAATGTTTGTTTGCGGTGCAAGAGCTTCCATTCTTGGGATATATGATTTCTGATTCCGGTTTTCGTATGGACCCCGAAAAGGTCCGGGCGGTTCTGGAGTAAGACCGACCGGAGAATCAGAAAGCTTTGATGCGGTTTTTGGGGTTTACGAATTATTATTGAAAATTTATTTAGAATTATTCCACGCTAGTCAAACCTCTTACTGATATGACCAAGAAGGGCGCTGATGTCTCTGTCTGGTCAGATGAGGCATTGCAGGCCTTTTCGGCTATTAAGGAGCGTTTTGCGTCTGCTCCCATTCTGGTGCAGCCGGATGTATCTCAGCCATTCGTGGTCGAGGTTGATGCATCAGAGGTGGGGGTTGGGGCGGTGCTTTCGCAGGGTCCTTCTCCTGGCAAGTGGGCCCCGTGTGCCTTCTTCTCCAGGAAGCTCTCGGTCGCCGAGAGGAATTATGATGTTGGAGATAGGGAGTTGTTGGCGATCAAGTTGGCCTTTGAAGAAATGCGTCACTGGTTAGAGGGGGCTTCTCACCCCGTTACTGTGTATACAGACCATAAGAATTTGGCTTACCTGCAATCTGCCAAGCGTCTGAACCCTAGACAGGCCAGATGGTCATTGTTTTTTACCAGGTTCAATTTCGTGGTTACCTTTCGCCCAGGGGTCAAGAACGTCAAGGCAGATGCCTTGTCTCGCAGCTTCCCTGGGGGAGGTGATTCAGAAGATCCAGCGCCGATTTTGGCGGATGGAGTGGTGGTCTCCGCTCTGTACCCTGAATTAGAGATGGAGGTATTGGGAGCTCAGGAGGGGGCTCCTGGTTTGTGTCCCCCAGGGAGGTTGTTTGTTCCTGAGGGCCAACGATACAAGGTGTTCAAGGAACATCACAATACTGTTCTCGCTGGACATCCTGGTGGTAAGTCCACCTGTGATCTGGTGTCCCGGAGGTTCTGGTGGCCAGGGTTGCGTAAAAGTATTGAGAATTACGTGACAGCTTGTGAAACCTGCGCTCGCTCAAAAGTTGCTCATACTCGACCGCCTGTTTCACTTCTTCCATTTTCTAGTCCATCTCGTCCTTGGACGCATTTGTCCATGGACTTTATTACGGACCTACCGAGTTCCTCCGGGAGAACAGTGATTTTGGTGGTAGTCGATCGTTTCAGTAAAATGGCTCACTTTATACCACTAACAAGTCTGCCTAACGCTAAGACTCTTGCGCAGATTTTTGTGGATAAAATTGTGAAATTGCACGGTATTACTTTGGATGTGGTCTCTGATAGGGGCATGCAGTTTGTCTCCAGGTTTTGAAGGGCGTTCTGCTCTCGACTTGGCATTCAACTTTCTTTGTCGTCGGCTTTTCATCCACAGTCAAATTGTCAGACGCTCCAATCAAAATCTGGAGACCTACTTGAGGTGCTTTGTGGCTGAGAATCAGGAGGACTGGTCCTCATTCTTGTCCTTAGCAGAATTTGCATTGAATAACCGTAGGCAGGAGTCCACGGGTAAGTCGCCATTTTTTGGCGCATACGGTTTCCATCCTCAGTTTGGTACCTTTTCTGGGTCTGGTTCCTCCGGGATGCCAGAGGAGGAGAGATTCTCTTCTGCCTTATCCTCTATCTGACGGAGGATTCAAGGGAATTTGGAGAGGATGGGTGAGAGGTATAAACGAATGGCTGACAGGAGACGTGTGACTGGTCCGGACCTGTGTGTGGGTGATCTGGTGTGGTTGTCCACTAAGAATATCAAGTTGAGAGTGCCATCTTGGAAACTAAGTCCAAGATTTGCTGGTCCGTATAAAATTTCTGCGGTGATCAATCCTGTGGCGTTTCGACTGGATCTGCCGCAGACTTGGAGGATCCATGATGTCTTCCACAGGTCTTTACTGAAAAAATATGTTAAACCGGTGGTACCATCGCCATTGCCTCCTCCTCCTGTTCTAGTCAAGGGAAACTTGGAGTTCGAGATATCCAGGATTCTCGACTCGAGAGTTCTGCGGGGTTCCCTCCAGTACCTGGTGCACTGGAGGGGATACGGTCCTGAGGAGAGGATGTGGGTTCCGGCGTCAGATGTCAATGCCAGCCGATTGGTGAGGGCCTTTCATAGGTCCCATCCGGATAAGGTTGGTCCAGGGTGTCCGGAGGTCACCCGTAGAAGGGGGGGTACTGTCATGCCCCCCTCTGACGATGTGCGGAGGTCGGCCAGGATAGCAGCACGAGTATCGTATTTGTTTTGGTGCGGTGCTGGATCCGCCTCTCATCAGGTGCACTGGGTGGAGTCATTAGTTTAAATAGTCTCCAGCTAAGTGCTCTGAGAGGATTATACTGATCATTAAGGTCTGGGAAGTTTGGAGGGAAGGTTGGCTGTCAGTTCCTGCTCTCAGAAGATAAGTGTAATTTCTTGTTTGGTTGTTGGTGTCATCTATCCCATCCAGGTTCTGTGCGAGCAGGCTGCTCCTATCTCCCCACTTCACCATCTCAGGGAGTTCAGGGTTTTGTCAGTTCAGGCTGGAGGACACAGCACACCTACCTTCAAGGTCTGCTTGTGGGCTGAGCAGTGCAGGGAAAGAGGTCAGGGATAAACTAGGAGGTGACCGTTCCCCTGTCTCTCGTCCAGAGCCTTGTTGGTGTGTTATCTTTTATACTGTGCACGTCCGCCGTGACAGTACCTTGCAGATAGAAAAGTAATGACATTTTTTCTCTGTAATATAATTGCAGTTGCCGCCAGTGTGTGTCAGGCCCACTGACTGTACTGTGCCCACTGCCAGTGCCCACCACTCATATCGGGTGGCACTGTACCTTGCAGATAAAAAAGTCATTTTTTTTTTTCTGTAATATAATTGCAGTTGCCTGCCAGTGACTGTCAGGCCCACAGACTGTACTATGCCCAGTGCCCACCACTCATATCGGGTGGCGCAGTACCTTGCAGATAAAAAAGTAATTACATTTTTTCTCTGTAATATAATTGCAGTGGCCTGTCAGTGAGTGTCAGGCCCACAGACTGTACTGTGCCCACTACCAGTGCCCACCACTCATATCGGGTGGCACTGTACCTTGCAGATAAAAAAGTTATAATTTTTTTTCTCTGTAATATAATTGCAGTGGCCTGCCAGTGAGTGTCAGGCCCACAGACTGTACTGTGCCCACTGCCTGTGCCCACCACTCATATTGGGTGGCACAGTACCTTGAGGATAAAAAAGTTTTTTAATGTTTTCTCTGTAATATAATTGAAGTGGCCTGCCAGTGAGTTTCAGGCCACAGACTGTACTGTGCCCACTACCAGTGCCCACCACTCAAATCGGGTGGCATAGTACCTTGCAGATAAAAAAGTTATTACATTTTTTCTCTGTAATATAATTGCAGTTGCCTGTCAGGGAGTGTCAGGCCCACAGACTGTACTGTGCCCACTGCCCACCACTCATATCGGGTGGCACAGTACCTTGCAGATAAAAAAAGTAATTTAATTTTTACCCTTTAATATAATTGCCGTTGCCTGCCAGTGTGTGTCAGGCCCACAGACTGTACTGTGCCCACTGCCCACCCCTCATATCGGGTGGCACAGTACCTTGCACGCATAGTACCACTAATCTAAAAAAAAATGAAAGGCAGAGGCAGACCACCCCGCAGGAGCAGTCGTTGTCGTGGTGCTGTGATTTCCTTTGGCCCTAGAATAATGCCCAGTGTTCAGAGGCCACGTACCCTGAACTCGAAAAGATCTGAGGACATAGTTGACTGGCTTACACAGGACACCCAATCTTCTACAGCTTCTGCTCGGAACCTTGACGCACAATCCTCCTCCAGCTCAGCTTCGGGCACCTCTCAAGTTACCACTCGCCCGCCCGCCACCACCACCAACACTAGCACCACAGCCGCTTCACTTGATCTGTCAGAGGAGTTATTTACACATCAGTTGGAAGAAATGAGTGATGCGCAAACATTATTGCCAGAGGATGTAGATAACAGGGATATGTCTCAGTCAGGCAGCCTTACACACATGGACGTACGGTGTGATGATGATGATGTTGTACCCACTGCTGCTTCCTTTGTTGAGTTGTCAGATACAAGTGAAGCAGTTGATGATGACGATGTGTCCGTGGATGTCACGTGGGTGCCCGTTTGAAGAGAAGAAGAACAGGGGGGAAAGTTCAGATGGGGAGACAGAGAGGAGGAGGAGACGAGTTGGAAGCAGGGGGAGGTCGTCGCAAGGAGCTAGTGGCACAGTCAGACAGCATGTTTCGGCACCCGGGGACAGCCAGACAGCACGCCAATCAACGCATGCTGTTGCTACCACCAGAATGCCGTCATTGCAAAGCTCAGCAGTGTGGCATTTTTTTGGTGTGTCTGCCTCTGATAACAACGATGCCATTTGCAACCTGTGCCAAAAGAAACTGAGTCGTGGGAAGTCCAACACCCACCTAGGTACAACTGCTTTGCGAAGGCACATGATCTCACATCACAAACGCCTATGGGATCAACACATGATGAGTACAATCAGCACAGAAACTCAAAGCCACCATCCTCCTCCTGGTCCAGCATCTTCAGCCACGTCAACCACTGCTGTCCTCCTTGCCCCCTCTCAACCACTCGCCACTCCGCCTCTCACCTTCAGCAGTTCCTTCTCATCTGCCCACAGTCAGGTGTCTGTCAAGAAAATGTTTGAGCGTAAGAAGCCAGCTTTTACCATATAAGCTGGTGGAGTCTGAGGCCTTCAAAAAATTTGTAGCTATTGGGACACCACAGTGGAAGGTACCCGGCCGAATATTTTTTTTCACAAAAGGCAATCCCCAACCTGTACTCTATTGTGGAAAAGGAAGTCATGGCATGTCTGGCACACAGTGTTGGGGCAAGGGTCCATCTGACCACTGATACCTGGTCTGCAAAGCATGTTCAGGGCAGGTATATCACGTACACTGCGCATTGGGTACACCTGCTGACGGCTGCCAAGCATGGAATGCGTGGCTCTGCAGAGGAGTTGGTGACACCGCCATGACTTAAAGGCAGGCCTGCTGCCACCTCCTCTACTCCTCCTACTCCATCCTCTTCGCTAACCTTCTTGTCTGAGTCCTCTTCTGCTGCTGCGTCTTGCTCCACATCAACTGCACCCCCCCAGCTCCCAAGGGGCTATTCCACATCCCGGATATGACAGTGTCATGCCGTCTTGGGGTTGACTTGCCTGAAAGCAGAGAGTCACACCGGACCAGCACTCCTGTCCGCCCTGAACGCACAGGTGGATCAGTGGCTGACCCCGCACCAACTGGAGATCGGCAAAGTGGTGTGTGACAACGGAAGCAATTTGTTGGCGGCATTGAATTTGGGCAAGTTGACACATGTGCCGTGCATGGCACATGTGTTGAATCTGATCGTACAACGCTTTGTGCATAAGTACCCAGGCTTACAGGACGTCCTCAAGCAGGCCAGGAAGGTGTGTGGCCATTTCAGGCGTTCCTACACGGCCATGGCGCACTTTTCCAATATTCAGCGGCGAAACAACATGCCAGTGAGGCGCTTGATTTGCGACAGCCCGACACGTTGGAATTCAACACTCCTAATGTTCGACCGCCTGCTCCAAAAAGAAAAAGCCGTTAACGAGTATTTGTATGACCGGGGTGCTAGGACAGCCTCTGCAGAGCTGGGTATTTTTTTGCCACGTTACTGGACGCTCATGCGCAATGCCTGTAGGCTCATGCGTCCTTTTGAGGAGGTGACAAACCTAGTCAGTCGCACCGAAGGCACCATCAGCGACATCATCCCATTTGTTCTCTTCCTGGAGCGTGCCCTGCGAAGAATGCTGGATTAGGCCGTAGATGAGCGTGAAGAGGAAGATGAAGAGTTGTGGTCACCATCACCACCAGAAACAGCCCTATCACCATAGCTTGCTGGACCTGTGGCAACGCTGGAAGAGGAGTCTGAGGAAGAGGAGTCAGAGGAGGAATGTGGCTTTGAGGAGGAGGAAGACCAACCACAGCAGGCATCCCAGGGTGCTCGTTGTCACCTATCTGGTACCCGTGGTGTTCTACGTGGCTGGGGGGAATAACAGACCTTCAATGAGATCAGTGAGGATGAGGAACGGGACATGAGTAGCTGGGCATCAAACCTTGTGCAAATGGGGTCTTTCATGCTGTCATGCCTGTTGAGGGACCCTCGTATAAAAAGGCTGAAGGAGAACGACCTGTACTGGGTGGCCACGCTACTAGAGCCCCGGTATAAGCAGAAAGTAGCTGAAATGTTACTGAATTGCCGGAAGTCGGAAAGGATGCAGCAGTTCCAAAACAAGTTAAAAAGTATGCTTTACACAGCGTATAAAAGTGATGTCACAGCACAACGGGAATCTAACAAAGGAAGAGGTGAAAGTAATCCTCCTCCTACCACGACCACGCCGGCAAGGACAGGACGCTTTACAGACGTGTTGTTGATGGAGGACATGCAGAGCTTTTTAATTCCTACGCATCGCCACAGCCCTTCGGGGTCCACCCTCAGTGAACGACTCGACCGACAGGTAGCAGACTACGTCGCCTTAACTGCAGATATCGACACTCTGAGGAGTGATGAACCCCTTGACTACTGGGTGTGCAGGCTTGACCTGTGGCCTGAGCTATCCCAATTTGCGATAGAACTTCTGGCCTGCCCCGCTTCAAGTGTTCTGTCACAAAGGACCTTCAGCGCAGCAGGAGTTATTGTCACTGAGAAGAGAAGTCGCCTGGGTCAAAAAAGTCTAGATTACCTCACCTTTATTAAGATAAATGAGGCATGGATCCCGAAGGGACTGACTGTGGGGGATGCATTTGACTAAAAAAGGCCTGATGAGATTCCTTGGGCTAAAAATGGTTCCCACACGCTCTGAATTTAATCTCTGCATGCCGGATGACTTGCGTGACTTCTCCGCCAACCAACTAGGGTTCAAGTCGCAATGTTTTAGTGCACTTTCTGCCTGGAAAACATCAATTTTTACGGCCAATACTTAATTTTTCAGGCATGTGTCCATGCCTAATTTTTCTGGCCTATGTGTGCTGCACTGTGGCTGCAAAAACAAAAACAAAAAAAAAGGCACATACATGTTTCAATTCCCCTTCGTGATCGTTACCTTGTTGTGGTGAAGGGGCTTGCGTATCACAATGAAGCGATCACCTCTATGAGTGTGTTGGCAATGTTGGCACACCCCAGATGATAAGGTCGTTGCTTCATTGTGAACCGACCAGAAGCGACCGGCTGAATAATTTTGCATAAAAAAACATTAATTTTCTTTGTGATCATCTAAGGTGATCATTAAAGCCTACTAGGCCAACAATGGGCCCACACTACAGAATCATTGTTTTTTGGGTCACTTAACTGTCACTGAACTACCTCAGCACGACCATAGGCTTTAGAAAAACCGCCATTGCCTGCAAATCTCCCAAAGGTGCACACGAGCACAGTCATCACTACACTAAGATTGACGCATAGAGGAATAGAATTTATGTCATGTTGTCTAAAATCTATTCGATATACGTCCCCTAATAGGGGACGTAACAGGGATTAACTGATAAGAATAGTACTACTTAACACACCACTCATATAGGGTGGCACAGTAGCATTGCACTCCCCAAATTCGAAGTAAGAGGACTGACCAACCATCTTTTTCCATCTCCCGATTCCTAAAATCTATTCCATACACCGGCCCCTGATAGGGGACAAAACAGAGATTAAACTGGTAAGAACAGATTTTTTTTAATAAAAAAAAAAAAGAGGACAGCCTCTGCGGAGCTGGGTATTTTTGGGCCGCGTTACTGAACGCTCATGCACAATGGCTGTAGGCTCATGCGTCCTTTTGCGGAGGTGACAAACCTGGTCAGTCAAACCCAAAGCAACATCATCGACCTCTTCCCATGTGCGTTTTTTCTGGAGCGTGCCCTGCGAAGAGTGCTGGATCAGGCCGTAGATGAGCATGAAGAGGAAGAGTTGTGGTCACCATCACGACCAGAAGCAGCCTTGTCGTCGTCTATTGCTGGACCTGCGGCAACGCAGAGAAGGAGAGTCTGAAGAAGAGGAGTCAGAGGAGGAAGGTGGCTTTGAGGAGGTGGAAGAACCAACCACAGCAGGCCGTCCCAGGGGGCTTGTTGTTACCTTTCAGGGACCCTTGTTGTTGTACGTGGCTGGGTGGAGGAAGAGACCTTCAATGACTTCAGTGAGGACAAGGAACGGGACATGGCTAGCTTGGTATCCAACCTTGTGCAAATGGGGAGTTTGCGGTTGTGCAAATGGACTGTTTGCGGTTGTTTGCAGTGCGTTAAACGGGGAGTTTGGTCTGTCAGAGTTTGGTCTGTCACTGTGAAGCGGGCGTAACCCTTACACTACCTGATCGATACAATATCATACCTGATCGTATACACACACACTGGATGTTTTAAAGCACGTTATTCCAAACAATTTAGAAATGTTAGGTCATTTATGCCCTTTATGGATTAAAAGCTTGCTGCTTGCTGCTTTTCCAAGGCTGCTAGTTCAAGTGCTGCTGTATAAGTGCATTGGAGATATTCAGGAGACTAACAGTCTAACTCAGAGTTTTTCCACTGTAGCAGATCTTCAGTGGTGTTTCTGGTGAATACTGAGACACTGTGTTTCAAGAGGTAAGGAATTTGCTAGACACAGTATCTCTATTGTCTGATTGCAAATGAGCATAGGCAAGTAAGGTGTTAATTTGCTGTTGGGGGAGGAGCCTTTGTGGGAGTGTGTGTATATATATCCACACAGTATTAGCTTGCTAATCATAGCTTGCTGCTTTTCCAAGGCTGCTAGTTCAAGTGCTGCTGTATAAGTGCATTGGAGATATTCAGGAGACTAACAGTCTAACTCAGAGTTTTTCCACTGTAGCAGATCTTCAGTGGTGTTTCTGGTGAATACTGAGACACTGTGTTTCAAGAGGTAAGGAATTTGCTAGACACAGTATCTCTATTGTCTGATTGCAAATGAGCATAGGCAAGTAAGGTGTTAATTTGCTGTTGGGGGAGGAGCCTTTGTGGGAGTGTGTGTATATATATCCACACAGTATTAGCTTGCTAATCATAGCTTGCTGCTTTTCCAAGGCTTCTAGTTCAAGTGCTGCTGCATAAGGCATTGGAGATATTCAGGAGACTAACAGTCTAACTCGAGAGTTTTTTCACTGGAGCAGATCTTCAGTGGTGTTTCTGGTGAATTCTGAGACACTGTGTTTCTAGAGCAGATCTTCAGTGGTGTTTCTGGTAATACTGAGACACTGTGTTCAAGAGCAGATCTTCAGTGGTGTTTTCTTGGTGAATACGGAGACACTGTGTTTCAAGAGCAGATCTTCAGTGGTGTTTCTGGTGAATACTGAGACACTGTGTTTCAAGAGCAGATTCTTCAGTGGTGTTTCTGGTGAATACTGAGACACTGTTTCAAGAGGTAGGAATTTGCTAGACACAGTATCTCTATTGTCTGATTGCAAATGAGCATAGGCAAGTAAGGTGTTTAATTTGCTGTTGGGGAGAGCCTTTGTGGGAGTGTGTGTTATATATATCCACACAGTATTTGCTTGCTAATCATAGCTTGCTGCTTTCCAAGGCTGCTAGTTCAAGTGTTGCTGTATAAGTGCATTGGGAGATATTCAGGAGACTAACAGTCTAACTCAGAGTTTTCCACTGTAGCAGATCTTCAGTGGTGTTTCTGGTGAATACTGAGACACTGTGTTTCAAGAGGTAAGGAATTTGCTAGACACAGTATCTCTATTGTCTGATTGCAAATGAGCATAGGCAAGTTAAGGTGTTAATTTGCTGTTGGGGGAGGAGCCTTTGTGGGAGTGTGTGTATATATATCCACACAGTATTAGCTTGCTAATCATAGGCTTGCTGCTTTTCCAAGGCTGCTAGTTCAAAGTGCTGCTGTATAAAGTGCATTGGAGATATTCAGGAGAATAACAGTCTAACTCAGAGTTTTTCCACTGTAGCAGATCTCATCAGTGTGGTTTCTGGTGAATACTGAGACACTGTGTTTCAAGAGCAGATCTTCAGTGGTGTTTCTGGTGAATACTGAGACACTGTGTTTCAAGAGCAGATCTTCAGTGGTGTTTCTGGTGAATACTGAGACACTGTGTTTCAAGAGCAGATCTTCAGTGGTGTTTCTGGTGAATACTGAGACACTGTGTGTCAGAGAGCAATCTTCAGTGGTGTTTCTGGTGAATACTGAGACACTGTGTTTCAAGAGGAAAGGGAATTTGCTAGACACAGTATCTCTATTGTCTGATTGCAAAATGAGCATAGGCAAGTAAGGTGTTAATTTGCTGTTGGGGGAGAAGCCTTTGTGGGAGTGTGTGTATATATACCACACAGTATTAGCTTGCTAATCATTAGCTTGCTGCTTTTCCAAGGCTGCTAGTTCAAGTGCTGCTGTATAAGTGCATTGGAGATATTCAGGAGATACTCAGGAGGTAATCTGGAGGTGGATACAATCTAAACAAGTAGATTTGTTTTTTTTCAAATCTTTCCCCTCTTTACAATGGCGATCTGGGTTCTGTGCAGAATTGTTGTGCTTTTATTTCAGGTTCCACTCTTCAAAGGTTTGGATACTGTCTGATCTGTAGACAGCTCTCCATAATGCAGCAGGAAATTACCTTTTTGAAATATGAGATTTTTAAATTAACCACTAAACAAACTCAGGCTGAGAACATTGCAATGCCACTGCCACAGAGGCCCCCTAGAAATGGAAGATGGGTTACTGTAGGTTCAGGTAGACTGAGAGTTGTGGATTGAAGGCATGTCCCACAGTCTGTGGCTCTCCATAATTCATTTGCAGCACTTTCAGAGTGCAAGAGCAACATGGAGGATGGCTCAAGCACAGTGGGTGAGAAACAATCATCTCCCATGCCTAAAGTATGCAAGACTGCAGCCAAAGACAAAAAGGAGAAGGTGAGGATTGATAGTAAGCAGCTGTTGGTGGGCGATTCCATCATAAGAGGTGTGAAGTTTGAGGAGAATGGTGTTGTGAGATGTCTCCCTGGTGCTACCGCTAGCAGGGATAGACGACGGATCCTAAATATAGTTAGGCAAGCAAAGCAGGAAAGGGAAGTGGATGTTATTCTCCATCTTGGGACAAATGATCTGGCTTGCAATGAGGTTTCAAAGGTGAAAGAAGCTTTTCATACACTTGGAAAGGATATACGGGAGGTTGCATCAACTGTTTCATTCTCTGCAGTTTTGCCTGTGCATAACCTTCAGCATGACAGGAAGATGCACATTAAAAAATTCAATGTATGGCTTGGTGAATGGTGTCTGAACCAAGGGTTTGGCTTTGTGTCTCATGATAGCTCTTGTTGGAATGGAAAAGAACTGTACAATAAAGATGGTTTGCATCTTTCTCTCAAGGAAACAAATGTCCTCGGTGAACAGTTCCAAGTATTTGCTAAGAAGCATTTAAACTAGGAAAGGGGGGCAAAATAGTGATAATCCCGCAGTCCGACTGCCCCCCGGAACAATGCCAGAAGAGGCCAGTAGCACAAAGGTTAAGAAATGACAAGCTCAGAGAATAAGATCAATGAGCTTGAGGCTATAATGACATCTGAGAATAT